>NW_026606070.1:27883000-28483500 GCF_029834395.1 Sorex fumeus
ACCCCATGCCAGGCTGTTTTATTTGGGGTACCCTGGAAGAGGGCAGGTGGGGCTCTATCATCCCCAAGGGACCCAGCCTCAGCCACCAAAAACCTCTAGAACTCAACTGCCACCATGCTCACAGCCACTCTCCACACGCTTGGACTGAGCCTCACCCACGAGTGAACCTATTCCAGGACATCTCATACAACACACCACTCATATTCCAAGAGTAACACACTACATTTGATGGGGTTTAATGTAGAAGGCAACCAATCTTAGAGGAAAATATATTTTTACAGATATATATGTATATATGATATATGTATATATAAAGGCTCAACCTTTAACAACATGTTAGTGCTCTCTTATAGAAAGACTTAATGGCCCCTGGGTGAAATACAACAATCTTCACATACTTTCCTCTAAGGAAACTTTTTGGGAGCATTTTCAGTGGTTTATTAATAACTAAAATATAAAATAAATTATTTCGGTTCTGCTTTGGGGCAGGGGTTGGGGTTCGGAATGGAAACATCCAAAATATGGTGGTGGGAAGGTGTTATGGTGGTGGGATTGGTGTTTGAATATTGAATGTAATCAAATATCGTGAACTACTTTATAAAAATAAAATTAAATCACGATCACGATCATCCTGTTGTTCTTCGATTGCCTCGAGCAGGCACCAGTAACGTCTCATTCGTCCTAGCCCTGAGATTTTAAAAAGTGCCATACTCAAGGCTCTTTCAGGGTTAGGAAAATGAGACCCATCATTGTTACTGGTATTTGACATATTGGGTACATCACGGGGAGTTTGCCAGACTCTGCTGTGTAGGCAAGTTACATTCAGTAGCCTGCCAGGTTACCCACCAACTGCCCTATCCCCCCCCCCCCCCCCACCCCCTCGGCGCCGTGTAATCCTATCAATGGCCAAGACCCAGAGACTACAAAACCCAGCTCCCGGAAGAGAACAGCGCAGAGTCTCCTGCCCCTGTGCCTGGCTGTCCTCTCCGGGCCCCACTGGAGGGGGGGGTGGGTTGAGTTTCCCTCCTTTCCCCAAGCAGAGCCCCGGCAGCCAAAGACCTCCAGAACCAGCCATCTTATTATCTCAAAATAAAATAAAATAAAAAGAGCAAAGCTTCAGGCTAGGGAGACACCTCAAAGCCTGATAGGTCAGGCCCTGAGTTCAATCTATATGACCCCCAAGTTTCAAGGGTATAGTCCTGTGGACCCCGACCTTAGTATCCTGGGACTGACCCCTCATCCCTGAGAATGCTGTGGAGCCCCACACCGGAAATGACTGGAAGATGGAGAACCTCCCCCAGAGAACTTCCTCTGGGGACCCGCAGGGCCTTGGCTTTTTTGCCCCAAGGCCCAAGGGCAGCCCCCTGCAGCCACTGCGGTTCCAGGTCTGCTCAGAGTTCTTGACAGAGTGTCAAGACCAAAGGCAGGTGGGCCGGTGCTGGAAGCATGTCACTGACTTTCTGGACATCCAGTAGGTCTGACTGAGGGGTCAATATTATGGAGCACCTACTTCTTTTCTTTGGGGGCAGGGAGTCAAACCCATCTGTGCTGAGGGTTTGCTCCTGGCTCTGTGCTCAGGGATCATACTAGGCTGGGCTTAGGGAACCGTATGGGATGCCAGGGATCAAACCCAGGTTGACTGCAAGACAAGCATCCCGCCCTCTGTACTCTCTCTCCAGCCCGTCTTTTTCTTTCTTTTTTTTTTCTAATCAAGTGCAATGCACTGGGGTTCTATGTAAGTCCTTGGTATGATTACTAAAAGGCAGCAGGGTTTCTATAACACTTTGGGGGTGGTTCACATTCAGCAGTGTTCAGGGGTCACTCTGGCGGGCTCCTGAGCCCTAGGGGTGCCAAACCTGGTCCATCGCCGATAAGGCAAATACTCTGGTGCTGTGACTCTGGCCCTTAGAGAACACATTAAATTGCAATTATTTTTCCTTTTTTTCCCCTGGTGGGTATTAGGGATGGAACCCAGGCTCTCTCATCTATGGGATTAGCACTTTACTCCTAACAGGATCCCTGGCACCCATCAACATCTCCCCTCCGACCCAATTTAGCCACCCACCCTAGAACACCGATTTCTCTCTTATTTCCCTTTAGATTTGTCCAAGGTGACAAAGGACAAGTCCTGGGGGGAGAGAGAGAGAGACATGTGAGAGCCAGCTTGTCCTCAGGAACACAGCATGCAGAGATCAGTTAATTCTGTGGTCATAAAGACAGTTGAGTTACAGGTAAGTATGAAGCCGACAAAGAACCAGAGGTAGTACAGGGGTGAACGTGCATGCCTGGTGTGCAACTACCCCCAGTTTGATCCCTGGCACTACAGTAGTCCTTTTCCACCCACTGCAACACACACACACACACACACACACACACACACACACACACACACACACAGACAGTCACTACAGAGCACAACCTGGAGTCCCAGAGCATTATAGGTAGCTCAGGTAGTCCCTGGCATCAAAGATCCAAACAACAACACATCCTCGGGCCTTGCACTGAACTGCCCGCCCAATTGGCAAAGAACAGCCAGAAGAGGCTCCAGGGTTCCTGTGCATTGCTTGAAAGAACCCCCCATCCCCCTTTTCTTTTCCTTTTTTCAACTCCCAGTAGTGAAACAAAGGCTGAACAAAGATGCGCCGTGAAGGAGATTGGGGGTAGGGTGCTATTATAGCTGGGTGCTGAGGCCAGGTTAGACTTTCCAGAAGAGACAGAGCCCAGGTCTCAAGAGTGATGGAAAGTATCAGGGAAGAAGGAAGAACCATTCTCCCCTCCACCGATGAGCACCAAGACGCCTGTCCGGAAGGGTCCTCCAGACTACACGGCTGCTCCCTGAAAAGCTCCTCCCATTTTCTCAGTCTACTCAGTGTGGCTGGGAGCCCTGCCAATTATCCTCCCCAGAAGATTCCCCATCCAAGTCCCTCCCCCGGGATGTGTACCTGGTTCTCAGAGTCGCAGAGGATGACGTCCTGATGGGTCACAATTTCTATGGGACTGGTCAGGAACAGGTCCTCTTCTAAGCTCGCGTCCCCACTGTCCGCCTTCTTCATGGGAACAGCCTGGGGTGGTGGCTGCCCAAACTTGATGTTCTTGCCCAACTGTCGCTAGAGAAAGAAAGAAAAAGGTTCTAAAGCAGGGAAGCAGCACCCCGTACCTGCCACTGGGTTCCGGCAGAGCTGGGGGCCCCATATGGTGTACTTTGAAACATGACTGCTTTCTAGACTAATCGCCATGCCAGACCACCCCAATGCAGTCCTGCAGGACGTGAGTGGTTCCCGCCTCTGCTTTCCCTTCCCCCGCTACATGCCATGTGCTATCCCATAGAGCAGCCTCTTTCTTTGGACAAGCCAACATTCCAGGGAGACCATTTTTTTTTTCTGAACCAACAGTTGGGACAGAGGTTACCACCACCACAACAAAAAATTTTAAGCAACTATCTTTAGATAAAAATTCCTCTAAAAGTGCAATAATTGTAAAAAAAAATAGTTACATGAGATGCGGGCACCATGGGATAATGAAACCCCTGATGGTTGCTACAACAAAACTTTCTGAGTCCTTTGAGGATGTATTCCCTTTGGATAGTTATGTGTTGACCACTTTCCTTGCCAACTTGCACATGGCGAGGTTCTAGCGGGTACCACTACCGAGGCAAGAACACTTCACAGCCAGTCAGACTGCCTTGCACAATTATAAAGTGGCCTGGATGGTCCAGTCCTGCCTCTAGGCCTTGACACTGGCCTTGCGGAGGTGAGAGGTTGGGCCTATGGGGGGCTTTACTAGGGGTGGGCGGTGTAGCTCAAAGGAGGGAGAAAATGAGGGAGGGTAGAAGTCAAGGAAGAGAAAAGGAATTTGGGATTAGAGAAAGGCCAATTTTGAAAGGAACTTGATTCCCCGGGAGACAATCCATAAACATAATCATTAAGGAAGGGAATAAATATTGAATGGGCTGTGGGAGAGAAAATGAACAGCATTCTGAAAGAGAGAGGTATAATGAGAATCTGGAGATCTGCTTAACGGGATTAATTATGTGAACCACAGCCTTCATGCAGGCCAGAGGCCTCCAGTGCCTACTTGCGGGCAGTGTGGTTAGAAAACTCCTCATGGGGGTGCCATCTGTCCTGGGCATGACAGGTTGCGAGTGTCACCCCTGGCCTCAGGCTATATGCCAGGAACAGTGCTCGTCCAGAACCCTCTCCAGACACGGGTCCCCTGCTTCCAGCCGAGAATTACTGCTAGGACCAAGAGCTTCATAATCCTTTAGGTTGAGACAGCAAAAATTTTATGCTCTGATATCTCTCTTTAATGTGGTGAATACTTAATCCCACAGAGCTACAAAGAATCTCAGCATTACACTTGATTAAAAACAGGCCAGAGGGTCAATGGTGACCACGTCGTGATGGAAAGAATGAGCGGTCCCAAAGTCTTTGGACTCGGGTCTCTGGGAAAAGAATTTTCCGGTTTTGTTTTTTGGGTTACAGCTGGCTGTGCTCAGGGCTTACTCCTGGCTCTGCACTCAGGAATCTCTCCTGGTTGGGCTCGGAGAATGATATGGGGTGCCAGGGATCAAATCCGGGTTGGCTGTGTGCAAGGCCAGCACCCTTGCTGTTGTACTATGGCTCCAGCCTCTGATATTTATTCTTTCAATTTTTTTTTTGCTTTTCTAGGGTCACACCCCGCAGTGCTCAGGGGTTCTCCTGGCTCTGCACTCAGGAATTACTCCAGGCGGTGCTCAAGGGGACCCTATGGGATTCTGGGGATTGAACCTGGGTCGGCCACATGCAAGGCAAATGCCCTACGTGCTGTACTATCGCTCCGGCCCCTGACATTTATCTTTACGAGGGTACAGCCCACTGTGCTGGGGGGTGGAACAGTGCAACCCAGGACTGAGATCAGGACTTTGTGCATGCGCTCTCCCCCTGGCTTTGGGGTCATTCTCATTGTCCTCCACTGGTTCCCATGGTTTGACATGGCCCGTTCTTCTATGGGGCAGTGACCAAGACTCTCGGTCTGCCTTTCAAGCATCGGGCTGAAGTTCCCAGGTCAAAGGGATCCCTGGAGGAAGAAGCCCCTTTCTCCGTTTGAACTCAAGGGCCGCCACCCCCACTCCTCCCCGCTGTCACCCACTCCTCCAAAACTGTACCTGGCACACCCCCACGACCCCGCCTTGGCTTTGCAGGGTGGACACCGAGATCACAGAAACATGAAATTCTGGAGTCACAGACTCCCCACCCCACACACCTCCCCCTTCTACCCCTGGGGCACTCCCCTCCCGGCATGCCAAGTCAGGAGCACAGAAAGACGAGGACTTGTATTTGCTCTGCTGGTATTTCAGCCTGAGCCCCATCTCCCTGGCGCCCCAGGAAGGGAGCACATCGAAAGCCCAAGGTCAGCCAGTGAAGTACAGTCTGAGCAGCCTAAAAGGGTTGCAGGGGGAGAAGGCCCCAAAGGGGCGTCCGGGAGAAACCAAGTGAGCAGGCAGCGGCAGTTAGTATCTACTCTAAGCAAATCAGTGAGCAGCCACGGGTTAGAGCAGCCGATGGAGTCAGACACGAGGACACGGTGTGACAAAGGGCACAGGGCCAGCTCACTCTGCTGCCTGCAGGCAGAGGGACAAGAGCCTGGGCAGGAGAGGGTGGACGGGTCCCTGTATCCTATGGGGTTCCTACTGGTGTCTCAGCTCAGCCTGGTTTACCAGTTATCCCTGCTCTCTGAGTGCTGGACATGAATGAGAATAGTTGTAAATCCCCTCAAACCAAGACTCCTATTGTCAGGATCTGCCATCCACCAGCACCCCTGAATGATGAAGATGGGGTTCTTTCTTCTGCTTAGAATGGAAACAGTAATTCTTCCACATGCTTCCCAGGAGAAGCTTGGCCTCAGAGTCCCATGCCACTGAGCTGACTTTGGTTCCCGTCACAGAACAGAATGAAGATACTCCACCTTAATGGGGGCGTTTCTTAGACTGCTGATAGCAGTTTCATTAGGACAGCACCTTGGCACTCAAGAACCAAGAGAAGACCGGGGAATCACGGGCCAGAGTGAAGTCAACACACAAATGGGAGGGCTGAGGGGGCTGCCAGTGGAACTGGAGAATGGGAGACACAAGCAGGTGAAAAGAAGGAGAGCAGTGAAGCACATGGGCCAAAGCAGGGGAGTGGAAAGGAAATGTTGAGAAATGGCACTGAGAAGAGAGAGAGAAGTGAAAGGGGCGGGGGACGGAATAAGCCAGGAGAAGAGATCAGGAGGCTGAAGGCAAGTACATCCACTGAAGCGAGGAGGGGACAGCAAGCAGAAAGGGCAAGAGGGAAGGGAGGGAGGGAGGGAGGGAGGGAGGGATGATGTGCGTGTGGCCATCCAAGGATGGATTTATGTCCCAGGGATGGTCATCCCGGCAAAAGAAATAAGGCTGCTGTCTTCAGGAATGACAGACGGGAGTGACAGACAGCAAGCATTTCCCTAAACAGCTGCTTTGAAGTCACTACAGGGAAAACACTGCAGTCTGGTGGCTGGGGGTTTCATTAGAGAAGGGGGCGTGGGGGCCCAGGAGGACAGAGCACCGAGGATCACTGTTTAAGGAGAGGACCACGGACTTTCCTCCCAGGCACACGGGCAGCCTACAGAAATGAAATAGCGGGCAAGGACAGGGCAGGGCTCAGGGTTCAAGGCCACAGGGATGGACTCTCAGAACCTTTTTTAAATTCTTTTTTGGTGGTGCTGGTGATCCCACTCAGGGCTTCAGACATGTGAGGTATGTGCTCTACTGAGACACACACACTTCTGGACCAAAATATTAGGTGGTTTCTTTTCTTTTCTTTTTTTTTTTTTTTTTTTTTGGCTCTGGGGATCAAACTTAGACCTCACACAAGCAAGGGGTAAGTTTTTAACCACCAAGTTATATCCCAAGCCCCTTGGGTTCCCGGGTCTCAAGGCACCTGCTTGTTCTCCCTTGCCTGTGACTCCTACTGCGAGTCAGCCCCGCTGACTCAGCGTCTTCTCATTTGAGGCATATTATGGGCACAGAGATGATCACTGCTGAAGCCTATCAGGCAGTTTCTGGTATTGTGTGAACTGAATACAGGGAGGAAGGTAGCTTTTGAAGGGAAACTTTAATTCTGCCCAATATTGTCAGAAAAGGAACAGCAGCTTAAGCAATTGCCAAGATCCAGACTATTGAGATTGGACTTCACTTTTCCAAGAAATAAAGCAATATCACCCTTCTACCTTCCTCTTCCTCTTCCTCTTCCTCTTCCTCTTCCTCTTCCTCTTCCTCTTCCTCTTCTTCTTCTTCTTCTTCTTCTTCTTCTTCTTTGTTTTGGTTTTGGGCTGCACCAGTGGTGCGATCAAGGGACCATATCTGATGGCAGGGATTCAAATTGAGGATGCAAGGCAAGTGGCTTGACCCCGTTCTATCTCTCTGCCTCCTGTCCCCCCCACCCCACCCTTGTTTTTTAAACACCAAATCTCTTTATATACACCATCGCTCTGACCCAAGGAGCGGAACTCTGCCTCTGCTGGATGTCCCTGAAGCCACGGCTATGAATGGAGTTAGTGTTGAGATGGGAATGTGAGCTCAAAGAGACTGTATTTTATTCATTCAACTTGGGACCGTTGGTTGCAATATGGCTGGCAGGAGAACGATGGTAGAAACAACCATCCATATTGATGAGGCTGTTTCCTAGGGGGTGGAAATTCCACGCACATCATATTCGGCACCTCACACACTGTCCAGGTTTAGATTTCCCCAGATTTCAGAACTCGTCTGCAAAAACTAAGTGGAGGAAAGAGTTTCTGTCTTCTTGGGTGAACTCCAGAGAGGTCCACTGATAAAATAATTTTTTTCAACCAAAAGGAAAAGTAAGAGTTAAGGAAACTGACTCTGAAGGTGGTGCTAAAAGCTGGTATTTCTTCTCTGTGTCCTTGAGAGTGAGCTTGATAACTGTCAAACTCTTCAAATGCATGACTTTGGCATTTTTAAGTGAAATGCAGCTCGGTGGGGGATGGTACCTTGCTGAAGATGGAGTGTTCCCTCCTGTGCCAGAGTCCTTGGGCAACCAAACTAAGCATTTCCTACCAAGGGTGTGGCACCATTCTAAGGACTGTGACACATAGGAGTTCTCTCAGAAGTTGGTTACATGTGTCACAGCCTGGTCTCAACAGTCACCTTCTCTGACCCTTGCTCTGGGCAGACATAATGAAGTTGACGTGTTTTAGTTCAAATGCAACTAAGTGTGATGTTCACAGAACCACCAGAAACTCAGGCAGGTGCAGAGTGATCCCACAGAGACAGCAGGTTTCAAGAATGGGAAGCACCTCTCAGCACATCACTACCTGGTGGGTCCCCTAATTTGGGGGGGAAATGAGGAACATAATAGGGAAGTAACTCCACCTGAGGCCAGTGGGCCTGGAATGGCTTTGTATTTCCCCAGGGCTCAAGGGACAGCTGACTGGCATGGACAGAGTTCTTAAGGACACCATTGTCCCTGTAACTGCCCGGTCCGCTAACATTTTGCTCTCTCTGCAGAAGTCTCCCTTGTTTGTCTGAGGTCAGCCTGTTACCCAGAGACGCTCACCCCAGCACTATGTGGTGCTGGATATCGAAACTGGGTCTGCCTGAACACAGCCTGCACAGCTCTCAGACCTCTCTTTTTTAAGAATTAAGGGGGAAATTGGATTTTCCTTTTAAAGGTTCAGTTGTTTGACACAGAAAATCTGGCCAGGAGTGGACTCCCTTTGCTCAGAAAAAAATACAGCCTCGTTCACGCTGTATCTGGTCATTCTGTGCTGGTGGAGACACTAGCTGCTGCTTGGACAACCGTGGGACAGTTGATTACAAGTGAACACTAGAGGGCAGTCTTTTCCCAGTGCAGGTACGACAGGAGCGGTTGTGGGTTTCCACAGGGGGCCGGGAAAGTTCCCTAAGTCAATGAGAGGACTTTTTTTTTTTTTTTTTTAAACAGTACTCCAATAGAAATTTTATTTCCAAAGAATATCTTCATATTGATGGCTGACTGGCTTGCCAGAATGCTTCTCCTGTAAATGAATGTTCCCCGTTCCTTCTCTTCTGCATTTTAAATAAACATATGTACACAAAGACAGTTTCAGACATACAGAAACATACATGCTTCTGGCGTAACTAAACACCCTCATTCCATGCTGGCATCTACGAGAGGGCGGTCTTGAATGGTGCTTGCTAAGCATCAATGCCCGCATAATGTTATCATGGAAAAGTGCAAAGCATTCATGCAAGGTCGTAAAGTACACTACTGTTTCTGTGACTTACCAGGAACATACTGCTTAGTCGACTGAAAAATAAAGCACAGTCCTTTCGGGGTGATACAGTTATTTCTCAGGAAATATATATATTTTTTAAATCACATATTCTATGATAATGGTCCCCTTGTCCCTCCTCCTTGAAGAGCAAAATCTTTCATTTTATAGTTAAACGACAACAACTCAATGATAGGGTTATAAGGAAGCTTCTGAATTCCTGCAGCGGAAGCAAAATTCTGCAGACCTTGCCCGCACAGATAGTGTCAAAGGGTACTCTGCAATGAGTTTATCTTGCTCTCCTCACAAGATGTGTCTCTTGTGTTACATCACTCACACGATTCCTGCTGGACTCAGGGAATTCCTGAGCTATTAAAATTTTGCCTTCAAGGATTTTGGGTGCTAACCATTTATTAATGATGATACCAGACTCCTTAAAATAACGCCTTATTAAGAAAAGAAATAGTAGGCACTTTTTTTTTTCATTTTGGGTCGCACCCAGCGATGCTCAGGGGTTACTCCTGGCTCTGTACTCAGAAATTCCTCCTGGCGGTGCTGGGAGGCCATATGGGATGCTGGGAAGCAAACCCGGGTTGGCTGTGTGTGTGTGTGCAAGGCAAACGCCCTACCAGCTGTGCTACTGCTCCAGCCTCTGCAGGCACTTTTTAAAAACTGTTTCTGTATTTTCAATGTTGAAGAAATAATGTAAGATTGACAACTCCAAAATCAGTTCTGGGAGTGGCAGAAGCAACTGGTATGGTGTTATGGAGCAGATATCACTTAAGACAACAGACTAATTTTTTTTTAAATGTCAAGTTTAAGAGCTTCTTGAACACCCTTGCAAATAGGGCTGTTTCCTGGATTGAAATTTATAAGTCCCTCCTCTTAGAATGGGGTAAATAGCAGGCAGCAGGAAGAATGTTCCAGAAACCCCAAGAGAAGGAGGCAGCGGGTCTGTGTTTTGGCGGTCTGCTCTGACTGTTCCCTGGGCTCCAGCCCAGGCACTGACAGCCCGCCTTTCCTTCTGAGTCTATAAAATAGGTGACAGCATTGCCCGTAAGAGCTAGAACTAAGGATTGGAAGCCAGAACAGAAAAAAAATGGGCATTTGAAGGAAATGCTCAGGTCAGCTCTGAAGGCAGGGCTCTGGCTTGCACCAGGGTGACAGGGGCTAGAAAGATCTGGGCTAGATCAGATGTGAGTTCCAGGGTGCAGCCTCTTCGCCCCACTTGCCATATGCTGTACTTGGCTGAGTGCATAGACGAACTGGTCAAACCCAGAGACAGAGCCAGTGTTCAAGAAAACAGAAAGTTGCCTTTCAATACCACACTTCCCTGGGTCAGCAGGTACTCAAGCTGGCTGTTCCTATCTCCCCCCCTATCCCCAGCTCCCACTCACTCACTCATTCATTCAATCAATCAGTGTTTCAGATTTGGAGATGGAAGCCCAGCGTCCCGTTGTTCAGATGGCCTGTTAAGTTCCCCTGACTCAGAGGAGACCTGGCTTCAGCACTTCTCTCAGTCAGTACCTCGCATTCAGACAAAGCACCCCCATCATCACATATCGGGTGCCCTTGCCTCTCCTACATTCCCTGAGACTTCCACAGCCTCAAGGGAAGAGTCATTTTTATTACACTGGGTTACTCCCACTCTCCCCCAAACAATCTTACGGAGAAATCTGCGATTAGGTAGCCAAGAGGGAGGTTAAAAAGTGTCAAGCCTTTGAGACAAGGTGACTCAGGGGGGTTAGGTTCACAAACAAGAGATTAATAGAGAGTCTCCCTGTTCCTTGTCCAAGTAGGAGCTCTGAGGTAACCGCCTTGGGCCCACACCCTCAGGCCCACACCCTCAGCTGACCCCTGAGGGGCCATTTCCTCCCATCCCAACCCTGCAGCTTCTCTCAGGTACCCACCCTCATGATGGCCGGCTACAAATGAGGGGAGGATTTCAGAGAAAAGAGAGGGGTATGCTATGCAAGGGGGTACAGTTTATCTCTCAGGCAGACAAGAAAATTGAGTCAGGTTCCGCAAAGCAAAATTCTCTCCCCCAGAACTCCTCCCTAGGAGTTCCCAATCCATTCCTCGAGGCCACACCTGGGAGCTTCCCCACAGTCTCCGACCTCCCACCTGTCTTACCTGAAGAGTTTTGACTTTGCCCACGATGTTGTCCTGTGACATTGCTTGAACTGTCTGCTCACTTTCGGCTCCCCCATCAGGGATAAAAATACTGTCATGGGAAAATGCCCGGGTTCCCATAGAATAGTTGAAGGACCTGGAATGCAAACCACATGCTTCATTTCACTAGGATGACAAGACTTCTTTCAGCAGTTCAGTTCCTCGCACTTTCTGCAGGGAGGGGGTGGGGGTGGGGGGGTCTCCATCCACACCCCTGGTCTGTGTCCTATTCTTCTGGGGGTCAGCTAAGGAGCTCAGGGAGCTGGACAGGGTCCTGCAGGCACCGGGGAGGGTGTCACCAAGTCAACCTTTCCGAGCCACTCACAGACACTGCTGGTGTGGAGGGCCCAGACCGGAAGGCCCATAGGAGGAGCTGCCCCTAACGCCCGTTTCCTGCCATTTTGCTCCCATTTCACCCCCTAAGTCCAGTCAGCCACACCTTCTGCATACCGTGAAGACCCAGATGGCTCATAACATATTTGCCTCTAGTGAAAAGTAGCATAGTCGAGACACTACACATGGTTTGGGGACCAAGAGAAGAAGGAGACTCATGTTAGGCAGTGCTGACGGGATTTCAGCCCACTGAGGGCCTTTCGGGAGGCAGGTGCTCAGCAAGGAACAGTCTCCATGGATAAGGTGAATCCCAGGACTGGGGGATCTTATCTTGATTTGACCTGATTGGAGTGGGGGTGTGGCCCACCAAGGCAGACTAAGGGGCTTACTCCTAGCTTGGTGCTCTGGGAACATTTCCAGGGGGACTCAGGGGACCATATGGGGTGCCAAGGATCAAAACCAGTCAGCCACTTGGAAAACAAACTTTTTTTTTTTTGCTTTTTGGGTCACACCCGGTGATGCACAGGGGTTACTCCTGGCTCATGCACTCAGGAATTTTTCCTGACAGTACTCGGGGGACCATATGGGATGCTGGGAATTGAACATGTGTCGGCCGCGTGTAAGGCAAACGCCCTACCCACTGTGCTATCATTCCAGTCCCTGGAAAACAAACTCTTTAACTCCTTCCTTTATTTCTGAGTCTCTGGGTCATGGCAAAGCCTGGCAAGCTACCCGTGATGTATTCAATATGCCTAACACAGTAACAACAAGTCTCATGATAGAGATGTTACTGGGCCCGCTCGAGCAAATCGATGAACAATGGGAGGACCGTGACTGTGGATCATGGCCATTGATGAGATTATATGGTGCCAGGGGCAGTTTGTGGATGTGACTGCCAAGCTACTGGTAAACTTGGGAGATGGGGGGAGGAGCCCCATTCCCACTCTGAGTAGGCTTGGAGATTTCAGTCACTCTTGGTATTTGTTGTTGTTGTTCAATATAAAAAATAAATTTTTAGGGGCCCGAGAGATAGTATAGCCAGTCAGTGCATTCTTGCACAGATTTGATCACTGGCACCACCCATGGTCCCCTGAGCCCTTCCAGGTGATCCCTGAGTACAGAGTTAGGAGTAAACCCTGAGTGCTGTGAGGTGTAGCCAAGAAAAAAAAACCAACTGTTTTTTCAAGTTAATAAAAAAGTAAATGAATAAAGTCTTGTGGTGAGGGCTTGTCCTTCCAGGACCAGACTCAAGATCTGACAGAGTGAGGGAGAGGCAGGCAAAGGCAAGAGCAGAAGCCAGTGATGCCTGTGTCAGTCTTGGGCACTCTCTCACCACTGGAAGGAACAGCCCTGAGGGCTGCTCTGGGGGCTGAACAGCATCCCATATACGCAGGAGGCACGTTTCCAGGCCAGCCGCACACCCACAACCTCGGGGACAGTTCCACTCGGGGACAGTTCCCAGAAAGTGCAGGAGAAGAAGAGGGGACTTTGAGGGAGAAACTGCAGGAAGTGCTTCTGAAGTGAATTACAGAAAGGGTGGCAGACAGGGTCCAACCACGACTAGACAGGTTGGGAAGACTGATTGCCCAATGATATCATCCAATTCGCCTAATTATAGTCGGTAGCATAGTTAAACACACACACACACACACACACACACACACACACACACACACCACCACCACCACCACCACCACCACTATCATCATCACCATAAAAACCCCATGATGGGAATCTGTGTCTAAGAGGGGAGCTCCTATTCGTGAGCTCAGAAATCATCCCTGCCACCCCCAATCCCCCAAATAGTGATGCAAATACTGTGCCAGAGAGCTTTCCTTTCATGATCTCATCACCAACATCCTGTTCCCGAAGAAACTCCAGGGGTCAATCACCTTTCCTAAGGTGACCCCAACAGCAGCCTGGAGTGATAGATTCAGCCCCCCTGGAGAGGATCCCACTCCAGAAACACACGTGTTTTAAATGGCAGAAGGTCTTGGAAGATTCCTTCCCCGGAGGGACAGTGGGTGCAAATGGGGGTGTCTGTGGGAGGGGGAGACAGGATGCGGTGCCATATGGGCCGGGACACTGCACACACTGACGAGCTAGAATACTGAGCGAGATCCAGTACCGCAGCCACCCACTCTACGAAAGCTGTGGCATTTCTCCGAGAAACAGGAAGGGAAATGAAAACATAATTCTCCCTCTGTTCTCAGGGCTTCCATGACCTATCTTACAAAAGAAAACTAAGGAGCTATGGGTTAAATTCATTCATAGTCATGAAACCAGCCTGGAGAGAGAGGAAAGGGGTTAGGCACTTGCCTTGCATCCTGCAGACCCCAGTTAGAATCCCAGCACCACATATGGTACCCGCCCCCCAGGCACCCCCGGAGTCACTCCTGAACACACAGCCAGGAATAGCTCCTGAACACACAGCCAGGAAGAGCTCCTCTGCATTGCTAGGTGTGGCCCCTAAACTGCAAACGAAATAAAGAGTTATAGAACCAAACTTAATTAAATAGTGTTGAAATATCTTTCTCAGGGGCCTGACGGTGACTGGGATGGGAGAAAGCAGAGGCTAGCTTCATTTCTCAAGTATTTTAACACATTTATGTCCAATTTCAATTTAGATGTCTGAGACAATGTTGCAGAGCAGCACAGCTCTGTGTGTGTGTGTGTGTGTGTGTGTGTGTGTGTGTGTGTGCACCTTTCATCCAGTGAGACTGAATACTGCCCCACCTTCAAAGTCAAACTTGCCAAGATCATGAGGGCTATCTCCCTGCCTTCATTATTTTCCCCAGGAAGGCTAAACACTGGCACTTTTCTGTTCTTTTTTGCTTCAAATAGTCCTTGTTGTCAACCGAGATTTAATTACCATTCTCCCCATCTAGATGATCATATCAAAAACTTGAGAAAAGAAATAGTCACACTAGCAATAGTAGGAGTAATAATTAATATAGTGTAAATTAATGGTGGCTAAATTTTATTAAGCACTTGCTATGTACCTTGTATATGTAGCTAACCTATTTAATATACTATCTAAATTCTTTTACTATATAATATTTAAATCTTATGTGGTAGGTACCATTTTGAAGGCTATTTTATTTACTTATTGAGGGCTTGAGGCCATATATTGGAGTATTTTATTGATTATACTTTACTATCTAAATCCTTTTGCTATATAATCTTTAAATCTTATGCAGTAGGCATATTATATTTACATTTTATTTTATTACTTTTTATTTATTTTATTATTAATTTATTTTATTATTTATTTTATTACTATTTTATTTACATAGTACATTGTATGGCTCAAAACCCTAGCTCAGTAACTACTTCTGGCTCTCTGCTTAGGTGTCATTCTTGTGGTGCTCAGGGGTCGAACTAGGGTCAGCTACAAGCAAAGCAAGTGTCTTTTTTATTAGTGAAACACCATGAGGTACAGTTGTAGATTTACAATTTTTTTGTGCTTGGGTTTCGATTATACAATGATCAAATACCCATCCCTCCACCAGTGCCCATTTTCCACCACCATGGATAATATCCCTCCCACCCCCATCCCCCCCATCCCACCCTGCCTCTGTGGCAGGGCAATCCCTTTTGTTCTCTCTCTCCTTTTGGGTGTTGTGGTCTGCAAAAGAGGCATTGAGTGGCAAACATGTTCAGTCCATAGTCTACTTTCAACATGCATCTCCCCTCCTGGGAGGATCCTCCAAACACACTTTATTTGGTGCTCCCTTCTCTATCTGAGCTGCCCTTTCCCCTAGAATGCCTGGCTGGCCTCTAAGCTATGAAGTAATCCTCCTGGTGCTGATCTCAGCTATTCTTGGGTATTCACCTCATATTTTGTTACTTTATATCCCCCAGATGAATGCAATCTTTCTATGTCTATCCCTCTCTTTCTGACTCATTTCGCTTAGCATGATACTTTCCATGTTGAACCACTTGTATGTAAATTTTATGACTTCATCTTTTCTAACAGCTACCTAGTACTCCATTGTGTAGATGTATCAAAGTTTCTTTAACCAGTCATCTGTTCTTGGGCATTCAGGTTTCTTCCAGTTTCTGGCTATTGTAAAGAGTGCTGCAATGAACAAACAAGTGCAGATGTCATTTCGACTACACATTTTTGCCTCTCTGGGATGTATTCCCAGGAGTGGTATTGCTGGGTCAAATGGGAGCTCAATTTCTAATTTTTTGAGAATCGTCCATACTGTTTTCCAGAAGGGCTGAACCAGTCGACATTCCCACCAACAGTGAAGGAGTGTCCCTTTCTCGCCACATCCACGCCAGCATCGGTTGCAAAGCAAGTGTCTTAACTCTGGCTCCCAACTCTATTTTACACATGAAGAACTTGGGCTTAGATATAGTGAATGGTTCGTCATCAATGAAATAACTGAATATGTGTCAACCTATTTATGGTTTCTGTTTCACTCACTTGCTTTTTGTTTTGTTTTGTTTTTGGGTCACAACTGGTGATGCACAGGGGTTACTCCTGGCTCTGCACTCAGGAATCACTTCTGGTGGTGCTTGGGGGACCATATGGGATGCTGGGAATCGAACCCAGGTTGGCTGTGTGTAAGGCAAATGCCCAACCCGCTGTGCTATCACTCCAGCCCCCTCACTTGCTTTAACTGGGTTTTACTGCTAGTGTTTTCAGCCACCCCTGGCAGTGGTGGGGCTGACTCCTGGCTCTGCACCCAGGCCATGGTCAGGGAACCATGTGCAGTGCTGGGGTTCAACCCAGGTCTGCTGTGGGAAAGCACCTTAATCCCTGTGCTATCTTTCCACACCCATTTTTTTTTGCCTTTGGGGTCACACCTGGAGATGCACAGGGGTTACTCCTGGCTCTGCACTCAGGAATTACCCCTGGCAGTGTTCAGGGGACCATATGGGGTGCTGGGATTCGAACCCGGGTTGGCCACATGCAAGGCAAATGCCCTACCCACTGTGCTATCACTCCAGCTCCTTTTATTTATTTATTTTTGGCTTTTAGAGTCATACCCAGTGGTCCTCAGGGGTTCCTCCTGGTTTGTACTCAGGAATTACTCCTGGTTGTGCTTGGGGGACCATACGGGATGCCAGGGAATCGAACCTGGGTCGGTCGTATGCAAGGCTGTGTGCAGACGCCCTACCCTCTGTACTATCTCTCTGGCACACACCCATATTTTCATTTTATATTATTTATTTCTGTGCATTACTTTGGCCACATCTGGCGGTTACTATTCCAGCCTTTGAGCTTGTGGGGCCATAGGTGGTGTTGGGGATCAAGCCAGGATTGGCAGCATGTGCAGCAAATGCTGTAACCCCTGTACTACCTTTCCAGAACCTCTGTCCTATTTTATTTTTATTTTTATTATTTTTTAATTTTTTTGCTTTTTGGGTCACACCCAGTGATGCACAGGGGTTACTCCTGGTTCATGCACTCAGAAATTACTCCTGGCGGTGCTCGGGGGCCCATATGGGATGCTGGGAATCGAACCTGGGTCGACAGCGTGCAAGGCAAACACCCTACGCATTGTGCTATCGCTCCAGCCCTGCTTTGTCCTACTTTAAAGCTCTGAGTTTAACAGTGGAGGAGAATGACAGATACCTGGCTCACTACTTACACACTCTCTTTTTGGGAAAAAAACAAAAACAAAAAACAAACCCAAAACCAGAACTGAAGCGAGAGTACAGCAGAGGAAGGCCCTTGCCTTGCATGGGGCTGACCTGGTTGGATCCCTGAGTGCAGAGCCAGAAGTAAGCCCTGAGCACAGCAGGGAGTGACCCCAGGCCCAAATCAGTTTATACAATCTGAATGAACATCAACTCTTTAGCACTGTGTGTGACTTAAAACCTTTGCTGACCAGCGCTAGTTCTGGACAATTCCACAGGGTAGATTGATTTCCTTCTCTCCAAGGGGGAAGCTGTGGGCCAATAAGTGAATAAAACAAACAAACAAACAAACAAAACAACCCACCCAAACCAAAACCTGGTGGCTCAAGTTCCAGAGTTGGAGTCAGGGCTAAAGCTGAAACTGAAGAGGCGACCTGTGGAGGTATCAGCTTGAAAATCAGTTCTGAGTTCTCCGTGATGTCACTGTCCTTGACTAGTGGACACTAGTTACACCCACTGGTCACCATTGTGCATTGCTGGGGCTCGAACTCAAGGCCTTGCACACATTAGGCAAGTGCTCTCCCCTTGAGCTCTCTCCCCAGACCCTCCATCCTGACTTTGCTGCGGTATTGTTAGTGGCAGAGGTTCACATTCCAAACAACTCATCAGAGATTTTGAATCAGCCCCTAGGGAGCCGCTCTTGATCTTTCTGTGGTTGTCTTTCTAATGACACAGCTGGAAGAACAGCTTGAGGCTACTCTTCTGGTTAAATATCACTTCTAATAACATTTATCTGACTCTAGCACTGCACTCTCTCTTCCTTCCCACAGACCTTGGGCTACAGAGCGAGCCTGCTGCATTGCCATGCCACGGTCCCTGCAGACTAAACACAAATAAAGTCACAAGGACCAGCAATTCCCACAAAACTCCATCCTTCCTATCGAACCATTTCCTTCATCCCTCAGGCTGTGCTACACGATTCTCTAAATGTAGTATGGTAGCACTGTCCTCCCATTGTTCATCGATTTGCTGGAGCGGGCCCAGTAACGTCTCCATTGTGAGACTTGCTGTTACTGTGTTTGGCATATCGAATATGCTACAGGGAGCTTGCCAGGCTTTGCCATGCGGGCGAGATACTCTTTTGGTAGTTTGCCGGGCTCTCCGAGTGGGGCAGAGGAATTAAACTCAGGTCTCAGCCAAGTCGGCCTTGTGCAAGGCAAACACCCTACCCGCCATGCTATTGCTTCAGCCTTTTTGCTTTTGAAGTTTGGGGGACCAGAGATGACTCCTGGAGGAGCTCGAGGGGCTACTTTTGGTGCCAGGGCTCAAACCAGGTCATTCACAGGCAAGACAAGAGCCTTACCTTGCCAGCCCTTACATTCACACTGGGTTGTTATTTTATTTTATTTATTTATTTTTCACTGTTTTTGTTTGGGCCACACCAGGCAGATTATTAACCCAGGGATTATTCCTGGTGATGCTTGGGATGCTGAGGACCGAACCTGGGTTGGCCACGTGCAAGGTAAACACCTTACCCTCTGTACTATCTCTCGGGCCCCACATTCACACTGTTGAACAACCATCCCCCAGTTCATCTCCTGAACTCTTTCGTCTTCCCAGTTTGAAACTATAGAGCCATTCAATATAATTCCCACTCCTCTCCCCACAGCCGGCAGCCAGGCATCCTTCGCTCTCCATGACCTCAGATAAATGGAATCAATAGACAATAGTGGGGCTGGAGCAACAGCACAGCGGGTAGGGCTTTTGCCTTGCATGCAGCCAACCCGGGTTCAATTCCCATCATCCCATATGTTTCCCCAAGCACCGTCAGGAGTAATTACTGAGTGCATGAGCCAGGAGTAACCCCGATGCATTGCCAGGTGTGACCCAAAAAGCAAAAAAAAAAAAAAAAAGGAAAATAGCACATTAATCTCAGATAAATATGCTATTGTCCTTTCGCATCTGATTATTTTAATTAGCATCATGTCCATCCTCACTGTAGCATCTGTCATTTTTTCATTCCATCTTGAGGATTTCATTTCATTGTATGTACATTATATTTATCCATTTGTCTGTTGGCAAACACCTGAGTGTTTCTGCCTTTTGATTGCTGTGAATAATGCTCCTGTGTACATCAGTGCATTAGTCACAATTTTTAGAAATGAACAGGGCCAGGGACCAGAGTGATAGTACAGCTTATAGGGCGCTTGCCTTGTATGCGGTTGACCTGGAACTCCATACAGTCTCCAAGCACTGCCAGGAGAGATCCCTCAGTGCTGAGCCAGAAGTAAGTGCTGAAAACTGCTGGGAATGGTCCAAAAACAAAAACACACACTCACAAAATAAAATAATAGGGCCAGAAAAAGGCAGTTCAGTGGTGAAGGCACTTGCCTGGCATGCAGCTTAACCCAGCATCATGACATGGTCCCTGGAACATTGCCAGAAGTGAACCCTGAGTATAGAGCTGGGAGCAGCCCCATGAGCAGCACCATATGTGGCTCCAGTATCTCCAAATAAATACATACATTTAAAATAAACACATGTAGCATATTCCTCAGAAGCTTTGTATAGACAGGCTGGAACAGCACGGAAGTGTGCCGTAAGTCCTTGAAGACTTGCTATCATTTCCAAATTCTCAACCCAATTTCAACTATAACAAAAAGTAGAAGAAGAAAAGTGCAGGTTGGTGGTAGGAAGAGGAAGGAAGTCAGGAGAGCTGGAAGAAGAGTTGGAGAGAATTCCCTGTTTGTCTAAAATCATGAGAAATTCTGAAGGGTGATACTCGGATAGCTGTTCTTGCTATCTGATTCGCAGAGCAACAGTCCCTGGGTGCGGGGCCCTGCTTCTTCCCAGGCCAGGAGATGTAAACACCATAAATAGGATGCAGAACCGGAAAGCAGATGCTTCGAACAAGTCCCAGCACTTCTTTTTCTTTCTCTTTTTATTTATTTATTTTTATAATCTGTGGGATTTTTATAATCTGAGGATTTCACTTCATTGTATGTACATTATATTTATCCATTTGTTTGTTGGCAAACACCTGAGTGTTTCTGCCTTTTGATTGCTTTGAATAAGCTTTGAACCCAGAGCTTCACACAGGAAAGCCAATAAGTGCTTTGCCATTATGCCATGTTACCAGCCCCTTAGGCTGCAGCATGTCTTGTTTTATTAGCGCCAAGGTCCACTTGGTTTTACCTACATCTTATTACCGTGAAGCCCTTTGACATAAGCCATAATGGGTTTGGAAGATCCAGGAGGATGCTCCTGCTTCTCCCCACCCCGTTCTCTTTCTTCCCGGCGCTGGCTGGCCTGGCAGTCATAATTCTCCTCAGCAGCTCTCCGAGGCTACTTAAGAGTAAACGATATCATTCTCTTGGGCCCACTTTCACAGCACTTAGACATAAACACGGGGCTGCTTTAAAAGACCGTTTCCTTGCTTAACGTTCTGAAAGATTCCGAAAACTCAGCTGAGTCCTGAACGGCTATGCCACTGTTACTGGAAATGTATGGATTTGTTGTGCTAAAGACTATTTAAAAAAAAAAACAACCAATCAACTAAAACCCACATCTGCTTAGAAACTTTTTTTTCTGGGTCTGGAGAGATGATACTGGGGTGAAATCCTGGCATGCACTCACACCCTGGAAGCCACGAGTATTGCAGGGCACATCCCTTGAAGCCCTTAGGCAGTGGGTGAGGCACTGCTTGGGAAGTCTGAAAATACAGAAACTTTTCCTTGTATATTTTCACAAGGGTTTTTTTTTCTTTTTGGGTCACACCCGGCGATGTACAGGGGTTACTCCTGGCTCTGCACTCAGGAATTACCTCTGGCGGTGCTCAGGGGACCATACGGGATGCTGGGAATCGAACCCGGGTCGGCCACGTGTAAGGCAAATGCCTTACCCGCTGTGCTATCACTCCAGCCCCCTTTTCACAAGTTTTTAAATGTTTATCCCAACCACCAGGAGACAAATGACCAAACCTGTCTCCTTAGCTGCAAAGGCCGGTGACAGTTAGACCTCCCTTACAGAACTTCTGTCTGTTTGTTTGTTGGGGCGGGGAGGGGGCTGCATATCCAGTGATGCTTCTGTGTTACTCCTGGCTCTGGACTCCAAAATGACTCCTGGGTGAGTTTGGGGGGCCACATGGGAAGCCAAGGATCGAAGGACTGACACCAGGGGTGGAGATTAAGGCACTTGCCTTGCATGGAGTCGACCCGGGTTGGATCCCCAGCATCACATAGGGTCCCTCAGCACCACTCGGAGTGACCTCTGGGTGCAGAGTCGGGAATAGCCTCTAGCATGCCAGGTGTGGCCCCAAAACAAACAAAACAAAGTTGACACCATTTCAGGCAAATGAGCATGCTCTAACTGTATCAGGGAGCACTTTTGATTTCTTGGGCATCTAGAGGGTAAGTTGTTGGATGATGCTCCATCACTACAACTGGGGCAGGCAACGAAAGCTCAGCAGACCTGCCTGAACACAGCAGATATGGGTGATATATGCCCATTAGAAATAGTGGGGGTAGGGGCTTGGAGTGATAGCACAGTGGGTAGGGCGTTTGCCTTGTATGCGGATGACCCGGGTTTAATTCCCAGCATCCCATATGGTCCCCTGAGCACCGCCAGGGGTAATTCCTGAGTGCAGAGCCAGGAGTAACCCCTGTGCATCGCTGGTATGACCCCAAAAGAAAAAATAAAAAGAAATAGTGGGGATAGCTCTCAAAGCAACTGAAGGGCCGATGAGTGTATAATTGTCCTTCTGGCCTGCTTTAACCTCTAGCCTGTTGTAATTTGGTTGCCATCTGTAAATGATTTTCAGCCCAAGCACTCTCCAATTCTGCTTCCTCTCAGACCCTACATTAATCTAAATACAGTTAATTTGCCAGCTCGGAAACCACTAGTGATTCCTTTCTGCCAAACTCCTACTCAGAAGAAGCTGCGATGGTGGTTTTTAGGGGAAGGTTTTCCACAATACAACCCTAAACTACGGTGGCTTCATGAAGCGGAGCTAGTACACTGTGCAAGTTAACACCTGGACTCAAGCCAGTGCATCTTCTTAGAAACCTATACCTATGCCACCAACCAGGACAAATGACCAAACCTGGCTCCTTAGCTGCAAATGGGAATGCCATCAGGACCTCCCTTACAGAGCTGTTTGTTGGCAGGGGGAGGGGGAGCATACCCACCCATGCTTAGGTGTTACTCCTGGCTCTGCACTCCAGAATTACTCTGGGGGTGTTGGGAGGGGGGCATATGGGATGCCAAGGATTGAATCCAGGTCCACAGCATGCAAAGCAAGTGATCTACCTGCTGTACTATTTCTCCCCCATCCATGCACACCCATGCGTTAGTATGACACTTATACAAATGTTATCCAAGTATCACATACATTATCAAATGTATCCCTTGATCCATTAGTCCAGTGAAAGCCCTCAGAGATAAAGACGATTGGCCAGACTGAATCATGTGCTCCTGCAGCAGAATGGGAAGGGGAGGGTCTGACTCTTTTGGGCTGCAGTGGCTAGAAGTGGAGGCTCGGAACTTTTGGGTCTCTGCTAGAGAAAGCTAGCACTGTATCACACTGTGGGTATGGCTGGCAAAGCGGATTCTCTGAAAGGAAATTTGGTTGCTCTGGAGATGGAAAATGGGATGCTGACAGTGAGACTATCAAACAATATCCACCTACTCTGCTTCAGGGTCTGTGTCTTGATTCTTCTCAACCTAGCCCACCTGGACGGACGTTTATACAGCTCTCTGGTGTTCTGGTCTCTTCCCCGGGAAGCTGCCTCTCTTCCTGCCAGGGCAGTGGGGTGTGCAGGGGTGTGCGGCTGCCTGAGAACCACAAATACCAAGCCCCTGCCACCAGGAGGCCTGGGCCCAGCTCCAGTGCCCAGGGAGGGGTCAGAAGATATGTCACAGGCAGGTGGCCTAGAGCTCAGGCATGAACTGAGCGAGAAGTTAGAGAGAAAGAGAATCCAACTGGGTGACGTGGTGCGGTCACACTTCTCGGTCCTCACCCACTCTACAGTTTGTGCTAAGGGGGAAGTGAAGAAGGGCCTTCCCTTTCCAATCTGTTCATTTGGAACTGGGGTCTGCAGCAGCATCTGGTGCGAAGGACACAATGACGAAAGAGAGAAATGGGGCTACAGAGACAGAACAAGTGTTAAGGAGCGGACCTTGCATGCAGCTCACCTGGGCTCAATCCCAGGCACCACCAGGAGTGATCCCTGAGCACAGAACCAGGAGTAAACCCTGAGCACTGCTGGGTGCAGCTGATGTCCTCTCCATATAAAGGAAGAGAGAAAAGGGAGGGAAAGATGGCTGGGAGGATATGGTTCACAGGAAGTTGTCATTTACCAAACATGACTTGAGAGAAATGATCCCCTTTCTGTCACCTGCCTTTGACTCTTGCAAGGCTGGCACCAACCTTGAGGGGTCTTGAGGGGACCAGCCTGAATATAACAGCCTATCTGTTGATAAGTTTACCCTTTGAGGATGAAAAGGAAAAAGAAGGGGTTTCGAAGAGATCATATGGAGGATAAGATCCTTGCCATATGTACAGCCTGTTTCAACCCCCAGCACAGCACCTCATATGGTCCCCTGAGCATTGCCAGGAGTGACCCCCTATCATAAAAAGGAAGAAAGAAAGAGAGAAAGAAAGAAAGAAAGAGAAAAATAGAGAAAGAAAGAGAGAGAAAGAGAAAAAAGGAAAGAAGGAAGAAAGGGAGAAAGAAGGAAGGAAGAAAGAGAAAGAAGGGAAAGAAAGAAAGAAAAAAGAAAGAAAGGAAGGAGGGAAGGAAGGAAGGAAGGAAAGAAGGAAGGGAGGGAGGGAGGGAGAAGGAAGGAAGACAGACAGACAGAAAGAAAGAAAGAAAGAAGGAAGGAAGGAAGGAAAGAAAGAAAGAAAGAAAGAAAGAAAGAAAGAAAGCAAGCAAGCAAGCAAGCAAGCAAGCAAGCAAGCAAGCAAGCAAGCATCAGACAGGCTCCTGAGAATGTGACTGAAATGCTTCCTTCAAGAGTCCTAGATCCTCAGGCACATTTTCCTGCCGCTGGAGACAAGGTGACAGCTGAAATCATTCTACCTGATACATCCAGCCACAGCTGTAAGTAATGGGCACCTTCTAGGCCACAGTGACAGCACCTAATGCTGGAGGAAGAGCTGCTGAAGGAAATTCTTCCCATTCACAAAAGGAGACGGCTTTCTGCAGCTGCATGGTTAACACACGTCTCGGACCAGCCCTCCTACTCCTTCCCCTTTGTCTTCTTTTTTGGACAAGCATCATGTAATTTGGGACCATAGATATTGGGTAATTACCATAGCAATGATTAGGGATTCACTTCAGGAATAAGGAAATATAATTATAGTCCCAATGCAGCTTGTTTCCATGACAACAGGGGCAATTGCAATTGATCAGCAGTTTTCTTCCTAAACAGATCCGGGTGTCTCACTGAAATGAGAAGCTAAAGTGCAATTAGCAATCCTCATCAAACAAACGGGAGTTGCTGGAAGAGACTGGAGTCAGATTATAGTTTATGTGGCATTCTGGAGGCTCATCTGGCATATATGAAAATACATGGTGGAGTATTGAATTACCTAATAATTACTGTCTCAACCCCCAGCACAGCACCTCATAAGGTCCCCTGATACAGAAATATAGAAATAAGATGCATCTTTGGAAATCCAAGGGAGAAGAGTAAAGTTTTGTATCTTCAAAACTGGAAATCAAAGGTTTATTTACTCCAGCCCCTGCCAGCTCATCTTGTGTCTTTATCATACAGGATAAACAGGCCTCTAACCTGTCTCGAAGCTCGGTAGGGACTCCCCTGGCTTCTAGCCATCCTGTCCATTCCTGAGTTGCTCTACCTGCTGACAGACTTTTTCATAAATTTCTCTCGCTATCGTCTCAATCAATTTAGTGATGATCTGTGCTCTGGAAAGACCAAACTGTTATCAGCAGTCTCGTTATCTCTGTGATAATACTACCCTGCATTTGGGCTGATTTCACCCGGGCACCTAGGATGGGAGCAGGCGTCCTCTCCCCTGCACCAGACAAACCCCAGCAGCTGCAAACCTCCAGAACCCAATCACTGCTACCCTCACGGCCCATATGCACAGGCTTGTCCTGGCTGCACCAACCCCCCCACCCCCAGGAGAATAAATCCGCTGAAAAACCCAGGCATGTGGAACCAGTGACTGCAAACGCCAGGCCTCAAGGGGTCGGGATTGGCCATCCCTTCCCATCTCCTGCCCTTCCAGGGTCCCACAGGGTCCTCTGTGCTTGGGCATCACCCATGGTGGTGCTTGGGAGACCATATATGGATCCGATTCCAGTATGATGCGATGTCAAAGGTCTCTATGGTAACCAGGGAGCCTGAACTTCACTGGCATTTCACAGGTGACATGCCTCATCACGTCGACTGTGTGATTACCCTTTTCTACCAGTCAGAAGACAGTTATTCCTCTTGACAGGAGGATATCAAACTGCAGAGTAAGTGAGATGATTACTGATTCATTGACTTGCACAATGGGACAAATCCAAAGGGCCAAAAGAGGAGTATTTATCCATTGAATGAACAATGATTTAATGCCCTCTAAGTGTCCGATGCAGTTTTGGCAGCTGGAAATACACAGACACACAAGCCACAACGCGACTGGTGGGAAGTCTCTGCTCATCAGTCTAAACCGTTTGTACCATTGCTCCAGGCTGTGCCCATCCTTTGCAGCCAAGTCATGACTTCCTCATCCTGAACCCTGTCCTGAAGGTTCAGTCCCAGAGTCAGCTCACCCTCCCCAGAGCCCTTCTCACCTTCCCCGTGCTCATCACTAGCACTAACTACAAAGTGTGACACTGGGAAAGATGCAACAAGTGCTGGGAGTTAGGTAGAAGCTACAAATAGGACAAGTAGACAGCAGAGCCTCAGCCAGGCGATGCCCAAGCCTGGTGACTCAGCACCGCAGAACGTGGGTCATGTGATGAGCTCTGAGAAGCAGCAGCCTCCTCCTTGGGAGCCAGAAGAGTGGGTGCAGTAACTCAGCAGTAGAGTGCTTGCCTTGTATGTATAAGGTTCTGGGTTCAAACCCCAGCAATGCAACACACACACACACACACACACACACACACACACACACACACAAAATGCACTTACTACTTGAATAGTGGCTCAGCCTCTTACCAGCAAATTACTGTCTAGTCTTAGTTTGTTCTCTCTCTTTTTCTCTCTCTCATTTTGGAGTCACATCTCATGGTGCTGAGCAAACCAGACATGACTCCTGACTCTATGCTCAGGGATAACTCCTGAGGGGGTGCTCAGGGGACCATATGGGATGCCAGGGAGTGAACCCAGCTCAGCTGCATGCAAAGCAAGAACCTTACCCACTGTACTATGGCTCTGGCTCTGGCTCTGGCTCTGGCTCTCTCTCTCTCTCTCTCTCTCTCTCTCTCTCCTTTTTAAAAATGGGTCTAAAGTGCTCATCTCTGAGAGTTATAGTACATCTTGCATAAACTCACTATGAAAAACACTTTGTGTAAAGTTCCATAACTGGTCATTTTAAGACAAGCCCTTGGATGATCTCTGAAAAATAAGTTTTCTAAAGAAAGTTGGCAATGTCTCAATATTACATCTCCCTTCTTGGAACTATGCAGGACACATTAGTAAAAGTTCAGAAAATACCCATGAGTAAAGATCCTATATAATTTGTTTTGGCTTGGAATTCACCAAACCTAATTGCCAAAGACAATTCTCTTCCATAATAAACTGTAACATTTGCACACTTTGGGAAAAGCACTATTAGCTGCGTTTAACTCTTAAAGAAGGTCATATGAAATGGTTAAAAAGCTGATTGTGGTTTCCTGTTTTGCTTTTCCCACAGTCTGGTATCATTTGCAGGAAGCTGCATTGGAGACACATGGGAATCTAGCCTAGGGAAGGCGCAGGATGCTTTCAAAGTCTAAAAGAAATGCAACATTTCAGGCAGAAGGAACAGATCAATAGTGAGCTATTTCGGGTCACGAAGACATTTCTAGAATTACAGACAGAGTCTTGGAGTTAGACAGCATTAAATTCGGCTGTAAATTCCCACCAGTGCAGAAATCCTCACCCCCAAACTCCTGACCTCTGCTGGCACACACCCAGCCTCCCCAGCGTGGAGCACTCTAGTAATCAGAACATGCCCCCACACCGGCTGGAATCTGCCTCCTCGAGCATCCCCCCCCACCCCATGATGCTAACGGAACTCCGAGTTTTGTTTTCTGGGAAGAGCTTTCCATCCTGCAGGCAACACCAGCATATTTTGGTGACTCAGAACACAAGGTAAAAGAGTAAGTTTATTAACTGAGCCAGGAACTGCAAGGAAGAGTTGCTGAAAACAACTTTCTTCCCCCTCCTGAGAATCAAGAGAAAACCAACGACTTTGCTCCACTGTAAAGACACGGATGCAATATTACGTGGTGGGTGGAATGATTCTGCAGGCATCAATTTCCATAAAGAAAAGAGGAAATCCACATTCTAAACGGCATATAATTATCTCACACATTTTACTTAAAAGACAAAACATTTAGAAAGAGGTTTTGGGGTTTCACGTTGTGTGGTGCAGCCAGGGACTCACCCACGGCTGCACGGATGCAAGGCATGTGCTCGGCCACAGAGTTGTTGCAGCCCCGTGGAGATGTCTCCTAAGTGGTGTTCAGGGGCCTGGGAACCGCTTCCTAGAATACTCAGCCCACTGCTCCAGTTGCTTTAACTAGGTTCTGCTGGGCCCAGTGCTGGGCTCGAAGAGGCGGTGTGCTGGGAGCTCTGCAGCACTGAGGATGGAGTACGAGGGG
The DNA here is from genome assembly GCF_029834395.1 of Sorex fumeus. Taxonomy (NCBI): domain Eukaryota; kingdom Metazoa; phylum Chordata; class Mammalia; order Eulipotyphla; family Soricidae; genus Sorex; species Sorex fumeus. The sequence goes on from NW_026606070.1 coordinate 27,911,194, forward strand.
CCCAGCACAGGGGCGGCAGAGGCCCCCCACCCCTGAGACATCTACCCAGCCTGGCAAGAGACATTTTGATTATTTATTTTGTTTTGTTGTTTTTTGGACCACTATGTTGTTCAAGGCCGAGTCCTGGCCCTGTACTCAAGACTCACTCTGGGTGGGAGTCAGAGGGATCATATGAAAGTGTCCGGGGTTGAATCCAGGTTTGGGGCATGCAAGGCATGTGCCCTACCCATTGCACTATCTTTCTGGCCCTTACTATTGTGTTTTAAAAAGAACTTCCAAAGTTCAATTCCTGGCACTATTGTGAGATCGTGAAAGAGCCTTCCATGTGTCATGACAGGCTACACTTCAGCAAAACAAGCAATAGGCCTAACTTTTTGTTTACCCTCCAAAAAATTACCTGAAACTGCCATTGGCTGAAGCTGGAAATCCCCTAGATGACAGTAGCCAGTCCTACGATAAGTAGGATATCTCTGGGCACAGCAGGTGGGTATGACCAATTAGCTCACAGACTTGTGATTGCTTTGTTGCAATTCTTGGGAAAACCACCAACTTTGCTTATATAACCATACGCCATATAATGGTCCCTGGAATGAGAGTTGGGGTTCTTGTCAAGACTCCACTGTGTAGGGTGAGGCTTGGACCCCAGCTCGAGCTAGCAATAAAGGTTCCTTTGCTTTTGCATTCTCACTTGTGGAACTGGTCTCTTTGTGAGCATGAAACCCAGAACCCGGGTATAACACTATATGCTCCCCTGGGCATAGCCAAGGGTGGTCTTGGTGGCCCCCAGCACCAAGTGGTGGCAGAAGCAGTCCTAAACTGGGCCTTAACAGCTGGGCAGAATATCGCCAGTAGTGGCCACTGAGTTCCCTGTCCCCTGCTCTACTCAGCATGGCTTGGGAGATCTCCACCCCACAAAATGTATGTTCTTCTTCTTTTTTTTTTCCTTTTGGGTCACACTCGGTGATGCACAGGGGTTACTCCTGGATCTGCACTCAGAGATTACTCCTGGCAGTGCTCAGGGGACCATATGGGATGCTGGGAGTCGAACCTGAGTTGGCCGCGTGCAAGGCAAATGCCCTACCCTCTGTACTATTGCTCCATCTACTACTACTACTACTACTACTACTACTACTACTACTACTACTACTACTAATGCTTCATTCCTAAAAATGCTAACTATCAACCTGAACCTTCAGCAAGTCATAAACTTTTTGCAGGGGAGGAGGAGTCCTGGGAAAAAAGTGCAGCTCTGTGCAAAAATCAATAAAGCCAAGTGCAATAAAATAAGGCCTGCCTGTGCGGGAAGGACGAGCTGGGCTGGCACGGAATGGTGCTTCCTGAGGAGTGTCCCGGCCAGACCTCACTGTGTGTGCCACCATGACTTGGACACACTGCAGTGTCTGTGGGGCACTCAGTTATGCCAAGGCAAAGAAGCTGATGCCTCTCTTTTACAAGGGGTGAAACAGCAGTCAACTCAGGCCAGAGTCACCCCAGATGCCACCCAGAACTAGCCTGACGTTCTGGCCATCCAGTGACTACAGAACTAGCTGTGCATGCTTCCTGCGGAACCCTGTTTTCTTCAGCTCACTCCCACTGGTTTGGTTATGAAAGACAAAGGAAAACAGACACACACCAGCCTAGGAAGACTGTCAGCATGAGTGAGGGCTGAGCCATGCGTGGGGTGTGGGGGAGACGGCGAATTCTCTCACTTGGGTCCCACTTGACTGACAACTCCCCCTCCTGCCCCACTGATGCTTCTGTCCCTGAGGCACACCACGGCTCTGAGCACCCTCCTTTTCACAAAGGCCAGGTCACAGGCTGCCGTGCCCTGCCTTCCCGGGCAGCGCTTTCGAAGGGCTTCAGGGAGGCAGAATGATGGTCTGGCCCCAGTGTGGGGAGAGAGAGAGACAGACAAGCAAATCCCAGGGAAGGGATGGGCTCTGGGGTGGAGCTGGGCACCGGGCAGTAAGGACACTCAACAGGCGCACGCAGCAGGAGACAAGGCAGGGGCTGCTTCTGTGGGTGCATTGAACCATCTTTGCCTGCCAGCAGGGCTGAGAGAGAGGAGTGAGAAAGGGAGGGGTAAGGAAGAGATGGAGGGAGAGAGGGAGAGAGGGAGGCAGAGAGAAAGGAAGAAGATAGAGAGGGGGAGAGAGGTAGAAAGGGAGAGGAAGAGAGAAAGAGAGAGGGAGGAGGGGAAGTAGAGGGAGAGAGGGAGGGAGAGAAAAGGAGGAAAGAAAGGGAAAGAGAGAGACAGAGGAGAGAGACAGAGAAGAGAGAGAGAAAGAGAGAAAGAGAGAGAGAGCGAGCACACAAAGGGTAGAGGAGGTTCAGAGCTCTGCAGACGGTGAGGATGAACCCGATGACTGTCCTGTCTGTTGCCAAGCAACAGCACACAGACCCCCCACCCCTACACCCATCTCCAGGCAGACTTGCTGGCCAGAGAGGGGCTGCCGTCTACCCAGCAGCCACAGGAGCTGCCTCGCCCTCCTGGCAAGTAAGTCCAGATTCTGATGCCTCTGCCCATCCTTCTTTCCCTTTTGCCCACCCAGAGTCCACCCACTCCCCCAAGTCTCTCTCCTTCCCTAAGACGCCAGGGATGAAGCACACCAAAGCCTTCTTCCCTGCATCCCTTGGGGTTGGGGGGGGGCGGAGAGGGAGGGTGTTACCTTAGATTGTCGTCCAGAGTCTCGTCATCTGAGGAGACGGTCCCATTGCTGACACATGGGGGGCGGCGACTCCTCCCTGCAGACACCTCCCGGGTCGAGGTCCCGTCCTTCTTTCTCCTTTTGCTAAACAACTTCTTGAAAGGCTGGAACTTGCCGCCCTTCTTCTTGTCTGTGAGTAGGAGAGAAACACACACTGTAGTAGCTCAGGTGAGCTGCACCTGGGAGGGTCACTGCAGCTCAGCTGCTCGGGCGCAGGGCAAAGGGCGGCCATCGGGAAGGAGCGGCCAGGCCCTGTGCCTGGAACGCCAGGCCCGGCCCCTCCAAGCACGCTCAGGTGGAGACGAGCCAAGGGCACCGCGGGAACCTCCTGGGGATGGAGACAGCTTCTGAGCGTCACGGGGACAGCAGCCCCTGTGGCCGCAACTTTCTTTAGCAAAGCAGATGGCACATGCCCTTCTCCATAGAGGAAGTGGGCAAAACAAGGAAGTCAGACAGGTCAAGTCTGGATGGGGGGAGAGAGAGAGAGAGAGAGAGAGAGAGAGAGAGAGAGAGAGAGAGAGAGAGAGAGTGTACAGGGATAAACCTTGCATGCAGCTAACTCCGGTTCAATTCCTGGAACCACATGGTCCCTCAGCAGCTGCAAATGGTCCCACCAAAAAGTGTAGCTCAAAGCTGCCGTCAAGTTTATATGCGAAACACTGTAGCACTGTAGCGTTGTTCATCGATTTGCTCCAGTGGGCACCAGTAGTGTCTCCATTGTGAGACTTGTTGTTACTGCCTTTGACATATTGAATACGCTACAGGGAGCTTGCCAGGCTCTGCCGGGTGGGCGGGATACTCTCGGTAGCTTGCTGGGCTCTCTGAGAGGGGCGGAAGAATCGAACCCAGGTTAGCTGCATGCAAGGCAATCGCCCTACCCGCTGTGCTATTGCTCCAGCAAAACACATGGCATATAATATATAATGTATTATATGTGGGCTGGAGCAAGCTACCGAGAGTATCCCGCCCACACGACAGAGCCTGGAAAGCTTCCCGTGGTATATTATTCAATATGTCAAAGACAGTAACAACAAGTCTTACAATGGAGATGTTACTGGTGCCCGTTCGAGCAAATTGATGAACGACGGGAGGACAGTGCTACAGTATTACATGTAATACATACATATACATACTCTTGCCTTTGAAAATCACCATTTCAGCTCTTATTAGCCGGTAACAGCTAACTCTTGGCATAAGTTTAGACCCTAATTCCCTCCACTCCTATATATTTTCACTTCTTTTGTCTCCTTTTATTTATTTATTTATTTATCTATTTAGGTTTTGTGTCACATCCAGCCTCACTCAGGGATCACTCCTGGTGGGCTGCGGGGACCACATGGGATGCTGCAGATTGAACCTGGGTCAGCCTTGTGCAAGGCAAACACCCTACTCACTGTCTTATCTCTCTGACCCTCCTATCTCCTCTTAAAATCTATTATGAAGAGCCACAAAGGAATTGCTACAAACTCTTTTTGTTTATTCCCTCATCAAGTCAGGCCTAGGCTCACAGCCAGCATTTCTTGCCCATATTTTAGCTAAATTCCACGCTGCTCTGCTCCTTGAGATCCGAGTACTTCAACACCACTCCACTCCCACCTGGGGAAAATAAAGAGCGAATGTCCCAGAACCGTCTTCTTATAAATGAGCTCTCCTTTTTCTTGCTTTTGGTTTTGGGGCCACTCCTGGCTGTGCTCAGGGCCCACGTGGTGCCGGGAACCAAGTCTGGGGCGTGTGCTTGGCCCATGAGCTACGTTGCCAGTGTATTTTCCTTTCCTTTTTCTTTCTGGTTTTTGGGGTGCACCAAGGATCCTGGCGGACAAAATGTGGTGCCTTACCCCCTGCCCAGGCCCACCACTTTCCCTCTCTTAAAAAAGCGTAAGGAACTACTTATCTGGTTCTCAGAAGACCCCTTTAAGTCATTTAACCCTTCCTATATACACTGCTGTAAAAACTTTACAAGTATCAGTTCAGTGAATTCTCACAAAGGTCCTATGAGACAGATATCACAGGCATCCCCTCTTTACAGAGAAGAAACCCAAGGAACGAAGGGATGAAACAGCTCACATGTCTTTGAGGCTGGAGATGGGAGCCTGCAGGGGACAGGGAGGATGAAAGCTCACGCCAGGAAGGGAGACCTGTCTGTCTACAAAGTTCTCTGTGAGCATCAGAGCCTGCCGAGCTCAGAGGTACAGAGTGATCTAGGCCCAGGAGAGACGCTACGGACCATGTTCAAACCAGCTGGTGCATTCCCTGCAGTGACCATCAGTTCTGGCCTCACTGAGAGTTAAGAAAATTTAATGTGCACAAGAAATGGTATAAGCCACTTCAACCTAAGGATCAGAGTAAGACAAGGGAACAAGCTGACAGATGAACTGACAACCACACAAAGGCAACAGTCTGATCCTTATTGTATTAGTGGCTCATCTTTGAACTTCAGAGGTCCCTGGAACAACACTGCACTGTGTCATATTGAAGAGGAAAAGGAATCTGTGACATTTTGGTGCCTTTCCACAGGAGGTTCTGTTCAGGGCACTCGTCCCCAAAACAGTCACACCACCTTCATCATGTTATTTGTAAGGGGGCATGAGATACAATTGCAATAGATCATTTCATAATAAAAACAGGGCTGGGGATGTAGCTCAGCTGTAGAGAACAACATGTTTTGAATGGATGGGGCGGGGGTCCACCCTGGCACACACATGTGCAAACGCATAGTTAAAAAAAACAAGTGGAGGTTTGATTTCAGAACGGTTTGATGTTTTCAGTACTTATTCAGGAGAGATTACAGGCTGAAGATTTCTATGACACCTATTTTTCGTTCTCATGAGTGAAATTCATAATTAATCATTAAAATATTTACAATCAGTAGTTTGTAAATACCATCAGAGAACATTAGGCACATGGTTAAAAGAACGGATCTTACAGCTGGAGAAGTAGTCTAGGAGGTAAGGAGCTTGCCTTGCATGTGGTGGACTCTGGTTCAATCTCCAATACCACACGGTCCCCTGTCCCTACCTACCCGCAAACATCACTGGGGTTTGTTGTGGAGAGTCCCAAACACTGCCAAGTATGGCCCACACAACCCCTGGCACCACAGGGCCTAAGCATCACCACAATCACCAGCCTTGTGGCCAAACATTGCCAGAAGGTTTCCCAAACTTCCTGAGCATCATCTGGGAGACACTCCCCCGGGCCCCCTCCCCCCACACACTAAAGAATTGACCTTTTATTAAATGAGTCAACTGAAGTAAATTCTTTGATTTTGAGCCAGGGCACATCTGGTGGTGCTCACAGGTTACACCTAGCTCAATATTTGGGGGTTATTCTTGGTGGTGTTCTGGGGACCATGTAGTGCCAGGGATAGAACCGAGCCTCCTGTATGCAGAGTATGTAACTTGAGACCAGTGAATTATCTCTCAGCCCAATTAAAACTTTTGTTTCTGGGCCACACTGGTGGTACCCAAAGCTTACTCCTGGCTCTGCATTCAGGGACACTTCTTTTATTGTTCAGGGGACCCACTGTGGTGCCAGGAATCGAACTGGAGTCAGCCATGTGCAAAAAAAGTGGCTTAACCCCCCGCTCTATCTCTTGAACTCGTGTTGGATAACTTTGGTTTGTGCTTTCTCCTCTGCCACAAGGAGCTTAGGTTTACTGGGTTATACCCATCACAATGGAAGCACTCCCATTTCCTTGGTATTCATCTTTAACTTCTCCTTTGTGTTCTGCTTCTCCTGTCTGTTAATCACTCACTTCCCCTAAGCAGTACCTGTGACTTGTAAAGTTAAATTCTTCAGAAATCTTGGATTTGTATTTGTAAGTGAAATATTGCTTTTCTCTTTCCCTTATGTCCTTTGCATATTTTATCTTAGAGCAATGTCCTTTTTGTATAGACACAGGAAGACAGTTAATGCTATGCTTTTGTAACTTGGGAGTTAATTGACTCCAAATAATATTTACTCCTGGGCATCTGTCTTATTTACTAGACTTAGCCTTAGTTGCTCTTAGTTCCTAGCACCCCCCAAAAGCAGGGTCTTGACTGGATGGACCCAGGGCAAGCTGTAAGCTACCCTGGCATTGAAACAGGACAGGCCAAGTGCCATAAAGCTTATAATAAGCTAAGAGCATGGTCGTGGACAAATTCTGTCATGACCCAAAGAGAAGTGACTGGACAAGGACCCTGCTAGGGTTAGGAAGAACTATCTGGTCTGAGGACTAAGGTCTGGGATCTATAGAGAGATGTTCCCAGGAGAGCCACCCTATAAGCATAATATATCTCTTTCTGCGTTCATACAAAATGACTAGAAAGACTATTAAGAAGTAAGTAAATATAAGATGATTGTTTCTAGACTAAGGAAAGGAGAAGTATGTCCTCAGATGAAATTCTGCTCTCAAATGGATCTCCTAGCAGGAGGAGATCTTTGATCTTTGTTTTATCTTAGAAGAGCTTCCCCCACTGGACCTCCCACCCGCTAGGAAGGGCTTTCATATGTCGATTGTTCTAGCTTACCTAGATGCAGTGGCTACTCCCAAGCTTGGAGGCTGGGTTCTAGATGAGGGCTGTGAGACTGGGTGCTGGGACAGGAACTTGGGGACAGGAGGAGATGGGAATGAGGGGCAGTGTGAGACTGTTATGGGACGCTCAGGGAGACTGGAACAGGCACGTGGGGAGAATGGAATAAATGGTGGGATGGAGATTGGTATAAACTGCAACTGATCACCAACCAGCATGGCGGCCTGGTTCCCTCCTTCATGCGTCTGTTGGCAGTGGCTGCAGGCTGGGGTGGGGAATCTGCTCATGGCCACCGAACGCACATGGTGGGAGAGAGCCCAGGCTTCTCATTTGTTTTGTGAATACACAGGCTCCCAATTAAAATTTTTAAATAAAAAATTCTGTAAGGTGCCAAGGGTATTACACAGTTGACCTTCTGCTGTGGCTGCTGAAGAGAGTGAGCATTTCCTTTATGACAGTCCAGGGCTGGAAACATATAAATGATGTCTCATTTCCAGGTTTGGTGACACGAGTAAATGGTCAGGCAGTAAGTCTCACAGTAAGTGTACATACATTTCACCTATTTCTGAAACAAAATATTTTCCTTGTATATCCATTGCCTTTTTTCTCTTCACTACAGTAATATCCAACCCCAAATTATCAAATCAGAAATATTCTAAAACAACATTGCGAAATTGTAAAGATATCAGTCAAGGCATTATTTCCTCCCCCTCCCCTACACCTTAAACCCTCTTTTAAATAGAGGATTTAGGATTAAGTTAAAAATTAGCAGATTAGGAGCTGGATCCATAGAACAGAGGGTAGGGCATTTGCTTTGCATGCAGCCAAACCAGGTTCGATTCCCAGCATCCCATATGGTCCCCCGAGCACTGCCAAGAGTAATTCCTGAGTGTGTGAGCCAGGAGTAACCCCTGTGCATTGCCGGGTGTGACCCAAAAAGAAAAAAAAATAGCAGAATAATTTATTGGATAAGAAAAAAAAATCACTTGTGGTATTTAGTGGTATTCAGTAGAGCTGGAAAGAAGGAGTTAAAGACAAATTAAACATTGCCACACCCAGTGCTCAGAATAATGGCAGCTACCATATAAAGTATTGACTTTATATATTGTGTGTATAAGGGTTTATCAGCTTGTCAAGAAGTCAGAGAGTGAGAAGTTGGTTGACACTGAATAGGCACACAAGGAGGGGATGAAGGAGGATCACCTGGAGGAGGATTGCAAGACACAATGACAGAATGCTCAGGAGACCAATCTGAGGAACTGTGAGGCACATGATACGGGCAATCACTTGGCCTCAATACACATACATCATCCTGGAAGAGGTGTCAAAGTCCAGACATGAGATGGAGCATTTCCCCTGGCCAGCCCAGGAGAGGCGCTTTCAGCATTGCTTCACTTATTATCAGGAAGGCAAGCGAACCCTAAATCCTAGAACGCTCAGTCCAGCAGCCAATCCTTCCTACCATGAGAGAAAGGACATTCGAAGTTCTCAGAATACCAATTTTTCTTGGTGGGAGGATCCAGGGTCACAGAAACTTACAAATCTGTTTAAAACTGTTATAAAAGAGAATGATACCATGGGGCCAGAGCCATAGTACAGCAGGTGGGGAGTCTGACTTGCATATGGCCGACCTGGGTTCAATCCCCAGCATCCCATGTGGTCCCCCAACACCGCTAGGAGTGATTCTTAAGTGCAGAACCAGGAGTAACCCCTGAGCTTTGCTGGGTATGACTCCAAAAAGTCAAAAATAAAATATAAAAAAACAATGACACCTTCCTTATCTCCAATCAGCAAGAGTCCGAGTCAGAAATTTCTTTACATGATAAAACCACCTTTTTATTTTCATGCCAGAGACTGAATCCAGTGTCTCACATATACCATGGTATGTGATCTGCCACTGAGCCACACATATTTTAAAGTAATTTTAAAAGTTTGGTCATTTTATTACCAACTGTGACAATTACATAAGTTTCCAGGATAAACTTCATGCAAATAATTTACCCCTTCATCCAGTCAGTGCACTGTGACTAAGCAACATTAATGGGGAGTGAAATTTGTTACATCCAAGGAATTATAATCTAAATTTTCTTGATTGCCCAATTTTATTCTCAAAGTTTGGTACAAGATCTCTCACATAAAGAAAGCAAGCACCCAGGTTTTATGAGGCATCTGCAATTCTATGCCTCAGTAACCAGTTTGAAAACCGGAGCATGTGCCTATAAACATGAAATAAACTGTTTTATGATCAATTGATGATTGGGGCTGTATTTAGCAATCCCCCACCACAGAATCAACGGCATTAAGCACATGATCATCACTAGGAGCTACTCTCTTGACAAATAAGACCAAGGGGGTACTGTGAGTAATTCTGTACAGATGGAGCCAACAAGAGCAAAGCAATTTTAACACTGTACTAAAACTGAGCATGTCTGCAATGCTAATGTGAACTATTCCAAAATACAACTGCCATATTATAGGAATACGGCTTAGCAAAGCATTCGCCAACAGTGAGCATTTCAGATGGTATTTTAGAATTTCACAAACACAGATTTGCTTTGCTTTTGATGGTTGGACCAGTAGAGAGAGACGGGAGGGAGAAGAAAGAAATGCTACTATTACTTCACTTGTTCTTTTGCTGGCTGCAGCTCTAGTTAGGGGTTAAATGTGTGGGACCCCGAGACAAGAGTAGTTGGCCCGAATCCTGAGCCCATCTATTACCAGCAATGAAACATCTGCTTCCCAGCCTCTTGGAAACTTACCATCTTCAGCTGTATGACTGAATTCATGAGAGAAAAGGGTGTGGATGCCACATTTTCTTAGTATGTTAGCATTTTTCTGTTGCGATTTTTTCACACGAAAGAACCTATAAAGCATTGCATCCATACTGCTTTAGGGAGTGTAGTAATTTTCATTCCTTACACCCTATATTGAATTAATTTGTTTTCATCACCCAATAATTACTTAAGGGAAGTTTTGCCCATTTAAAAAAGAGCTCATTATCCATTATTGCACATGTATAATTATAGATCATTTTATGGCTGCTTCATCATAACTGCTAGTTTATATAGATGAATCTAAAAATTAAAAATCATGGGAAAAGTCCAGCAAATATGATTTATTTTTCATTTGTGAAAAGAATGAAATTCCTGCATTTTAATTTCTAAAACCAAAGTAATAAAAAGCATACAATTTCTCTATATTGGGATTTATATGGTTTATTTCCAAATGGAAAACAGAACTTCCTACTAGATTTCTTGTTAAGTGTCATAAATGTCTTATTAGTCTGGGATTCCTCAGAATATGAGTTGGTAGTAGGATCTTATTGTTTAAAAAGCAACACATTTGAGAAGCCAGGTTGAAAAAAGTTAATTTTTTAAAAACTATATGATCTTTCATAGTTTTAAATAGATGGATATTATTATTGCTATCCAGGAAAGCATAGATTATATACACTGCTTCCCAAACTTACTTGGCTGTGGAAATGTGACTTTTGAGCATCCATATATGTGTTTGAGGGGTGAAGGGTTGGGACCACATGGAAATGGAAATCAAGCCACAGGAGGCTGCATCGCAAAGCAAATGCCTTAATCCCTGTGTATCTCCCCAGCCCTCCAGACTTACATCTTGATTACATTCCTCTGAACACATTCTGGGAAACACTGTCTTTGTTATTTCTTTCAAACATCTTTTAGTTTCTTTAGGTAGGACAGATTTTCTATGCAAATATCCCCAAAATTCTGAGCACAATGCTCAGTAAACATGAGTGAGAGGACTGAAACTTTGGAGGCCTCACTGGTAAAAATAATAGTTTTAGCATGTTTCTCCCACCCTGGGAGGATCCTCCCAACACCCTTTATTTGGTGTTCCCGTCTCTATCTGAGCTCCTTTTCCCCCTAGCATGTGTGGTAAAATTGTGGTAAAAAATGTGTGGTAAAAAATGGAGTAAAATTCCTGGTACTAATCTCGGCCATTTTTGGGTGCAAACCACAACACCCAATAAGAGAGAGAGAACAAAAGGGAATGCCCTGCCACAGAGGCAGGGTGGGATGGGGGGATGGAGGGTGGGAGAGATACTGGGATCCGTGGTGGTGGGAAATGGGCACTGGTGCAGGGATGGGTATTTGATCATTGTATAATTGAAACCCAAGCACAAAAATGTGTAAGGCTGCAACTGTACCTCATGATGTCTCACTAATAAAAATTTAAAAAATAAATAAGGTAAAGGTAAAGGCCCTCCCGTTGTTCGGCGATTTGCTCGAGCGGGCCCAGTAACGTCTCCATTGGAGACTTTGTTGTTACTGTGTCTGGCATATCGAATACGTCACAGGGAGCTTGCCAGGCTCTGCTGTGCGGGCGAGATACTCTCGGTAGCTTGCCGGGCTCTCCGAGAGGGGCGGAGGAATCGAACTCGGGTCGGCCATGTTGGCTGCGTGCAAGGCAAACGCCTTACCGCTGTGCTACTGCTCTAGCCCTTTAATTTATTTTTTTAATTTACTTATTAAATAAATTGAAAAATAAATAAATTTAAAAAATGAAAGCTTAAAAAATTAATGGTTTTAGAAGTCAAGCTCTGATAACAAACATGCATGTATGCAGCACACACTAGAACACAGACCATAGCAATGATAGGACTTCCATGATTTGACTCATGAAATTTTCAAAAGGGGGATTCTGTCTCACTCTTCTTAGCCTTGGAACAGTAGAACACATCTGAGAAGAAATTAGCTGTGTGACGGCTATGTTCTCACTAGACCCGATCATCCTGGTACATCTTGATGAAGAGAAAGAGGCTGGTAGCATGCCAGATAGGTCAAGGTTTTTTTTGTTGTTGTTGTTATGTCATAACTGAGGAAGATTTCCAGAGAGGAGGGCAGCCCGTCAAATTACAGGAGGGGAAAATAAGCCATTTTATTTTTATTGGGGGCAAACAGGAAATGAAGAAGACGTTTACCATGGAGTCAATTCATAAAATGAAATCACAGATCTGCAATCCCCTTTTAGAAGAGGGTGGGGGCCTGTACATGGCTGACCCAGGATGGGTTCCCAGCACCAATAAGGTCCCCTGAGTTCTGCCAGGAGTGATCCCTCAGCACAAATCAGGAGTAAACCCCGAGCACTGATGGGCGTGCCTCAAGCCCCTTAAACAAACAAACAAAAGCCTCAACCCCCAAAAAACACATCCCCCCAAAACAAAACAACATAAATGGCATGTGACCAGGGCTTTCATGGGGCAGAGGCAGCAGAAACAGCGAATGGTCTTGGAATGCCTGGTCTGGGACACCACCCTCACCCCCTACCTAAGTATATGGCAGGTGCTTTTCTTCTCTCTCTCTCTCTCTCTCTCTCTCTCTCTCTCTCTCTCTCTCTCTCTCTCAGGCACTGTGGTTTGCAATATTGATACTGAAATGTTATCCAAAATATCCCTTTACCTACTTTTAACCCTCAGCTCTTATCCAGTATGATCATTCCCAGCTCCAAATTGATTTTTAAAACCTAAGAAACTATATATCTCACAGGCCACAGCAATCTATCATGCTGGACATCTGGTCAACCCAAGCACCTATAGTTTTGAAGGCAAGTTGCTAAGAATCTCTGTTTTCAGGGCTGTAGTGATAGCACAGCGGTTAGGTCATTTGCCTTGCACGTGGCCAACCTGGGTTCAATTCCCAGCATCCCATATGGTCCCCTGAGCACCACCAGGAGTAATTCCTGAGTGCAAAACCAGAAGTAACCCCTATGCACTGCATATGTGACCCAAAAAGGAAAAAAAAAAGAACCTGTGTTCTCAGCAGAATAGGAAGAGGGATGTCTGAGCTACCTCAACGAAGATGGTTGGTGCTACCAAGTGCAAATCACAGACCAAACAGGAAGGGCAGAACTTTTGAAGTGTCCAGTTTTCCAGGACTCCAAAGGGTCTCTGAGAAGAAAGAAGCACTCTGTTGTCTGAGACTCGATGCTGTGACTGCTTTCTGAACAATGACAATGTTGGCAGACCTCAGCCCACAACACCACCAGTGAAGAGCCTTTCAGTGGCCAGAAACTCCGGCTACAAATCACTGCCAGGGGCTCACCCTAAAAGAGGAGATCACAGCTCTATGGGCCCCATCCAGGAAAGAAAGTTGCCTGGAATTTGAGTACATGCAGGTCTCTGGGGCACTGCAAGTTCCTTCACAGAGGAGAGAATGATCCACATGAATATTCAAAATAGGGTATTGTGGCTAGATGGACAAATGATTTAGTATGGTTTTTTTTTTGAGGCACAAATGTGTATTTAGGGGACTGGAGTGATGAACACTGCTAGGGGTGGCCCCAAAATAAAGAATGATACAAATACCATATGACCCAGCAGTACCACTATGAGGCATTTATCTGAGATAGGACAGTGGATAAGAAGCTTGCCCTGCACACAGCTGATCCAGGTTGGATCCCCGTCACCCCATTTTGTCCTCTTGTGCCTGTCAGGAGGAAGCCTTGAACACCACCAGGTATGACCCAAAGACAAACAAAACAAAACAAACAAAAAGTGTATTTAAACTCTAGTGGAATATGGGAGAGCACTTTATGAGTTAATGAAATATTTACGGAGGCTACCTATAGATACCTAACATTTTGCTCACAAATTAATTTATGCTAAATTTGCCAGGAACTTGGGGATCTTGAAAATACAGACAAAGGACAGCGACCTCTTCTTTATGCAACACAGTCAATCACACCATCATGTTTGTTTTGAAGCTGCCAGTGTGTCCTATAGTGATGGATACGTGCCAGCTCAACCAGGAAAAAAATTAGGTGGATGTAGAAAATCACAGCAAGTCAGATGACTAAGGTGTAGGAACACACAACATGCACACATGCATGCAGCCTCAAATATCTACTAGTTACCCCTATTTGCAATCTGTGTTATGAGATACACCCAATGCACAGATGCTTTCTGTCTAATTCCAGATGCCACCCCTTCCACCACCTTAGGGGAACGCAGGCTGCAGCCCTTCTTGCAGTGGCACCCCTGTCCACATTCCACAGCAAACTTCAGGTATATTTCAAGGTACAGTTTCACATTTGATGTCGCATTTACATGTTCTATTACTATTTGAAACCTGGAAAATAGAGCTACATTATAAGTTGTTTAAATTTTTTTAAAGTTATTTTTAATTACCTTTCTATTCTTCTAAAATGTGTTACTTTTTTGCCAGAATCTGGAAAAAACCTGAGTGCCTGAGAACAGATGATTGGTTAAAGAAACTTTGGTACATTTACACAATGGAGTACTATGTAGCTGTTAGAAAAGACAAAGTCACGAAATTTACATACAAGTGGTACTACATGGAAAGTATCATGTTAAGGGAAATGACTCAGAAAGAAAGGGATAGACATAGAAAGACTGCATTCATCTGGGGAACATAAAGTAACAAACTAGGAGACTAACACCCAAGAATGGCCAAGATTAGTACTAGGAATTTTACTCCATGGCTTGGAGGTCAACCACACATGCTACGGGAAAAGGGAGCTCAGATAGAGAAGGGAACACCAAATAAAGGTGTTGGGAGGATCCTCCCAGGACGAAGATGCATGCTGAAAGTAGACTATAGACCAAACACGATTGTCACCCATTGCCTCTTTTGAAAACCACAACACCCAATAAAAGAGAGAAAACAAAAGGGAGTGCCCTGCCACAGAGGCAGGATGGGATGGGGGGATGGAGGGTGGGAATGTCAGTCATAGCCTGACATTCCGAGACTATGACTCAGGGATCCGTGGTGGTGGGAAATGGGCACTGGTGGAGGGATGGGTATTTGATCATTGTATAATTGAAACCCAAGCACAAAAATTTGTAAGTTTGCAACTGTACCTCATGGTGTCTCACTAATAAAATAAATAAATCCTGTTAATAAAAAAATAATAAAAGAAAATGTGTTACTTTTTTTGTATTGCCCTACCATTCTGTTTTTTCCCCATTAATCCTTGGCTTTCACTTTGTGATTCTGCATAGTGTATCAATATTTATCAGTGAACTTCACATTGTAGTGGAATTGACGGAATGTACCTACATAAGGGGCTGGAGCAGTAATATAGCTGGGAGGGAATTTGATTCGCACACAGCCAATCTAGGTTCAATCTCTGGCATCGCATATGGTACCCAGAGCACTGCCAGGAGTAATTCCTGATTGCTGAGACAGGAATAACCCCTAAGCATCACTGGTTGTGACCCAAAAAGAAAGAATAAAGAAACAAACAAAAGAACATACCTAAACAAAATCTGCTGAAATATATGTATTCTTACATGGGTCTAGCAGGGGCCTAACAATGAAAATGACAAGTATATGCCTGTTTACTGAGCCTCCTGTTACTCTACAATAATGTCCCTTTTTAATACTTCTAATTTTTTCCACTGTTCTGTTTCAGAACCCTCTTTTATATAAATTTCAAAACCAAACACAAGAGAAACCAAATAGTATTGTAAAAGAGGGGCCGAAGAGATAGCACAGTGGGTAGGGCACTGGCCTTGCAGGCAGCTGATGAAGGTTTGATCTGTGGCATTTCATATGGTCCCAAGAACACCACTAAGAGGAGTAATTCCTGAGTGCAGAGCCAGGAGTAGCCCCTGAGCATCAGTGGGAGGGCCCCCACCCCTACCCAACCCCCTGCCACAAAAGAAAAACAACTTGCAAATGAAGCACCTAATTTGTGGGTATGCTGTGTGCTGGAACTGAACCCAAAGCTTCACCCATGTGAGGCCTGTGCTCTTGCACGGAGCCACAATCAGACTCCAGGTGATACCTCAGAATCTAGTGACTTTTATCCACATACAGGTGGGGTGGTGCCCCTGCTGTGGCTAGTTTCTGGCCAATCTGCTGCCACCTGACATTCCGAGGCTATGACTGAAAAACACTGGCTGGAGAAATTACTGGGCCCTGCTGTTTAACAGCAAACGACCTCAATGGAGAACACCTGTCCACCCACAATAAATGCGCTTCGATTCTACACACATTATTGAATACCAAATACAAGAAGAAGATGTGCAGCATGGGTGGATAAAACAAGTTTCAGGGACCCTCGTGCTTGTCTAAGCCAGGACTTTGATCAGAACCTGCATATGACAGGTTTGTTTGCATGTTTGTCTATGTATGCTTGTGTCTGCATATAGGTAAGAAAATGAAAAGATGTACTGCAAGGAGCTGGCTGATACCAAGTGGGAGTCCACAATGCAGAGGCCCAGGCCTCAGGAAGGCTGGGTTGGAACTCCTGCTACTTACTGCTCTTCTGTTAGGGAGGCTTTGGGCCTACTTTGAGCTCTTTCAGTCTATCGAACAGACACACCCAGATGACCTTAAATGACCTGCCTTCCTTAAATTCAACTGATCATGGACTTCAGTTACATCCACAAAATGGCTCATTCAAACAATATTTGTGTTTAATTAAGTAACTAGAAATTACAGCCTTGTTAAGTTGACAATCAAAATGATCACCATGCTCCACCCTTGGTCTACTTGGTTCTTATTCACATTTCCTTAAATGATATGTAAGTTTTAAGCAAATTCAATAATAAAGGAATATTTTCCACTGACATATTACAATACCTAACATATATCTGACAACACCATTATCCAGAAGAGGGCTCAGGCCATAAAGACTTTGCAAAGTCTTTAGCAATGCTTACAATTCCGTAATTAATATAGTTAAAAGATAAGAAGTCAACTATTATTAATACGCCTTATGTTAGATAATAAAAGGAGAAGTGAGGGAATAAAAAAACACTTGGTTTCTGGATATATGTTTACACACAAACACTTTCCTAACAAAATAATAAAACATATCATAATGAGTTCTTGTTTCAACAACTCATCATGTGTCTTTATTTGGGGGGGCCACATCTGACTACTCTTGGCTCTCTGTTCAGAAATCATTCCTGGCAATGCTCAGGGAACATATATGTAATGCATGGGTTTCAAACCAGGGTTGGCCTTGCACAAGGAAAGTACCTTACCTGCTGTGCTATCTCTCCAGTCTTTAATGGTTATCTTCTTCCATGAAATTTTCCACACTGCTTTTTCCTTCAACAACGACCTCAGTTCATTGTGGTTCTTTACCTAATGAGGTGACCCAAACCTACTCTCCTGAGGTAGCTGAGTCATTAGTTTTCTTGAATCAAGTTATTCTAGTTTTCTAATACTCCACAGACATGGGAATACCAGGAGCTGCCCTAATGAATTTCCTGTAGACCATACATAATCTCTTTTATCTCACTATGTCACAGCTACTCAATTTACCCTTGGTACACTGGATCAATTATCCCAGCCAATACAGTAACCCTCTTCTTTGTCCATTGGTTGAGAAGTATGCAGAACCCAAAGGGAACATGTGAGAGTTCAATTACCAGTTCAAAGGTAGAAGCATTCCTTTCCCTGGAACTGAGAACTCTAGACCAGCAGGACAGAAGATCAAAGGGAGGAGGAGCAACATTTTCCTCGCATATCATTAGGGCTAATATGAATAGAGTGAGTCTCATTGCCCTCCCCTGGATCCTGGGCCCATGAAGCCTGAATAAGAGAAATATCACCATATATTCCATACTCATTTAGAGCCAAAGGTACTGTTCCACCTCACAAAGTTCTGCCACTAGACCAGCACTAAAACTGGGTCTCTCAAGGCCATTCTATTATTCAAGCCAGCTGCTTCACGATGAACATGCCAAAACCAATAACTTTTTTTTTTTTTTTTTGCTTTTTGGGCTGCACCCGGCGATGCACAGGGGTCACTCCTGGCTCTGCACTTAGGAATTACCCCTGGCGGTGCTCAGGGGACCATATGGAATGCTAAGAATTGAACCCGGGTCGGCTGTGTGCAAGGCAAACGCCCTACCCACTATGTTACTGCTCCAGCCCCAAGACCAATAACTTTTGAAAGCATGAGTCTATCAACTTTCTCAATCAGAAGTGACACTAAAGAATATCATTACAAAGGACAATTCTGGCAGAATCACTAAATGCAGGAAAGGCAAATTCATATTCTGAGTAAGTATCTCTTTTGGTAAGAGCAAGCATTGTTCCAGCCATGTTGAAGCATGCTAGTGTAACGAGCCCATCCTTCAGAGTCAGGGAACAGCCCTGCTGGGCACTCAGGGCTGGCCTCTGGCCATGGCCAATGGGAATCAGTGTGCTGAGCACAAGCATCACCCCCACTGGGTCATGAGCCCACTGGGCAATGGGAGCGGGGGCGGGGGGGGGGAGAAGCGGCTTCCAGTTATCTACAAAATGGGCTATCTTATCTGCTCACTGATTATAATTTTCCTGAGGTCATCTTCTGGCAAATATTCATGTTGCATACAAGAATCTTGACAACCTTTGCCCATTCAGAAAAAGATTATTTATAAAGTTCTTTCCTGCACCTTTTCCTTTCCGATTTTCCAAGTCCTTCCAAGCCCAACCCATCAAGCCATGGCAACGACCTATGCGTTATTGTAGACTCGAACCTCCAGTTATTTCTCATTACAAGCAAAATGGAGGCAGCGGCATGAACTGAAGCTCTGCAGCTGAAATTTGTCTCCTTCTCTCTCTCTCTCTCTCTCTCTCTCTCTCTCTCTCTCTCTCTCTCTCTCTCTCTTTCTCTCTCTCTCTCTCTCTCTCTCTCTCTCTCTCTCTCTCTCAGGGGCTATCGCAGGAAAGGGGTATACAGCATTCCAGCTTTTGAGTGGTGCCTGAACCATTCAGACACCCAATCAAAATTTCTTCTTGTTTACCAATTACTAATTTGCTAAACGAATCAGGGGAATATCCCCTGTGGGGCTGTGGGCACCAGATGGGAGAGAGAAGGCAGAGAAGCCAGAGCAGAGATCCTGGGCAGAGGGACACCTTCATGCAACTTAACTTGCGCCGGCAGGATGTGCTTGAACCTGCTATCATATAGATATCATTTTCTTTTTACAATGGGGCACCACAATGCACACCCAGCTTTATGGCTTTGTGGGAAGGACAACACCCAGTTTACAATGGGTGGCTCGGGTCACATGGCAACTTGATGACTCACGACTGGGCAGCGAGCTCTAGCAATAGCCACGGGCAAACCAAAAAGTGTTTCTCAAAAGGAAAATAACGGCAGGAATGGGGAGGAATTTGCTCTTTCATCTTAATGGAAAGGGCTGTGATTCATCCATAGGGACCTACCCCGGGCCCCAAACAGCACCCCCCTCGGCCACTCACAACTGTAGCATCATGGTTCTGTTTCTTTTTTCTTTTTTGAGAGGGTGCACACCCAGCAGTGCTCAGGGCTTACTCCTGGCTCTGTGCAGGGATCACTTCTGGTGGGCTGGGGGACCATATAGGGTGCTGGGGATTAAACCTGAGTCAGCCATGTGCATGGCAAATGCCCTACCCATTCCACTGTTGCTCTGGCTGAAATCTGCAAACACTGGATCTACAGATCCCAGGGCCCAATGCCAAAGTAGACAGCCTAGGCTGCAGCAGACACTTCTTATTTCAGGGCAATTGGTCAACAGGCCACAGGACACATGTAAACAAGGACTCGGTGCCCCTCCCCCCACCCCTGCCTCTAAATCAAAGGGCATACTAAGCACTATTACTCTTTTATGGAGTAGGGGGGGGAGATGCAATAGTTTATGTTTTACCTAAAAAAGGGTACCAGAAAAATTCTTGGGAGTCAGGAGGAGAAAGATGAAAGTTGGAAACAAGGTTTATGAACAAACAAAAATCAGTGAACTCTAAGTTCCAGAATGAGGTACCAGAGGGGGTCAGATAACGAAAACACGTGGTGCATTTGATATGGGAACATCATATCCCTAAAAAAGCATACACAGTCTTAAAGCAGCATTACCTCACCAAAGCATATTTGAATAATGGACTATAAATAGGGAGATACCTCAAATGGGCAGCTCATGCCTTGCACAAATGAAACCCCAGTTCAATGCCTGACACCACACGCTCCTGCTCAAGCACCTCAGGGCACAGCTCTGGCAGTGCCAGCATATCTCTGGCCTCAGCAACCACACCAGACAGCCCACAGAGTTGCTCAGAAACACTAGGAGCCCCAAGCCCAACTGATTTAAGTGAATTAAAAAATAGAATCTAATTCAGCTTATTTGCATGTATTACTTTCAATTGTGTTGTTAAACAATGAGCTTTTATTGGAGGGAGGGATTTGGGGGGGGGTCATACCCAGAGGTACTCAGGGGCCATTCCAGGTGGTGCTGAGTACAGAGAATCACATATGATGCCAGGGATCAAATCTGGGTCGGCTCTGTGCAAGGCAAGTGCCTTACTCTCTGTACTATCTCTCTGGCCCTGTCAATAAGCATTGGTAATGATATAATTGAAATAGTAACTGCCACAAAGCAAGTTCTCAAATAAAAGGTGTGGCGGGTGGGGGGCGGGGGAATGATGGGAGGGGTGGATAGGGATTTCAACATGCTCCAACCCATTAAATTTCTAGATATTTTACTGCTAGACATTTAGGCATCTGACTTTGGCCCCAGGACCACAGGGTTAACTACCTATCCTCTAGCATAAAAATATTTTACAAGTAAATTACTGCTGCCAGTTCCAATCTTAGGTCGAGAAGTCTATTGCCCCTGTATTATGTATCACTCATTTCTCTGACATATTTTCAATCCTCAACTGTCAGCAATTTCGAAGACTCTGTCTTCACTTTAGTACTGACAGTGAATTGAGAGTTGATGGTATTGACAATCCAGGAAAGTGCACCAGAGACTCGACTGTTCACTGGAAGACAACTGGTAACTTTGGCAGCTCTAACTGGTTCAGCTGAAAACAAACCTGGTGGTTATATAGCCACAAACCATGAGGGAAAATATAGTCATTCCTGAGAATACTGGAAACCAATAAATGTTTAGTTAGGTAGTTATTTAACTACAGTGTTCAGAATAATCTGATTAACTAATAATTGGTTTTAAACTCAGTGAACAGATGCAATCTTAGATTCCACTGGGCAAATGGCCAAATTAAGGGTCAAATTCTCAAAAGGAGCCTTGACATGTCAAAGTTCTTAGAGACAGAGGTCAGAACTACAGATCTAGCTTACCAGCTCTCTAGTGGGGCCAACATTTGTGATGAACTTAGAAGGGACTATGGATGGTGCTAATGGGAAGTGACCGACATCAAAGCAACATCTTTTTGTGTCTTGCACCAAAAGGCAAAGTGTTTATGCTTATTGCATGGATGTCCTGTGAATGACAGGACCCAAGTGTGACAGAATGAAATCCTCAAGAGTCCAGATGGTCTAGGAAAGGAGTAAGAACTCACAGAGTCCTTTCCATATGTGTAGAGCTACACCGAGAGAATAAAACACACTATTTTAGAAGATTTTCAAGTGAAATTTAACAGTCTGTCTCAGTTGGGCTATTCTTCCTGCATCCAAATTCCCTTCTTTTGCACTGATAGGAAGTTTCTTTCTTGGAGTGCCTCCCTCCATCTCACTGGACAGCATTACATGTTGTTAAGCAATCTCTGACAATTGTTGTCCCCTCGCAGACTCATTTTTGCATTAACAGTTGGCTCATTATTCTGACAGGAAATTGACTCATTCCAGCACTGTCCTGTGTGTGTGGAGCAACAAAGCTCACTTTCTGTTCTGTAGACCCTCTGTATCCTTTTATGCCTCAGATAGTGGGAAAATGAATGGGTTTCTTGGTTCCGGGATTCTAAAGAGAGAAGTAAATCATCACATATAGGTAGACTAGGAACGAGTGGGATGGGGAGGGCAGAAAACCCAAAGTTTGATCTTTGGTAGTTAAGAATCACTCTTGTACTATCATTTAGGTTCTATGGTGACCGGGGTGATAGTTAATATCTGCCACATAAAGCTCCCTGCCTAAAGTCCTTGCGAAGAGCCAAAGAAGGTCCACAGTACCCAAAACTTCACAAAGTGAAGTTTGTGCTCCGGACCTACGAACTTCATGACTCACCTAAATTCAGTCCACTGGGCAACTCTTTCCTTCCCTCCCCATTCCCTTCCCTCTCTCCCTTCTCTCTCCTCTTAGCTGACCCCCGCCCTACCCCGTGTGTGTGTGTGTGTGTGTGTGTGTGTGTGTGTGTGTGTGTGTTAACATCACTTAGGCCATATGAAACTGACTAAAACAAATACAGTTCTGTTTTAACAAGGAGAAACGCTCTTTACTTTTAGAGGTTGTGTATACAAGGCCAAGTATTTTGAAGGTCTGGGTTTACTCACTTCTGCTTCTTGGGCCTCATTTTTCACTTTTGTAAAATGAGATGAATAACTATAATTTATTTCTATAAACCCTATGTAGTTTATAGTAATAAACTATATCCTATCGAAGTTCCTTGCAGGACAAAAAAAAAATCATCATTTATTGCTCAGGTTTTCTTTGTGTGCAGGGGGAGGGGACAGCTGAAAGTATGCTCAGGGCTGACAGCTGGCTCTGTGCTCAGGGGTCACTCCTCGTGCATTTGGAGGACCAAATGCATTGCCAGGGTTCAAAGCAGGATCTCCAAGGGAAGTGTCTAAAACCCTGTTCTATCTCTTTGGTCCTTAATTCTCTAAAAAGTGAGACAAGTTTAGAAAACATTCTGGCTCATAAGATGCATAACTCTTCATAAATGATCTATCAATCATGTTCATTATGTTTTCTCTATTTCTGGCTTGTCTCGGAATTGAGCTGATTTTCTTGCCATTGTGTCCTGTTGTCACAATGAATGACTTTGGGAACTGGGGAGAGGCAAAAGCATAGTTTGAAAGTCAAAAAGAACCATTTACCCCTCATCACAGGAGAACCAAGTCCTTATTCCTAGGAATAACAGTGCGGATGGAGAAGAAAAAGTGTCAGAGGTCGAGAATCTGGACACCCAGTCCCCAGCCATCCACTGCCATTATGGGTCTGACTCAGTGACATGGATTTTTTTTTTGTGGGGAGGGGGTAGAGAGGGTGAAGTGAGGGGGGCACACCCGGCTGTGTTCAGGGTTTACTCCTGGCTTTGTGCTCAGGGGTCACTCATGGAGAGGGACTGGGGGACCATATGAGGTACTGAGGATCAAACCCAGTAGGCCATGTGTAAGGCAAACACCCTACCTGCTTTCCTATTGCTCTGGGCCCGACACAGTGACATTTTTGGAGGAAAAAGAAAACTAATATGTATAAGTCTCTAGTTGGCAAAACATGTGGACCTGACTTTAGCACACTTCTAAGATCAGAAATTACACTTGCCTCCCAGGGATCCTTTTACGTCCTGCAGGGCCAAGTCAGCTAGGCTCCAGACAGCTTCAGATTTATGGGCTGATGATGCAAATGGAGAGAGCTTTCGGGCCAGACCTGTTCTGCTCCAGTATAGCCAGAGTTTTCTACCCTGCTCTTGCCTCTCTGTTCTTCTTGGCTTCCTGTCTACTCAGAAGTACTGAATGCTTCTCCTACCTTATCACCCGGCCCCTTACAATGCTTCCTGTAAACTCAGTGATCCCTGGGGAGTCAGTGCTGCTCTTTATGCGCAGGTGCACTTGCTACCTGGCCAACAGTCATGTTTCTGGTAAGCAAATTGCACGCTGGAGACTCCTGCTGGCCGGTAAATCTGACTATGGTCCTACAGGCACAAAGCCTTGAGAAGTACTCACATAGCACAGGATTTGTTATTATTATTATGGTTTGGGGACCACAACCAGCTGTACTCAGGGTTTTCTCCTGGCTCTGCACTCAGGGATCACTCCTGGGAGCACAAAAATTCTTAAGTCTGGGGTACCAGTTGATTCTCAAAATTTTAGTGGGAAGTCAATTATTTTTACAAATTTCACCAAGTTTTCAAGATTCTGACTTCCTAGGAGACAAGGCTTGGGGTCTTGGTTGGGGTAGAGGGAAATGCAAAGTAACAGCTAATGGGTCTCCCTCTGCCTGTGGGCTGGAAGGGCTCAGCAACAGGCTGATGGTGAGGAGGTGGCCAGAGACCTAGAGACTAGATATCTAGAGGGAGCTAGATCTTCCTCTGAAGGCATGAGTGAAGTCCAGAGAGGACCAGATAGCAAGGATCTGGAGGATAATGTCTTTCGAATAAACAGTGGCAACCTACTTTATATGCTTACAATCAATTTAGTGGCCCATGACCGAGTCTTCTAAAACTATGCAAGAAGGGGGCTGAGATGTAATACGTGGTTGAGGCACTTGGCTTGCATGAAGCTGACTCAGACAGATTCCCAGCACTACATGAGATTCCCTGAGCTCCACCAGGAGTGATTCCTGAGCCACAGAGCCAGGAAAAGCCCCCAGAACACAGTGATCCAGATGTGATCCAACTTGTACCCACAATCTGCTCCCACCCAACTAAGCAGGAATGAAGACAAGAGACTGAGATGGAAAGCAGGTGAGTGTTATCTCATGAAACTTGTTTCTTGTTTACACATGCATGTATCTGTGTGTTTTGGGGTGTCCACACAAATTTACACAAGTGTATTCTGCCACAAAACACATTTCTTGCTATATATTCAGTCATAACTCCTTGAGGGCTGGTGAGACGCTTGCCTTGCATGTAGCTGACCTGGGTTTGATCCCCAGGGTTCCAATGGCCCCTGAGTTCTGCCAGGAATGACCCCTGAGTGTGGAGACAGAAGTGAGCCCTGAGCACTGCTGGGTATGGCCCAACATTTAAAAAAAGTTTTTTAAGTAAAAAATTATTTGAAAAAAAATTATTTGAAAGGCACTAATCAATTTACCCCATTTCCAATAAATCAGACATTTATATGCAGGAGCCAACAATCCTTTATTGACCCGAGCAAGAGTTTATGTGGCAGTCATTTCGCTGAATGAAGATGAGACAGCATTACATGCAAAAACCAGCTGGGCTGCCAAAATGACTCAATACATCCTCCATACTGCCAGCACCACAGTGGATGTTCACACTGATGAAATCTCTAGTTTAGCTTTGAACATGTTGCTTTGCAAGCATTGAGACTCTATCTCAGAGTTGAACAAAAACCTACTTCTGAAAGAACACCTGCTAAAACTGGCGCCTCTGTAGCCACTGAGCTAGATTCCAAGAAAAACTTTGAAAGTTAATATTTGGAACATAACTTTAAGAAGAGCATTGTGCCTATACTTTTGTATATTCCCCTTCAATATGAAATTCTTTCAGTACAAGGTTTCCTAAAGAAAACCCAATCTGCACGCACTAGATTTATTTCTTCTTACTATTATTCTTTTTTTTCTTTTTGGACCACACCCAGCAATGCTCAGGGGTTACTCCTGGCTCTGCACTCGGGAATTACTCCTGGAGTGCTCAGGGGACCATATGGGATGCTGGGAATTGAACCCAGGTCGGCTGTGTGCAAGGCAAACACCCTATCTGTTGTACGATCTCTCCAGCCCCTGATTTATTTCTTCTTAACTGATCACTGGAAATATTTCACAATAATCTCAAGGAGCTTATAGTGATGGTGAGTTGCTATTTGCTTCTTTTATGTCACACTAGAGAAATTAAGTGAGCTGGATATGGTCAGGTGATGGGAGAAAGAAACAAGGTCTATGGACCTTGAACCTGATTTCCATCCTGATCAGTAAGCACTCAGATCAAAAGTCAGATTGCCGAGGCCAGAGAGATAACACAGTGGGCAGGGCTCTTGGATTGCAAGGCCGACCCAGTTTTAATCCCTGGTACCACATATCATCCCCACCGAGCTCTGCCAGGAGTGACTCCTGAGCACAGAGCTAGGAGTAAACCCTGAGCCCACATGTGGCCCCCAAATCAAAAATAATTAATTAATTAAAAAAGAAGTCAGGTTGCTGAGGGAGACTATTCCTTTCCAACAGAGCTTCAAGTGTGCCTCTCCTAGACCAATATCCAAAGTTTTTATGAAACATCAGGATATTAGGGCATTAGGCAAAACAAACAAACAAACAAAAAAACAAGGTGGCCATAAAACCTCATTATTAAGCTCCAGAAGTTGCACAAGGATGAAGATTCAAAGAAACGTTTTTTTTTTTGTTTGGTTGTGGGCTGCATTTGACAGTGTTCAGAGTCTGCTCCTGGCTCTGTGCTCAGGAATTGCTTCTGGTGGTGCTTGGGGAACCCAATGTGGTGTCCAGGATCAAACTCAGGCCTCCTGAATGCAAAGCAAGTGCTCAACCTTCTGAGCTATGTCTCAGACCCCGAGTTAGAAATCTTTATGTACATTACATGTATTGACGATAAATTCTCCCTTGGCAACTAAGAACGCAAAGGTATTTCAAATAATGTTTGTAATAAGATGAAGCTGGTAGCAGAATGGGAAATGCTGTTTTCTTCATAAGTAATAAATTTACAAATTCTATTAAGTTTTGGCTAAATTTAAGGAAAAGGCTTAAATCTTTATACATGTGATGTCACTAGCATCCAAATGTTACTATTTTTGACATCTTGATGAAGGGAAAGGGGCTCAGAGAGGTGAGTTTTGCCCAGTGTCACCTGAACAGTAGGTGGCAGTGCTGAGACTGAATTCCAGTCTGCCTAATTCCAAACACCAGGTCCTTGACTATTTTGCTGCATTCTAAAGGGGTCTGGGCAACAGCCCTCCACCAAGAGCCCACTCTACAAGCGGCCTTGGATGCTGGAGATGGGCACTGGGTTTGCATCTCAATTCACCTAATTAATGAACTATGAGACTTTGGGCAAGTTCTGAAATCTCTAGTCTTTGTTTCAGGTCAGGAAAATGGGAATAATGAGGCACTGTTTACTGACTTTGAAAGGTTATAGAAGCACTGTCCTCCCATTGTTCATTGATTTACTCAAGCGGGCCCAGTAATATTTCCATTGTGAGACTTGTTGTTACTGTGTTTGGCATATTGAATACGTCACGGATAGCTTGCCAGGCTTTGCCGTGCAGGCGAGATACTCTCAGTAGCTTGCCGGGCTCTTCAGGAGGGAGGGGCGGAGGAATCGAACCCAGCTCTGCCAGGCTGGCCGCGCGCAAGGCAAACGCCCTACCACTGTGCTATCGCTCCAGTCCTAGCTCAGTTATATAAACTAATTCAAAGCATTTAGCAGACTTCCCAGTATAGAGTAAAGGTAAAAAGGTAAAGGCCCTCCCGTTGATCGTCGATTTGCTCGAGCGGGCCCAGTAACGTCTCCATTGGAGACTTTGTTGTTACTGTGTCTGGCATATCGAATACTCTCGGTAGCTTGCCGGGCTCTCCGAGAGGGGCGGAGGAATCGAACTCGGGTCGGCCATGTTGGCCGCGTGTAAGGCGAACGCCCTACCACTGTGCTATCGCTCCAGCCCCAGTATAGAGTAAGAACTCAAAATTTAAAAAAACCCTATATGGTTGGAATTAAGAAATTTGTTGTGTGGCCAAAGGGCAGTTAGGATAGAGAAGGAACCAGTATGACAATAATAGTTAGAAATGATCACTCGTGTCAAGAACTGAGTGCTGAAAGTAGGGAAAGGGATATGCATTATAATTTCCCAGTATCTGTACTGCAAACCATAATTCCCAATGAGAGAGAGGGAGGGACAGAAGGAGAGAGAGAGAGAAATAGAGAAAGAGAGGAAGTATCTGCCACAGAAGCAGGCAGGGGTAGAGGGTCGGAGGGAAATTGGGGACATTGGTGGTAGGAAATGTACACTGGTGAAGGGACAGGTGTTGGGACATTATATAACTGAAACCCAATCATGAACAACCACGTAACTGTGTATCTCACAGTGATTCAATTAAAACCATTTTTAAGGAAAAAAAATTGTTGAATTAATGAATGGGTATGTCTTGATCTTTATGTGATACATCTAATTTACTGTGAAAAAGACAAAACATACATGGGAAAAGAAAAGGGGAAGAGAAGAAACAGGTATATAGAAACAGATTGGAAGGAAAGTAAGAGAGGGGAGGGAAGGGAAGTATGTAATAAAAAATATAATATTTAGATGTTTCCTAATTTATTTACTCAGAAGACATAAATGAGATATCTTTATTCTATTTACCCTTAATCTCTGAAGATATTAGATACTACTGGCACATGACAATATTCTGTACGGTGAAAAATAATGTTAACCCCTTTCAAGGTACATGTAAGTCTGTCACGTCACTGTCACTGTCCTCCCATTGTTCATCAATTTGCTTGAGTGTGCCCAGTTTGTCTCCATTGTGAGACTTGTTGTTACTGTGTTTGGCATATTTAATATGTCACAAGTAGCTTGCCAGGCTTTGCCGTGCAGGTGAGATACTCTCAGTAGTTTGCCAGGCTCTCCAAGAGGGGCGGAGGAATTGAACCCGAATCCGTCGGGTTGGCCGCATGCAAGGCAAACGCCCTTCCACTGTGCTATTGCTCCAGCCCACATATAAGTTTAAACAAATAGATATGCAGGGTGATCTGTAATATGGCTGATACACAGGCAGTTGCAGGGCATTTAAAATTTGAGTTCAAAGAACCTGCAGGTAAGGCCTCTTTTTTCTAGGCCAACTAGAAGTCAACTAGCATCCTAATAATGACATTAAACCTGGCCAGGAATAGAGCCAGCATGTAAAGAGGCAAAAGTCACGGGCATCTGTCCAGCAGGCATCCTTCTCCAATAGGACCTGAGAGGCTACACTGGAAATGGAGGTTTCAGCAACTCAGCAAGACCACTGGCAAGATGGGTACTGTGAGGGTTGATCAGTAGCACCTCTGAAATCTAAGCCTTGGTTGCCTTTTCAAAGCCTGTGCTTGAATGATCAACTTCAGCCTGCTATCAGCTCCACAGGACAGGGCTCTTGACTTCAGCTCTCTTGCAACCCTCACGGGATTGATCAGAAAGTAGAGCAAGCAAAGCGATGTTTAAATTCATCCAGACTTGTAATTCCAGCTCACTGAACGTGAGTAGACTCCTTTCCGAAAGTTTCAGAGAGAACCCCTCAAATGTGCACTTCCCTCTAGTCCGACACCAGCTCTGACCCAGGAAGGATTATCTGCAAGAAAGGCTTGAATAAAGGAAGCGCTGGAAATAAATCACACCATGCTGCCCTGCGTAATGCTTCTGACTTACTTATGGGAATCAAATCACGCTCTGTTCTGTCTGCAAGAAGGCCAGGATGATTTGCTGAGTTAGAGAACAGCCTGCCACTTGGAAGATTAATTCCACATGCTGGCAATGCTGTGATATTTTATTCATTTACTCACACATAATTGGGGGTTTGAGGGAGGTGCCAGGTAGAATCCTCAGACTTGCAGAGTCCATTTCCCCATCTTACTTCACTTGATAAAATAGTGTGGAATGCAGAAATTGGAAACCTCCCATTCAAATTCTCTTCCTCAACTGCACAGTAGTTTTCCTTTCCCAGTTATTAATGGCCAGGCTTTCTATGGTGTGGGGAAAGGAAATGCATTGAGGTCCCTCCTGCAAATCTAAAAGTCAAAACACACTTTTTTGTTTCACATTTCTGAGTTACTATCCCTTGCTACTCAACCACCGGCAAGTCATACAAACTGTAGAAGGGGCTGAATACTATCAATCCCCACAATTCTGGAAATAAATCCCTGTGAGAAAAGGAGGTGAGTGCTTCAGCATGTAAGATAGACTGCACCAGAGAGACTTAAGGGCTTCAAAAAATACTTACTGGAGGCCAGAGCATTAGAACAGTGGGTAGGGCACTTGCCTCACACACAGCTGACCCAGGTTTGAGTCCCAGCACTGCAAATGGTTTGGATTTACAGTGAAAAAACAAATAGCCAAGTGGGAAGTCTTTTCAGAAGGCCAACCCTGAAAGTGTCCAGCCTTGGGGGAAACTTAGGTACTTGATTAATATTAAGTGCTGTCAAACAGGCTGGAGGCTGATGCTCTGAAGGCAGGATAAAGATCCCTGATTTATCCCTTCCCCAATCTCAGAGGGCAAGGATAGGAACTTTAATTCATCAGCTATATACTTATCTTCTGAGCTGACTGAAGCATAGTTTCCTAATCGGGTATACGGATTCTTCCATTGGGCAGATCTGTGAGGTAACATATGTTGGGTCCCATGGAGGACCTAAGAATGCAACTGGGATTCTTGACTAAAACCTTCCGAGGGTAACTGGAGACATAGAACAGCTGGTAGGGTGCTTGCCCTGCATGAAGCCTACATGGCTTTGAATCTCAACACCTCAGATGACCCCCTGAGCTCTGCCAGGAGTGATCCCTAAGCACAGAGTTAGGAGTAAGTTACCCCTTGGCATAGCTGGAAGTGGCCTAAAAACAAACAAGGAAAGCAAAAAACCTTGTAAGTTGTGACTCTACTACCATTGGCTTGGCCCCCAACTCCAACTGCATTCTCCAACTCAGAATTCTGCCCCAGACAGAATCACTCCCAGAAGCGCTTGTCAAACAGCCTAACAGCCCTCCTGGCCAGCCTCTCAACTAACTTCACTTACACTCACCTTCCATGCAAGGTCTCTGGTGAGGCTACAGCAGCTTTTCATTTAAAAAAATCCCAAAGAAAAAGAAGGGCTACGATACTATAATTTCCTTTGGCATTTTCTAGTTGTATAGGATAGAAAAGTTGAATCACAAAGAAGTTTCATTTCCAATAAATCTGCCAACATCAAAGATTTGTATAAAAACTGCATCGTAGGGGCCCGAGATGTAACTGGGTGCTCGGCCAGCAAGCTGGGTAGGGGCAGGAGTCTAACGAACACTGCACACTGTGCCTAGTCACATCTCCACACACTGTTCTAGCAGAAAAAAAATCACCTGAGGGGTTTATATAGGAACACAACAGAGCCTAAGTTTTGCCTGAATCCTATTAAAAGAAGAAAGGTTGTATTAACTCCATTGGCCAAAAAAAACCCACAGAAATAAATCAGATTCTATCAGGCTGAAATGCCACTGAATTGAAAAAAAAAAAGGCAAGAAAAGAAAAGGAAAAAAAGAGAGAGAGATCTGAAGATCTGAAGTAAAAAGACACCCCAATGATTGGGAGAACATAGATCAGACAAATGAATAAATATCCAAGCTATACAAAGCACTTTCAGAGCTCAACAACAAAACAAACAACCCCATCAAGAAATAGGGAGAGGGAATAAATAGACACTTCTTCAAAGAAAACATAAAGGCGGTCAACAGACATATGAACAAAACATTCATCATCACTGTTTATCAGGGAAATGCAAATCAAAATGACAATAATATAACACCTCATACCAGTGAGAATGGCATTTGCAAAAAAGTCTGGAAGCAATAAGTGTTGGGTGGAGATGCTGCGTGGTTCAACTCTGGAAGAGAATTTTGAGACCATTTTCCACTGAAGTTCTATATAGCACTGTAGCACTGTCCTCCCCTTGTTCATCACTTTGCTCGAGCGGGTATCAGTAACATCTCCATTGTGAGACTTGATGCTACTGTTTTTGGCATACTAATTATGCCACAGATGGCTTGCCAGGCTCTGCCGTGAGGATGGGAAACTCACGGATACTCTCGGTAGCTTGCCAAGCTCTCTGAGAGGGATGGAGGAATTGAACCTGGATCGGCCACATGCAAAGCAAACACCCTACCCATTGTGCTATCACTCCAGCCCACTGAAGTTCTATATGACTTAATTGTTCCCCTCTGAGAATATCAAAACATTTATCATAAAGGGCAGAATTGGGGGTGGAGAGATATACAGCAGGTAAGGCACTTGCCTTGCACAGAGCCAACCTGAGTTCAACCCCTGGCATTACATATGGACTCCTGAGCACTTCCAGGAGTAATTCCTGAGTGAAGAGCGAGGGGCAATCCCTGAGCATCATCAGGTGTGGCCCAAAACCAAACTAAACAAAAAATGCGTAATCTTGCAATTTGCTGCAACTTGTATGAACTTGGAGGGTGTCATGTTAATTCAAGTGAATCAGAAAGAAAAGGAGAAACAGCAGATGATCTCACTAGGAAGGAAAGAAGAAGGAAGGAAGAAAAGGAGGCAGGGGAGAAGAAGAAAGGGAGGAAGGAAAAAAGGAAGGGAGGGAGGAAGGAAGGAAGTTTGGTTCCCCCTGGAAACAAACCCTGAGTCATGAGCAAAACAACTGAGAAAACGAAGGGAAAGGACAGTGGGAAATGGTGTGGGGATCTTAAAATCCTGATGGGGGAATGGTGTAGAAGCACAAGCATAAAATAATGAGTTTATGCATATCACAAGGTATACCTAATATATATATATATATATATATATATATACACACACACACACACACATTTATATGTATACACGCTGTAACACGCTGTCCTCCCATTGTTCATGGATTTGCTTGAGCAGGCCCAGTAACGTCTCCATTTTTTTGAGACTTGTTGTTACTGTGTTTGGCATATCGAATACGTCACGGGTAGCTTGACAGGCTTTGTCGTGTGGGTGAGATACTCTCGGTAGCTTGCCGAGCTCTCCGAGAGGGGTGAAGGAATCGAAACTGGTTTGGCCGGGCTGGCTGTGCGCAAGGCAAATGCCCTACCACTCTGCTATTGCTCCAGCCCATATATGTGTATACACACACACACACATATATAGGTACATCTATCTATCTATCTATCTATCTATCTATCTATCTATACATACATACACACAAAATAAAAGATTAGGGGAAGTTATGTGTGCTATCGCTCCAGCCCGTATATGTGTATACACACATATATGTACATATATCTATATATATGTATATATATATACACACAAAATAAAAGATTAGGGCAAGCTATGTTATTCTGATGAATAAAATACTGATGACCTGTAAATGAAAACGATGCTACCTCAATCAAACTCTGGAAGCGTGACTTTTACTTCTCTTCCATGAAGGGCACCAGGAGAGTGATAAGAAGCAGCATTGTGCCATTTACGCATTCTGCTCTGGTATCTGACTTCAACAAACACTTTGTCCTCATCACAGCAATGACTCATCCTTTGCTCAGTGTTCCAACAGGAGCTCGATGGGCCGAAGCAACTTTAATGTTCCTGGGAAGAACAGCTCTGATCTAGCACTTCTGGGAAATTAATTAAATTAAAGTTGGAGGAGAAAACGGAAAATCACTACTAGCATTTTACAGTCCAGGCAGATGACCAAAACATACTAAAAGCTTCAGTTAAAAAAAATCAGCCAACATTTCTCCATCCATTTGCTTCTTGCTATTGTTTTATTTTGTTTTTTTTTTTGGGGGGGGACACACAATGAGATGTTTATTGCATAGTAGAAGGCCGAGGAAGACCGGAAGTCAGTCTGAGATGCTCTATGTAGATATACCAATGAGGTGATAGAACTGCTAGCAACTACATACCAGTGATACCTGAGCTCTTTCGTTTAGGTTCATATTCTTATTCATTCAACAACAATATTGCTTTACAATTTTGAGAAAGTGCCAATGGACTCCCAATGTAGGAGAGGAAGTAATCTGTCCCACATGCAAGGGATGGTTATTTCAAGGAGAGAATGGTCACTTTAAGGAAGGGATCATGCCTAGATGCAGAAGACTTTCAGGCAGAAAAGAAAAATGTATTGCTCTTGAAAGTGCCATAAAACAGGGACTGTTCAGAAACAAGAAAAAAGGTGTTTTTGAGTGATGAGCACAGAGAAATGCTGTCCCAGCCAGGCAGCCGAGTTCTTTGCCAAAACTTTCCATTGAGGGGAAAACGGGTGAAAGGAAGAACAGATACTTTGGGGACCAGAGTCTTCTCCACGGCAGGGGGTCTCAAAGATCTCAAGGAGATTCACTGCGCTAGTGGCAGGGCCTTCCACTTCTTAGCTGGCATGCAGGAATTCTCTGTCCCGGTTCCTCTGTGCCCGACAGCCCAGAGGCTGGTGGTCCTTCTGTTTTCTTTCCCGAGAGAATAAACTTCAGCCTTGCATGAGGGGCAGGTGACTGTCCACGGGCAATGAAGTGAGGAACGTCTCTGCTGCCGCCCTTGAACAGACTGTCTTCTGAAACCCCTATTTCCCTTTTCAGGAAAGGCCAACATATATGTGCCTAGACATGCTCTTGACCCTGTACCTCAGGGGTCACTCCTGGAGGTGCTGGGGGACCAGAAGCAATACTGGGGATGGAACCGGGGCCAGTTGCATAAAAGGCCAGTGCCTTAATCCTTATACTCTCTTTTCAGCCCTAAAATCCCTACTCTTGGCCCCCAGTCTGCCCTGACTCTGGGGTTTGGAAGGGGGCCTTGGGTGCCAGTATTGAGGCAGCTGCAGTTACTTGGTCCTCTGGTTCCCATACTGTTCCTCGGCCACTTTTCAACCCACAGAAAGCCAAGTTTAGGGTCACAGGCTCCTTCTAACATCACCAATGATAAAGTCTTCATTTCAGGTTCTTGTTCTTTTATTATTTAGGGGACTTGCAAAAGGAGAAAGAAGTGAAAACAACTTTACTATCTTGAAACTGGAAATACACTTTTTTCATCTTTATGTGACTATCACTGGAAATTCTATCTCAAGCCACAAATACCCAAGTGCTTAAAATAAGAAGCTTTATTTTTCCGCTCATCCTGGGGTGGGTAGATTCAGAACTCCACAAAGTAACCACTAATTGTATTTCGTTTTAAAATGATCTTGAAAAGGCGAATTTGCCGTGATATCCAAGACTTGCTCACTATGAAGTCATTTCCACCCACCTCCAAATCAATACTGAATTTCTCTGCCTTCTTTGTCAAATGACCTCTACCAGCCTAAGAAACCTTCGAGGGAAAAGGAAGTTTCTAGTTCTTGTATTTATTCTAAACAATCCCATGGCATTGAGAATGATTGAGATTGCCCTCTAACATAAAAGGATATTGTTGTTGTCATTGTTTGGGTTTTGGGGGTCACACCTAGTAGCACACAGGGCTTACTCCTGGATTTGTCCTCAGGGATCACACCTGGTGGAGCTCAGGGACTATACGTAGTGATGGAGGTCAAACCAGAACCCAGATGGACTGTATGCAAAGAAAGTGTGCTATTACTATATATATATATATACACATATATATATCTCCCCAGCCCTAACATAAAAAAAGCTTTAAAATATGTAAATATAAAGCAGTTCTCATTATTTTAGGGAAACAACATTATATACATATATGTGTGTATACATATATACATACATATTCATAAAGTATGTATAGCACAGTAGCACTGTCCTTTATTGATTTGCTTGAGCGGGCACCAGCAATGTATCCATTGTGAGACTTGCTGTTACTGTTTTTGGCATATCAAATACGCCATGGGGAGCTTGCCAGGCTCTGCCGTGTGGGTGGGATACTCTTGGTAGCTTGACGGGCTCTCCTAGAGGGATAGAGGAATCGAACCCTAGTCGGCCGCGTGCAAGGCAAATGCCCTACCCGATGTGCTATCACTCCAGCCCAAAGTATGTATATATAAAAATATACAAATACATGTATATGTACATACATAAACATGTACTTACATACATAAAATATGTATATGAAGTATACATAAAACACAGATACATGTATATATGTATATATACATCTTTATGTCCGTTTTATATATACATTTTATATATATACTTACATATTTTAATGTGTATTTTTATATATACATACATTGTGTTTTTTATATATATACCCCTTCTTCCTCTGGCTAATTTCTACTCCTCCATAAACTCACTTCAGTGTTGGTGGCTCTAAGAACCCCACCTTAGTCGAATCTTGGAGCTACCCCAAAGATGCCTAGGGAAAGCTGACTGAGTGTCTACATTACCAAGTTTGTGTCTTATCATTTTTTTAGGTTATTTTATTTTATTTGAATGAGTTACTGTGAGATACAGTTACAGACTTACAAACTTTGATGATTGCGTTTCAGTCATACAATGTTCAAGTACCCATCCCTCCACCAGTGCCCATTCTCCACCACCAATGTTCCCAGTATCTCTCCTCCCACCCCCATCCCTTTCCTACCCCTGGCCTTTGTGGCAGGCACCTCACATCTATAAACCATGCTTGGAACACAATTGTTGCTAGTTTATCAACTGACTGACCGAATAAGAGAGATTCTTGTATGCAGGTGGAAATCAAAGTACCTCTCTGAAATCTGGAGTTGACGAATTAAGGATAAGTCTTTCTTAAGACTTAATTATTTCTATTCTCTCATTCCCTCAGTGGCTCAGTGTTTTCTAAGCCAAGAATAGGAATCTTCAATCAGATTCAATTATATGGAATGACAGAAATAGAAATTTACCTTGGCGAACAAAGTCACTGGGCAACTCAAAAAAGGATGCCTACGCTTGTACTCTGAGTGTTTATTTTTGTCTATACTTGCAATGGATAGAAATCAACACGAGTTAAAAATGGAGGTTATTCAGGATGGGAGATGCGTGATGAGAGTAGACTATAGTCTGAACAAGATTGCCACTCAATGTCTCTTTTGCAAACCACAGCACTCAAAAGGAGAGAGATAACGGAGGGGAATGCCCTGCCACAGTGGTAGGGTGGGATGGGGGGAAGGGGAATGGGAGGGATACTGGGACTGGTGGTGGTGGAGAATGGGCACTGGTGGAGGGATGGGTATTCGATCATTGTATAACTAAAACCCAAGCACAAAAATTTGTAAGTCTACAACTGTATCTCATGGTGTTTCACTAATAAAAATTTAAGGGGAAAAAAATGGAGGTTAACGGACACAGAAAAATGTCAAAGTTCTACAATCAGCAGTCGCCTGGGTAGGAAGAGCTATTCTGAAGAAGGAAAATGTGAGCCTTCTGGACTACCATCTGCACTTTTCCATAAGTTGACCAGATAAACAAAAGAAAATTATGATCTAATGTGGACTTGTAGGCAGAACTGCCTTTACTGCCATCACCCGCTGCAAATACCTCAGTGTAGACAATGAGACAGAATATTCCCAAACCATGATCGACACACAAAGAGACCTACAACCACAGAGATGCAACACACAAAACAGACCTATACCTATGATGATCAGCACAACTTCTGGGATGACAAGGAACACGTCTGAAAGAACAAAAGACACAGCCAACAATCTACTATTTATTCATTTTTGGGGAGGGGGAAATATCCAGAGGTTTCAGAGTATTCTCCTCGCTCTGAGCTTAGGGATCACTCCTGCTGGCTGCTCAGGGGACCATATGTGGTGCTAGAGATTCAACCCTCCCAGGTTGGCCACCTGCAATGCAAGCCTATTAGCCCTTATTCTATCTCTTGGGCTCAGAATCTGCTTTTTATTCTGTTTTTTAAACCATTTTCATTTAGGAACTAAGATTTACAATATCATTAGCCATACTCTTCCTGAATACATCATTCCACCACCAGATGACGTGACGCTATTGTTATTGACAAGACAGTCGCAAAAATGAAAGTTATTATTAATCCAATTATTTGCACCTATGTTCATTTTCTTAAGAATAATGTTTTTAATTCATTAAATTTTGGTTTTGGGCCACATCCAGCAGTGCTCAGGATTTACTCCTCGCTCTGGCTCTGTGCTCAGGGATCACTCCTGGGACAGTTTAGGGGACCTTATGGGGTGAGAGAAAGAGAACCTGAGTTAGCTGTGTGCAACACAAATGCCCTATTCACTGTAGTATCACTCAGCCATTTTTAAAGAATTTACACCATGCATCTTTATTCATTTATCTTTTTAGTTTTATTTAAGGCACCTGATCTATAGTGCTGCTAACAATAGGGTTAGTAATTTTTATATGCAAATAGATGAATATTAAGTACAAAAATATCTCCTAGATTAACCATATTCATCATTGGCTCATGCCTGGCCCTCACTGAAAATTATGATTAATTAAGGCTATTGAAGCTGATCAGTTGTTCACTTCTTTTTAAGAAAGAGAAATTTGCACTTGGCAAATTATGGTTCAACTTGTCATTTAATTTAATAACCATCACAGGTATGTTATAATCATGTATCAATGAATATTGTTCTGGTCGATGATGGACACATAGGTCATGGTCCCCACTAGCAATGCCACGCAGTCCAGGAGTGGAGTAGGTCATACCATCTCAGCTTGTGTAATTACACTCTGTGACATTTGTGCAACTGTACAATTGCCCCATGAAGGTAACTTGCTCCCACTGTCCAGAAAAGCTGTATACTTGTATCACTGTAAGTCCTAGACAAATAATTTCCCTGAGTCCTCTGTTCAAAAGGAGCAATTACGTTCCCCAAAAAATGTAGCTCTACTGATGGAGAGGTGAGGTGGTATTAATGAGCCTGCAAACTACAAACATGCTAATCTATTTCTTATCCCTTCAGAGAACTGAAAAATAACCTTCAGAAAATAACCTTTCTGTTGATATTTCACAAAAGCAAGTTTCAACGCTCAAGAATAAATTGCTCCTAAGAAGAACCCTTCAGTGACTTATGAAAATCCAAGTAGCTCCAGTATGGAATGTATTATCTGGTTTTTGATGAAAACCTTGGTTTGATAAATGTGCCAAGGCTTGTTTACTGCTTTATGGAATCTGGCTAGATATGAGTTCATAAGAGCTTTTACAATATCTTTTCCTATTGTCAAGGGTCAATATTTTATCTCTTGTATCTTTCCAAATCCATAATCATACATTTTTATCTAATGAAAACTAAGGCGAACACTTTAATGATTCTCAAAATCTGAGTTTCATAGGGCACAGAGTGATAGTAGAGTGGATGGGGCATTTACTTTGCTTGTAGCTGACCCAGGTTCCATCCCTGGCACCCTATCTGGTTCCCCAGGCCCCATCAGAAGTGGTCTCTGAAGGCAGTCAGGAGTAAGCCCTGAGCATCGCTGGGTGTGCCCCACAAACAAAAAATAAGTAGGAAATAAAAGTAGAAACAAAACAAATGTCCATGAATTAATGAATAAACAAAATCAAGCATATATCCAAACAATGTAATGCTGTTCAACCATAGAAAGAAATGAAATGTTTATTCAGATTACAGTATGGCAGTCCTTAAAAATATTATGTGAGAAAAGCCAGTAACTCAAGGTCATGAATTTTATGATTCTGCTTACGTGATGTTATTTTGACGACAAAAGTGCAGAAACAGAAAACAGATCAGTGATTGCCAGGTACCAGCAGAAGAATAAGGAATGTTTATTATAGGCATTTATTTGTTCTTGGTTATTGGTGGTGGCCAACATGGCCGACCCGAGTTCGATTCCTCCACCCCTCTCGGAGAGCCCAGCAAGCTACCGAGAGTATTCGATATGCCAAACACAGTAACAACAAAGTCTCCAATGGAGACGTTACTGGGCCCGCTCGAGCAAATCGACGATCAACGGCAGGGCCTTTACCTTTACCTTTTACCTTATTGGTGGTGGGGGTGGGGTTCCATGCAGTGCTTAGGGGGTTCAAGAGCCATTCTCAGTGATTCTTACTTGACCCAAATGTGTGGGCTTGATGATTCAAGACTTTGGCTTAGTGACATGGCACTGCCAGGCCTTGGTGATGTTGGAGGCCACCATACCCCAGGAGGCATGGAGGTCATTTGGTGCTGGGGCCAAACTTGGAGCCTCACGCATGCCAGACCTAAGTTCCAGTCTTTGAACTATTTCCCTAACTCGATTCTGGGGTGATGAAAACTTTCTAAAATTAGTGGAAATGGCTGTGTGATCCTATGTGCTAAAAGTCTTTGAATTGTGTGTTTGAAAAGTGTAAATTATTTTACTAAAATTTATGGAATATGCAAACAAGCTACTAGACCTGGTAAACCAGTCTAGCAGAACTGAAAGATAAAAGATTACTATATAAAATCAATTGCATTTTATGGGCTGGTGGGAGTTCAGGGGTGAAGGTGTGCACCTTGCATGCAGCTAACCCTAGTTTCATCTCCAGCATTACATATAGTCCCTCAAGCCCTGAAACAAGAGTGAGTCCCTGAGCACCACTGGGCATGGCCTCCCCCAAGTTAACTGTATATTTATGAAATAACAATAAGAAATTGGAAATAGAAATTATGAAAATAATAACATTTTTAAAATGACATACTTAGGACAATTCTGACAATAAAAGTGAAAGTGCTATGTCCCCCCAAATTAATCACACATTAACAAGACATTATAGATGACCTAAATATTTGGAGAGATATATTCATATGTTAGGAGATTCAGTACTGTCATTTCCTTAGAGAACTGACCTATAAATTGAACATAAGCCAATAAAATTTTCACTATCACTATCACTATCATCCTGTTGTTCATCGATTTGCTTGAGTGGGCGCCAGTAATGTCTCCACCCATCCCTGTCACATGCTGGTGTAGCTGGATGGCATATTGGGGGCTCTTTCAGGGTCAGGGGAATGAGGACCAACATTGTTACTGTTTTTGGCATATCAAGTACACCATGGGTAGCTTGCTAGGGTGTGCCGTGCGGGCGGGATACTCTTGGTAACTTGCCGGGCTCTCCGAGAGGGATGGAGGCTTTTGGGGCAGCCTCTAATCACCATTACAGGTGTTCCCAGTCAGGCATATATGCAGGCAGGATACTCTCAGTAGCCTGCCGGGTTCTCATATTATTTTTGTTGTTGAAACTGACTGATTCTAAAATGTATGTGGAACTGCACAGGATTTAGGTCTGCGAAAATTACTTTTTAGAAGGTAAACAACTGGGGCTGGGAAGATAGTACAGCAGATAAGGCATTTGTCTTGCATTCCGCTGACCTGAGTTCAATCCCCAGCATCCCATACAATTGCCGGCACCCCATATGGACCCCAAAGTGATTCCTGAGTGTAGAGCCAGGCTTAAGCCCTGAGCACCACCTGATAATGGCTCCCCTAAAGTAAAGTAAAGTAAAGGCCCTCCGTTGATCATCAATTTGCTCGAGCGGGCCCAGTAACGTCTCCATTGGAGACTTTGTTGTTACTGTGTCTGGCATATCGAATACGTCACGGGGAGCTTGCCAGCCTCTGCCGTGCGGGCGAGATACTCTCAGTAGCTTGCTGGGTTCTCTGAGAGGGGCGGAGGAATCGAACTCGAATTGGTCATGCTGGCTGCGTGCAAGGCAAACGCCCTACCGCTGTGCTATCGCTCCCCTAGAACATAACAAAAGAATAAAAATATGTTATATATTGAGAAAAAAATGAGCTGGAATGATAGCACAGTGGTAGGGCATTTGCCTTGCGCAAAGCCAGCCTGGCCAAGCAAGGTCTGATTTCTCTACCCCTCTTGGAGAGCCCGGCAAGCTACTGAGAGTATATCGCCCCCACGGCAAAGCATGGATTCAATATGCCAAACACAGTAACAACGAGTCTCGAAATGGAGACATTACTGGGCCTGCTCGAGCAAATCGATGAACCACTGGAAGACAGTGTTTGTTTTATTGAGAAAAATATGTACAAATAAAAATCATATAAAGGATTCATGTCTAAAAATATTTTTAAAGTATTTCAACTAAGTTATCAGAGAACAACTCACACAATTTTAAACTGGGAAAATTGAATAAACATTCCAAGTAGATATACAAATGATAACTAAGCACATGAAAAAACGGGCAGTAAAA
Organism: Sorex fumeus; assembly: GCF_029834395.1. Taxonomy (NCBI): domain Eukaryota; kingdom Metazoa; phylum Chordata; class Mammalia; order Eulipotyphla; family Soricidae; genus Sorex; species Sorex fumeus. The sequence continues at coordinate 27,952,762 of NW_026606070.1, forward strand.
TTATGAGAAAGACATATTGATTTACAGCGAAAGAATTGTACAGACACATCAAATTAGATAAAATGAAAAGGACTGAATACCAGTTGCCAGCAAGGATGTGGTGATACTGGAATTCACATGCTGCTGATGGAAACACTTTGAAGTTTCTGGAAAAGTAGGCCAGGGGTTGGAGAGCTAGTACAGAGGTTACAGAACTGGCCTTGCATGCAGCCCTCCCCGGTTTAAATCCAGACATTGCATATGATCCCTTAAGAACCACTAAGAGTAACTCCTGAGCATAGAGTCAGTCGGGAGTAGCCCCTGAACACTGCTGGGTGTGGCTCAACATCCCCCCTACACATACACAAAAAGAAAAGTTAAGCAAGCATTTACCAGAGGAGCAGTCATTTCAGTCAGACATAAAACTGTGTGTACCAATGGAGTACTATGTAGCTGTTAGAAAAGATGAAATCATGAAATTTATATACAAGTGGTACTACATGGAAAGTATCATGCTAAGCAAAATGAGTCAGAAAGAGAGGGATAGACATAAAAAGATTGCATTCATCTGGGGGACATAAAGTAACAAAATAGGAGATTAATACCCAAGAATAGCCGAGATTGGTACCAGGAGGTTCATTCCATGGCTTGGAGGCCAGCCGCACATGCTAGGGGAAAAGGCAGCTATGATAGAGAGGGGAGCACCAAATAGAGGGTGTTAGGAGGATTCTCCCAGGATGGGAGATGCATGTTGAAAGTAGACTATGGACTGAACATGATTGCCACTCAATGCCTCTTTTGCAGACCACAACACCCAAAAGGATAGAGAGAACAAAAGGGAATGCACTGCCACAGAGGCAGGGTGGGATGGGGGGGATGGGGGTGGGAGGGTTACAGGGATCCATGGTAGTGGAAAATGGGCACTGGTGGAGGGATGGGTATTTGATCATTGAATAATTGAAACCCAAGCACAAAGATTTGTAAGTCTACAACTGTACCTCATGGTGTTTCACTAATAAAAATTAATTTAAAAAAAACCTGTGTGTATATGTGTCTGTGTTAAAATACATCAAAATAACATGAACACTGGAAAAATAACTTGGGGCAAAATCAAAACCAAGTGTGACAATGATTTTAAATGGAGGATCCTTTGACAGCTTTTCTCTTTTTTTTTTTCTCTATTTCCAATATATTCTAGGTCTGATGACCTTGTTAAATTTTTGCATGTATTTTCATCCAAATCCCAAAATCCCCTAACAGAAAATAGCTTTAATGTACAGAGCTATGACATTCTCCAATTTGCAAGGAATTTAGTGAACATTTGCTGAAGGATGGATACAGAATTCTAAATCACACAACTAGTACATGCCCAGGTATGTTCTTTGACTTTGTGGCAAAGTCAGAATCAGAAAAGCAGAGTAGGAAGAGTTGGAAGAGATAGAAAGACTTATTTGGATCACTTGCTTTCAAACACTTTTAACTTTGATGCCTTTATTTGAAGTTTTAGATGGGAAAAAAAATGAAAGCAAGAGATTTAGAGTACTCAGAAGAAAACTTGTGAACCGAAGTCTAATCTACAGAACCCTCAAAGGTCTTAAGTGTTACAAGCCATTATTGGAAAACCATTGATCCAATTCAATCCATTTATTTTCTAGTAAAAGCAGTCAAAGTGAGGCCATAAAGCCAGTTAGCTGCAGAAACAGGTCCTTCTAGCTGGGACTCTAATCTTTTTGAACACACCACTGCTTTTCAAGTGGATTCAATGGGATGCCTTGAATTACAGGCACAATGCTGCATGCTTCTTTGTCTCCCAGCCCAGCCAGCACTGATAGATAGCAGGGCTCAGAACATCTTTCTAAATCAAACAATTGCTATATACTGTTATGCAATCGGAAAAAGCAAGATCGCCACCCAAGATTAATGTATACAGGAAGAGTTGTGCTGTTGTTTGTTTTTTTTTTCTTTCAAATGAAAGATGCTAAGGATCATTCCAGTTGCCCACCTAATATCCTCAAGTGGCACCAAGGACCTTCACCAAAACTAAAAAGAGGAAGATTAGAACTAAGCATTAAAGCAGCTGGGGCATAGAATAGACTTAAAACCCCAAAGCAGGAAGAAGATCTCTACTGAAGATGCTTCTTCCTGCCCACAGCAATTAAGGTGGTGAGTAGAAGGGAAGGGAAATGGACTGTTTTCAGATTCTCAGGGGAAGATAAAAGACACAAAGAAATAAGAACAATAAAGCTGACAGTAAGGGCAAGCTAGAGGACATGCTATTTTTTCCATGATATTTTTATTGTTAAGTGGGAATCACTTAAAAGTTTTACCCTTTTTGTGTTCCCATTATTATTTTAAAAACCCAAACAAAACAAAACAAAATAACTGACTCAAGACTGAAGCCATGGAATACAACACCAGAAAGACCTCACAAGCAAAGCTATAAATAAAAACAATGGGGATGAAATCAAGCTCCTGAATTCTGGCAGGGAGCAGTTCCCCTGGCTGAGTTTACAAAAAGAGGCAAGCTTCCTTTTATTCAGAGCACAGCATAGGGTACTTCTAGAACTGACACTGAGGTGGCGTCTCAATCGGCAAAGAAGCACCCAAGTCTATGCTGAAAGATGCTGTGCTGAGTTGGACTGAGTTAGTTTCCCACCACCGGGTACCACATGTGTCACTAGACAGGCTCTTTCCCCTCAACGCTGCTACTGACACAAGTTGCCTCCCATGTCGGCTTCACCTGTTCAATTAATTCTGCTCCTGCTGACCTGGAGCCTGCCATCGCTGTCACATCATCATTAGTTTCTGAGACCTGTGAGGGAGGTTTATATATAATTTTTCAGGATGTTTTCCACATCAATTTTCTCCTTTTACCAACAGATATTCCCGCTAGCCTCCATATTCCACAGCCTCGGTGAGAATAATTCTGGTTTTTCATAGCCTGGCCTCTCCCATTTGTCTCCAGTACACACGATGCTGGCTCAAAGCAACACTCTCACCTGGAGTGTTTAATGGGTTTCACCAAATTCCATAGTCTTCAAGGCCCAGCGCATGGATCCTGCTAGGAAAGTCTAACCAAGAGCAATTCATGTCTGGGGCCTGAGTGATAGTGGGTAGGGAGTTTGCCTGGCACATGATTGTTGACCCGGTTGACCCGGGTTTGATTCTCAACATTCCATATGGTTCCCAACCAGCCAGTCATTCAAGCAAGAGCCCGAGGATACAACGCTGCTCAGGTTCCCATGCTGAGGATGCCAGGCCTGAAGGGATCTGGGTATAATACATGCCAGGCACGTACCATCAACTCTCTACTCTCTCCCATGCTGGAGTGACAGCACAGCGGGTAGGGTGTTTGCCTTGCACGCAGCCAACATGGCCAACCTGAGTTTGATTCCTCCGCCCCTCTTGGAGAGCCCGGCAAGCTACAGAGAGTATCTTGCCCGCACGGCAAAGTCTGGCAAGCTCCCCATGGCGTATTCGATATGCCAAACACAGTAACAACAAAGTCTCACGATGAAGACGTTACTGGGTCCACTCGAGAAAATCAATGAACAACGGGAGGACAGTGACAGTGATGTGTAACACTCTATTATATTCACTGGACAGCCTGTACTTGAATAAACTTACTTTATTACTATGTTGATGGGGTGGGGGGTGGGGGGAAAATCCCAGTAAAAAATGTTACTCCAAGACTTGCCTTCCTTAAAGTTGCAGTTTAACCTATTTAAGTGAGGACTTAAATAGGACTTATAAAGTATGGTAAAATATAGTTGTGAAATGTCGTTACAACAAATTAGTCCAAATTTAGTTCACTTGCATTTGCTCACTGCATGTGTTGAAGTCATGTTTGTGAGAAGGCCACATCCTTTGGTGGTCAAGGGTGATATATGTTTTTATTGATCAACTTGTCCCAGTGTCTAGCACAGAGTAGGTCTCAAAAACAAAAGTAAACGTTTTCAGTGTTGGTTTCAATACGCTGCCTTGTATTGTAACCCCCAGGCACGGAAATGATGGGGATTTGGAGAAGAGGTAGAATTTCAATCTTAGGGGAAAAGTGGGTATGCAGGGCCTGAAATGGGGGTATACAGCAGAAGTATAAAAAAAAAACACGAGACTGACTTATATCTCCTGCTTTTTTTTAAATCCCCTGCTTTAAAAATATCAGCTTTAGTTATTAGTCCACAGTTGTTTTGGTACATAATGATGATACGGGAAACATGACATCCAAAGTTCTACAGCCTTCGAATGTTCTTGGCAAGGTGGCAGGCTGTGTGGGGGCTGTGTGTGTGTGGGGGGGGGGGTTGGTGGTTGGTGGGAGGGAACCTGGGAACGCTGGTGGAGGGAAGTTGACAGGGGTGGTGGGTTTGGTGCTGGAACATTGTGTGTCTAAAATTCAACTATGAATAACTTTATAACTCACAGTGCTTTAGACAAATAAAATTTGGGATAGAACCTTTTTAAAGTATAGGCCTTATACAGTGGAATCTTTTCTTACCCATTTCTATATCACTTTATCACTGTCATCCCATTGTTCATTGATTTGCTTGAGCAGGTGCCAGTAACATCTCCACTCATCCCAGGCCTGAGATTTTAGCAGTCTCTCCTTACTCATCCTTCCCAATGGTGCCGTATTGGAGGCTCTTCCAGGGTCAGGGTGATGAGACCTGTTATTGATACTCTTTTTGACATATTTAATACACCACGGGGAACTTGCTAGGCTCTGCTGTCCAACCTTAACCATTTAAGACATAAAATCTAATCTAAGGAGTCAGGGAGACAGCTCAAAGGACTGCAGCTGGCTGAAGGGCCCAAGCTTGCTCACCCATACCACAAGCCTCTGGCAGCCCTCAGCGCCACTGGACATAACCACTGGACCATCTTGCCTGTCCTGTCAGCTCACATGGTAGTCACTGGGCCACCTAAGTAACACATGGATTCCCCCAACATACATATATAATTAAACTGTTTTTTTTTTCACTGACTCAGAATCATCAAAAGGATATTTACTGTGCCAGAAAAACAGTAGTACAGGAGTTAAGGCACTTGCCTTGCATGCAGCATTCAACAACCCTGTAGGAGTCTCCTGGTGCCACCAGTGGTCACTCATGAACCTGGAACCAGCACTCACCCAGGACATCATAGATTGTGGCCCAGTCTCCCCCAAGGGCCACCAAAAAATAAATTTCACTAAACCTTCCACGCAAAAGAGTTGAGAACGGGGTTTCCACATTCATGTGCCTTGCCTGCTCTCCCAACAGCCACCCTGCAGTGGGCTGGAAAGCAGCCTCAGTCCAGACCAGCCCCACAGCAGAATTCCTCAATCCTGTAAGGCAGGTGGCTCAGAGGCAGAGCACCTCCTTGCAAGTGTGAGGCTCTGGGTTCAAACCTCAGTTCTGGGGGGTGTGGGTGGGGGAAACAGGTTTCATCAACAACAGAAGATATATAGGACTCAAGAGAACAGAGGTTAACAGGGGTTAAGGCAGTTAAATTGCACGTAGCCCACCCCGTTCAATTTTGAGCACCATTAGGAGTGACCACTTTCTAGCAGGGAGCCAGTAGCCCCAAAATCCTTCTATTATAATAACAAATCAAAATAGTTAAATGCCTATTATTGAACTTACTTGATATGAAAGAAATATATGAAAAAATTCTTCTATTATAATAACAAGTCAAAATAGTTAAATCCCTATTATTGAACTTACTTGATATGAAAGAAATATATGAAAAAAATTTCTTCACACTTCTAAAGGACCAAATATGACCAAATCAGAGAAACATACCATTGTTTTGGATTGGAAAACCTAAAATCATGAAAACAAACTCCTTGACTTAACCTGGAAGTCATGGGGTCAGAGAGATAGTACAGGGTTAAGGTGACAGCCGTGCATGTAGCTGATCCCAGTTTGATCCCTGGGCACTACCAGAAGTGACCTCTAAGTATAGAAGCAGGAGTAAGCCCTGACCTACAGCTGGGTGTGGCCCCAAGTCCTCCCACCCCATCAACAAACAAAAAATGAAATAGAAGCAAAATTTAAATCCAATTAAAGAAAGAAAAGAATAGCAAGGAAAGCTTTGAAAAATAAATATAAGAAAGAACTTGCCCCATTAAGATTTTTCTAGACTTTTAATAAACAGCATGAAACTATTATATGACCACAGAGAAATACAACACAGACCAGAAAATGGAGCCAAATATATTTGGGGATTTAATATAGTATATATTATATATATTTAATATATATAGATAAAAATATCATTTTTCCCTCCACCACATCTAGCATTACCGAGGTGCTGGGGAACCATGTGGGAACAAATCCAGATCTCACGCATGCAAAGCCCTTTGAAGCCCTTTGAACTACCCTCCTGGCCCTAAAAATGGCATCTTAAAGCAATGCATACAGATGGACAATTTGGTAAATGTTGATGGAGCAGCTGAAGAGCCAACTGGAAAAAGATAAATCGGGCACCATGTTCACACTGGATACTAGGATAAATTCCAAGAGGAGCAAAATATAAATGCTAAAAATTAAATCATAAAAATACTGAAAGCCACACAGAAATAAGACAACTTGAAATTTTCTGGTTAAGAAATACTCCATCTAGGGAGTCATTCTGATTGAGAAAAGAAAACAAAAACTATTCTAAATTTTACAGTGGTTGAATCCAACTACCAATGTACAGAAACCGGAGGAAAGAGGAATATGTAAGTCACACATGGTCTAGGCTCACTAATATTCTCAGAAAAGGAGTTCCCTGATAGCAAGAGCATCTTTCTGGTTTCTATTCAAACTCTCCCTTTAAAAAAATCATCTATCTATCTATCTATCTATCTATCTATCTATCTATTTTTATTGAGTTACCATGAGGTACAAAGTTACAAAGCTGTTCATGATTGGACCCATCCTGCCACCAGTGTGCATTTCCCACCACCAATGTCCCCAGTTTCCCTCCTGCCACAGCCTGTCTCTATGGCAGGTACTTTCCTTCTTTCTATCTCTTTCTTTTTCCTTTTGGGCATTATGGTTTGCAGTACAAATACTGAGAGGTTATCGTGCTTGTTCCTTTACTTACTTTCAGCCTGCAGTTCTTATCCAGAATGATCATTTACAACTATCTTTGTCATAGAAGTCCCTTCTCTATTAAACTCTCTCTTGCTGCAGATAGTAAAGCAGAGAGGAGGAGAGTAGGGGTGGGGAAGAGGGTATTTGAGAGACTCATTCATTTTCCATGCGATAATTCATCTTCCAAGTCTTCCAACAGTGAGAAGAGTTCATCTTCAAATATTCCTCGGCTACCTGCTAGCAACAATTCTTTCCTAATACCTTGTCTTCTGTAAGCCTCATTCAAGGCAGTGAAGGTCAAAAGAAAGACCAGATTCCACTGCTACTTGGTCAAATATGAGACGAGATGGAAGATTTAACCGCTCAGTATTATAGCCCCTAAAATCAATGAAAGGAACAGCCGCATTACAAAATAGATCATTTTTTGGCGAGTCTTCCTACAATCATCCAGAAGTCTGAGAGTAAAAATAATTTGCAGCCACTTGAAACAGACCTTTACTCTAGGTAGAACTGTATCTCCTCGGAAAAACTGTTGGAGTCTAACCACTGGCACTGCACAATGTGACACTCTTTGAAGACAGGATCCCTACAGAGATAATTACAATTAAAATGAAGTCATAAAGGTGGGCCCTAATCCAAAGCGACTGATATCTTTATAAAAAGTGGAAATTTGGATAGAGACATGCATAGAGGGAAGGCAATGTGAGAGCCCAGGGATACCATGCACACACGAAGGAACACCTGGAGCTACAGGGCTGGGATAGAAGAATGAAACAGATTCTCCTCACTGGCCTCAGAAGGTATCAACCCTGCCAATACCTTGATTTTAGGACTCTAGCCTCCGTAACTGTGAGATAATGTTTCTGCTGGGTTTTTTCCCACTTTTTGGGTCACACCTGGCGATGCACAGGGATTACCCCTGGCTCATGCACTCAGGAATTACTCCTGAAGGTGCTCGGGGGACCATATGGGATGCTGGGAATGGAAGCCAGGTCGGCCGCGTGCAAGGCAAAAACCCTACCCACTGTGCTATGGCTCCAGCCCCTGATTCTGCTGTTTTAAGTCACCCAGACTACAGTACTTGTCATGGTGGTCCTAGGAAGCGAATACACCTCATCAATAAAGGGTTTCCAATAATCAGTAGCCAAGGCAGATGGGACTCAACTCTGGGATAATAGAGGAACTACAAACAAAAGCTATATATATTGGCTTACTGCAGAAAACACCAAATACCAGAACTTTTTCCATTTCTGAATCATTTACATGTCTATGCAAAGGTCATTTTTAAGTGATGTTTCTCTGTAAATATCACACTGCCACTTTGGCCAAACCAGGGTACAGAAAACGGTCACAGAAATGCCTTTGTGTCTGTGCACACACATACATACACAGAGAATATCCCTACACTGGGGCCTGAATAGCTTGGAAGTCCCCCTCATTGCTGTAACTATGATTCCAACAATTCCTGTCAGTTTAGCAAATGAGATGGGAACAGCTGCATCTTCAATACACATCATTGTCTTTAAAAGATGCTCAGAGTGAATTACAATTAAATTACAGAGCTGTCAAAAAGGATTATAATTATAGCATTTATTCAACCACATTTACAAGGCCAGACATAGACAAAAGGAACTAAATGCTGAAGAAGAAGGAAAAAAAAAAGGAAAAAGAATCCACTCCACATTACTTACCTCAGCAGGAAATGTGGTTGAGGGGAGAGGGGGAGGATTAATTAGCTGTGCCAAGAGCCCAGGATTTGCAACAGTGTCTTGGGTTTCAAAGGATCTTCCATTCCAGGAGTCAGACATCCTCTGACTTTAAGACATCCTCTAGTGTCAATCCATCTCTCTTTTACAACCAGAAAAAGGAGGGCCACAAGGTGGCCATGACTCACCCACCGGTACAGACACGCAAGGGAGGAGCGGGGACCAGAATCTAGAGCTACGGTACCTCCCACCAGTGGGCTGAACAAGCGAAGGAAAATCAGGAGACCCAGAGCTGGGCCCTTGGTTTGCGCTCAAGGAGAGTCGTTGGGAGGATCCGCCCAGGATGGGAGATGCATGCTGAAAGTAGACTATAGACTGAACATGATTGCCACTCAATGCCTCTTGCAAACCACAGCACCCAAAAGGAGAGAGAGAACAAAAGGGAATGCCCTGCTACAGAGGCAGGGTGGGATTGGGGGGATGGAGGGGTGGGACGGATACTGGGATTAGTGGTGGTGGAGAATGGGCGCTGGTGGAGGGATGGGTACTGGGTCATTGTATAACTGAAACCCAAGCACAAAAATTTGTAAGTCTATAACTGTACCTCATGGTGTTTCACTAATAAAAATTTTAAAAAAAGAAAAAGAAATAGAGGAACAAAAAAAAAATAAAAGAGAGTCACTTGTCCAGCAATTATTTATCAGTAGCTCCTGGAGAAAGGTTTAAAAAAATTGTCCTTTGCTTCTCCTGCCAGAATGACACATGCTAAAAAGAGAGGGGGGATAAAACCCGTCCCCACCGCCATTTTTGCTAGTCAGTTCTGTACGAATCCATTCAGAACAATCCAGAAAATGCATTCAGAACAAACCAGAAAAAAGTACAATTCTCAATCACCTTCTACCTCAGCACCCCAAGGATAAATTGAGGAGAGTAATGTTTATGTTATGGATAAACTCCTTCAATACAGAACAGCAAAAAATATTTTAAATTTAATTTTAAAAAGCTAATAGATCACCATGCATGTTTCAATCCAGTGACAAGAAATTATCTGATGTCGCGCTCTTTGAATCAGGCACTGTGCCTGAGGCTTTCAGGAACACAAAAGATTATGTTCAGATCTGATTTTCAAGATCCCATTTATGTCAATTGATTATTTAATCCAACGTCCTTTCCACTATTCAGTGGTATTTCCATTATATATAAAAACCTGCACACGCCCATCCACCCACCCCCATTTATATCCTTGCTTGGAGGCCGTGAAATGTATCACTAGAATGGGGGGGAAGAATGCATCTCTATCGGGGTCACCTGCAATAAAATCAGATTTAACAGGAGTCGTTCTCTGAATTATGACTAAAGAGAGCAAATACTTGGCATTAGTCTCCTGTAGCCCTCATGCCCAGGGAAGTGATCACTTACTGGTCCTGTGTTAATTTTCCAGCTCAGTGCAAATACAGCCCTATTATTTCTCATAAGTACCACACAGACAGCCACTGGGCAAATGGTCAAAAGAGATTTGTGATCATGGAGGTCATTCACAATTAACATCAGATGCTGTGTCTAGCTTCTAATAAGTACAACATTCTGAGTTCAGAATATGATGAGCAAAATATGAACTCAAGGAACATGTGACAGAGACAGTCAGCCATGCCTCTAAGTCCTCCTTCTTTCCTCAATGATGCTCAACTTTGTGACTTTCAGCCAGGGACTAGCCATCCTCTGGTTCAGTGTTTCTCAATCTTTTTTTCTGACCATGGACCATGGTCCTCTTCAAACTTTGTTTCCTTCCTGTAGAGCCTCCTGGCCTACCAGCTGAACCCCAAGTGATGCTGTGATCCTTCATTTTCATGATTTTTTTCTAGTAGGCCCCCCTGGGGAGGGGCACGAGTCACATGGCCCCAGTGGAGAAATGAGGCTTTCACTGATAGCTAAATTCTGGCTAGTGGGTTAGAGGCAATGTCCAAAGTTTATGCTGTTTTTTCCTCTACCTCCATCCTGGTGCCCTGAACATGAATATGATACAAACCATTTAGGGTCTCATTCTTCATGTTGCACTTAGATCCTAACTCATGAAATAAGTACATATTATTTCACACTAATTAGAGATCTGATTCTTTTATCAGAAATACAACACCAAGAAGAGCAAAAGGAAGTTTCCAAATAAAAATCAAAGAATATATTCTATCAGGTTTTTTCCTTCATTTGGGGATCACATGTGACAATATTCAAAACTTATTCCGACCAGGGCTCCAGCAGCCAAAGACCTCCAGGACCAGCCACCACCATGCTGAGACCACTCTCCGCACACATGAAGGTACTGGCAGAGGGACAAAGTCACGCGGGTTCCGGGGCCGAGATCTCCAAGCCTACTCGGATTTGGGCCAAGCATCCTCCACCCAGATCCTCCAAATTCCAGTAGGCAGGGGTCACACCCACCAACTGCCCCCCTGGCGCCGTGTAATCCCATCAGCGGCCAAGACTCAGAGACTATAAAAACCAGCTCCCGGAACCGTGCGGCCCACATCCTATTATGATATCTTATTATCTCATTCCTACTTTGGACAAACTGGCAGTAGCCTGCCCACAGGGCAGAGTCTGGCAAACTCCCTGTGGTGTACCCAATATGCCAAATACCAGTAACAATGATGGGTCTCATTCTCCTAAAGAACCTTGAATATAATCTCAGGGCTAGGATGAAGGAGACGTTACTGGGGCCTGCTCGAGGCAATCAATGATTAACAGGATGATTTGTGATTTGTGATTTGTGATTTGAATTGTTGTTCCTGGATCTATCCTTGGGGGTCACTCCTGGAGGTGCTCAAAGGACCAGCTGGGGTGTTGGGGATTGAACCCAGGCCAGCCACAGGCAAACAAGTGCCCTACCCACTGGACTAATATTTGGACCCAGCCTTTAGTTTTTTAACGGCGAGGAGCTCATGTTCTTACATGATCTGTTCTGCATTTGTCTCAAGAAAAGATAAAGATGAACAATGCATATTTGTATACAGATCTATTTACATAAAGTATTTCTGAGTTCAGAGGTACAACAGTGAGTGTGAAATCTGCTTCAAAGACACAGACTAGATTTAACACCATCAGGAATGGCAAACATTAAAACAAATTTCAGGCTCTAAGTTTTACAATTTTTTTCTATAATGAGCATTAGACTTTTAACTTCCAGGCCTTATTCCCAACAGACACACATGGAAGCACATATTCACACAAATGCATTCTCACACTCAAAACAAAAATATACAAACAAGATATTTAAACAAGTTCTTAAAAAGTTTGGAGAAAAGTCATGAAGGTTTAGTCTGTTCTGAATGATTTCAGCTTTTTTTTTTTTCAGTGAAGTCAGTTTTATTTAGATAAATATGGAGCAAGAGAGGAGAGAGAGGGAGACGGAGGCAAGAGAGAGGGAGGAAGAGAGAGAGGGAGGGGGAGGGAAGAGAAAGAGAGAGAGAGAGAGAGAGAAAGAGAGAGAGAGAGAGAGACTGACTTGTTCAGGCTTCTCCAAAAGGGAAAATGTCAGATTTCAGCTCTTCTAAGTCCATGCCCAGGGGCTCGAGTGAAGTTTGCAGTGGGCAGGGCACTTGCCCTGCATATGGCTGATCCAGGTTTGATACCTGGCACCCTGAATGGTTTCTTGAGTCCCCCAGGATCATCTTGAGGTCACTCAAGAGTGATTACTAAGTGTGCATAGGCAGGAGTAAACCCTGGGCACTGCCAAATGTGGACCAAAAACAAACAAACAAAAAATAAAGTCCATGCCCAAAGGTGCCAAAGAGATAGCCCCATGGGTTGAAGCACACGCTTTCCATGCAGAAGGTATGTGTTCAAATCCCCTACACATGTCAGGAGTGCCCTCCTCCACCCAAGAAATGAGCTGGGAGGAGGCCCTGAGTGCTGTTGGGTCTGGTCTCAAATCCAAACGAAAAAAGTCGGTCCGCACAGTCCCTGTCGCATCACAATCCACTCTTGGCACAACTGCAAGCCCAGCAGTCTGAAGAGCAGTTGGATGGGCACGGAGCCAGGCAGCAGGGCTCGGGCCACTCTGATGTGATTTCATGTGAGGAATGCATGCAAAGCTCTCAAAGGCCCGTGAGCAGAACTCCCTCTCGCAGGACTCTTTCTGGGCATGTGCATTATTCATTTGGGGTGAGTGTGGGAAAAGGAAAGAATGTCAGAATCCAGATAAAGACTCTCAAGAATATAGCTTCAGGGGCTTGGGACATACCCAAGCAATACAGCACATAATTTTCATTTAAAAATATATTTTTAAATTGAATCACAATGAGACACACAGTTACAAAGTTGTTCATGATTGGGTTTCAGTTATATGATGTTTCAGTACCTATCCCTTCATCTGTGTACATTTCCCACCACCAATGTCCCCAGTTTCCCTCTACGGCAGGCACTTCTCTCTCTCTCTCTCTCTCTCTCTCTCTCTCATTCCCTCCTTCTCTCCCTCCCTCCTTCTCTCTCTCTTTCTCCAACCCCTCCTCTCCCCTTCCCCCTTGCTCTCCTTTTGGGCGTTATAGTTCAGCACATAATATAATTATGTGCCACATAATATAAAATGCCCCACACCCATCTTGGTGACCCCCCCATTACAATTCTTTCTTAATCTGATGATACTTGTTCTTTTCCTCTCTGACCTCAGTTCTTACCTTTCCCTTTCCTATTAAAGCAAAGCTATGCAGGAATCATAAGACTAGGAAAAACAGATTCATTATTCTCTTTGATTTTTGAAAACTGTTTAGGTTTGGGGCCCTACCCAGGAGTGCTCAGGGATTATTCCTGGCACTGGGTTTAAGGATCACTCCTGGTGGTGTTCAGGGAACAATACATGGTGCTTGGGATTGAATCAGGGTCAGCCACATGCAAGGTAAGCATCCTGCTCTGTCCTATCTCTCCAGCCCTGCTGTTCCTTTATGTTTAGTCATGACTTTTCTGTTTAAACGTTTGTCACCTTAGAAGAGAGTCCCACTGAGTTAGAAAGGTGGGAAGAGAGTCCAGTTTGACCATTTCTAAGAAATTTCACTCAGGATAGCCACGGAGTAAGGGGTTTAGATACCAGTAACATATGATGGGGGCAAGGGGGAGGTGCTATACCTACTGGTGCCAGGGGAACTTCCTGGCTCTGTGAGGACTGATGCCTAGCATTGCTCAGGGGACCTGATGTGGTACTGGGTATCAATCACAGTAGACAGAAGGGAAGGCAAAGCAAAAGCCTTAACCCCTGTCCTCTCTCCAGCCCAACAAATGATTTTTTTAACAGAAAGAAAAAGAATTTTTTTAATAAGTGATTTTTAAAAGGTAGCAGGGGAAATAATAGAGGGGCTAAGGGCAAGGCATGTACTCAAGCATCACTGGATGCAGCCCAGGGATGCTGAGTACCCCTGTGCACTACCAGGATGGCCCAGGTAAGCCACAGCACCTCAGGGCCCCAACCACACTGCACTCTCGGAGAGTGGTCCTTGGGCTCCCCTCACATTGCTTGGGAGATCCCCTATTCAACGAGCCCAGACTGTAAACTAGAGAGATACCAAGGAACTCCCACACTCTAAAACAAGGCTTTGAGTGACTTATGGGAACTCTTAGGGAACAAGGAACATTCTAGCCTCGTAATCTTAACGCTAAGTGGCAGGACAGGGAGCAGCCAGGTCTTCCTGGGCTAAGGCCATGTTTAACTGTGCAACTATTCAGCCTTGTGCACAGACAACCTCCAAGCATGTCGGAGGGGAAAGCGACTGACCTGCCCCTCACTTGCCAGGAGCCAGGAAGCTGCCTCCACCGGAAGGAAGGGTGGCTTCCAGTCATGCCCCCACAGCCTGCTTGGACCCAGAGGTCAGCCCAGGGTGGGCAGAAAATACCACCCGCAAGTCCATCCTAAGGATTGTTCAGAGCTGAAGGCAAGAAACAAGAAACCAGAAAAACTCTCTGGCCTCTGCCTTCATGCCTAAAAGCAGGACCTACGTTAATAAAGATATCCTTCCCCTCTCCCTTGCCACTGGGAAGGTCAGGAGTTGATGACTGGAGAGACCTTTAGACCTGTTTCAACCTGCAGATGGCATGGAGGAATCTGCAGAACAGGAGTTACGAAGGAGCTCTTATCACCCATAATGGCCATCCCATGATTAGCTGCCCTTAGGGAATCAAAGTCCTGTTCCTTTGTCTTATTGCTGCTCTACAATTGTACTATCCTTTGGCTAAGCGGCTAGATACAACCAAGTTTCAACCACCTCTTTGAGTTAGGAGTTGAGAGAGCACAATGCAAGGGTCAATGCCTGTGAATCTGTCTTTGTCCTACTGATATGTCTTTTGTCTGTTCAGTGTAAGGGCTCCAGCAGCAGAATACTGGAGGGTCGTAGGAACAGGAAGTTATATCTTCCTCCATGACATCAGTCCCTTATTCCCAAAGAGCAGTCTTGTCCCTGGGCTTGGAAGGCCAACAGGCTGCGAGAAAAGCACTAGATGAGTGTGACAGAAAGGCCAGGAGAAAGCGGGGGGATGGAGGGGTAGGCTTCAAGAGCTCTGTCTCAGGAGGCATGGCTCAGGTCGTGGCCCTGTGGACATGCAGGCTGTACCGTCCCATGGCGCCCCAGGCTTTTGCTTGGACTATCCTCAAAGTCTTCACTTTTCAATAAAAGTGCACTTTAGCTATTGTAATAGCTAGAATATGGAAAAAACCTGAGTGCCCGAGAATAGATGACTGGCTAAAGAAACTTTGGTACATCTACACAATGGAGTACTATGTAGCTGTTAGAAAAAATGAAGTCATGAAATTTACACACAAGTGGCACTACATGGAAAATATCATGCTAAGCGAAATGAGTCAGAAAGAGAGGGACAGACATAGAAAGATTGCATTCATCTGGGTAATATAAAGTAACAAAATATTAGACTAACACCCAAGAACAGCTGTGATAAATACCAGGAGGTTCACTCCATGGCTTGGAGGCCAGCCGCACACTCTAGGGGTAAAGGCAGCTCAGATGGAGAAGGGAGCACCAAAAAAGGGTGCTGGGAAGATCCGCACAGGATGGGAGATGCATACTGAAAGTAGACTCTAGACCGAACATGATTGCCACCCAATGCCTCTTCTACAAACCACAGCACCCAAAAGGAGAGAACAAAAAGGAGTGCTCTGCCACAGAGTCAGGGTGGAATGGGGGATAGAGGGGTAAGAGGGATACTGGGATTGGTGGGGGTGGAGAATGGGCACTGGTGGTGGGATGGGTACTCGACCATTGTATAACTGAAACCCAAGCACAAAAAGTTGTAAGTCTACAACTGTATCTCATGGTGTTTCACTAATAAAAAAAAAAGTGCACTTTAGGGCATTTCCTTGCACACAGCTGACCCGGATTCGATTCCCAGCATCCCATATGGTCCCCTGAGTACCACCAGGAGTAATTCCTGAGTGCATGAGCCAGGAGTAACTCCTGTGCATTGCCAGGTGTAACCCAAAAAGCAAAAAAAAAAGTACATTTTTATTTAGCTTTGAATTCCTTAAATGATGTGGCACTTCCTTGAGGAAAAACAACTAGGGGTTAAAAAAAAAGCCCTTCGGTTCTACAGTTCAGTGGGTAACCCTAAATTTGGGGGGGTGAAGGGAGATAGAGGTCTAGGAAATGACTGAGCAGATCTGCCTCAGCCCGAAGGGGCTGAGACGCTCGGGGAGGTCAACTGGGATCCAGGAGCTCCTCCCACAAGAATACGGCGGGATGCAGGCACCTCTGAAAAACACTCTCCTGGTACCAAAGAACACAAATCTTCACATCAGTGAAGTTCCTTTCCACACCCTCATCAGCCCCTCTGCTGGCCTGGTTCAATCATAGACACGGCTACTCCCCCTCCCTTTTGTGTGTTGTTTTATTTTAAATGTGAAATTTAAGTTTTAACAGCCATACTTATCAACCTTCTTCTGAATTTTTTTTAAACCTTTAGTTCTTCTCTCTCTCTTCCTCTCATGTTCAGGGAATCATACGTGCTACCAGAGTTTGACCCAAGTCAATGCGTGCAAGGCAAGCACCTTATCTGCTTATCTCTAGCCTCTTGGTTCTTTTTTGAGGGGAGGGGCAGTGATGGCCAAGGCTTACTCTTGGCTCTGTATTCAGGGATCACTCCTGGTAGGCTCGGGGCTGACCTGAGTTTGATCCCCATCAGCTCATATGCTCAACTACATGCATGTCCGAGCCCTTTACCCACTGTGCTCTATCTCCGTACTCAAAGCTATGTACTTTTTTTTCTTTCTTTTTTTTTTCTTTTTGGGTCACACCCGGTGATGCACAGGAGTTACTCCTGGTTCATGCACTCAGGAATTACTCTTGGCGGTGCTCGGGGGACCATATGGGATGCTGGGAATCGAACCTAGGTTGGTTGCGTGCAAGGCAAACGCCCTACCCGCTGTGCTATTGCTCCAGCCCCCTCAAAGCTATGTTCTACAGGAAACATTCAGGAAACCTCAATAAGATCACGTATATCTATCCTTTCACTAATTCAGCAGTTGGACAGTGATGAGGGCAAAATGGACCAATCAAACAAAATCTTTAAAATTTCAAACACCTGGCAGTGCTCAAATGTTAGTCCAGAATCTGTGTTCAGGAGTCACTCCTGGTAGGGCTCAGGGAACCACAGAGTGCCGGGGACGGAACCTGAGCTATCCATGCTATCCACATGCAAGCACCCTTCCCAATACTAGCTGGCCCCATATTTTGCTTTTGCTGTTCATGCTTCTTTGACTCAGTCTACCATGTGGATGTGAGTTGAAATCACAGCTTCTCTTTGCCCCGGGCTAATTCTACCCTTAGTTTGAGAAATAGCAGCATTATAAGGATATTCCAGGTTTATTTGTTCATTTAAACGGTTATTCTTTTCATACCATAGCATAGAAGGAATAGAAGCTGTTATCTGCTACAATGATCCAAAGTCCCAGGCTGTAACAGTGTTCTGGAAGGTTCAAACACCAACAGAGATGGTTAAAGGTGTCACGCCACACAACCCAGCACACACAGCATGAAGTTATTTTCTTCACTGGAATAATTTCATGTGCACCCAGAAGAATCACAGCACACCAGTGCACACTGGAAGCAGCCTTAAAGAGACAGTGCCATGTACCCTCACAAGAACATTCTAGAATAATTCCACTAAACACATCTATCATTCTCTGTAAAAATATCTGGATTTCTTTTTTAAAAAGCATTAAAAAAAGAAAAGCATTTGGTTAAAATCATGAGCATGTATGTGTGGGGAATACTTTTTCTCTTTAAATCCTCTAAATGGTACATTATTATTGTATTTTAAAGGTTTTTAATTCTTGGTGCAGTGATGGCTACACAATGCTGTCAAGATACTGGATTGTATTTTTTTTAAAGCACATGATAAATTGTACACTTGAAAGAGGTAATTTATATCTAAATAAAGTTGCTATTTTGATTAAAAGTAACTTTTTTAAATTGAAACACTACATTATGGAACATGGAGAGAAAGGAAAAGTGTACTTTCTGCTCAATTTTACCGTGATCCTAAAACTGTCCTAAAAAGTTTTTTTTTAATATTAAGAAAAAAAACCAATGCATTCTTTGTTGACTTCATATTAATTTTAGGTTAGAAACTCTGGAAGGCAGTAAAATATACAAAAATCTATGCATGACAAGTCTCTTTGCAACCCTGGTTTCTGATAGTAATATCTAGTGAGCGGACAGCTGAAAGCGGCTTCTCAGCGTACCAATAAAATGAGTGTCAAACATATTTATTACTAAACTCCTGGGTGTCTCCTAGGGCAGCTCAGACCTTGTGGAGAGTGATCTGTGTTCCCAATAAGTTTTTTAGAATGAGTAGTATCAATACTGGGAAGGAGAGTATCATTAAGGATACTCGTCCCTTTTTAATTTTGGCTCAGCTGCTGGATCATGAGTAATGAAAGTTTTTGTGCTGAACTGTTTTAAATTAGAAAAAAAATAAGCTCAGGGTAATTTAAAAGCTGCAGAGAATAAACGAATTCCATTTATCACCAGTGTGACATAATGGAGGAGAACATTGGGCACTCTTAGAAGTTTCCCTCTAAATTCAAAAAGAAAAGAACTTGCAACAATTAGGTATCAAGGATGCTAAAGAAGAAAGCAGAGTTTACTGCAGTGAATTTGGAAAACCCAAATTTTGGAATGCTTTTGGAATTGCGATTCTTTGGAAGGAAGTAGGAAAATAAAAATCCATTTTTATTCCCAGGATGCATGGAGCAACACAATTATTGCTGTATGATGGAACTGTGTTCTCCTGAAGGAGTTGCTACAACCAACTCTGAAAGTCAGAAGTTCCCATCAACTGTCAGTGCTCTGAAATATAACCTTGAAACGAGGAAGAGATCACCTCTGCATGCAAATAAAATTTCTGTATGGGGCTTAGGGGGTGAGGCATCACTCGCACTGACATTGATGAGACTCCACAGTAAAGACATGACCAAATGTCAGGTTACCTCTAACCAAGTCTGAACCTCACACCTATACTTCCATGTGGAAAACATGAAAAAGAACGAACCAATATTTGTCACAAAATCTTGGCATTTCTTGGACCCTCGGTTTGCTACTTTGCTAGCAATTTTATGGGGCCCACCTCACTCAAGTGGCTTTTTGGATCCTTGCTGATGTTAAATCATATCACACTACAACATTTTATAAGTTTTAGGTGTGCATCATTTTTAAAATCAGCATGTGTCTACAGTGCATTATATTCACCACTAGAAGTCCAATTGTATCCTTCCGTGTAGAAGTCACCCGTTTTATGAGATTCAGCCTGCCCACATACCCCCTTCCTGTCTGGAAACCACTAATGGGCCTTATGGCCTAAAAGTTTATTTTTATCTTACTAAGTTTATCTGTTTGTTTTCAGAACCAAGACCAATATCCAGGACTTAAGTGAGCACAAACTCCCTTTGCCAGAAGAGATTTCTCCCCTATTCTTGTTGAGGTTTCTGGTCAATGGGCTGCACAATCTCTTATGCCCCCAAGAAACGACAACGTTAAAAACAGGTGGCAGGTTGACTGCATATACAAGTATGTGTATAGTTTTCCTATTCCAAAAGTGAAATCTCATAAATCTGTGGTTTGGGTTTGCAACAAATAGGTATCAAGGATGCTTGGTAAATTTGAGAAGTCAACTCTGTTATATCCCAAGTAACAAATAATTATTGGCACCGTGAAGAGGGATTACACAGTAAAGTGTATTTGTGATTTATAATGAGGAAAAAGAAGAAAGTCAGTGGAGAGTATTGTAAGCGGGAAAAATGATATATTTTCCAAAAATTTTGCTCTTCAGAATGAGGATATAAGGAGGTCTCATAAGACTTGCTACCTCCCTAGGGGTGTAGTAAAAGCGTCAGAATGAGTCACAGGAAATTATTAGGGAGCCAGGCTCTCACAGATGCTCTGTAGGGTCAGACTGGCCAGCATGGTGAGTTGATAGGGGAGGGGAACCTGCAGCAGTAATGAAGGAGAAAGGGAATTCCAGTGCAGACCATGCAGAATGTCTTCCAAAGCTCTCATTTATTCTCTTTCTCTCTTACTTTTAAGCATTCTTTTATTGGAGGCAAGGGTTTGGAGGCCATATCCAGTGATGCTCAGGGGACACTGGACTCAGGAGTGACCCCTGGTGGTTCTTGGGTGGAGGGGGACACATGACAAGGGAAGAAATGGGATTGGCGGGATGCAAGGCAAGTATCGTAGCCCTTTACTATCTCTTTGCCTCTCATTTATCCTCATTTTACTTATTTATTTGATATTGGGGTCATATCCAGCTTAGAGGTTACTCCTGACTCTGCACTCAAGAATTACTCCTGGTGGTGCTTGAGGGATTGTAGGAGATGCTGGGGATTGAACCCGGGGGCGCTCCAGCCCTTATCCTCATTTTAATTTGACTTTCTCCAAGTGAAATGTGCAAACCAACCAAATCAAATATTTTAACCTATTATTTATTTATTTTGTGGTGCTCAGTATGGAACCCAGCATCTCACTCTATTTATTTTGAATAGGAGAGAAATCTGTTCGGGGGGGGGGGGGGGTGGTGTATACAAATCCTTTCTCTTTGCCAAGAAAGCTGAAGTGCATTTAGTATTCAGGAGTTTCTGTGTAACTCATATGGGCATGGTATGTGGGGGGAAAGACAATGTAAAATGGGAATCTAAAATAAAAATGTTTTCATTTTTTATAAAAATTGATGTTATTTTAGAAGTCAATGCAATATATTAGGTTATTCTTATTTACCACTGAGGATAACTAAATGCTATACCTATCAGTATAAAAACTTATAAATGAAAGTAATTTGAATGGATGACTTTAAAAATAAATATTGAATAGAAATGTAAATTGCTTGTGATGCCTCAAAATTATTACTAGTAAACTGAGATGTAATAAAATGGAGAAACTGGGTATATGGGATGGTCTTTCCCTCTCAGGAGCCCTTCTGACTTAGAACACTTTTGGTGCCTTGGCGGATGGAGAGATAGAACAGGGTGAAGGCACTTGCCTTGCATGTGGCCAACCTGAGTTCAATCCCAGGCATCACTTATGGTCCCCTGGGCACCGCCTGGGGTGACTGAGTGTGGAGCCAAGAATAAGCCCCAAGCATAGCTGGATGTGCCCCCTTCGACCAAACAAAATAAACCCCGTTTTTTCAAAATAATATTCTGCCACCCCCTTTCATGTTTTTAATCATCCCTTCTTATTAGCTGCCAAATCTAATTTTCTTTACCACCCTCCTTTAGACTTTATTGCTCCTTTTGCTTATGTGGTAGAAAACAAGGTAATCCAGTCTGAAGGATGATAGAGGGAGAAAATCATCAGGTCCAAGTACAAGCTAAGATGCACCCCCAGGTGGGGGAAGACACCTCTTTTGCCACCTCTGCTTTATTTTGCTGACTTCCGGGTAGTCCCTTATAATCACGGAAATTTCAGTTACCATATTAGTTATTGAAGGTTAAATCCAGATATTTTTGATTCAAAGACAACAGTAAAAAGATGGCTTCTGTCTCTTTAATTTGCAACCCAGTATAGCCACATGGTACCATACCTGGAACATCAGCACTCAGAGCCTCGTTATGGACATTCTGTGTAAGTTTAATTTCCTCCATGGCCATGATTTTGTTAAATGTGACTGAAATGAAAAGTACAGCATACAAGCTATAAGCACAAGGTTTATGAAAGTGGAATAAAAAAAAGTGCCACACACTTAATACAAGCAATTCTGTCCATCTTTTACTTCCATGAAAGAAAGCTTGGTCCTTCCCATCCCGCTCCCACATCTAATAATACCCAACAGATGCAGGGAACAGTGATGCCTGTAATAAAACCAAAATTACGAGGGCATTTCACAGTCTATAAAATGGCACCTTCACTGAATACAGCCTATCAAATTTCTGACCCCTGGCCAGAGAGGGGAAAGGAGCTTAATTCTCATCCTAAAAAAAGGAAAAGTTGGATTAGTTCTGGAAGGGCTTTCCTTCTTAAAAAAGAATAATGTCAGTGTTTATCCTCAGTAAAACTGTATCATTCCCACACTTCGCAAAAAAAAAAAATGTATTTTGTCACATTTTCAGCCCTCTTGCATTTACTCTGCTTCAAACACTTGCTGATCTCCAAAGACTAGTATTTGCTTAACTTTTTAAAAAATTTTCATAATTTTCAAAATTTTTTAGGAGAAGGGAGCAGATCTATAGAACACAGCAGTAATGATCTTTATGATAATGGTGCCTTATTTTGTTTCTGTGTTAACTTTTGATTTTTATGTGTGTGTGTTAAATTTTTATGTGTGTGTGTTAAATTTTTAAGTATCCCTTGCACGTGTCCATTCTCATTGTGGTTGTTTATCAGGAAAAATATTATTCCGTATTGAAAAGCTGAAGAAAAATTATGTTATTTTGGTTTGGGATCCACCTCTGCAAGTGGTGAGGACCATGAAATACTAGGAATCAAACCCGGAGCACCTGCACACAGAACATGGAAACATTTCCGTGAACATAAGGTTAAACTCTATCTTCCTGGTCTGCCCCGTGTAACACATCTTAAGTGCTGTTTGTTTGTTTAGAGGGGCCACATACTCATGTGCTGAAACAGGATTGAGGAACCCGGATCACTCCTTGTGATGATCAGCCTGGGTGGAGGGAAGTGGGGGATCTGATGGCGCCTCAGTGATGGATCTGATGCAGTGATCCAGAGGAGGGTATCTGACGGATGCTTCAGTGCTCCAGTAAGGCAGTACTGCTTGGACTGCTTGGAATACATGCTGCTTGGGGGGCGGGGGGTACGTGGTGCTGGAGCTGAACTTGGGGACTCACATGCTAGCATCAGGGTGACAATCTCTCCTGTCACCCACCCCACCCAACCCAAGGACAAACTTGTTCCTGCACCAGGAAAACAAGACTAGACTTGGTTGGTCGCATCATTATCCCAGTAATACCAGAAGTATGAACTGGGTTTCTAGTGCTACCAAGTATTTTCTGGGAGGAATGTCCAAGAAGTGCCCAGGGAAGTGGGGGGCTACTCCCAGAGATACCTGGCCAGGCTGTTGAGTCGGACAGTCCTGTGCTGGGGTCTGGTGATGCAGTGCTGGGAGCCACCAGGGCCACATGAGAGGTGCTCAAGTGACTATGTGGTGCTGAGGGCCAAACTCAGGAACTCTGTGTGCAAGGCTTGCCACTAAGCCCCCTGGGCTACTTTACTGGCCCAAGAAAGTCTTAAGAACAATAAAAATATCATACTTTGTCTCTAATAAATAAAAACAGGTGCTTCAAAAATACACAGGTAGAAACAGAGAGAGAAGAGAGGTGCCTGCCATAGAGGCAGGCTGAGGTGGTGGGTGATTTGGAGGGGGTGGGGTGGGACAGAAACTGGGGACATCGGTGCTGGGGAAATTACACTGTGGAAGGATGAGTGTTGGAACATTGTATGACTGAAACCCAATCATGACAGCTTTGCAATGTTCTATCTCTCGGTGATTCAATAAAATTAAAAAAATAATATTTTTAAAAAACACATAGGTGGAGCTAACCAAAGATAACATAAAACCTCTCTTCCCCCCCACTTCCCCAAACTCCTCTTAAACGTTTCTTTCAGAGTATTTTTCTGCAGGTTTAAGTTCAGTATTTTTCTGAACTTAAACTTGGTGCCCAGCAGAGATGAGGAAAGCCCAGAAGTGTTTGGCTTTTTTCCCCTCTCCTGGTAAATCTTCCAGTGGCGAGGACAGCTTTTCCCATTGTCCCTTGGCCCTCTGAACTCCAGTGCAGAAACAGCATCTTTCTAAAACACCCTCAATACCAGCTCTGTGTGCCCAGATAGAAGCAAAAGACTTTGTTCTGAGAGTAAGGAGAGGGGAGGTTCTCTCTGTGCTGGTGTTAGCTTCCTGTCTGGTGTCCACTTTGGTCTCTTTGTTCTGTGTAAGCCTATACTCCAGGGCAGTGTCTTCCTGCAGGAGGCAGTCAGCATCGATCTGCTGAAATGGTGAAAGGATCATGCAAGTGAAATCTTAGCTACTCCACAGTCAGTTTAGAAAAGAAACAAAAATCTTCAAAAAAAGTATATGAAGAAGAAAGAGAAGATAGAAAGAGGTGATAGGTTAGCTGTAAGAAATTCAACCGAGAGATGGAGAGAAATCTTGACAGAGCAAATGCATGTTTTGCACGCAGGGGGCCTGGGTTCAATCTTTGGTACCTGGGAGGATCCTCCCAGGCAAGGACAGCAGTAAACCTGAGCACAGACCCTGAAGCATTCTCTGAGTATCTCTAGTTATGATCAAAAACAGGAGGAGGAGGAAGAGGAGGAGGAGGAGGAGGAGGAGGAGGAGGAGGAGGAGAAGAAGAAGAGAGAGAAGAAGAGAGAAGAAGAGAGAAGCAGAGAGAAGAGAGAAGAAGAGGAGGAGGAGGGGTGATAGTAATGGAGAATTTTAACCCCCCAAAAATCTGTCTCTCACTTTCTGGAAGGGACATTTATCCTGTCCCAAAGCTCCAGGTCAATCAGGACATTGTTTCCTGCAGTTTCACCGGAAAAAAAGGGCAGGAGGCTCTGGAGGTTCCAACCCCCTCCCACAGGAAGCCTGTGCACAGAGGTGTGACCTCTGGAGGCTCCATGAGTCCCTTGTTTGTCTGGCAAATACTTGCTCATCTTTCAAGACAGCTCCAGTGACACCTCTGGGAGGTCCCAGCTTCCTCTTGGCACTTGTGACACTTCTGCCCTCTGCACCTGCCCAGCACTCAGGCTGCACAAAACTCAAATATCACCAACCCCATTTTATCCGGTTATCTGTTTACCTATCAGAATGCAATTCAATAAAGTTCCGCGAGAGAGGGCAATGCTGGATTCAGCAGCTCGAGATAGGCAGAACTTTGGCCCTTAGAAGTGGTTTCTACTAACAGCTGTGCAAAGACTGACAGTTCTGGTGAGCAGTAGGAGAGATAACAGGAAGGAGAGGCCGGGAACCTCTGGCATGGGGAGGAGGGAGGCCAGGAGGGCCCCTATCCCCTCTGTGGCTTGCTGCCAACCCCACTCATTATTGGAGAGGCACTATGTGATTTCCAAGGCTCCCAAAAGAGATGCTTGGAAGCAGAGCAGACGATTCAGTTGTATCTTGCATATAACATAGTACAGATCATCGTCATGCTGGGGAGACAAATCATTGATCCTGGATTCAACAGTCCTCCCACAGAGCAGGTTACTAACACCCGGGGGGCTGCTGGGGCATGGGTGAAGTGGGGGGGAATCTATGGGAAAAGGCACGGAAGTTGCCTGGGCTGAGGCCACTCACCAGTTTAATTTGGCATTATTAGACCTGCTACCGAGAGTATCTTGCCTGCGCAGCAACGCCAAACACAGTAACAAGTCTCAAAATGGAGACGTTACTGGGCCCACTCGAGCAAATCGATGAGCAATGGGAGGACAGTGTATTAGACCTGCAGGCTCCTGGGCCCCCGCCCAAAAACGCAAAACCCAAAACCATCTTAACTAGACTGTTGTTCTCCACAGGAGCTGGTGGCCATCCAGTCCTGCACTTCTCTGTCAGCTTCCTCTGTGCAGTTCATCTCGGATTACATCTGGCAGATGGAAGGAGGCTTCTCATTTCAAGCCTCTGGCACCTGCATCCCAGAATCCTCTCCAGGCAGCCTCTAAATCCTCCAGAGAGAGAGAGAGAGAGGGAGGAGGAAGGATCATCGGGCTCCCAGAGATGAGCGTCTAGAGTATTTCTCAAATTTTCATCTTCAACGTCTTGGATCATCTAACTCCCTGGGGGGTGGAGGGGGGAGAGACTGCCTTCGAGCTGGGGCTCGCAATATAATCTCGCCAGCCTGATGCCACAATATCAATTACAGGTTCACTTGGATGATGGAATAAATTGGCGTTGGGACCAATGCAGAATAAATTGAGGGGATGGGCAAGGGCCAGAGGGGACTGAGCCTCAAAACAGATGTGACAAAAAAGAAAAGTTAAGCCACATTCTTGGAATCCTAGAAAATTTGGTAATTTCCTTTGGAAACGACTCTTTGTCTTGTGGAAGAAACTCACCGGCAACTACATGGAAACACAGGTCTCTGGAGAAGTCATTTTCCCCAAGGGCCTGCTGGGACCAAGAGTGACAGGCCCAAGGCCCCTACCTCTCCCGGGATAATAGGAGCAGGAGAGTGAAGACAGAAATGACATGATTAAAAAGAAAAGCATAACCAGATACAGAAGATTAGAAAAGCAAATGATTCCCCTTTGTGTGTGTGTGTGTGCGTGCGTGTGCGTGTGTGTGTGTGTGTGTGTGTGTGTGTGTGTGTGACACCTGGTGACGCACTGGCTCTGCACTCAGGAATTACTCCTGGCGGTGCTCAGGGAACCATATGGGATGCTGGGAATCGAACCCGGGTCGGTCGTGTGCAAGGCAAACACCCTACCCACTGAGCTACCGATCCAGCCCCAGATGATCCCTTTTTGATGGATAAGCTGAGTCAGTTTACGGGCACAGAGAAAGAAAGAAAGCAGATTGGTTGCTGTGAGGGGTGGAGGAGAGAGAGATAAAGAGTCATGGCAGAATGGGTAGAGTGTTCTGTTTTGGGTGATGAAATGAGATATGAGACAGGTGGTGGTTGTACGTTTGAGAATAGACTAAATGCCACTGAACTATTCACTTTAAAACGACTGATTGTGGGTCAGAGAGATCAAACAGGGGCTAAAGAGCTTGCCCCATTTCCATCTCGGCAGTACCTACTGTCCCCTGAGCACTGCCAGGTGTGGCCCCCCCCCCAAACAAAATAAAATAAACAAAATGATTGACTTTATTGTGTGAATTTTGCCAGAATGCAGGCTGCAATCTAGACTGCTTGGCTATCAGTTATTAGAAGTTTAAAAGGAATTTCTTTTAAGTAAATGCATACCATTCCCGAATGGTAAGAGGGCAGACAAGGTCTCACGGTTCTAATATTTGTCACCCTTTGGCCTTTCTTGTCAAAACCCTGGAATGTGCTGAAAATCCTAGACATTTCCTAGAAGGTCTGTCATTCCCACTAGCTGGTGGCCCCTGGCTTCCTGGCGCTCACCACTTGTCTGCTTGCGTGCGCTTGGATGATGAGGCGTCTATAAAGGACACCCCTGCCTCCTCCTCCCTGCCCTCCCTTGTCAGCTATGTGATCTGTGGGGGTGGCATCAGACATAAACTCTGGCTTGCTTTAACTCCATAGAAAAATAAAAAGGCCTCGTTCTTTCCACACACATTTAGGAGCTCAGAAAATAGCCGTGAACACTGAAAGAGGCCTCTGGGGGAGAGGTAGAGTTCCCCGCTCTCCCACACTCTTTTTTTTTTTTTTTTACTTGTTTTGCTACTAGAACATCTGATTCAACATACTGACCCAGAGCACTCAGCTGTTCAGTGGAAATAGAAATCCAATACTTAAGGGACACAAAATCCGTACAATGAACAGGAATAAGAAAGGAAACTTGAGGGGCTCGAGACATAGTACAGGGGTTAAGGCACTTGCTTTCCATGCAGTGACCCTGGTTCGATTCCCAACACCACAGGGTCCCCTACGCATGGGCCTGTGCAGCCCTGGAAGCCCCTCGCCCCCAGCATGGTGGGATGTCCTGGGTATCCCAGCACCACACTCTCGGGCCCCTGCCCTGAACAGTTAGCCCAGTGGGTGAGACTCACTGATGGAACCCCAGCCCTCCCGAGCAAGCTTGAAACACAGTCTTCCCCAAAGAAAGGAACCTTAAAAAGGAAGACTTAGGCTACCTTTCTCCCTCCCACCCCAAGAAACGGCTGACAATTATATTTAGGAAAAGCAGGTAGAAGATCACCCACCCTTACCTCACACCGTCCCCATCTCTCCACACCATACAGTCAGGTCCACACACAAACGGCCCTCCAAACCCTCACCCAACCATCTTCTGAATCATAAGACATCTCACACTCTACTCTTTGGACTGACTTCTAATCTTCCCGGGTTTGACCTTAGGACTCGTTTGTTCCAACTATGGACTTGTGTCACCTGCCAGACTCAACACTCAGCTTTGAGCATTTGCTGCCTTGTCCAAAATTTCCATGGTCCTCTGAAACTGCTACCTTTGGTGATTTCATCCACATTCAGCCTCGCCCAGAAGGTCCCTCATTTCCAAGTCCTTTCAGGGAATGGAAAAAAGGGTTCGTTCTGTTTCAGGGTACCCTTCTTTTTCTCAGGTCCAACCCTAAGACTGAGCACCAGCTGAGATTCTGGTGTTGATTTCTGGCTCAGAAATGGCTGGACAAGCATCATAGGATGAAGGGGGTTTAAAATTATACTAGAAAAGCAAAATCCATTAAGCACTTGAAAAAGATCCTCGACTTTTATTGGCAATATGCCAAATGACTCAGAAAGCCCATCTATTCATTTATTTGGGGGGCGTTATTTGAGAAATAAACACGTGATCCTCTTACAAAATGTATTATACATCATAGCAACGGCAGTTCTGTTTTTCCATGAAATTTTCTACAAGAAGGAAGAAGCAACTGTTTGGCTGTGAGGGGCTAGAATGCAACGTGGGTGTAGAAAGGGGTCTCTTCTCCCTTTGCTGGAGTGCTGAGTGGCAAGTCTGAGATATAGTGTGGGAGCCCCTAGGGTGGAGGGTAGCAGATATGTATGTGTGAAAGTCTGGCCTGGGCCACTGCAATGCCCTGTCGTCTGCACCATCTGCTCCAGCCACGTGGCTCAGGAGTTCGGGTAAAATTGCACTGACTGAGCACTTCTGCTTACTACCTCTCAGGAGCATGTCACTAAAGTGCATGAACTCCACAATCTGATGGGAAGGGTGACACCCAGTGTGGATTATGTAAGGCAGCTGTGACTGGTTCCAATGTGTTCCCCAGCGAGATTTACTGAAGTCCTAAGTCCTCTCCCTCAGAAGGGTGCTTACTAGGAACCAGGGTGCTGGGGTGCTGTTCATTCAGGGTGTCTGGGGTCCTTATAAAAGGAAATGGAAAACACATCACATGGGTGAAGGCCATGCCATGACAGGGCAGAGACTGTGGGAGGTCAAGGGGGCGATGCAGGCCGAAGGGTGTCGGCGATGAATGCCCACAAGTTGGCATAAGGCAAGGAAGCATTCTCCCCACCAAAGGTCTCAAAGAAGGCGTGGCTGGGCTGAGATTTTGGATTTCACGCCTGGAAACTGACACAATAAACTTCTATTCTTTTCAGGCAGCCAGTTTATGGAACTTGATTACAAAGAGCAGTGGTAAACTAATATAATGGTGGAGGAAAACCTTTTGTGTGTGTGTGTGTGTGTGTGTGTGTGTGTGAGAGAGAGAGAGAGAGAGAGAGAGAGAGAGAGAGAGAGAGAGAGAGAGAGAGAGAGAGAGAGAGCAAGCGAGCTGGAGATGCAACACACAGAATAAGCCAGGTAAGCAGGTAAATAGGAAGAAAACAAAAGCAGCATAAAGTAAACACAGGAAACGAAATTTCTCTGTCTCTAACCCATACAAATGTCAAATGAAGATATTTCCTTAGGAGCTAACAACGTCTTTCCAAACATACCTTCCACTACTTTCCTTGCCTCTTGGTTAAAGTGTTCTGGCTTTTGGGCTGTTCCTGGAACATCCCATTCCGTCCCCTGCTCAGGCATTTAGCATCAGTTGTTCATCGACTCCCTCAGACCCATTCAGAATGAACTGGTGACTTCTTGTCTTGCCTTCCTGAGCTCCGCCCTCACCATCCCCCTGGACACTGGATTTGTCCTCCAACCCCATCCACCAATTCTAATTCCCCTTGCTGGAGCTCTTCTCCCCTCCCCGAAAATTCCTTTAAATTCTTTTTTGTTTTTCTTTCAATTTTTTTTCTCATGGACCACCAATAGAGCAGGGTCCAGGCTGTTCCCTTCTATCAGGCTATCCCTGTGCTTGAAGGAAGACCAACACTGCTTCCTAACTAAGCTGGATCTCCGTTTCAGCTCACACCCCCTTGATTTTTGTTCGACTATAATATACTAACGATTTACATATTTCACACTTAACTATTTATTATAATACCTGGTGAAGGCATTCTTTATTATCTGTTCCCTCTATGCTGGGATACATGACATGCTTCAAGAGGGCTGAAGCTTTTCCTGTATTGTTCATGAATAGGAATAAGCATCTAGAATGGTCCTCAATTCACAATGGCTGCTCAGCAAATATTTTCAGCCCATGATTTTATTGTAATTTGGGAGGTGGGGCTTGGACCACATCCACACCCAGCAGGGCTCAGGAACTAATTCTTTTCTTTCTTTATTCTTTTTTTTGGGGGGGGGTGGTATTTGGGTTTTGGTCACATCCAGCGCTGCTCAGGGAACCATATGCAGTACAGACGGCTAAACCAGGCAAGCATATTTGCCCCTGTACTCTCTCACCAGCCCTTTAATTTATTTTTAACACTACTTTATCACTATAGAGGCTTTACATGTACATCATAAAATGTTAGAAAAAAAATCCAAAACTTCAAATTCCCACCATTCAATGTATGGATATGTATAATAATGTATCTCCTACATTATAATAAACCAGAATTTTTTAAAACTTTTTTTAAAATTGACTCTCTAAGAAATCCTGCCTCTGGAGAAGTGATGTCTTTATAGGGTTAACACTCACATGTGGCTTGTCTTGTGGATTAAAATGAAATAATGTATCCAAATGCAGTGTCTTCCATCATAACTAATAGAGATGATGGTTATTTTTTTTCTTTGATCTTGCTTTTAACTTTCATCTTTCCCCCCAATTTCTGAAAAAGCAGACAGTAGTTAACTGTGGCCCAAAGGATGATAGAACACTGTTGTTATGGGGAAGGCAAACTCAGGAAAGGCTGCCCCTTCCAGCACTGTAGATCAAGACACCAAACGCACGGTACCAGCTTCCAGCCCAAAGACACTGCAAGCTCCAGGCCATTAACTATTCTATGAACTTTTAATAAAACAACAAAACAACAAAGCAATGGTTACTGCGTTTTCATATTACACTTCCTTTTGCAAAACATGAAGTTTTACTATAAAGTTACAGATGAAAGAATACATGTTCCAAGAATTCAAATAACTCCATGTGAACCAGCCGGTACATAGAAAGTGCTAGAAATTAAATGTTTATAATTAGAAGTTCCAGTGAGTATCAAAGACTTTTTAATTTGATATTTTGTGAATGCATAATATCCTTTTCTAGAATCCCACCCACTGTAAATAAAGTATGTTAGTGTTTTCTCCATGAATTACTTCCTTCCCCAAACTCTGAACAAGTGACTTACCTATCCTGACAGCCACACATGCAAAACTGTCTTCTTGTGAAGAGAAGAATGTGGTGTTCAATGTGTCAGAAAACAGGACACGTCATCTAGAAAGTCTGGGAATCACTGCTCTTGTGAACTGTTGAGAAAAAAAAAAGACATCAAGAGTTTTGTATCTTCAATCCTCTCTAGGGGATGTTTTCAAAATGAATCTCCTCCATTCCTTGGCAGAAGTCAGTACAAAAGAGTTATTTTGCTGGTGTTTCCAATTAGACTTAGTAATATTAAATTTGCATGACTTAGTCTAAATTTATTCTAGGGCCTCAGAAGCATTGATTATAAATGGTTTCCACTTCTGAAGGGACTAAAAGAATCCTGTTCATGAATATTGAGGATCCTAACACACAGACTTCTCACATTTATTCTTCATGGTAATTTAGATAAGATTGAAGACACAAATTCAACCTAGTGGAGAAGTGATGACCGTAATCATCACATTATTTCCTTCCCCAGAGGTAGCAAAGGCATTCAAATACCAATCACAGAGTTAAATAGGTTAATGGACTCCCTGTGGGTAGGGCAAACACAATCTCTTCTAAACATGTCAGAATGAAAACTGCGACATAATGACTATAGATTTGTTCTTATTTTTGTTTGGGGGTCACATCTGGTGGTTCTCAGAGGTTACTACTAGCTTCAGGCTCGAGAAGGCTGTGGGTCGCTCCCAGAAAATGCTGGGGGACCGTGTGGTACGGGGGATCAAACCCAGGCCTTCCACATGCAAAGCATGAGCTCACCCCATTAATTTCAGCCCATGACTGGAGATTTTAACTGGTATGTAAATGTTCAGGAAAATACCCCAGATTAAGCATGCCCTTTGCAAAACTCAGGACAGATGGCAACATCTGGTAAATGAATCCACTTAAAATCCCTTCAGGAGTGTTGGGAGGATCCTCCCAGGATGGGAGAAGCATGCTGAAAGTAGACTATAGACCAAATATGATTGCCACTCAATGCCTCTTTTGCAGACCACAACACCCAAAAGGAGAGAGAGAACAAAAGGGAATGCCCTGCCACAGAGGCAGGGTGGGATAGGGAGGATGAGGGGTGGGAGGAATACTGGGATCCATGGTGGTGGGAAATGGGCACTGGTAGAGGGATGGGTACTTGATCATTGTATAACTGAAACCCAAGCACAAAAATTTGTAAGTCTACAACTGTACCTCATGGTGTTTCACTAATAAAAATTAAAAAAATATATTTGAAAATAAAATAAAATAAAATCCCTTCAGATCTCAGGCTGACCGTGGATGCCTAACTCCTGAGAGCTCTTAGAGGGATTCCCTGTAGACTTAGTGAATTCCCACTTCTGGTTCTAAAATGGGGACTAGCTTGTAACAAACCAACTTCACACTGACCTCAACTAGAAACATCTGGATAAAAATTCTATTGAGCTGGAAGAAGACAATAAAGGGGGTAAGGCGCTTGCCTCACATGCAGCTGACAATAGTTCAATCCCCTGTACCATGTTGCCCTCCAAGCACTGCAGTCTTAGAGCTCCTCCAAGTGCCACCAGGGTACCCTGGGTCATGTCCAGCACCGCAGACTTCAAGCAGCAATGCACCCTCAGGCCCTCAAACTAAACTGTGACCCAAATGGCTGAGAATGACCAAGAGGAGTCGCAGACCCTGAGCACTGTTTGGGAGACCCCCATTCCCCACACCCCTCCAGTATGTTACAAGTCACCATCACTTGGTAATTCTTGACTTTTATTCTATAACCCATATGTGGTTAATTTCTGAAATTGTTAAAAGTTTACATTAAAAAATAAGTAGTTATAGGTGCTGTGTATAGTATCTATATAGATTAATAGGCTCAAGTTTATTCCTTGTTGTTAATTTTTTTTCTATTCTTACACATTTTTTCCTCCTTCTATGAATTACTGAAGTATGTGCCAAAGTCTTTTACAATCTCCATAACTTTGAACATATTTGACAGTTTTATTTTTTTTAATGGTCTTTATCTTGGGCCGAAGAGACAGTACAGAGGACAAGCAAGGCCTTGCATGCTGCTGATTCAGGTTCAATCTTCAGCATCCCATATGGTCTCCAAAAATAACTAGAAGTAACTCCTGAGTGCAGAGACAGGAGTAAGCCTGCGCATTGCTGGGTATGGCCCCCAAACAAAAATAAAAGGTATGCATCTTAACCCCTGTACTATCTCTCTGGCTCCCATACAGTATATAAAGGATAAAGGATAAAGGCCCTCCCGTTGATCATCGATTTGCTCGAGCGGGCCCAGTAACGTCTCCATTGGAGACTTTGTTGTTATTGTGTCTGGCATATTGAATACATCACGGGGAGCTTGCCAGGCTCTGCCGTGGGGGCGAGATACTCTCGGTAGCTTGCCGGGCTCTCCGAGAGGGGCGGAGGAATCCAACTCGGGTCGGCCATGTTGGTTGCATGCAAGGCAAATGCCCTACCGCTGTGCTATCGCTCCAGCCCTACAGTATATATTTTCAGTATTTTTTTAAAAAATTATTATATCATTCAGGCACTGTAATTTACAATACTAATAAGGATAGAATTGCATGAATACACTGTTTTACCACCACACCCTCCACCAGAGAACTTAACTTACTGAAATAATATATTCAAAAAAAATTCGTACTTTTAAGAAAGAAGAAAATTTTACATGGAATTAAATATATTGATTTTAAATATAGTTTAATACATTTTGTTAAAGGAATCCAATAATAAATACAATAAAATTAAAATATAGGGCATTTCTGTTACTTCACAACGTTCCACATGCTCCTTTTGGCCATTTCCTACATCCCAAAGGCAACCATCACTTTCATGATCTTAGATTTGTTTTGGTGGTTCTTGATCTTTGTACCAATGAGCTCAGACAGAACAGACTGTTTTGTCTGGCTTTTTCACTCAATAATGTCTCAGATTCATCCACAATTGAGTGGATCAACACTTTACCCTCTCTACCGATCAACAATAGTTTACTATAAGACAATACCACAGCATTCAAAATATGCTCCCATAAATGAAGTTTTGGTTCTTTCCAAATTTATGAATAAAACTGGTATAACTATTCTCATCCAAGTATTTTCTTAACATATATTTTCATTTCTTTTTGAAACAAACTAGGAATGGAGCTGCTGAGTCTTTCAGGCTGATGGATATTTGAGTTTATAAGGAAACAGCCAAACATTTTCTACAAGAGCTTTATTATCTTCATTCTATTCCGGATCATACACAACATAGACTTGTCAACATGTGGTGCAGTCAGACTTCTAGCTCGAGCCCTTCAAGGGTGAAGCTTTAATGTGCATTTACCTGGTGACTAAGAATAAGAGCTTTTTGTATTTCTTCTTTTGGTTGTGTTTGGTCAAGTCTTTGGTGCATTTTAAATTGTTTTTTTTTAGGGACCAGAGTGATAGTACATCAGAAAGGGCACCTGTATTGCATTCAGCTGACCCAGCCTCAATCCCTCGCATCCCATATGGTCCCCTGAGCACCACCAAGAGGAGTGCAGGACCAGAAATTATCCCTAAGCATCACTGGGCATGGCCCAAAAACTTAAACCAAAACCAAATAATTTTTTTTAAAATGTTGATTTATACAAATTCTTTGTATATCTGACATGCCAGTCCTCAATCAGATGTTGTTTCAATTTATTTTTATTTGGGGGATGGGGGCACACCCAGTTGTGCTCAGGACTTATTTCTGGCAGTGTTCAGGTGATCAAACCTGTTGGTTGTTTATAAGGGAAGCACCTTATCTATAATGCTATCTCTCTGGCCCACCTTCTCAATTTTTAAAGTTGTTTTTCATTTTCTTTAAAAAATTCGAGAGCTACCAAGCTCTACAATACTGATAAAATAGTTGAAGCACACCAGATTGGATGGAATGTATCTTAGAAGGCAACTGATCTTTTTTTGAATCTGTGGTTGTTTTTTGTTTTGTTTGGAGGTGATACCTAGTCTTAGTCCTGGCTTGCACACAGGACTTACTCAGGCTCTGCACTTAGAGATTACTCCTGGCAAGGCTCGGGAGACCATAGGGGATGCTGGGGATCAAACCCAGGTTACGTCAGTGCAAGCACAGCACCCTACACACTGTCCTATCATGCTGGCCCCTAAATATCACAATACTTTTAAGATAATCTTAGAACAGTAATGAAGAGTAGCACTGCACTGTCCTCCCATTGTTCATTGATTTGCTCGAGCAGGCCCAGTAATGTCTCCATTGTGAGACTTGTTACTGTGTTTGGCATATCGGATACATCATGGATAGCTTGCCAGGCTTTGCTGTGTGGGCAAGATACTCTTGATAGCTTGCCAGGCTCTCCGAGAGGGACAGAGGAATTGAACCCAGGTCGGCCGTGCTGGCTGCATGCAAGACAAACGCCCTACCGCTGTGCTATTGCTCCAGCCCAAAAGGCAACTGATCTTAACAAAATATAAACTATAAACATAGAAGACTTAACCTGTAACATCTTAGTAATCTCTTAAACAAGGACTTAATGACTTCACGGTGAGATACAATAATCTTCACTAAGTTTCTTCTAAGGAAACATTTTTGATCATTTTGAGCAAATTATTAATAACAATCAATATTAAATAAATTACTGAGGGCTTGCTATGGGGGCAGGCTTAAGGAATGGTTGGGAAAGTTGGAGACAATGGTGGAGGGAAGGTATAATGGTAGTGGGATTGGTGGTGGAATATTAAATGCCTGTAATAAATCATCACGAACAACTTTGTAAACCACAGTGTTTATATAAAGTCGAAGGGAAAAATTGGAAAAAAATAATTAAAAAACAAAAGCAAATTTAAAAAAGGCAAAAAAAAACACTAAGAAGGTGAACAAAAATAAAATATATTGATAAGAAAAAACCAACCGAGAGCTACCCCAAGTAGTACTTGCAGGCTCACTCTGGGAATCACATGTAGTCAGGGCTAGAAGCCAGGTCTCTGGCATGCAAGCATGTACTCAAGTCCTCTGAGCAATCTTCCTGACAATCTTCTGATCAGCAGAAGTTTTTGCTATTTCACATAACCTGAAAATTATATACCTAGGTGATGGTATATTACACCTTGCAAAAAATAACTAAGCATATAAACTCTTAAGTAACATTACTGGGACAGATGATACTCAGAGGCTATGAAATGTAAAAATTACAAAAGTCATTATTCGAACAAGGTCAGAAGATAGCAAAACTATAGAAGCCAATGAACTTCACATCTCTGATGGGAAGTGTTTCTGCTTCTCAGTGCTGGTGAAGAAAGTCCTATTTTCCCAGAAGCTGCCTCACCACAAAGTCTGTGAGGGGGTGCTAGCCTTGATTTCAGGAAAGTACATGTGTATCTTGCCATGAAACAGCACTTACCACATTAACCCATTTTATTGGTGAAATACTCATTGCTTTTAGACTCACTGACTCATCTCAGGTTAGCACTAGGTGGACTTACATCTTTGATGAGGCTGGGAGGGACATTGTCCTATATAAACTTTTTTGGGGGAGGCACACACATTTGACAGAGTAAAACAAAGATCTTAAAACAATCTCACATTACTTATGGAGCTGTCTCACTCAGTTCAGTATAGCTAATTTTTCCTCCAATGCAACAACAGATCATTGTTTCATGGTTGATTACTACATGAATCAGTTGTCTTGAGTTTACAGGTTCTATATAAGAAATATTTAAACATTAAAACCACTTTCAGGTAGGTAAAAAATGCTTCCACAATGAGTCTAGACAAAGCAGAATGATGGAACATCAGATTCACATCTCAAATTAAAGCTAGGCTAAGGTATGTGCTTACGGGGTGGCCAACAAACATGTTGAAAAGGTTCATTTCTCTGTCACCAAAGACCTACAGCTTCATTTGTGTTGAATATGCACATGCTAGTTCTCCACTGATATAGTATTGCTCTTCATAGTTATTGCCAAACCAGCAATATAACGGCATTAAAAAGTATCTTCTTGCTCATAGGAGCAGCTTTTGAAGTTAAAATACGCTAGCTGGGGAGGGGGCTCAGTGGTAAAGCATATACTCTGCATGAATCCTGGGTTGATCCCTGGCACAGGGAGGAAAAAAAATAAAAACCCACAAAACCAAAACCAACCTGAAATACAATGCTTATGTTGAATTGGAAGACATGTGGGCCAAGAGAATCCTAAATCTAGGTCTGAGCAGAACGTTATTAACAATGATACGAGGCCATGTTGGAAAAGAAAAAAAAAACAGATCAAGATTTTTTTTTTTTATTATTATTGCTGTTGCTCACCCTCTTTGGAGGTGAAAGGGAATGATACTGATGTACAAAATGACTTGCCACCAAACATTCCAGGATTTAAATAGTTTTTTTAACTATCTGTCCCATCTTATTTTTTGGTTTTGGGGCAATACTTGGCAGTGCTCGGGAGCTACTCAGCGTGTGGGGTGACACTTGCTGGTGCTTGAAGGAGCATGTGATGCTGGAGATCAAAGCTGGGGCTTCTGCAGGCAAAGCCTATGTTCCAATCCTTTTCTATTTAGACATAATTTGAAAGTCTATGACCTTGTACTTTCTAATTATGTTAAGGCAAAACAGTCGTAATGAATTCGGTATGAGTTGAGAGAGCCTTTAGGATCATAAGTTTGTCCAATATAAACTTTTTTTTTGGGAGGCACACCTGTTTGTACTCAGGGCTTACTCTGGGCTCTGTGCTCAAGGATCACTTCTAGGAGGGCTCCGGGCACCATCTGTGGTGCTGAGAATCAAAACCGGTCACCCACATGCAAGTTGACTGCCATACTACCTTTCCAATTCTCCTTTAATCAAGGACTTGTTAAGATAAACATTTGCACTTAACTAAAACATGCACTTTATGGCAACATGGTCTCACATAAAATTTCCATGAAAAGCTATGATCAATCCAATGCACTTTTCTAAGGGGAGTTTATCTGGAAATCTAAAGGCACAAAATATATAGTAAAGCATATACACAAAAACCCGCTTCTGTACAGGGTGGGGGCATTTGTGGCCACTCCTGGTGGTGGTTAAAGGCTGTGCCCCGCTCTGTGCAAGGCACAGAGTAGCTTAACCCCTGTGCTATCTCTCAAGTCCCCTTACAGATTTTAAGCAAATCTGCACCTTAAAAACTTCAGCAATTCTAAGGGTTGTATGCAAGTTTTATAGTAGTAGTGAGAAGTGCCAGTGTCTAATTGGTTTGCATCAGCTGGCATGTCTAGAAGACGGAACTTTCAAGAAAAAAATCTTTAAAAGTTTTCTTGCATTGGTCTCAGTCTTGTTTCCAAATGATTCTTCAGTGAGGATCCCACGCCCATGACTTCTAGGGTTAGCATCATCCATTCAGAACAAGACTGACAAACTGTAGACAGCAGCTGTGAGCATACACGGGGGGCGAGTTCCACGATTTCGTAGACTTTTAAAGAAGGTATCTGAAAATTTGCCTCTGATCCAGAAGGGTTTAGTCATCTGGTTTACGTTCAAGACTTGATGAGCTCATCCTTCTTAGGAATAAACTTTCTTCTGGGTTAGGAAACCTCATCATAAACCTTGAGATATACTGGCTTGGAAAATATCCTCAGTAGTTCTTGTCTTTGAAGTCACGGATCTTGGAATGGGGTAAGACCTGCTGGAAGCAGATGACTCACATTAACCCAATCCACACTTAATGGCCTTGGAATTGGAATAGGAATCTGGTAATTCAGTCCAATTTCAATTCTGGTTGCTCATTCTTCTATATATTGCTTAATCAGGGCTGAGTCTGTGAGGATTTTGGTTTTAACAGAACAGCTCTGTGGCTTCTCATTTAATAGGCAGTGTTTTTCTTGACTGGTGTCCTCCATCTGCCCTGCCGCTGCCTGCCGTTTCCTCTTCACAAGCCTCGAAATTCTGCAGCAGCGTCCAAGACTTCTTGGTGTTCTTGTTTTGTTTGGGGGCCACATCCAGCGATGCTCAGGGATTGCTCCTGGCTGGGTTCACTGGACTATTAGTGATCCAGGGGGATGGGGAGGGGGGTCGAATGCAGAGAGGCGGTGTGCAAGGGGAACACCCTGCCCTCTGCGCTATCCAGTCCCGAAGCCAAGAACTACTTGTCAAATTGCTGTGGTCATCTTCGACAAAAGGGCTGTGCAGAGTAAGCCCTGCCACTTCTCCAGTCCCAAATCACCCTGTTCCTGGTTCTTCCAGCTCAGGCCACCTGTCCTTGCTGTGTGTGTCCTAGGAACCCTTCCCGCTGCCTCTTCTCTCCACCTAGAAAACGCCTTCGTGAGCATCCCTCCACTTTGGGATCTCCACGAGCCCTGGCCTGCACCGAGCATCCGAGCAGCATTCAGAGGGGTCCGCCCAAGCTTAGCCCATGACTTTTTTCTGCCATTCTCCTATCTTCCTTACTCCTTTTTTTCCGACTAGGGTGAAAAGTCACGGTCCACAGCCTCTGACTTGTTCTCAAGCCTGTTTTCCTGGTCCTGAAAAGTGTCGGTTCCGGTCGGTTAAAGAGCCAGTTCTACCGGTCCGGCAAACCGTTGGTTCCTGTACGGAGCGTCGCTTGGGCCAACCCTCCCCCACTGCAGTCCTCCTGACCGGTCCCATAAGGGGTGTCACTTGGATCAATCTTCCCCACTGAGCAGCTTTGGTCTCCCAGAACCGACCCTGCTAGTCTGCCGTTAACAGTGATCCACAGGATTCCAAATCTTAGATGGATCCCAAATGGGCATTTCAGCCCTCCCCAAACCAGCCCTCCTTGGCCCTTGGGGGAATGCTTCTCTTGGCAGGTTCCCGAGATGAGTCGCAATCATGAAAACCAAGTCGCGCTCTTGAGTCTGGCGTGACACAGGTCTCCTAACAATGCCACATCCCACAGCCCCCACACCCCTGCCTGGGGACCAACTCCAGCCTCCAACTCGTCTTGAGTCAATCCTGCCCTCCCCACCGCTGGAGCGCCACAGCTCCGGGCAGCTTGTTGGAGGGGCAACTGGAGCCTAGCAGAGAGGCCAGGAGTTTTTAATGTTGAACTCCTTCCAGTGTTTTGTTTCTCCATTGTATTTAGTGCTTTAGGTATCCTTTAAGAAATCTCTGCTTCCTTCAAAACCTAAAGGAAATCCACCTACTTTCCCCCCACTTGGGTTTCTTAGTTTTAGCTTGTGGTTGGGTCCATGATCTATCTCAAATTAATTTTTGTTTGTGGTAGAGAGGAGAGGTTTCTAACCTCCTTGTGCATGTCTGCACACACTCCCTAATGCTCGTGGTGAGTATTGATTTCATGATTACAAATCGATTTTAGCCAGTGGGCAAACTCGCAAACAGAATCTAAAGTCTAAGTTGGACTATATTTGCTGATATTTATGGTTTCAAGTCCAAAACTGGGGTTTCCTCTCTCAAATGTCTGCCCATACAGACAAAAGGAGACCTGGTGAAGCTCCAAACAAAACTGAGATCTTGCCTCAGGGCTTGAACCATACTAAACAAACTATATAGAACCCCTCTAACTGATGAGGGAGACATTTACCACGTCCTGTGGTGAACAAGGTTTGGAAACCTCATCTCTGTTTCTTTCCTCACAACCTCAGGAAAAACTTAGCAGCATGCTTGAAAAGTTCATTTGTAATTCAAGAATGACTACGCTTGGGTACCTCCCCCCAACCCCCATACAAGAACAAAATCAGCAAGAATGAAGCAACACATGTTTGAGAACATGCAAGAGAACCCCTCAGTGGCCATATATCTGGCGAAAGTTTTTTATTTATCAATTTTGTTGTTCTTGAATCACTGTGAGATCCAGTTACAAAGGTGTATATGACTAGATTTCACTCATACAGCGTTCCAACACCCAATCCTTCATCGGTGTACATTCTCACCACCAATATCCCCAGTTTCCCTCCTACCAAACTTCTCTCTCTCTCTCTCTCTCTCTCTCTCTCTCTCTCTCTCTCTCTCTCTCTCCTCACTCTCTTTCCCTTCCCCCTCTTTCCTTTTAGGCACTGAGGTTTGCAGTACAGTTACCAAAACGCTACAATGTATATCACTTTACCTCCGTTTAGCACTCCATTCTTGTCCAGAGTGATCATTTCCAACTATCATTGTCATAGTTGTCCCTTTCCTGTCCTAACTGCATTTCACACCCCACACCTCACTA
Source organism: Sorex fumeus (assembly GCF_029834395.1). NCBI lineage: Eukaryota > Metazoa > Chordata > Mammalia > Eulipotyphla > Soricidae > Sorex > Sorex fumeus. The sequence continues at coordinate 27,994,414 of NW_026606070.1, forward strand.
GGGACAAGTTTCCAACTGTGGATGAGTCATTCTGGTGCTTGTTCCTACTGTCCTTAAGTATTAGTCTCATATTATGTTTTTCTGTATCTGGCAAATGAGTGCGATCATTCTATGTCTGTCCCTTTCCCTCCGACTCACTTCAACAAGCATGACACACTCTATGTCCATCCATATATAAGCAAATTTCTTAATTTTTCTTAATTTTTTAAAAATTTGAATTTTAGGGGCTGGAGCGATAGCACAGCGGGTAGGGCGTTTGCCTTGCATGCAGCCAACATGGCCAACCCGGGTTCGATTCCCAGCATCCTATATGGTCCCCCGAGCACTGCCAGGAGTAATTCCTGAGTGCATGAGCCAGGAGTAATCCCTGAGCATCGCCAGGTGTGACCCAAAAAGCCAAAAAAAAAAATTGAATTTTAAACTTAATTTTTCTTACTGGTTGTGTAATATTCCATTGTGTAGGTATACCATAATTTCCTAATCTAGTTATCTGTTAGGGTAAGTTTATTGAATAGGCTGAAAAGTGAACTTTTTCTTTTTTTGTGCCACACGGTGAATGTGTCACGGCCCCTACTCCCTGTAGGTTCTGTCCTAAAAAATAAGAACTACCAAGCAGATGATTCTACTTCAAGGACATGGCCAGGATGACCAGGGGAGGTAACCATGGAAACCACATCTCCATGGTATGGTGGCTTTTGTATGTTTTGGAGTGAAGGGGAAGTGGCAATTGTAGGGGCTACTCTCAGCTCTTGCTTGGGCCCTGAGGCAGTGACTGGATCAAACTTGGGGCTCCTGCAAGTATAAACTCCAGCCTGCTGAGCCACTACCCTGCCCCTACTTCTGCAAGTCTTCATGCAGTTGACCTGCCACCTGAGAACAGACTGTAACAGAGACGCGGCCTCTGGATCCCGCCAAAGGTTTCTGCCTGGAGAGGACTGGGTGCTGCTGGTCTGGCCAGGCGGAATCTGGTTTCAGCTCTGCAGGCTGATACAACACAGGCCCTAGGAGCTGTGTCTCCTCGGGAGCAATGGTAAAGAATCGTGACATCAGTTTTTGGTGACTTACAGTGGAAAATAGACCTGAGGTGTGATACTATCTTCCTTTTATTCCTCCAATCTGACAGCAGGGTGCATTCGGAATGAACTGGATGTTGACCAGGAGACCTATATTCCAGTATTAATGAAGTTATATGATGGTCAGAAACAAAAAGAAGATATACATTTCTTCACACCCTTTTTCTATATATCCAGGCATTCGCAGGAAAAGGACAGAATTCTGTACCATTGTATCTTGTCTTTCCTGGCGTCCAAAACACTTCCAGGAAGAAAAAGGTGCAAAAAATCAGCCTAAATTGTGTGATTGGTGACATCAAGGAGCAATATCAAAATCCATTAGCATATAGAATCACACTGACAGTTGCCTTGGCCAAAGAAGTCAGGCTCAAGGGTTAAAATCTACCCCTTCCGATCAGCTCTTTGATTTATTTATTGTTCATTTGCGCAGAAAATGCTTCTTTACCAAACTACAAGGTGTGATCATCTTTAATACCTTACATAAATCTTTATTTCTCTTATTTATTTCACTGTTATATTTTAGGCAAACTTTTCTCTCCATCCTCTCTGCATTGTTCTGTCCTTAATCCCAAGTGATACGGGACCTTGACTTTCTACTTGAATTGCACTTTAGAAAGTCACCCGTGACCTCTTAATCCCAAAGAAAAGTCTGCTAAATTTTTCATTTCTCTTGATATCACTAATATAGGAGTTTTCTACCTGAATAGTAATATTTAAATTGCCTGTTTTTTTTAATGTCCTTGATTAATATCTCTTCATGGTTGCTTTGAACCTTCTACATACCTTTTCTCCACCACCAATAAATCTTCAAAAAAAAATCTATTCTTTACAAGCCATAATGACATTTTTTTCTAAAACTACCTTTCATTTTACTTTTTCATTCATCATCGTTCCCTCCGACTGATTGTTTTTTAAAAACCCTGTTTGTTTCTTTCCTTGAATGTCTCTTTAAACGTTTCTCTTATTCCTCTTCTTAAATCAGACTTTCATTTACTCAAGGCTGATTTTCTGTATTTCTATTTTCCTATGGGTATGCCCTGCTATGCATAAACATTACAGTCAGATTAATATGGAAAATTCTGCTTGCCTAAGCAGCTTCATTTCTATAAGATATGACCCCCATTACTCATCAAATAGTGTTTGGCATTCAGGACCCTGCCCCATCCCAAACCACTGGCCTTGTTTAGTCTACCCTAACTTTTTCCATAACAAAACACCTACCACCTCCCTACCACAAACCATCTTCTCTGAATCAAACAATGTCCTTGTACCCAAAAACATCCAGGATGAATCTGAGCTTTACACTCTCCTAACTTTGAATATACAACACTGAAAATCCTTGCTTTTACTTGGACCTTCCACTCAGCGTCACCCATCCCTCTGTGATGGATGAGGCACATTCCCAACAGAACAGGGCACAGTCATAGACCCATAAGGAGTTTACACTCTTCAGAGCCCACTGAATTCTATCAAGAACTGTTCAAGTTCTATCAACTATCAATTCTATTAAAGGCAGAAAGCATGTGACAGGCAACGTATGGCAAATCAAGAAATGAAGGATTTTCTGGGGCTGTGTTGTTGGCTCCAGGAGCTTATTCCACTGGAAAAGGTGGAGGAGGAAGAGCAAAGGAAAGGAGAGGGCTTTTGTTCTGTGACTCAGTAAACAGAACCTGAGCATCATAGACTGAACTCGCTCCATTCTTTGCAGAGAAGGAGCTCACCAGATAAATACCTGGGGTGGTTGTTTGAATTACAGATGAGGAAACTGATCTGTTTCTTTATTTTCAACTTCTCAAAGGCAACTGTTCACAAGCACATCTCAGGAAGTAAACGGCAGTTCCCCATTACTTGGCTGAAGAATAAATGACTATTACCTTCTTGGGTTCTTAAAATCTAGGGTTCCAGCAAGAAAGGACAGACCTGGGATGGGGGTCACTCAGTTGTTCTCATTGTCATCATTTTAACTGCCTGCAGACTACTCCATTGAGTAGTTTCATGATTTATGTGTTCATAATGTTGTTATGGACATAACACACTTTATGTGTTCATAACATAACAACATTTATGTGTTCATAAAGTGTGTTATGTTGTTAGGGCTGGAGCGATAGCACAGCGGGTAGGGCATTCGCCTTACAAGCGGCCAACATGGCCGACCCGAGTTCGATTCCTCCGCCCCTCTCGGAGAGCCTGGCAAGCTGCCGAGAGTATCCGATATGCCAGACACAGTAACAACAAAAGTCTCCAATGGAGATGTTACTGGGCCCGCTCGAGCAAATTGACGATCAACGGACTCTCTCTGAAGCCTCGATTTTGTCTTTTATAGATAAACTGGAGGCTTAGATTAATCAAGCAGTTTGTCCAGGTCACACAATGAGAGGCAGAACTAAAATCTTTATCTTTTTAATGTTGTTAGACATTTAGGGCTATTCAAGTTTTACCCTCATCACTCTGTCTTTTAAATCAGGTAAGTAGTTAGGAGTCGAGGTGCATACAGACAAGTTTTTCATTTAGAGCTCATCTACTACAACTCTATTTCCACTTAAGATAATGGAAATAAGTTTACTGAGTTGACCATGTCCAAGGTATACTAGGGTCCAATGAAAACACGAAATTCAAGATTACCCATCAGAGCTCAAAAGCTAGATTAGTGGGGCTGGAAAGAGTACGAGGGGTTAGGTGCTTGCCTTGCATGCTGCCTAGGTAGATTCAGTGCATACATGGATTTGAATCAGTATGGTTCCCTGAGCCTGTGCTTAGAGGATCATACTTAGTGTTGCTAATCAGGTCAGCTATGTGCAAGGTTTAACACCTGGACTCTCTCTGAAGCCTCGATTTTGTCTTTTATAGATAAACTGGAGGCTTAGATTAATCAAGCAGTTTGTCCAGGTCACACAATGAGAGGCAGAACTAAAATTCAGAACTGAACTGTACCACTATGCAGCAGGATTGGCAAACCCGCTGGCTTCTGATCCAAGTACTAGACACTGCTGGCACAGAAGAAAAGCATCTGTAGTCAATTCTCCAAAGAGTGGGTGTGGAACTCTTCCAACATACACACATATGCACACACACACACACGTACACACATATAAGACATACACATACATACATATACACACATACTTATTCTTTATTCCCACTTTTTATGATTCCCCATTCTGCCAGTTGAGTAAGTAATAAATGAAATACTTTCTCTGGGTGAGGTAAATACAAGATTGCAAATGAAGAAAATGGGCCTCAACCCTCAAGAAAGTCCAAGACAAGAAAAAGGCAGTGTGGCTTTGAATAATGCAGTTAGCCTCCTCTGCCAATAAACTAAAAAAAAAACTTGTTTTGTTTTGGGGGTCAATCTGGCTGTCTTAGGACTTAATTCTGGCTACGCATTCAGGGCTCACTCCTGATTATGCTTGGGAGGCCAGCAATGCCAGGGATCGAACGGGGCTCTGCCACATGCACGGCAAGTGCCTTAACTCCTGTACTATTTTTCCAGGCAAAAGACTATCATTTGAAGCTACAAATATTGATAAATTTTTCCTACATAACATGGGTGTTATAAAGATCAGTAACATAGTTTATGTGCTCTGATTTACTCAGGTTAAAAGTTATTTTTAATGTAAAATTAATGCTAGCTCTTCAGCAATCCCAAAGGAGATGAGTAAATAAACAACCCTGTCTTCTGTTCACCAGGAATCTCCTATACTAATAAAGTAGCAATTCTTTCCTTGTTTGATGGCTACAATTGATTTTTAGGAAACACTTAAAAAATTAGAATTAATTTTCTACTGGAAACAAATAGCTTTTAAATTTGCATTCAACACAATGTGAGAGGGAAAGTCTGTGTAATTTAGAAACACTATTATATGCAGTCAATAAATCAAAACTCCACAACCTCTTCCTCTCATTTATACTTCCCAAGTTATAAAAGTCCTTTGTGTGCATCTTATGGGCAATCTGACGCTCAGACACAACATGAAAATAAGTAGGAAAAGTGAAATAGTCACATTTAGGGGCTAAGAAGGGAAGCTTTAGAATTCTCTAAAATTTACCTATGTAGATCTAAAAAGAAATGAGCTCACAAACATGCAACAACTTAGATAAACAAAAGTGTACTCTGAGTAAAAAAAAGTATAAAAGGCTAAGTACTCTATCATTCCATTTATTTGACATTTGGAAATGGGCAAGACTCCAGTGACATTTTCCAGATGGGTAGTAGGCAAGGAGTGGGAAGGGGGAACTTATGGTAAAGGGACATTCGAGGACTCTCTGGAGGGATGGATTGTTCTAGACCACTGTCTCAACCTCTTGCCCACCATGTCCTCTTTCCAACCATTTTTTTCCTTCCTGTGGGGCCCCCTCTTTCACCAACTGGCACCCCCGATCTCATCCTTGGCCCCCATTTGCATGATTTCTACCTTTGGAATATGGTCTCCAGTTAAGAAATACTGTCCTAGGCCTTGATAGTTCTATGGTTCCACAACTATACATCTGTCTAACTGTAACTCAAAAAGGGGTGAGACTGGGAGGGAGCTCAATGGACTATGTGGATACAAAGCATGCATGCAAAATCCCATGTTCAATACCCAGCTCTGCATGGGACCCCGAGCCCACTGAGCACAGATCTGGGTGTAGCTTCCAAACACCACCAGCTGTGATCCCAAATGAAAATAAAATGGCGTGGTGGTGTAAATGAGATCTCAATAAACTTGTTCAGAGCTGTGACACAGTTCCTTTGAATAAAGGTAAGTAGAGAAGAGGCCCGAAAGTTTCCAATACATTTCTTGCGGTTTTTCTGCACAGGAGCTAATACTGTGGTCTGAGTCTGGCGCATCTCCTCGTTTGTTTGATCTCAAAGACAGGCCGGTGAGAACGGCAGGGCAGGGCCTGTGTCTGCAAGCAAGTGGGAGGAAGGGGAAACAGCTCAGAACCAGATGGCACTCTCCATTCCACACAGAGCCCTGAGAAGCTCCAGCTCCACTCGGTCAGGGAAACTGAAGTAAATCACATCCCTCTCCTATCTGCTATTTCGGGTCTGAGCTACATCTTCCCTCCCAACCGTCTGGGAAAATGAAAGGTGCCAACTACACAGTTGAGACAGTCACATTGCTGCTTTCAGTCGTATTTCTAGAACCCGTCATGAACGGGGTGGGGGGAGAGGGGGAGACGTTCCTTTCACTCCACATTACTCATAGTAGCCCTAGGCTGGAAAGCGCTCAACTGCCCTCAGACAGATGATAGGGAAAAGATTGAGTATCTACAGACAGCAGAACCCCACTCAGCTAATAGAAAATGGTGTGATCCTGGGGGCCAGAGGGATAGTAGAGCAGGTAGGGCATTTGCCTCGCACGCAGCCAATCCGGGTTCAATCCCCCAGCATCCCCAACATCCCATTCCCTGAGCACTGCCAACAGTAATTCCTGAGTGTCAAGCCAGGAGGAAGTCCTACACACCACCAGGTGTGGCCCCCAAACAAACAAAAAAGGTGAAATCCTGCCTCATATGACATCAAGGATGGACCTGGAAGGTATTATGCTCAATGAAATAAGCCAGACACAGAAAAGACAAACACCATAAGATTTTATTCGTCTGTGGGAGAGAAACGAAACTAACCAAGACACAAAACTACAGTGAAACCAACTAGAACTAGAGGGAAAAACAGTGGTGACCAGAGGGACAGAGGGAAGAAGGCAGGTGGGGGGGAAATGTAAAAGGAGTTCATCATGGAGTGGAGGAGGGAAACTGGACTTTGGGTGTTGGACATGGTACAATATGCACAGATGTTGATTTAGAATGCTTTACTCGAAATCCCAATGGCTAGGTAGCAACGCTAGCGAACAGGAAGAAATCCCTTTTCTCCTGGAGTTGGCAGCAGAGGGGGGGGGGGGTCTGTTTTCCTGCCCAGGAACACTTGGACATTTTAAGCATTTTCTGAAGGCCACAAAATAGGCAGACGGGCCCTGAACTGATGATGAGAGGTCTAAGTGTCTGTCCTATCATATGCCAGAGCCAGATCACGTGATTCTGTGGATCTACAAGGCTTTGTGTTCCCATCCCTAAAAGAATAGCTACTGAATCTCCATCACTGGGTGCTTAGTATGTACTAGGTGGTACAGAGCTGGACCTGTTAATGTACCCACTGAGTGCACGTGCTATATCATTCCCAATGAATCATGCAGAACAGGACACCCACAGAGTTAAGTAACTTGCCCCAAGACACAGCAGGTAAGTAGCACACCCAGTTTACTGCACTGCCTCCCTGCAGAGATGGGCCAGCAGGTGGGCTGTGCTTCTGGGTTCCAACACTTGAAATATTTGTGAGAGTAATTAAAGTTATCCTACTGATGGAGAAATAGTGCTTGCAAGAGAAGAGGCAAATATCCTAGTGGACAATTTTCAAAACAAAAATACTGATTAATCTACATATTAAAAATTTTTACCAATGAAATATCTTAAAAAATAAAGTGTAATGTTTTGCTTATTCAATTAGAATGTAAAAAGTTAAAAAGGAGAAGGCAAAGGCATTGCTAATGAAATGTGAATATCACTTGGGAGGTAGTTTGCATTCTGATTCATATACATATTTCTTTTAACCCAGTTTTTCATTTACATGACCTTATCCTTAGGGAATAACCCAACATACAGAAAAAGTTACGTGCAGCAAAGATATTTGTTAAAGGGAGTGGTGTTTGTAACACTATAACAATATTTCTATAATTTGTAAACATCCAAATTTAAAAATTAACCCAGTGACACTTATGATCCCAAATTGTGCTTTTCAGGGACCAGAGAGATAGTACAATAGGTAGGGAGCTTGCCTTTCACATGGCCAATTCAAGTTCAAGTCCTGGCATCTCAAATTGTCCCTTAAGCATCACCAGGAGTAATTCTTGAGTGCAGAGCCAGAAATAACCCTTGAGTACCACCGGGTGTGGCCCGAAAACAAAACCAAAAAATTTTAAATGGATTTTTCAGAAAAGCGCATATTTGTACTTGCCCACACTGTGGTTAGATATCAGTTCAAATCAGCTAAGAAAAGGCAGAAGCAAGACAACACATATAACAGGTATCAGGGGCTTAGTAATGAAGCAATTTCATTTGCAAAAAAAAACAAAGGAGAGGAAAATCTGGTGTGCATGTGTAACAAAATCAGTCTCGAATCCCAAATAACATCAATCTGTGTAGTTCTTTCTTCTCATTCCCAAATGTCAGGAGAAAATAGCTTTTCTTTTCCACAGTCTCTCCAAATTTTACACACTGCCTAAACATGCAAATTTATGCAAAAGCAAAATGCTATTTTAGTCCTTCCTGGTAGAATCACTTTCATTAAGTGATCTTTCTATAAAAACAAACATCTCATGCAGAGTTACCACTACAAATCCTACGGTTGAGAACTAGTTATTATAATTACCAGGCATAATGAGCATTTTCCAGCTCATTATTTTCTTTGTAGACATTAATGCTTTCTAAAAAATCTACAGATCTCATTTAGGCTGAGGAATGTCTCTGTAGTTGCCTCACTCTACCCAGAAGCCCCAGATGAAAGCCTTTGTCTAGAGTCCTTTATCTTCCGTTAGGTCCCCCACCCTCATCCCGTGCTAGAGCACAGCTTCCAGATCAAAGACAATGAGGAAATACCTCGAGGTTTTCTGGTCTATTTAATGAACTGCCCAAGGAGCAGAGAGGGCCCAGAATTCTGAGAGGGAAGCTGGACTGGAAGGTGAGGCTCCAACCACAGGGGGCTGGAGAGATGGTCAGAGGTCAGGTGCTCTTCTTGCACGTGACATACCCTGGTTTGGTCCTCAGCACATGTGGTCCCAGAGTTCCAGCACCCTCACTCATGAGCACAGAGCAAGCCGGAGCCCTGTTAGCTGTGGCCCAACTCCACGCCCCCCCTCATCCTCCAAAGTCTTACCACATAAAAGGTACACATCTGCACATCAGTTCGTATCATGAACTAGCAGGCTAGGCACAATTGCCTTAATTTCGTGATAAACTGAGGTACCCAGGAGCCAGGGAGATAGCTCCAAAAGCTGGAGTGTATAGAAGGTGCTAATCCCCAAGTCCAATCCTTGGCACCGTAGGGTCTCCCAGCATTGCTGGGTGTGGTAGCCTCTTCTGACTGGTTTCAACAGAGCTTGTACAAGCAGTGTACGAGAACTCAGCAAGGCACAAGCAGTTCAAAACCTGGATTCCCTCAGCGCACAGTCTCTCTCTCTTTTTTTAATATTTAAAATTTTGTTTTTCATACGCTCTTAGGGCTGGACTGATAGCACAGCAGTAGGGCATTTTGCCTTGCACGCGGCTGGCCCGGTCAAGCTAGGTTTGATTCCTCCACCCCTCTCGGAGAGCCCGGCAAGTTACCGAGAGTATCTCGACCACACGGCAAAGCCCGGCAAGCTCCTCATGACGTATTCAATATGCCAAACATAGTAACAACAAGTCTCAAAATGGCGACGTTACTGGGCCCGCTTGAGCAAATCGATGAACAACAGGAGGACAGTGCTACAGTGCTATGTTCCTTGAGTTTTCAATCATGTACACTTCTTGCTGCTGATCCTATCTTGGCATTTATTTTTGTTAATGCTGACCTGATTTTCAGTTTTTACTCTCTAAGACACTGAGGATTTTTCATATATGTTACTATCTCCAGCAGAGTCTCTTTTTGCTATTTTAGTGATCTGCCACACTGCTCCTGCCTGCTGTAGAAAGGGGACATACTTTCGGTACGGTCAGTTCATATAATTATGAACTTTTCTTTTTCTTTTTGGGTCATACCCAGCGATGCACAGGGATTACTCCTAGCTCATGCACTCAGGAATTACCCCTGGCAGTGTTTGGGGGGGCATATGGGATGCTGGGGATCGAACCCGGGTCAGCCATGTTCAAGGCAAATGCCCTACCTGCTGTGCTATCACTCCAGCCCCTAATTATGAGCTTTCTAAATGGCTTCCTTTAAAGGGCAGGGAGTTGGGCTGGAGAGACTGCAGCGAGCTGAGGGTCTACTGCACCCCTACACCCCCTGCCCCCCACACCCCAGTACCATGAGGAGCAACCTCTAAGGACAGAGCCAGGAGTGATCCCTGAGCACTCATGGGCATGGCCCAAGACTCAATTAGTAATACAAAGTAGGTAGCAAAATAATAAAAACTCTTTTCAAGCTCTGGAATAGCGGAAATATTAAATTAGGGGACCCACTCAGCAATGAGGTCTATGGTATAGCTGTCTTTATTAGATTTCAAGAATAAGTTAAAATGGATTTGTTTTCAAAGGAAACTTCTGGTATATTTTCAGTATTTGAATATTTTACAGTTAAGGATGGGCCCAGAGATGACAGCACCATGGCAGCGGGTTGGAGAAGAGGCTGCAGAGATTACTCAGCCCCTGTGCTGACAGCGCTTGGCCAGAAAGACCATGCTTAGAAACTTGGGCTAATCATCAGCTGTCTGTCTCAAACGCCTTCATGTTGTTGCTCTCCTCTTTGAATACTACAGATGAACGTTTTCTCTCTTTTCATGACAGCATAGTAACAGGACTTTTACAAGGACTCTTCCCCAGAAAGGAGAGCCAACACCACAGTGCTAGCGTAAAATTATTATAGGAAAAGTCTCAGTGATGGCAACAATGTCTATTATACACAATATATAAAATGCAATTACTGATGCATAAAGGAAACGTTCCCCAAATACTGGACTGGACATGAAGAAAGAATCCAATGTTTGCCAAGTAGGGAATGAAGAAAACAAGTGTTTAAAGGAGAGGGAAAGGACTAGAGAGGTAATACATGGGGTTAAGGCTCTTGCCATGCATGTGACTACCCTGGCTCTATCCCCAGCACCGCACACAGTCCCCTGAGCACCACCAGGAGTGGTTCTTGAGACAGAACCCAGAGGAAGTCCTGAGCACCAGCAGCCCAAAGAGGAGAGAGGAGCAGGAACACGAGCTTGCGGTTCTCTAGAATCCACCAGACAGTGCTGACAAAGACATAACGCTGAAATAGTTCTCTATCTTTCATCAGTAAGCAAATTCAGAATTCAACGGGATCCTTAAAGAGCTGATTGATGCCCATGCCAGCTCCATGACATCACGCTGATGGATGTGGTCGTTGGATGCCATCTTTCGAGCCACCTCCTTCCCTCTGTTTGGGCATGTCATGTCACTGCACAGGTGACAGCCAGCCATAAAGATAAGACATCGTTCTCCTCAAAAACAAATATCAGGCAGACAAGTCATGAGTCTCTGCAGAGATTTACCATCTTCTACATAAGGCTCATAAAACAGCTGCTAATTGAGTTGAAATGATTGTAAATCCCACAAATATCTTTTTGTGGTGACATGCAGAGCACAAGCAAGGTTGACCTTTACCTAGTGAGGCAAGAACTTACTCAAAGGTCACAAAGAATGATCTTTGTTACTCATTTTGAAAAACTTTTCTTAAATGTTAGCTTATACAATTTTCTGTAAGGTCAAAAGATTTTCAGGCAAAAGCACTATTTTAGCAAAGAACACCACATGAAGCTATTTAATTTCAGAAAGCTGTACCTGAATGTTCCAGACAGCATAAAGAATATATTCTGGCTCCTAACTGCCAGGTGTAGTAAATAAAAAGGAATAAGAATACATTTATTCTAGGGCCAGAGAGCGAGTACACGGGTTAAGGTATTTGTCTTACACTCAGTTGATCCCAGTTTGATCTCACATGTAGTCCCCTGAGCACAACCATGAGTGACTCCCGGGCACAGAAGCAGGGTATAGCCCTAAAGTACTGCCCAGTGTCGCCTCAAAATGCAACAAAAAAGAGGATGCATTCATAAAAGGTATGTGATCTTGCCATGCACATACCTAGAGGGTAGAAATTCTATACCACTGAATGAAATACACAATCTGAATGTCATAATGAAACTTCAAGTTTGACTCTGGCAGTCAAAATGAAGAGTCACACTAGTCACATCCTTTTCATTAGTAAAAAGGAGGCAGCATGCATTTTAGAAAGCAAAACTTGGATTATATAAAGAAAACCCACAAATTGAGCATTCCTCGGGGACACTGAATTGAACCATAACCCTCAAGAAAACAGGCATTGTGTGGGTGGTACTGAATTACAGCCTCAAAAACACACAAGTAAAACATAAAATGCTGCCCTTTTGGAAGGTATACATTATATATATATATATATATATATATATATATATATATATATCTCAATCACTGTAGCACTGTCTTCCTGTTGTTCACTGATTTGCTCGAGCGGGCCCAGTAATGTCTCTATTGTGAGATGTTGTTACTGTGTTTGGCATATCAAATACATCACGAGTAGCTTGCCAAGCTTTGCTGTGTGGGAGAGATACTCTCGGTAGCTTGCTGGGCTGTCCAAGAGGGACAGAGGAATCGAACCTGGGTTGTCCCGGCCGGCTGCATGCAAGGCAAATGCCCTACAGCTCTGCTATCGTTCCAGCCCATATATATATATATATATATATATATATATATATATATATTCATTTGTGTGTATATATTATATGCCATGCAGCATTCTAAATTAATTACCTGTATGAATTCATTTACTCCTCATGATAAGCTAAAAGGATCATGGCATATTATGATTTCCATTTTACAGATTAGAAACCCTCACACAGAACTTGCCCGGCTTTAATTTCTCACACCACATAAGGTCCCCTGATTCCTTCCAAGAGTGATCCCCGAGCACTGCCAGATATGGCTCAGAAACCAAAATAAATAAATCCTTAGTTCCTCAGAAATACAGTGTCTCAAGAGAAGAGACTAGCAAGACAACTTAATACAATCACTATGTAGCACTGTTCTCCAAAAACACAAGCAAAACTTGTTCCAACAATGGGCTTGTCATTGCATTTACTAAAGTGAGAGGCAAGAGGTTAGAAAAACTAGATTTAAAGCATCTTTAAAACAGGAGGGAGTCAAATAAAAACAAACAAATCAGGAGTCACTAATAATAAAACATGTAATAATAACACCTGATGAGTAATGGGAGTAAATAGTAACACACACCTGAAATAATTGTGTGGATTCAATAGTCAAATAAATGTAGCACTGTAACACTGTCCTCCTGCTGTTCATCGATTCGCTTGAGTGGGCAACAGTAACATCTCCATTGTGAGACTTGTTGTTACTGTTTTTGGCATATTGAATACCTCACGGATAGCTTGCCTGGCTTTGCTGTGCGGGAGGGATACTCTCAGTAGCTTGCCCAGCTCTCTGAGAGGGGTAGAGGAATAGAACCCGTGTTGGCGGTGTACAAGGCAAACGCCCTACCCGCTGTGCTATTGCTCCAGCCCCAGATAAACGTAAGATGCTTAAAACAATACCAGGCGGGGCTGGAGAGATAGCACAGCAGGTAGGGCGTTTGCCTTGCATGCGGCCGACCCGGGTTTGATTCCCAGCATCCCATATGGTCCCCTGAGCGCTGCCAGGAGTAACTCCTGAGTGCAGAGCCAGGAGTAAGCCCTGTGCATCGCCGGGTATGACCCAAAAAGCCAAAAAAAAAAAAACACAGGCAAATAGTCAGCATTTAGTCAATGTCTGCCTGCACAATACATTGTACCTTTCGGGATGCTCAGGTATTCCCAGGATATTTCCCAGAATCTCCACCAGTGCCACGTGGTTTGCAGGATCCTGGGAGGGTCTAATATTTATTCTCTAAACTCTAAGTATATAATGGGTTTGGTCACATGAGTTGCCTTGCCCTTAGCCTCTGAACAGACATGTCAGACACAACCTCTATGCAGAAGTTTGAGCACACAGTGCGTTTTTGCATAGACCTCTCTTTTCCTTCTGCCATCAAAACATGTCCCAAATAGGATGAAAAGACTTGGGAAACCCACACTGGTCTCCCAAAAGCATCCTAACATGATCAAGAAATAAATCTCAGTTCTCAGAAGACACAGAAAGCCCTGATGTTATTTGTTATCATGGAACAGCTGGATAGAGCATTGTATTATGACTAACTTTACTATTTTTGTTACAACAGAAATTCGTTTTGAAAAATATAAACCAACAGGTAAAAATCCTGTATCTTCACAACTGATTTCTCCAGGAGAGCTAAACAGAACTAATAATTACAAGGATATTCTAGAAACGTGAGTAACAAGCTTTTTGTTCTTTACTGTTGCTGCATTTTTCCTTTGCCTAGTAACCAGGTCCCCTGACAAAACCTTACAGACGATGATGAGCATTTTGCTGAGCTCATTTTCCACCTTACGTATCCATTCTCCTTGGGAGCCATCATTTTACGACCTGAAAATAAGGAGAATGCCTCTCTGAGATGTCTCAGGAGCGCGACAGTCTTGTAAAACAAGCTATTTTTCATTTTAACGATGAGAATTCATTAATACAGATATCCTTGTGGTTTATTAATAGATCCCCAGCCATTCTGTTCTCAGGCCTTTGTAGTATCTAAAATACGAGCTTCTAAAAATCATTTTATTTCCTTAGATCAATCATGGCACTTAAAAAAGGCGTTTCCCTCTGTTAGGCAGCTGCGCCATGTTCGTTTCTAGGGACATAAATGCCAAATCAGTGTTACTCTGTTCTTACACCCTGCTAGCAGCTGGACACGAGCTGTCCCTGGCACAGCATATGGTCCCCCAAACCCCACCAGGAGGGGTCCCTGAGCACAGGGCCAGGAGTAAACTGTGAGCACTGCTGGGTGTGGCTCCCTGGAATTCACAAATACACTTTGGCTTATTAAAGAAAAGATTCTCTTCTCTCTCCCTCCCTCTTTCTCCTTTTCTACAAATAAACAAATAAGTGAACACAATGAAAAGTCTCAATTCATTAAATTGCTTTAATCCAGTCTCACACTCTTGAGTGAACACTGCAGTCGTCAACATGCTTTAGAACAGTACTCTTTAAAATATTATTTAGGGGCTGGAGTGATAGCACAGTGCGCAGGGCATTTGCCTTGTACACGGCTGACGCGGGTTCAATTCCCAGCATCCCATATGGTCCCCCAAGCACTGCCAGGAGTAATTTCTGAGTGCATCAGCCAGGAGTAACCCCTCTATTACTTACTGCCGGGTGTGACTCAAAACGCAAAATAACAATAATAATTATAATAATAATGTTAAACATTGTATGACTGAAACACAACCATGAACAGCTTTGTAATGCTCTATATCATGGTGATTCAATAAAATAAAAAAATATATTAAATAAACAGATAAAATATAAACAAAATATTCTTTTTTTTTTTTTTTTGCTTTTTGGGTCACACCCGGCGATGCTCAGGGGTTACTCCTGGCTCTGCACTCAAGAGTTACTCCTGGCGGTGCTCAGGGACCATATGGGATGCTGGGAATTGAACCCGGGTCAGCCGAGTGCAAGGCAAACGCCCTACGCGCTGTGCTATCTCTCCAGCCCCAAACAAAATATTCTTTAAGGAAATACTAATCCAAGTAAAATTCTGAACCCAACAAACTAACAATAAATGAGAAAATAAGTACAATGTTTTCAAAACAGGAAATAGAACTTAAGATACACATGGAGGAAGTTAAAATAATTTTATGGGAGAGTTATCCCTAAAATATTAAAATTAGACAACACAATGGATGGCTTTTAAGATAAACTACACATTACCAAATAAATTCAGAAAGAGGTAGAAAATTAATAATAGACATTTAAAAAATCATTAGGACAATGCGTATGGCACTTGTCTGGCACGTGGCCAACCAAGGTGGGATTCTCGGCACCAGATGTGTTGCCTTGAGCCCCGGAGGGCAAGGGTATTTCTGGGCCAGTGCTGGGAGAAAGCAGGCACACTGGTGATTGGTGTGGTGCTAAAATAATGTACACATGAAAAGAATAATTAACCATACTGTAAATCATGGTACTTTAATCCAAAAGGTAAAGGAAAGAAAGAAATCATCTATACTGCCAGAAGATGCGGCTCAGCAGTGGGGCATTCTCCTTGCATGCATGAGGCCCAGAGAGTTTTTTTTTAATTTTTAAAAATGTTTTATTGAATCACCATAAGATACACAGTTACAGTGCTTTCATGATCCCAAACACCCACCCCTCCATCTGTGTACATTTTTCTCCACCCCATCCCCACCCCTTCTCAGCTGCGTGCCTCTATCTATGATAGGCACTTTTTCCTTTCTCTCTTCTTTTGGACATTTTGGTTTGCAATACAGACACTGAGAGGCCATCATGTTTGGTCCTTAGTCTACTTTCCGCACACATCTCTCATCCCAAGCAATCCCTTCAGCCATCATTGTCATAGTGGTCCCTTCTCCATCCCAACTCCTCACCCCCAGCAGCCTTCCAACCCTGTTCCAACCATGGATCAATTCCCCTGGAGGCCTAGAGTTTGATCCTGGATCTACCCTGCATTAATTGACTGTGTGACTGTGGTTTGAGTTGGCCAAGAATCACCAGCAGTTGCCCCAAGGCCCCCTGAAGACTATTTTGGTGAATTTTTGTCTCTTTGGCGAATTTTTGGTGAATTTTTGTCTCTTTACCCCAAAAAAACCTGCTTGGAGTTTAGCTCTGGCATGTTGGATTTAAACAATTTTAGTGTTGGTGTTAAAAGTTTGGATTTGGCTTTTCATAACACCCTACTTAGTGTCAGTTACCAGAAGTAACAAGAAAAAACTAATAAGAAGTTAAACCTTATCCCTCCTCTCCTTTGGCCCAATTCACAATGATTCCTTTCTCTTTGACTTCTAAAACAAGTATTCTGCCCCAACATAACTTTTATTTGTTCATATAATGATGAACAATAATCTACCCATTCAGCCATCCATCCATCCATGGATTTATTCATCCATCCACACACCCACCCACGCATCCATGCACCCATTCATTCATTTATGCTTGGTTCTATGACTCTCTGTTTTTCAGATGAGTTCAGCAAACTAGGAACAGGCATAGAAAAAACAAATACTGGGGATTCATCCAGTTTCATTTTTGCTGGACTTGCATTATGAAAGTCGAGAGTGTTTAGGATATTGCCAAAAGAGTTACTGTTTATTTTTATTTAATTTATTTTGCTTTTTGGGTCACACCCAGCGATGCACAGGGGTTACTCCTGGCTCTGCACTCAGGAGTTACTCCTGGTGGTGCTCAGGGACCATATGGGATGCTGGGAATCGAATCCAGGTCTGTCTCATGCAAAGCAAACACCCTACCTACTATACTATCGCTCCAGCCCCAGGAGTTACTATTTAGAATGGGCAATGGATTGAAAACAAGGCTGGGAGAGTTGAGAGATAGGGAGGCAGTGGATTATTCAGAAGAATAACTCTATGTAAGATAACTCTATGACCAGGTTTTCAGGATAATTTCTCCTTATCTTTCATTGTTTGTGACTATAAATACATCTTTTCAAAGAACAGAAATATTTCCATGCACAACTAACTATAAAATATAGGATGCTGGTGTAGTTATATAAGGAATATAATCAATGGTAGAGGGAAATTCCATCAATCATACTTAAGGAATGTTTGTGTGTATAATAAAGTATGAAAGGCTTCAGAGACTGGAGTTATTTAAACAGTAAAACAAACACAAATAGCAAACGGTAAGCATATGGGACACCAACTAATAACCAAGCAACACTTATTAGACAGTGTGCCTGCACACATTCACTCAGGGTTACCTGCTGTCTGCTGTGGTCCAGAGGAAAAGATAAGGCCAGCTCATTGCCACACATCCCACCAACCCCAGTTCAAATCCCCAGCACCATAATATGGCCCCCTAAGCAGCACGAGGGTATGGCCCCCAAACTTCCAACAAATAAATAAAAGACAAGGTTGATGAACACTAACAGAGTCTAAGAGACTCACAAACTTCTAGCCCTCAGTTAAACACTGGAGAGACCAGGGTTGTAGCTCAAGCAGCATACAGAAGTTTTCCCACCATAGCTTCTCACTGAAATTCTGAGGAAAAGGGGGCCTTGGGAAAATTGTTACCCCACCGTTATATTAAAAAAGCAAAATATCTGACATAACAATACTTCTGAAAACAAGCTGACACTGGGAATATACCAGGAACCACTGGCGCATCCTCACGCTTGAATGTGGCTTAAGAAATACAAACTGCAGTGCTGAAGTCAGTATGTTAAAACTACACCCTTGTTTCAAATTTTCTTATTCTTTAAAATGTCACTCATGGGCAGAAAGACAGTAAAGGGCCTGGAGAGAGTGGTCAACAGGCTGAATACATGCTTTGCAATGGGAGGCTTGGGTTCGATCCCCTGCACTGCATGAACCACTGAGCATTACTCCGGAGTAGCTCCCAAAAACCACTGGTGTGGCCCCCAAATTAAAAGTGAAGCGAACCAGAAGTGACATAAGGAAAGATGTTTGCCCGCTGTTGAACTCCTGTGGAAGAGACATATGAAATTGAGGAAAACGGAGAAACAAAGATATTCCTCAATCCAGCTTGATCAGCAATACAGCTGATTGTCTATTTTATTCTCTGCCATCAACAGGAGTGGAAGAGGGTATGATTAATAAGTGCTACCAACATCAAGAATGCCTTTCCTGCCTTTATTGGACTGGCAAAATGCCCGCTGGTATAGGCTGATTTATCCACAGTGTTATGCAATTAAGTCATGATTAATCATTTCTAGACTTTGCACCAAAGAACTATTTTTGCAGCCCTTAGATTATATTTATTCTGCCTGGCTATAGTAAATTGTGTCAGCCAATTCAGTTTAATCTTTATATGCATTTAATCTGGATCACTTTTTTAACTGTCTACTGTACGTTTCTGGTAGGGTTTGAAAGGAGGCAGGACTCTGTTGTATTGACTACAACACTTTGACTGGAACAAAGCTTGACAGAGAAAAAAATGTTCTCTATATATTTGTTGAATTTAATTACATTTTATCTTATTACACATTCACAGCTAAGCCAAACAAGTATTTGTTAATTGACTAATTAATTGATAGGTGGAGGATAGAGAAAACAAATTTAAAATAAAAGTGGCATCTTAACTAATACCAAAATAGCTAAAATCACAACATCAACAACAAATATGCAGTTCCTTTAAGAATGACATTTAAAAAAAAACAAGAAAATTCTTGCCCACTCATCCTTTACTTCTACTTTTACTGTTCTTTGCACTTTTCGTATCTATAAATTACAGCTCTATTGTAACCTAGCATTCTCAGTACAAAGGGCAAAATCCATTTTGATTCATTACTGATTGCTCTTGGTTCTAAGTGATCCATTTCAAGTAAAAAACAGGTTTTTCACATTATAGAAATGAGGAATTCTTGGAACACGCATTGTGTGCATTCTACTGAGTTCTGAAAGCATGATTTAGCAAGAGAGTATAGCCTACAAAGAAACCAAACATCCAACAGCTTCCTGTTGTACTGACAACTATGGCAAGGTGGGCCATCTATTCAAGTGCTTTGTTATATAGGGCCAAAAGTAATGGGTGCATCTTGGTCTTACAAACTTCCCTTAACTTTACCCCACTAGTTCAGTGGCACACACTATAGTATACATTTGCCTTAGAAGCTCAAATCTGGACTTCTTACTAATTGAAAGGGAAGAGAAAGGAAATTCAAAGGAAGTCACCTTATCACTTAAACTAAGAACTGCCTAGTGACCACCGATTGTCCAATCTTATGCAGAAAAAGGTGTCTATCCCCCAGAAACCTATATAGTATGGCCAGCTTCTACTGAAATCATTACAGAACAATGAGAAGCAGAATATAAGCAAGGATGAGAGTGAGAGGGATCAGAATAGAGAAGAAATCAAAACTCAGCACCCCATGGATGAGCTGTCTTAATGGACAAAAATGTAGGATTTAAATTGGTGTAGAGGAATGGAAAAAGAACAAAACCTAAGAATTTATTCTATTTGCGATGAAATACTTTCAAGAGTCAACACTGAAGCTGATCTCCCTCAGAGTAGGTGAACAATCCCTTGAGAGATCTGCCTTCCAAAATCATATATAATTTACACTCTGGCTTCTGAGCCCCAACATTTTGAAGCCCTGAAATTGCTACAATAACTAAGGGTTAGAGAAGAGAGCCCACAGTTGAATCATACCCAACAAAATACTGACTCTGATCACTGGTGAACTGCTACTTCACTGCAACCTTTATGGATGTCAGCACCCTTGGGTGAGGGTGACTGGTCTTTGCAGAATGTTCCTACCTATGCTAGTTCTCTAGTATGGTGGTTCCCAAATGTGGGCAACGTGGAGTTATTTTAGGGAATCCCAGTAGATTCATGTAAGCACCAAGTATTCTCTAAATCCCAGGCTGAATAGATTACATATATTATACATTCCACGCAAAGATAATTTCATGTTCCAATGTGTTTGCTTACCACTGCAGTTCATTTTTTAAAATAATGGAATTCAAGACCATTTTTACTTCACTATAATTATCTATGGATTCTTTGAGCAACTTAGACAGATGTCCCCATCTCCCTAAGTGGGGCAAATGCAAAGTAAAGAAGCACAGATACAAAGTGGGGTGGGGGTAAGGTGGCGGGTGGGTGGAAGGTGCCGAAAAAGCCTTCCAGATAAAGGTGAAGTCAGGACCAGAGACAGGCAGGCATGACTGAGAAGGTGCTTGCTTTACCAGCAGCTGACCCAAGTTCAATCCCAGCACACATATGGTCCCCTGAGCACTGCCAGGTGTCACTCTTGAACAAAGAGACAGAAATAGCCCCTGAGCACAACCAGATATGACCCAATCTTACCCCCGCTCCTAAAAAAGAGGGAAGGTGTTCCAAAATCTGAGTATTTTCTCTAAAAATCTTTTCACTTGGGGCCAGAGAGATAGCAAAGGGTAAGGCTTTCGCTCTGCATGCAGCCAACACAGTTCAATCCTCAGCACCTCAGTGGTCCCCTTAGCACTTCCAGGAATGATCCTTGAGCATTAATCCAAGAGGATGCCCTGAGTACCACTGGGTGTGGTCCTAAAATAACAACAAAAATACAAACAAAAGACAGGGTAAGAATGACAACAGTCCTGGAACAAAATAATGCTTTTTTAGGTAAAATATTCTGAAACTAAGACTTGAAAGAAATGGAATTTTTTAAGACATTATTTGGGTGGTTTTTGTTTTTTATGTTTTGTTCAAAAACTTAAAGTTCTGATATAAACTTAAAAAAATGAATGAATTGGAATTGATTGGCAAAAAATAGAGAAAGAAAAATGAGTATTAGAAATGAGAAAGCATATGACCCACTCAAAACCCTGAGACCAGGTCAACTGCTTGACATCTTGTCAGTGAGAGGAGAACCACGGTTAAGAGACGGGGCTGGAGGCAGGAGTGGGGGCCAATGAGTCCAAACTTCATTCTAAAAGCAGTGAAAAAAAACCCAGATATTTGATGAAAGATGGAGGAGAGAAGACTGGGTCACAAAAATCCTCCTTTCCCCCTAGGGATAGTCTTGGCTTTGTGCTTAAGGGTCATTCCTGGCAGTGACAGGGTACCAACTGGGGTCAGCTGCATGACAGTAAGCACCTTAGCTGCTATAGTATCTCACTAGCCTAACAGAACAGTTCTGAAGTAGAGGACAGATGTCATCTTTTTAAGAAAATTCACACTGAGAAGTGTCTTCTGGATATAGGAACAGGGAGATATTTAGTGACCAGGTAATGGCTGTGTTGTAGGCTGAAGCACAAGTCAAGTGGGTGAGAAGTCCATTTACCCTGGTAAAGCAACAGAAAATATTGTTCAACTGTTACACACGAGGTGCTAGACAATTGACAAGTGACAATTCTTTTGTAAAAGAATACAAAATCTGTTTATTTTATATTTCAATCTACCTAGATGTCCTTAGTTCTGAAAATGATGAGGCAGATACAGACGGATTAATAGGAACAGATGAAATAAAATGGACATTAAGAGGTAGAAAGGGAGATCTATTAAATTTAGACCTTAAAAGATTTTAAGCCAAGGTTAAAATTACAACTGGTTGTTAACAAGAGATAACCCCCCAAAAAATTAAGTCACTTAAGACATTGATTTTTATTTTTAAAAAAATCTTGCTCTAAACATTTCCATCCTGCAACACTACTGGAGACGCAGGGTTACTTCATTTCCCTTTATGGCTACAGTTCCATAGAAAGACATGATTTGTACATGTCGCATAACCCACGTAAGTAAACCATATGCTCTTGAAATCAGTTACTTCTGCAAGATCAGTCTCATGCTTAATAATTCACAGGGGTCCCTCAGGTACTGCTCAGAGAGAAGCTCCCTCAGGACTGCCCGAGAGCCAAGGGCAAATGGATGTTTTCTCTTTGTCCTTCTGGTGCGCCATATGCTTGATTCAATCACTTTACAACTCTGTCCCATTCATCTCGCTAGCCCGGTGCCTGGCACCCTGCCAGAACATTCCCTGATCATCAAACTGGGATCCCCGGGACACCATCCCGTCGGGCCCACGGAGCCGGCATCCACGTGGTGGCAGCAGCTCACAGCGCAGCCGAGCAAGGAGGAAGTACAAAGGGCTTCTAGAGAAGCAGATTTACAAGCCTCAGAAAATAAGGCCAAGTAAAGCTAAATCTGCGAACCCTCCCTCCCCCCACTTCCCTTTAACTGCTCCACCCCAGCCCAGGGCCCCGGCCTCCACAGCACAAGGCTGCATCTTCACTCACAGTCAGATGACACCTGTCACGGAAAGCGCAAGAACCAAGTTTTGTCCGTTGATGAAACGATTCAGCGGGGATGTCTGAGTTTTTTAAGGAACACTGCCAGCTATCTTTGATAAGTCTTTTGGAATATGAAAAAAAAATAACTGCGAGTTTCAGAAATTTTATGCTGGGCCAGAAAAAGAGCTCCATGGGCTGGGTACTGGCTCAGAAGGTAGGAGACCCAGTCTCCAGCCCCATCTTATGCTCCCCCAGGCACCATAGGGGGATCCACAAGCCAAAACAACAGCAATGATTACTTATCTCTGTGGACTTGAACAATTTTAATCAGCATCACCAAGTTTATCATTTATTTGTTTATTTATTTTTGGGTCACACCTGGCGATGCACAGGGGTTACTCCTGTCTCTGCATTCAGGAATTACTCCTGAGGGTGCTCAGGGAACCATATGGGATGCTGGGGATCGAACCCGGGTCAGACACGTGCAAGGCAAACGCCCTACCCACTGTACTATATAGCTCCAGCCCCTTATTATTTATTTTAAAGTAGCCCTGATTGAGTGATAGTCACAGACTTTAGCCCAATTTTTTTCATTATATAGACAATGTTATGTAAGAGTCACAGAAACTTAAGGAATATTTGAATGTCTTATTTATGCTGGCTGGAGCGATAGCATAGCAGGTAGGGCGTTTGCCTTGCACACAGCCGACCAGGGTTCGATTCCTCTGCCCCTCTCGAGAGCCCAGCAAGCTACCAAGAATATCTTGCCCACATGGCAAAGCCTGGCATGCTACCCATGACGTATTTGATATGCCAAACACAGTAACAACAAGTCTCAC
Organism: Sorex fumeus; assembly: GCF_029834395.1. Classification (NCBI taxonomy): domain Eukaryota; kingdom Metazoa; phylum Chordata; class Mammalia; order Eulipotyphla; family Soricidae; genus Sorex; species Sorex fumeus. The sequence goes on from NW_026606070.1 coordinate 28,017,931, forward strand.
AATGGAGACATTACTGGACCCACTCAAGCAAATCAATGAACAACGAAAGGACAGTGCTATTTATGCTATGATGTATCCATTTCACAAAAATCAAAATGGATATACATGCGGAATTGATTTTTCAGTGACTACATCACCAAACCCAGTTGATGGCGATCTCGTCACCTTTGTCGAGTGGCATTTACAGGGCTGGAGAGAGAGTACATTAGGCAGGACACTTGCCTTGCACTAGACTGACCTGAGTTTGTTCGGTGTCACCCTTTGGAGTGATCTCTGAGCACAGAGCCAGGACTGTCCTCTGAGCACCACCCAGTGTGACCCCAAACTAAACAAAATACAAAAGGAAGCATTTAGAGTCCTGGATGAAGGACTTGCCAGCAAACTAACTCATTAGAAGACCAGGCATCTGAGCAGAGACTTCCGGGTCAGCAGTAACTCGGGATTCTTTCACACCAGAGGGGTGACACAGGATCTCTGCTCCACCCTGATAAAGCATTGGACCTGTGTTCTCAGTGGCTCAAGGACACGCTTTGCTGAGCACATCTTTCCCTAAGAAAAGTAGCAAATTGAAGACATCTATTATTTTATACTTTCTTTCTAACCAGTTTTGGTTAAAAATCATTCCCTGATTGGCCTGTATTTTAAGCAGCCTTCATTTTTCCATCATTGTTTAACTTCCAGTCCCCTCCACCTCTCCACACAACACCACCACCACAGAGAGAGAGAGAGAGAGAGAGAGAGAGAGAGAGAGAGAGAGAGGAAGGGAGAGAGAGAGAGAGAAAGGGAGAGAGAGGGAGGGAGGAGAGAGAGGATATTTAATAACGCTGATAAGATGGGACAGTGACATCATCCTTCATTCTAGGGTGGACCTATACTTCATTCGATCTCTCCCACTTACAAGAATATACTAGAGGGGAAAACCATGGAAAATAACATTTGCCTCTTCCACCCACTGACATCAAGGACCAAGTAACAGTGTTTCTATTTGCAAACCAAAGACCTAAGGCCGGCTTTGCCGTGCGGTACCTGGGAGGGGGCTGTGAGTCCTGAGGCTGCAGGATGGTGGAGGGGAGTTGAGATTTAACAAGGCTCTCTAGAGCTAAGGTCCTAAGGCTTTGCAGAATTGCTGGGTTTCTGCAGAGTCACCCAATAAAAGTACAAATGACTCAGGACATCCAAAGCCTGCTCAACAGACGCTACCCACTGACCACTGACAGCGTCTCATAAAGCCAGACAGTCTGCCCAGCTACCTACTGTATAGGAGTTAAGGTGACAAGAGGAACAGCAAGAAAATTTCACAGGCACAGGTAGAAAAGTTTCATCATCTAAACTAACTTCCCAAAACATTACATGTGGGCTTTGCCTCATGAAAACGTTAGCCACCTTTCAGATTAAATACGAAGGCCTGGAGAAAGCAAGAACATGATATTCTCAAATAAATTTCAGTCACAAAGAAAGCCAACATTTTTTAAGACTCAAATATCGGGTGTCCCGTTTCCATGAACTTTCATTCTTAAACTAAAAATCCACTTTACTGAAGAGGGTTTTAGAAAACTGAAAGCTGGCCATTCTTTTTATTTGAAAGTCTTTTTTCTTGCTACATTACAGAAATCATGGTAAGGAAGAAAGGAAGGTAGTCAGTTCTTTCTCATGAGAATAAAACAAACATAAGAAGTAACAAGTGTTGGCAAGGACATGGGGGAAATGACTCTTTGAGCACTGTGGGGAGAACCTAAATTGGAGTGGCGACTGTGAGATACGGCATGGGGCCTGTTCAAATAAATGATAATAAAATGACTATAGAATCCAGCATTTCTTGCTTCTGGAAATTAGCCCAAAGAAAACAAAGAAAGCTAGCCTAAAAAAGTGCTTCCCACACACACATCACCACCACCACCACACACACACACACACACACACACACACACACACACACACACACTCATTGCAGCAATAATTACAAGAACCAAGACATGAAGCAACCGAAGTGGCCATTAGGGGATAAATTTTTAAAACCTGTAGTATTTGTATACAAAAACCCATTTTTTCAGCCACAAAAAGAATGAAAGTTTTTTTATCTGCAACAAGAGGGATGGACCTGGAAAGCATTGTGCTAAATGAGGCAAATCAGACAAGAAAAACACCTTATGATCTCACATCACTGTCACTGTCACTGTCATCCTGTTGTTCATCAATTTGCTCAAGCGGGCCCAGTAATGTCTCCATTGTGAGACTTGTTACTGTGTTTGGCATATTGAATACGCCACGGTAGCTTGCCAGGCTGAGATACGTGAGGGCGAGATACTCTCAGTAGCTTGCCGGGCTCTCCGAGAGGGGTGGAGGAATTGAACCCGGCTAGGTCAGGCCAGCTGCGCGCAAGGCAAACGCCCTATGGCTGTGCTATTGCTCCAGGCCCATCTATGATCTAAAATAAAACAAACTCCTGGACACAAGTCACAAACTGGTAGTTGCAGAAGGCAGGGGTTGGGAGGGAGGGCAGACAAAATGAGAGAAAGAAAGTGGTCAAAATATACAAACTTGGAGTTAAGAAATTAAGTCATGGGGATGGGGGACTGTATTTACACTGCTGCATGTTTGAGGGTTGCTAAGAGGAAATCTTAGATGTTTCCAACATAAAAAATTGTAACCAAGTGGGTAATATATATCAAATAGATTTATTGTGATCATTTCATAAATCATGTAGATATCAAAGCATTTTGTTGCAAACCTGAACAATTATAATGTTACATATAAGTAAACATTAAAAAGTTTATTTCTGAAACAAAGTAAGACTAAGCTTTGGTCTTCTTCCTGCTAGTTCAGAGTCTTAAGGAAGTCATGTAAACTTCACTGATTTCACACTCTTTGCAAAACTAAGTGGCAGGCTTTGGACATAAACTGGTATTACAAGTTTTCTTATAATATTTATGGGCTAGGGGAGGCAGAGAAAGTACAGCAGGTTCTTGCCTTGCATGCAATGAACCAGGGCTTAATCACTTTGATCCCCAGTACAACACACAGTCCCCTAGCCCTGCATGCCAGGAGTGAATCCTGAGCACAGACCCAGGAGTAGACTTGAGCACACCACTGGGTGTTACCCACAAACAAACAAATCTAGGGGGTGTGATGTAGCTCAGCTGTAATGTACTTGACTTGCATATGTGAGGCTCTGGATTCAATCCCTAGCAGTGAAAAAGGAAGGAATAAAGGAAGGAAGGAAGGGAGGGAGGGACGGAGGCAGGGAAGGAGGGAGGGAGGGAGGGAGGGAGGGAGGGAGGGAGGGAGGGAGGGGAAAGAAAGAAAGAAAGAAAGAGAGAGAGAGAGAGAGAAAGAAAGAAAGAAAGAAAGAAAGAAAGAAAGAAAGAAAGAGAAAGAGAAAAGAGAGAAAGAAAGAAAGAAAGAAAGAAAGAAAGAAAGAAAGAAAGAAAACTAGACTTAAAGTTCAAGGACTTGACAAAGTTGTATATAAAACATTTTGAGTATGAGATTTTTTTAGAGTTAAAATGAACTTCAATCATTTTTTTTAATGAACTGAAATTCAAGGCTGACTAAGAAAACACTGGTTAAGATTATTTCTATGTAACCGGAGAGATAGTACAAAGATTACAGCATGAGCCTTGCACGTGGCTGAGTCTCATCCCTGGCATCACGGATGGTGTTCTGAGTCCCTTCAGAAGTGACTCCTGGGTGCAGAGCCAGAAACAGCCCCTGAATACTGCCAGGTGGGAGTCAGCACCTCCTCCTCTCCCCCTCTGCCCCCTACACACCAATTTTAAAACACAAGGGAGAAAATAAAGAAAACCTTTTCAAATAATACCATCTAATACATGAAGAAACAGTAACAGTTAAAGCATCACCATTTTGCTGATTTAGACAAGAATGTAATAACTGATTGAGACAAGGATCATCAATGGACAAAAGAACCACTGGGAAGTAATCCATTCATGGTCTCAAAGTCTCACTGATCACAGTCCTTACTACCAAGGTTTCCATTTCCTGCCCCAGGAATGGAACAGATTCTACTTTATTCTAAGAATAAATGAACTAAGAATATTATACTATTATAAAATATTCTAAGAATAAGATAAAATAGACTATGAATAAATGAATAGAGCAGTCAGTATTCTACTAAATGGGGTCATGGGGATTAATTTAATTAAACATCTGCGACCTCAGGAATTTTCAAGGAGTCAGGACACAGCAGTTAATATACCTGCAACATCATCTGATAATTATTTGAGGATACAGAAGGTCTACCTAGATCCCTTCTACCTAGGTCCCTTTATTGGTGCTGTGAATATAAAATGTAAACTTAGGCCCCAAACAGCACACAGAGATAGGTTCACTCTCAGCACAGAGATTGTTTCACAGTGCCCAACAGTTCCACTTACAGATATCACATGTCCACAACTGTTCTCCTTACCCAAAGGCGAGGGAAGAGGACACACAAAATTCTACGTCATGCCCTGCTGGGTGTGGCCCAACCTCTCCCAAATAAATATCATAATGTAATGAAAGAGACTTGAGAAAACTAGCAACTAAATGCAACGTTAGGATATTATTTGGATCCTAACTCAAAGAGGGCAATTCTAAAACTACACTTATGAAATAGAAAGATGTGACTCATAAATAGATTTAGATATTGTCACTGTCACTGTCACTGTCCTCTAGTTGTTCATTGATTTGCTCCAGTGGGCCCAGTAACACTGTGAGACTTCTTACTGTGTTTGTCATATTGATTATTTTAAATTTTCAGGTGTGATACTGAGATGAAGACTGCATTTTAAAGACTCACTTTCTGAGAAATACATACTGTAGAATTTACAGATAAAAAGAGATAATATTTCAAATCCACTTTAAAATATACCAGTGAGAATTAACAGCACCTTAGGCCGGAATGGGACAGCGGGGTTGAGAGGAAACAGGGTCATCTTGTGTTGGAAGCTGCAGAATCTGGGAGGTGGATTTTCAAAGGCTCACTACAATGCTCTCTCTCCTTCAGTGACAGATTAGCACAAATTGTGAGCTAGTCAGGATGCATGGTTATTCAGGCTCTGCATTTATAAATAACTGATTTTATTTTTTATTCACTTTTATTAATTTGATATTATCATTTAATTATATTATTGTATATTATATCATTACTTGCTTGTTACTGCTAAGTGTCTCAGGGACATCCAGAGTACCATAGAGAGTGGTTGATAGGGAGAAAAGTGCCTGGTTTCTCCATGACTCCGCATTCTCATGTGAAAAATGTGAATCACGTAAGTGCCCGGCTCACCTGTCATCTGCAAAAAAGCAGAGGAACCACTGAATAGAGATGAGGAGCTTTGCTGCCATGAAAACTTCAGCTGGGCGGGATGTCCACCAGCACTGGCTGGAGAATAAATAGCCTTTGAGATGAGCAGGGGGTTGGTTGGGGGCCCAGCAGAGACAGAGTGATGCAACAGTTCATACATATTCTAGAAGTTTCTTAGGAAACCCATTCATGCAAGAGAGTGGCAAGCACATGAGATTGAGGAACATACAATGAACAAACATTGCGTGTACAGAAAATGGCAGACAAACATCATCTAGGGGATGCTTTAGTAGGGCAGGGAGATGAAAGTAGAGAACAATTTGATGTGTCGTTCTCCACTGGCTGGTACTGGCTGGCCCGGAGCCTGGGGTCCTTATCAGGGCAAAGGTGTGGAACATCTTGGCCCAGTCAGAGCCAGCAGAACACAAGCGAGCAGCCTCTCCCAGAGGCAAGTTGTCACACCTTCCAAACTATAAGCCTCGGGCCAGCACGTTTCAGCTTCTCACCCAGGAGAACCTTCCATTCTCAGATGGAAAGAAAAGGGATAAAGCTGCAAAAAACTTTGCCACACCATGCCCACAGAGTATACTCAGAAGTGTCTTACTTATTAAGTGGCACTCAATAAAGGTTAGCTACTATTACTATTAACATTCAACAGTTGATCATATTAAAACAAAATCTGATTTAAACTCCACTGCCTCTGAAAATCTTATAGAAGATCGCCTTAATTTGATAGCCATTAAGCACTTTAATACCATGGCAGAACTCCTAAAATTTAATGTATGTGACACATCTATACTTCTAACAGTGTAAGGAAACATTATGTTCCTTCCTATTAATTGAAAATAAATAAATAAAATCCACCAAGATGCAGAATGGCAAGAACTCACCCCAGCTGCCCTTTCGTGAACTAATTTATTTTGGAAACATATTTTATCCTCAGGCAATCCATCACCAATATTCATCTGTGACGTAAAGTCACACCATGCTAAGCAGGCCAGAAAATGCCTATCGGGTTGACTTACCATGAGCTGTCGCTACTGTTGAGGCTCTGAAACATAATAAAGCTCAAGTTTCAAAAGTAGAGATGACCTCCTGTCTCCTCTGACAGTGTCTTTGTGACATGGCTGATGTTCCCGAGATACACGAATCAGATGGAAACAGCAGGCAACAGGAAATAATGGGAAATGACTGAACCCCCTCCCCCAGCTGCTCCTCCTGGGGGACGAGGGCACAGAGTCTGCTCTTCATCAGTGCAACCCATGACCAATGGGCATGAGGAAGGGAAATCCCCACAAACAGCTCAAGATCTGGGGTGTCTCAAGGACAATGGAAGTGGTCTGCTCTAGGGGTAGACAATAAGGTGACACCGTTTATGAGAATGCATGTGTCTATCTGTCTGGTGGGGGTGGGGTGACAGGACTGAGCTCAGGCCTGGCTCTGTCTGGTGAGAATTTTATACCATAAACTGACTAAAACTCAGTCTTCTCTTATGTTCTCATCATCATCATCATGCACTCAAAACAATGTCAGTGATAAAATATTCCTCCCCCCAAAAGTATTTTTAGTCAAAATGCTAAAGAATTGTTGCAATGTCAGGTTTTAATAATCACATATGGAAGAATCACTTCAGTGCCTACTTTTGGTTACCACTATTAAACATAGATTTTCTATGTAAACCAGCGAGGGGCATGGCCACTGTCACATCTGTGCAAGCACCTACAGTCTGCGGTGGCTCAGAATTCTGAGACTGGCTTCAGAGTTCATGTCATCCCACACAGGCTACATATTCCCACACTTAAACAACAGATTCTGCACTAAAATAAGCAATGGAGGACAAAGAGAGAGCTCAAGGAACTAAACACATGCAAAGCACACACTGCATGAGGGAGGCCTGGGTTTGATCCTGGTACCATGGGACCCCTAAGCACCACCAGAAGTAACTTCTAAACACAGAGCTCAAAGTAGCACCCAAGCATCACAGGGCATCACCCAAACCATAAATTAATACAAAAATAAAGTCAAATAAGCAATGATAGTCCAGTGGTTGCAAAATGAGGAAAAAGAACGTAGGAGTTTCATTTCTCATTTATATAGCCATTTGAATTTCTACATTCACATTTTTACAGGGGTCATTCTCAGTACAAAAGGATGCTATGGGAATGGGCGTGATCCACATAGGAGCAGAGTGGGAAACGCAGGGACTGATGGCTTGGTGCTCAGGGGTGCTGGGGGCAGCGGATGTATTTCCTCTACTTTGCCAAGCCTCACAATGATTGAGGAATGTCAACCATAATTATTATGAAGACCACTTCCCAATACAAGGAAGTATGGGGGGGGGGATAGTGCAGGAGGGTAGGTCAGTTGGCTTGCACATGGATGACTTGAGTTCAATCCCCAGTACCACATATGGACACCTGAGCCCTGCCAGGCTGATTCTTGAGCACAGAGCCAAGAGTAAGCCCTGAGCACTGCCAGGTGTGGCCCCACAGTAAATCAAAATGAAATAATATTACCACTGAACTCAGACAACTTGCCTGGCCTGCAGCTGCAATGGCCATAACCCCAGTTCAAATCCCCAACCCCACACATGTCCCCCGGATGTTGTCAGAGGGTCACTCCTGAACACAAAGCCAGGAATCATCCCTGTGCACTGTCATGTGTGGCGCAACAAAAAAGCCAAACAAAACATAAATGTAGTAGGTAATACTCTGTCATTCATACTCTTCAGTTCTGCAATTAATCTTAGTAAAATTACAAAACCCAATGTATAAAGGACAAATATCAAAAGTGGTAATATTGACTACCACTGTTTTTAGCTGTGAAATGCAAGAACACAAAAATCTTGATGTGTGTGTGTCTGTGTGTGTCTGTGGGTTTTTTTCCTGTGTGTGCAAGCTACTGAGAGTATCTCGCCCGCACAGCAAGGCCTGGCAAGCTACCCGTGAGATATTCAATATGTCAAACACAGTAACAACAAGCCTTACAATGGAGACATTACTGGGTCCACTAGAGCAAATCAATGAACAACAGGAGGACAGTGACAATGACAGTGTGTGAGAGATTACACGTATATGCCAAACACATATTTAAAAGGCACTCACAGCACAAGAGTTAAAAGCTTTGCCTTACACTTGGTCATCCCAAGTTCTAGCCCAGCACCACCAGGAGCCCAGAGCTGGGAGCACAGAGATGAGTATCCCTTGACCACTGCCAGATGTGGACCCCAAACCAAAATAAATTAAATCAATAAGAGGCCTCAAATCAAATAGATAATTGCTTTCCACAAAATAAGTATTAAATAAGACCCAACGGAGTACTATTATTGATGGTACTCAATGATGGGTCACACAGAATATTTACCACCACTCTCTTAGTCATATACTTCTGGGGTTTTTTTTTTGTTTATTTGCTTTTCTTTTCTTTTCTTTTTTTTTAATTTTTGTTAGTGAAACACCATGAGGTACAGTTGTGGACATTACAAGTTTTTGTGCTTGGGTTTCAGTTATACAATGATCAAGTTCCCATCCCTCCACCAGTGCCCATTCTCCACCACCAATGATCCCAGTATCCCTCCCACCCCTCCATCCCCCACATCCAATCCTGCCTCTGTGGCAGGGCATTCCCTTTTGTTCTCTCCTTTTGGTTGTTGAGGTTTGCAAAAGAGGCATTGTGTACTCCTATTTTGATACTCTTTTATTTTCATAATTTAAGATCGTTTGGGCATGAAATCAGAAACAGTGGATTTGAACTCAGAATGGAAAGGAAAAATGATTAGTAGGTGAGAAGCAGGCACTTCAGACTCTGGAGCAGATAACTTGTATTCTAAGTTGCAATGATTTGTATTATGTGAACTGATACAAAGAAGGCTAAGAAAGTGGTTCCAAAACTTTTAAATTGGCTGTTTATTAATGAAGATCAATTATGTGACTTTCTAGAAAATTAATTTCTCATTTTTATTATGTGACTCAAGGTCAGAGATAAAGCTCAGCTGGTTTGTATGTGTGAGGCTCTAGATTCAATCCCTAGCACTGCAAAGAACAAACAAAAATCATGTGAATGATTCATTTAAGTACCAGACATAAGTAAATGTTTTCTCTGGATCTGGTACTGTGGTGAGGGGGAGGGGTTTCAAAGACACATAGGACGATCATCTGTGAGAAAGGGACCCTCCTTCACTGCTGGTGAGAATGCCGACTGGTTCAGCCCTTTTGAAAAACAATATGAACGACTCTCAAAAAATTAGAAATTGAGCTCCCATTTGACCCATCAATACCACTCCTGGGAATATGTACCAGAGAGGCAAAAATATATAGCTGAAGTGACATCTGCACTTGTTTGTTCATTGCAGCACTGTTTACAATTGCCAGACTCTGGAAAAAACCTGAGTGCCTGAGAACAAATTACTTGTTAAAGAAACTTTCGTACATCTATACAATGGAGTACTATGTAGCTGTTAGAAAAGATGAAGTCATGAAATTTACATGCAAGTGGTACTACACGGAAAGTATCATGCTAAGCGAAATGAGTCAGAAAGAGAGGGATAGGCATAGAAAGATTGCATTCATCTGGGGAACGTAAAGTAACAAAATAGGAGACTAACACCCAACAATGGCCGAGATTAGTACCAGGAATTTTGCTCCATGGCTTGGAGGCCAGCCACACATGCTAGGGGAAAAGGGAACTCAGATAGAGAAGGGAGCACCAAATAAAGGGTGTTGGGAGGATCCTCCCAGGATGGGAGATGCATGCTGAAAGTAAACTACAGACCAAACATGATAGCCACTCAATGCCTCTCTTGCAAACCACAGAACCCAAAAGAAGAGAGAGAGAATAAAAGGGAATGACCTGCCACAGAGGCAGGGTAGGATGGGGGGATGGGGGTGGGAGGGATACTGGGATCACTGGTGGTGGAGAATGGGCACTGGTAGAGGGATGGGTACTCAATCATTGTATAACTGAAACCCAAGCACAAAAACTTGTAAGTCTGCAACTGTACCTCATGGTGTTTCACTAAATAAAGGTAAAGGCCCTCCCGTTGATCGTCGATTTGCTCGAGCGGGCCCAGTAACGTCTCCATTGGAGACTTTGTTGTTACTGTGTCTGGCATATTGAATACTCTCGGCAGCTTGCCGGGCTCTCCGAGTGTTTCACTAATAAAAATTTTTTTAAAAAAGATGCTTGCCTTGCACACAGTCAATCCCCAATACCAAATATAATCAATGCACCATAAGAGGTCTGGAATAGCCCGGAGCACCAGCAGGTGAGGCCCAAAAACAAAACCAATTTTTTTTTACCTTTCATAAATATGTACACCATCTTCTAAAGTTGCATGTTTCTATGTTTAATCTAGAGTTGTACAAAGTTCTAACACCTAACTGCCACGCAGGAGCTGGCAAACCATGGGTAGATTACAAGATCTCTCTAGGCCCTAGTTTCCTTATCTGTACAATGGGAATATTATAACTACAATTGTAGAGTTTTTTTTTTAAGACTGGATGAGATGATGCATATAAGGTGCTTAGGCGCTTAGCACAGTGTCCAGCAGAGAAAGCTCTCAATAAAGATTAGCAACTATGATGATCACAATGGGGATTCTTAACATAATTCTTGCCATATGGCAGGAACTTAATAAATTCTGACTGTTCTGTGTGTTTTTCAAAAATCTATTTTCATCTCTCAACAACTGGCACATATACAGCATATTTCTTTATTTGGGCAGCAATAATTCACTCTATAATAATTATAAATAGACAGAGCCCATTCCTGATTAGGTGTGCACGAATATCACTATATAAAAGGACTGAACTGAGAAGTTTCTTTTCCCATTTTAAATACTAAGTAACCTTGCAAAAAAACCCACAAGGTTTATATATCCATATATATACATATTTATAAAACACTTCAGATTTTATTTTTGTATTAAATTTAATACAAATTAAACTTTATTCATATATATATATAACTTCAGAGATTACAAAATACACTATACACACTATAGAAATGAATGAAAATGTTTGGGCAGAATGAACCATTGTGTCCTCAAAATGTCCATAGTTGATGACTCCTTTACTCCATTAATCAAACTATATCACATCAATACATGGGTGTGTGTCTTTCCTTGGATTTGTAGGCCCTGAAAGCCAAAGAATGCATTCTATTCATCACTATGAATTCATATCTAATGCCGCACTTAGCATGAGAAAAGTACTCAGTAAACAGTATGAATGAGTGGACAAATGAATAAACACAAAGGGAGGAAGAAACAATTTGGGAGCAAGCAGAACAGGAAGGAAGACCGTTTGGATTGTACAAAACAAGGAGGTGGGGGTCAGATGATGCCTACAGCCCTTTCAGGTTCAGTTGATAATTTGCCCTTGAGGGTAGATACATATCATAGCAGCATTATATAAGGCCCACTGCCATTGGTGATGAAAATTGGTCAGTTGAATAGAAGCAAACGACAGTGCAGTTTCAGTAGTTATAAACTACTGACATTTCATTTGGAAGAGAAATTTTAAAAAATAAAAATCTCACAAGAAAGAGTGAAAAAAGAAGATTCACTATGTACATAAGTTTTGTTTTTCTTTTTTGATTTTTTTGGGACACACCTGGTGATGCTCAGGGGCTACTCCTGGCTCTGCACTCAGGAAATACTTCTAATGCTCAGGGGACCATATGGGATGCTGGGGATGAAACTCAGGTACAGTGTGTTCAAGGCAAATGCTCGACCTCCTGTACTATTGCTCTGGTTCTGCACATTGTTTTTTTTTAGGCGTGAGGAGGTTGGATTTTGCTGGAAATGCTCAGGATTTACTCCCAGCTCTGTACTCAGAGATCCCCCGTTGGTGGTGCCCGAGGAGCCATATGTGGTACCAGGGATTGAACTGGGGTAGGCTGCTTGCCAGGCCAGCACTATAACTCCTATACTATTTCTCTGGCCCAGCACATGCTTCTTAATTGCACCAAGTTCACTTACAGTAAAAAGGCTTAAAAAAAAGAAAAGAAAAAAAAAGACGGTAGGGATTTCATTAACTTGACAATGAGAACTGAAATTGCTGCACCAAACCTTCTAAATATTCCCTTCTTTTAAATAATCTACTGAAGCAAAGATCCCTTTCTAATGTCTTATGTGATCTCCACTATACCACATAAAGCAGAACTAGAAGAATCTGGGATTAAATTACAGCTCCATTACTTACCCAGAACTTACAAAATACAAACAAGGAAAAGACAGCAATGATGCGATAGTGTGAATGGTCAATCCTGCCTGAGTGAGGCTCTAGGTACAATTTGTCCAACTTTTTTTTTTAAACAATTGTTTACTTTGTCTAATCTATTATGAAACTAGAACACCAGCACCACAGTCCTGAGTCAAACAAAGATCAGGAGTCATGATGTCATGGAACTGGATAAGATCCACACAGACATAGGAGAAAGAAAATATAGCATCGTCTCAGATAGGACGGGAATACCATATTATCACCTTGGGTACCGCAGAGACAATGACTAAGCTTGTGGGTTAAAGCAATTATTCAAGAGCACAAGCAGAGGCAAACACCTAACCCTGACTAGCCAGGAGACAGACGAGCTGATCTCTTTAATTCTGAAAATGGGTCACTGTATCCCCACCAGTCACCTCGGAATTCCAATGACGGCAGAAACCAGGCTATAAACAGAGAAGACTCGTCAGAAAACCAAGTCTGGGAGACATAAACAAGTAAAGTTGGCAGTTCTGGAGACCTAAGTACCAAACATTGTGCACTGTGTATAATCATTTTGTTTCTAGCCAGCCCAGAAGATCCTACTGAGAGGGTACCCTGTTGGCTTCTCACTGTCTCGTAACCTCTTAAAATTACTAGCTGGAGACAGTTAATGTGTATATAACCATGACTTGAGAAGTTGATGACCCAAGTGTCCGCTGAATTTTTCGCTTTATAACTTCTTTGAATCTTCACTTTCCTCAGTATAAATTCAATGGGACTGAGCTAGCTCATAGACGAACCAACTCTAGGACTCTATGATCTAGAAACACTTCAGTGCTTAAACAAATATGTTTTAATTTATAGACCACATCAATTTTCTATTTGTATGAAAATTATGCAGTGATCTTATAAAATATTAAGGAGTATATATATATATATATATATATATATAATCATATTTTTCAGGTGAGAACAGCCCTAAGCCTGTCAAGGAGGTGGGACTGGGGAGAGGTTTGAGACATTGGTGGAGTGATAGAGGGATGCTGACACTCTCCGGGGGGGTGTGAGGCTGGAACATAGTATGTCTGACATTCCATTAATGGCATTCTAATGCATGGTGCATAGGACCAAAGAGACAGCACAGGTGGGAAGGTATTTGCATGCAGCTGCATCAATCATGACCCTGGTTAGATTTCCCAGAAACACATATGGGCCCCATGAGCAACACCAGGGTTCACTCCTGAACAAAGAACTAGAAATAGCCCCTGAGAACAACTATGTGCAGCCTAAGCAAACAACAAAAGATGGCCCTTGTTCATGTTTTTTTATATTTACTTATTTATTTAGTTTTTGGAGAAGGCGACCAAACTCATTTTTTTTTTACAGTTGTAGACTTACAAATTTTTGTGCTTGGCTTTCAATTATACAATGATCGAGTACCCATCCCTCTACGAGTGCCCATTCTCCACCACCACTGATCCCAGTTTCCCTCCCACCCTCCAACCCCCCATCCTACCCTGCCTCTGTGGCAGGTCATTCCCTTTTGTTCTCTCTCTCTTCTTTTGGGTTCTGTGGTTTGCAAGAGAGGCATTGAGTGGCTACCATGTTTGGTCTGTAGTCTACTTTCAGCATGCATCTCCCATCCTGGGAGGATCCTCCCAACACCCTTTATTTGGTGCTCCCTTCTCTATCTGAGCTCCCTTTCCCCTTAGCATGTGTGGCTGGCCTCCAAGCCATGGAGCAAAATTCCTGGTACTAATCTCGGCCATTGTTGGGTGTTAGTCTCCTATTTTGTTACTTTATGTTACCCAGATGAATGCAGTCTTTCTATGCCTATCCCTCTCTTTCTGACTCATTTCGCTTAGCATGATACTTTCCATATAGTACCACTTGTATGTAAATTTCATGACTTCATCTTTTCTAACAGCTACATAGTGCTCCATTGTATAGATATACCAAAGTTTCTTTAACCAGTCATCTGTTCTCAGGCACTCGGGTTTTTTCCATGTTCTGGCTATTGTAAACAGTGCTGCAATGTTGTTCATGTTTTTTTAAACAAAAACACTGATGAGACTGACTCTATTTGCCCTATAGTTGACAAATAGTGTACCACAAGAGCTGTTTCAAACAAACACACAGAAAAGCAGGGTTGGAGTGGTAATACAGCAGGTAGGACACTTGCCTTTCCTGCAGCCAACCCAGGATCAATCCCTGGCATCACATATAGTTCTTTCAAGCACTGCCAGAGGTGGCCCCCCCAAAAAGGAAAAAAACATAAAAGTAAGCTCTTCATCTGCTATTAGATAAATAGAAAAACAAATCAGCGTCCACAGATACAGTACAGGAATCACAGGACTTGCCTTGCACACAGGTGACCCCAGTTCACCTCCAAGCACCTCGGGGTCTCCCAATCCCCACACCCCAATGCTTCAAGGAAGATAAATTTGCTGAAATTAATTTTACAATTAGACTACCCCAAAATTACTATTTCTTCTCCATCATCCCACCAATGCTGAAAAATGAAACATATATCTTCCATGCTCCCTGGCAGCTATGCACAACCATAAAGTAACTTCTAGCAAATAAAATGTGAGCAGAAACTACTGAAGCATGTTGTAGGCATTGCAGCCCTCTGTCTTGCTCCCCCTACAATTTGATGAGAATATAGAGATAATGGGGCTGGAGTGATAGCACAGCGGTAGGGCGCTTGCCTTACAAGTGGCCAACATGGCCGACCCGAGTTCGATTCCTCCACCCCTCTTGGAGAGCCCGGCAAGCTACCGAGAGTATCTCGCCCGCACGGCAGAGCCTGGCAAGCTACCCGTGATGCATTCGATATGCCAAACACAGTAACAACAAAGTCTCCAATGGAGATGTTACTGGGCCCGCTCGAGCAAATCGATGAACAACGGGAGGACCATGATCGTGATAGAGATAATAACTGTCACCTATTGACAAGCAGAGGAGTAGAAAGGCAGAAGGTACTACCATAAAACAGTCTAAAAAGAAATTAATTATGTAGGCCTCAAATACATTTTTGTCGGAGCAGAAGACTCCAGAAGAAGTGTTCAGGCGGCCCAGGAGCCGATGCCAGCAACACTCAGCAACCAGAACAGATCTTTCAATGCTGGGGCCGCTCAATGCTGTGCTGCTGGGGCTTGGGTACTAGGGTCTCCAGAGCACCGCTGAGAGGAGTAGCATGCACTGCATAGCCTGTGTCCCTGGCACCTGAGCACTCTCACTGCCCCTGACATCTTTTATTGAGATGAGAGGCTTTGAATAGCTTCAGTATGAAAAATGCCTCCAGTGGTTATTCATTGAAACGGATATTTTCTTGTAAAAAGTTTAATCAGGGATCACTAAGACAATGATGGTTGGAGGGATCATTTGGGATGAGAGACGTGTGCTGAAAGTAGATAAAGGACCAAACGTGATGGCCTCTCAGTATCTGTATTGCAAACCATAATGCCCCAAAGTAGAGAGAGACTATGGGGAATAATGTCTGCCATGGAGGCAGGGGGAAGGTTGGAAAGGGGGGGGGGGGTAGTGGGGACATTGGTGGTAGAGAATGTGCACTGGTGGAGGGAGGGATGGGTGTTTGATCATTGTATGACTGAAACTCAAACAGGAAAGCTTTGTAACTGTATCTCAAGGTGATTCAATTAAAAACAAAAACAAAAAGTTCAATTATGTACTCAGTTCAATTTCATCCTCAGGCACAGTGCTAATCACTGAGGATGCCACAACGATCAGGATCCAGCCCCGTCCCTAAGGCTGATAGTCTGAGGAAACAGGCTTCCACCTGAGAGAAATGTGGGAAGCGGCTACTGGGCCCCGGAGAGAACTGGGCCTTGCCTTACATACGCCTTGTACTTTTCTAGTAATGACTTGCGCTTTTTCTACCAGGACAACCATCACAGCCCTGGTGGTGTTCATTAAATATTCTCATGTTCCTGCACCACCCAAATGAGATCTGATTATTACAAATAGGTTATTGCCGAAGAACAGAGAGGAAAGAGGCAAGAGAATAATGATTTTCCTCGCCATGTTCAGATAAGCCAGCCTGCTATTTGCTTGCGGAACTCAGTGACTTGTTCTGACTATAAAACAGCTTTCGTGTGGCTGATGAGAACTGTCACAGAGCTAACACTGAAAAAGTTTGCAGATTAGAATAAATCAATCTGTCCCTCCTTAGAATACCCCCAATGTCCTATTCAGATTAATAAGTGTCTGAAGGGTGAAGAACAACAGGAATCTCCTTGGGGAAGGATGAGTGCTCAAAGCTCAAGCAGTTTCCCGAGGTCAGGGTTAGAATTCTCTAGAGGAAGATGCACTCTTGGGACAGGGACCGAGTATCTCTTGCTCTTTCAACTGTTTACAGCTTCTAATCCTGAGAGTCCCTAGGGCCTTCCCCAGCTCCTGCAGAAGTCTAAAGGACAGAAAGGAGTTAGCTCCAAGAAGTGTAGCCAGGAAACAAATTAGAGTATAAAAAGACCAGAAGCCTGGCAGGTACAAGCAGCTCACATTTACAGGGACAATTGGTTTCATCAAGGTCCCTGCCTGGAATTCACAAAGAATGGTGCCCAGAAAAATGTCCTTTGCAGCTTTCCGCTGGGACTGAAAATCCTTCAACATAGGAACTATGGCACAATAGATAACTTAAATACAAATGCAGGGACTCTCCCCAAAGCGGTTTTAATGAGGATAAGTGCTTGGAGTTGAAAGAATAATCTCGAAGGAAGTTTGAGCTCGCAGAAAGGATGATCATGAATCATGAAAAACCAATCAACAATTTCATGATGTTGCCAAAGGCTGACCCTTTAGACAAATGTTCAAGATACAATCAGATTTTCTCAAAGAAGGATTTGCTGAGTTGACAGAGACAGGAAGGGAGTAGAAGTCACTGAAGTAAATATCTAATGAATAATTCGAAGAATCCTTGTTTAGGATCAGATGTTAGCAACAGATGAAAATTTTGTGAATTCTGGTATAGAAGACAAAGATAAGGAATGGCTAGACCTGATGCGATCTCTTCATTGAAAAGGACAGAACAGGTTTGCTATATTAAAGTAATGAGATAGCAGTAATAACATAATAAGAGTCAATACTTGGGGTCAGAGCTATAGTAAGTGGGTACTATACGCCCTTGTACACAGCCGATTAGGGTTAGATCCCCGTCATCCCATTTGGTTCCCCAGCACCGCCAGGAGTAATTCCTGAGTGCAGTACCCACCCCCACCCTGCAAAAGAAAAGAAGAGTCAATACTTATTATTATATTATATGGGAGGCAATTTCTAAATCTACAAACTTTCTTCCATTACCTCATCTAACCCTCACCGGGCATAATCTTTAGTTAAAGATTAGTGATAGGTGTTATTATTTCATTAAAATGAATACAGGTTTAAGTGTGTTCTTTGCTCTGACCACATTAAACACCACAGGCTCATAAGTTTGTGATTTTACAGTCAAAAAAATTTTTTATAATTGGTTGTTCTTATCCACCTTGAACAATCATTTGGAAGATGGATGATTTACTCTAAGCAATATTTTCCATTTTACAAACAAAAGACATATTTGTTTGGGAGCAGGTAATTTTATTCCATTCACGCCAATGCTGCTCGAGGGATGCTTGCTGCACTGAAGGACTCAGCTTTCAGTGAATCTGAAGAGTTTTGTGGAGCGGGTCCCACCGAGACCACCTGCTCTTCCAAGCCTGTGAAGAAAGTGAAGGCTTGTGGGATAAGTTCCTAATGCCTTGCCAATAGAAGATACCCAAGTTGAAAGAAAACTTGACAATTCATTCTCATCAACCTTGAAAATGTGTTTTCTGGGACCAGAACAAGAGAAGAGCAGATAGGGCACTTGCCTTGCACGTGGCAGACCTGGGTTAGATCCTTGGCAGAGCCAGGAGTAAGCTGAACGCAGCTGGGTATGGTCCAAAAAACAAAAATGCATTTTCTACCTACTGCTCAGTGAACATTCCAAGACAATTTATTCTTTAGAGTGAATTAGGAAAACAGAAGAATTGTGGCTACAAAATGTCTTAAGAATTTTGGACAAGATTAAAAAAGTAAAGATGCCTGCTTTCAATATTGAAGTCCTAAGATTATAAAAAGATGGAATCTAAAACTCAAAAGCAAGATTTCTGAGCCTCAGAGATATTTTAAAAGATCAGGTGCATGCAGGAGGCAATGGTTCTCGATCAAGCACCGCACTGACCCCAAGTACAGAGCTGGGCATGGCCCACAAACCAAACCTGAAAAATATCTAATTGGATAAAGAAGTTGACTGCCCAGATGCCAACAGTGCCATCTATGACTGTGAAGAACTGTAGCACTGTAGCAGTGTCCTCCCGTTCATCAATTTGCTAGAGCAGGCACCAGTAACGTCTCCATTATGAGACTTCTTGTTACTGTTTTTGGTATATCGAATACGCCATGGGGAGTTTGCCAGGCTCTGCCATGCAGGCGGGATACACTCAGTAGCTTGCTGGGCTCTCCGAGAGGGGCGGAAGAATCAAACTCTGGTTGGCGGCGTGCAAGGCAAACGCCCTACCTACCTGCTGTGCTATCACACCAATCCAGTGTGAAGAACTAAGGTCACATAATAGCTATTCATACACAAGACCCACACTGTGAAAAAAAAGGAAAACATTTGTGAGAAGAAAATAAAAATGAAACATTTTATTTTATTTTGTAAATAATTTTTTAAAAAATTTTAATAACTTTTTTTTAGTATGCCCTCTTTAAGTTCTTCAAACCAGAATCTTAGATGGAAAGGCCCAACCAAGATCTTTTTGGAGCTTTTTCTCTCTAAGGTAATAGAGAAACCAGAAACACAGGCCCTACCCTCTTCCATTTGAAGTTCACCCGACCAGCATGCTGTACTGGAAACCCTCAAAGGAATTCAACCAACAACTACCTCATCAGACAGCTACTGATGTAGAATTTCTCCTCTGTCTGGTTTATATTTTTCCTCTCTGTTTCTTTTCCTCTACCTATCATGCATATCCTTTTGAGGTGTATAACTTAACTCTCTAAAGCGGCCCATATGGCATTATTCTTTTCTTAAAGAGCACAGAGTAAGACTAGACTGAGATGGAAATGGGTAAGTTCAATTAGGGACAGTTTCATCTCCCTTGAGACAGAAGATGAGTTTTTCAGACAATCCACAAGGTCTGCTTTGGGTTTTGTTTTCAGGCCACACCCAGCAGGTCTAAGGAGCTATTCCTGGCTCTGTATGCAGGAGTCCACAAGGTATTGGAGATAGAACCAGGTCAGCTGTATACAAGGCAAGAGCCTTATCCTCTGTTACTATCTCTAAATCACTGTCACTGTCACTGTCCTCCCGTTGTTCATCAATTTGCTCAAGCGGGCCCAGTAACGTCTCCATTGTGACAATTGTTATTGTTTTTAGCATATCGAATACCACAGGCTTTACTGTGCAGGTGAAATAATCTAGGTAGCTTGCTGGTCTCTCTGAGAGGGGTGGAAGAATCGAACTCAGGTTGGCCATGCTGGCCACTTATAAGGCAAACGTCTTACCCACTGTGCTATCGCTCCAGCCCATCTCTCTAAATATATTTAATTTATAGTTATATATACATAAATAAAATTTTATATAAGAAAATATATTTAAAAAATTAATATATATGTATATGTATATGTATATATGTCTGTCTGTCTCTCTGTCCTCCCATTGTTCATCAACTTGCTGTTACTGTATTTGGCATATTGAATACGTCATGGGTAGCTTGCCAGGCTTTGCCATGTGGGTGAGATACTCTCAGTAGCTTGCCGGGCTCTCCGAGAGGGACAGAGGAATCAAACCTGGGTCAGCCGGGTGGGCCACATGTAAGGCAAACGCCCTATCCACTGTGCTATTGCTTTAGCACATATGTTTATACATATATAAACATATATATATATAAACATATAAATATATATATTCCGGGGCCGAGATCTCCAAGCCTACTCAGATTGGAGTCGAGCATCCTCCACCCAGATCCTCCAAATTCCAGTAGGCAGGGGTCATACCCACCACCTGGTCCCCTGGCGCCGTGTAATCCCATCAGCGGCCAAGACTCTGAGACTATAAAAACCAGGTCCCGGAACCGCGCAGCCGCATTTGCGGCCACGCGACATCTTATTATGACATCTCATTCCTACTTTGACAAACTGGCTGGCTACCGAATGTAGCCTGCCCACACGGCAGAGTCTGGCAAACTCCCTGTGGTGTACCCAATATGCCAAATACCAGTAACAATGATGGGTCTCATTCTCCTAAAGAGCCTTGAATATAACCTCAGGGCCAGGATGAAGGAGACGTTACTGGGGCCTGCTCAAGGCAATCGACGAATAACAGGATGATTTGTGAGTTGTGATTGATATATATATATATACATATATATATATATATGTATAAACGCCCTACCGCTGTGCTATCCCTCCAGGGCTGATATTTGTATATATACATAATTATTTTGGTATTTGGTACTCAGAAGCTACTCCTGGCTTGTTGCTTGGGGGTCACTCCTAGTGGTAGGGGCCCCATGTGTGACAGATCAGACCCAACTTCCCAAATGCCAAGCATGCACTCCAGCCCCTCAGCTGTCTCTGCTGCCCCCACACGTTGCACTGAGATGCAACCACATGTCAGGTCAGGCACACTGCTAAAACCTAGGGGTGAACCACTGAGCTAAACCAGATGCAGGCCCTGACTTCATAGGACCCCAAGATGGAGGAGGGGAAGAAAGACCTGAATAAATACTCACACAGTTAAATTTAAATTTGTGACCGGTATGAGTGCTCTAAAAGGAAGGTATAACACTTAGAAGAGTTCGGGGTGATCTTCCTGAGGAAATACCTCAGAACTCATGCACGAGGCACAGAGAACTACGGGCAGAGAGAAGAGAAGGATCTCCAAGGAAGGCGTATGGTGCCACACAGGAAGGGCAGTGAGGCTGGAGGAAGGACAACGAGAGACCCCAAAGAGCCCAAAGGGGTCTGGCCAGCAGACACTCAGGCAGTTTTATGGGGAGACATGGTATAACTCAAGCATTTGCTAGAGAGAGATTATGGCTCAGGTTTTGAGAAAATACATTTACAACAAAACCACATACAGAATACTCAGGCCCTCGATAATCAAACTCTTCTTATTGGCCAGGTGAGAGGGCAATCCATCCAATCAGAAAACAGGACTATTGCTATACCAGAAACAACAGAACTGGGAGTCACAAAGTTTCTGTTTGTCCTGGGACTGTGACATCAAGGCTAGAGAAAAAGTAGCGGAAAGCTCTTGTCTTGCATCCTGCTGGGCCCAGTTTGGACCCCTGATACCCCATATGATCCCCCAATCACCAAAAGTGGCTACTCCTAAGCACAAAGTCAGGAATCACCCCTAAGCTCTACCTAAGGTGGCACAAAAATCCCCTCACCAAAAAAAAAAAAAAGCCTCCTGTGGTGAATAACACGAAAGAGAGACTGATGTTCTCTCACATTATGAGAACTAAAAATGCATTTTATGGGCACAAAAATCACTGCTGGCAAGGATGTGGAACAACCGGAACACTTACTATTAAGCGGGAGTGTGAATGAGTACAGCCACTTTTTCAGGACAATTTGGCAGGCTCTGGAGAGACTGGAAATGTGCATAACCTACATCTTAGCAATTCCACCCACAGATAGATACCCTAAATAAACCTTCACACATACACACAAGGAAGGGCATATAAGAATATTCATAGCACAGCATTTTTCAACAAACCAGAAGCAACCTAAATATCGGCAAAAGAAAAAAATCTAAATGTCAGCAATAGAGAAATGTAGTATATTCATAAAATGGGAAACTACATATAGTAGAAATAAATAAAGTAGAACCAAGCCTTCTGCAACAAAGATAAATCTTATAAGTAAAATTGAGTGGAGGGTCCGATAGTACAGCAGGTAGGGCATTGGCCTAGCACATGCGGACCTGGGTTCAATCTCCGGTATCCCATATGGTTTCCCCGAGCACCAGGAGGAGTAATTCCTGAGTGCAGTCAGGAGTAAACCCTGAGCATCGCTAGGTGTGGCCTAATAACAAAACAAAAGAAAAAAAAGCCTGGAATACAAGTAATTGAGAAGGAAAGAGCTGACATGATGTTTAACATACGCACAGTGGTACTGTATGTTGTTTGGTAATACACTCATTTTTTAAAAATTTTTATTAGTGAGACACCATGAGGTACAGTTGTAGACTTACAAATTTTTGTGCTTGGGTTTCAATTATACAATGATCAAACACCCATCCCTCCACCAGTGCCCAATATCCACCACCACTGGTCCCAGTATCCCTCCCACCCCCCAAAGCCCCATCCCACCCTGCCTCTGTGGCAGGGTATTCCTTTTTGTTCTCTCTCTCCTTTGGGGTGTTGTGGTTTGCAAAAGAGGCATTGAGTGGCAATCATGTTCAGTCTATAGTCTACTCTCAGCATGCATCTCCCATCCTGGGAGGATCCTCCCAACACCTTTTATTTGGTGCTCCCTTCTCTATCTGAGCTCCCTTTTCCCCTAGCAGGTGAACACTCATTTTTAATGAAAGTGAGATATACAAAGGAAGCTAAATACCAAATTAAAGACAGCAGTCACTCCCAAGAGGCAGAAAGAAAATATGACGGGGGTGGGGGGCTTTCACCCAATTAGTACCATTTTAATATTATTAAGTGGGGGAGAGGTGAATGCACAAGTATCTAGGATTTTCTTTGTTCGAGGTAATTTTTTGTGGGGGATGCATACCTGGTAGTGCTCAGGGATTACTCCTGGCATTGCTCAGGGGACAATATGGGGCTCAAACAGGAGCTGGCCCCATGTAAGGCAATCGTCTTACCTCCTGCACTACTGATCAGGTCTTGGATCTTTTTCCTTATAGCTATTTGCATCAGAAAGTTTTCTTGTTTAGTTTGTTTTCTGAGTCATGCCTGATAGTGCCCAGAGACTACTCTTGGATAAGTGCCTGAAAGTCATTCCCAGGTAATGCTCAGGGAACCATGTGGTGCTGGGAATCAAACCCAGGGCTCCCGCATGTGAAGACTGCACTCCAGACCACAGAGTTAGCTCCCTGGTCTATGAAAGCTATTCTTAACAAAAAGGGCCAGGAGGGAAAGCTAGAGAGATAGTACAGGGGTTACGGTGCTTGCCATGCATATGGCCAAGCATGGTTCAATCCCTAATCACATATGATCTCTGAGCCCTGCCAGGGGGACCCCTGAGCACAGCTGACTCAAACAGAAAAGATTTTTTAAAAATTTAAACAGGTGCAATACAGGTATTTGCAAACCACAACACCCAAAAGGAGAGCGAGCAAAAGGGAATGTGCCTGCCATAGAGGCAGGGTGGGATGGGGGGGGAGGGGGAGGAATACTGGGATCATTGGTGGTGGAGAATGGGCACTGGTGGAGGGATGGGTACTCGATCATTGTATAACTGAAACCCAAGCACAAAAAACTGTAAGTCTGTAACTGTACCTCATAGTGATACATTAAAAAAAAGTATCATTCTTTAAAAAAAAATTAAATAGGCTGGAGCGATAGCACAGTGGTAGGGCATTTGCCTTGCACGCAGCCAACATGGCCGACCCGAGTTCAATTCCTCCGCCCCTCTTGGAGAGCCCGGCAAGCTACCAAGAGTATTCGATATGCCAAACACAGTAACAACAAAGTCTCCAATGGAGACATCACTAGGCCCGCTCGAGCAAATCGATGAACAACGAGAGGACAGTGACAGGACAGTGACAGGTACATTTGGAACCAGAAAGTGCAGGAAGTAAGGCACTTGCCTTCCCTGTGCTGAACCCAGCTGGAATCCCTAGCACCAAATAAGAGCCAGGAGTTGCTCCTGAGCACCTTGGATCTGACCCAACTCACCGTCCAAATAATAAAATTTAAAGTATGCGTATTTATTTATTCCCTTCCAAAACCTTGGGGTCTTATTTACTTGCTCACACTTAATACAGGAATCATTTGCTAGGGACACTATAATACAATACTGCCAGGCTAGGTGGCTTGGCCGCACAGAAGAAATTGTTTTCTCACAGTCAAGGTCTGAGAGTCAAGGTCGTGGCAAGAGCAGGGCTGGGTGTTCAGCGGCGTCTCTTCTTGGCCAGCACTTCCGTGGACCTTCATCCTTTGTATGTCGGTGTTCAAATCTCTTCTATGAAGGCTCCAGTCATGTGGCAGTTGAGTCCACTCAAATAATGTCATTTTAACACAGTGACCTCTGCAAAGACCTTATCTCTGAACACAGCCATGTCCTGTGATACTGGGCGTTAGGACGTCATCATCCAAACTTTGGGGTGGAGATATAATTCAACCCATTAATAGAGCAAAAAAGCCCTAAATCATCCTCTGGCTGGGAGTGTGGGAGAAGGTGGGGAAATTACTAAACTCACCCATTTAAAATTATTAACCACTCTAATTCTAATTCTGTTTACTCCTTGCTACTGAAATGTCACTTTATCTTAATTAGACAAGAAACAATTTATACCGAGTGGTTTAAAATTAAGTAAATCAATGATTAGATATAGCTGTAGATGCTCTTCAAGCCAATTGGATGCTTTCTGATCTTGAAATGAAATAATTACGACTTATTTTAAATTTATTTTGGGAGGTGTGAGGTTTTGGGCTATCCTGGCAGGTACTCAGGGGCTTTTCCTGGATCTGTGCTCAGGAGTGATGCCTGGCAGAGTTTGGGTGGTCCCAGAGTTCACTGAATCTGGGTCAGCACATGCAAGGCAAGAGCCTTACCATCTATACTATCTCTACAATACCAAACTCTTTTTTTTTAATGTTTGGGTCATACCTGGCAATGCACAGGGGTTACTCCTGGCTCATGCACTCAGAAATTACCCCCAGCGGTGCTGGGAATCGAACCCGGGTTGGCTACGTGCAAGGCAAACGCCCTACCTGCTGTGCTATCACTCCAGCCCCAATACCAAACTCTTAAATATACATATATACATATTTATATACACACACAGACATATACACACACACACACATCTTCCAGATACAACCTGTTTGGGCAAAAAAAAAAAAAAACACGACACAACTAATTTTCAAGAACAAACGTGCAGTGCCAAAATCAGCACACACAAGTCCTCTGACAGATAGCAGCTCTGCTCGTGGAGCCCTGGCATTTCAGAGTGAGTCCATGGCCACCGACAGAACTGTCGGCTGTACAGTTGGCCATCTTGTCCCAGTTCCAGCTCACTGCTCACTTAATTTAGCCCAGTGAGTGACAAATTGAACTCCACTGGCTTGGCCCAACGATGTCTCTGTCTGCTCACCCACGTGGAGCCCCCTAAGATTCTAGAGCCCGTAAGTCACAGGAAAGCAAGACAGGCTTCAAGAAGGCAAAACCATGCAAAGACCCTGAGAATTTTACAAAAACAGCCGACAAACCCGACCCTCAATGCCCAGTGTGGGTGGCTGAAGGACCTGACTCCTCAAGTCACAGATGCATTCATTTTTTAATTGGGGAGTGGGGATGGGGCTTGGGAGTGGGGGAGAATGTGCTTTTGAACAAAACACAGCTGACACTGAAGGCAGGTGACACGTATCAAACGTGTCCCCCAAGCACGAGAATTCGTAAGGTTGAGCTTCACTGGAAAGAATAAAGGAGCCGGTGGAAGCCGAGACTATCAACCACAAATGTCAGATTGCAGCTCTAAAATAAATGGTCTTGAACAAACTCTGAGACCTGAGGCTGCCATGGCGGGGTTAGTGAAGGGGCCAAGGGACAGTGGTGGACAAAAACTGGCCCTCTGGGGTTGGGAATGGTACAGTAGCACTGTAAGGAGAAAATAATAGAACTATTATAAACCATGATGCCTCGATGTTTAAAAATTGACTAAAATGCCACTAGCTGATAGATACAACCCCTCCCCATCTCCCATGTGACAGTAAACATCTAAGCATTCTTCATTTATTGGGGGTGGGGGCCGGTTGAGGTCACACCTGGTGCTCAGAAGCTATTGCTGGCTCTGTGCTCAGTAGTGACCCCTAGCAGTGCTCAGGGGACCATATGCTGTGGCAGGGAAAATACCGGGGTCAGAGACATCTGAATGCTTTATCCCCTGTACTATCTTCTTGATGCTCTATGTGTACTTTAAATCTGAAGTTTCAGGGTTAGCAAAATGGCCCAAAGAGGTGGATCATATGCCTCCTTTGTGCCTAGCCCCTCAATTCAATCACTGGCAGTGCATGGCCCCCAAGCACCCTGGGTATAACCTACGTGGTTCCAGCACTCTTGGGTCCTAAGTAACAGCACTGGCTAGAATTCTGAGCCATTGGGTCCACACTGGTAGGCCAAATACCACTGGAAACAGTCACTATGCCCCGTAAGCACTGCCAAGGGCAGTCCCAGAGCACTGATGCAGGAGTAGTCCCTGAGCACTGCTGAGTATGGTCCCTAAATGAAAATAATAATAATAATAATAGTAATAATAATAATAATGATGACAGTGATAACAGAAAGATTTGGCCTGGAGATCACGGTGAGATCACGGTCCTCCCGTTGTTCATCGATTTTGCTCGAGCGGGCCCAGTAATGTCTCCATCATGAGACTTGTTGTTACTGTGTTTGGCATATCGAATACATCACGGGTAGCTTGCCAGGCTCTGCTGTGCGGGCGAGATACTCTCCGTAGCTTGCCAGGCTCTCTGAGAGGGGCGGAGGAATCGAACTCGGGTCGGCCATGTTGGCTGCTTGTAAGGCAAATGCCCTACCGCTGTGCTATCGCTCTAGCCCTTAAATTGAAAAAAAAAAAAAAACCAGAAAGATTAAAGACCCAAATTATCAAAACAAACTTGAATGATTTGGGCAGAAGTCTATAGTGACCTACAACTTTTTTTTTCCTTTTTGGGCCACACCAAGCGATGCACAGGTGCTACTCCTGCTCATGCACTCAGGAATGATTCCTGGTAGTGCTCGGGGAACTATATGGGATGCTGAGAATCGAACTAAGGTCGCCCTTGTGCAAGGAAAACACCCTACCCACTGTGCTATCTCTCCAGCCCCCTGAACTACCATTTTCAAGTGGAACTAACCAGCCCCCAGATTATGAACAGTCTTTATTCTACGCCAACGCTATTTCTAACGTATTTCACAAAGCGGATTCAGCAGAGCACGCAAGCTGTTTTTGGTGGCAAAGAACAGCTATTGGTAGCCGCATCGGGTTTAAATGCTGCAGTCTCCTGGGAAACAGGCTTTGACCCCTGAGAATTAGCCTGTTGACACCTGAAGTTCTTGTTATTAAATGGTAAAAGTGTTAATTATATCAGATATTAAATAAGAAGCAACAGTGCCTTTAAATCTAGGACAACTAAAATTATTCTTCAAGATCAGGTCAGAGTAAGACTCAGTAATTAATGCTTTTCTTGATGACATTTTTAGAATCTCTTTAGACTATAATAATATTTACTTACATTTTTATTAAAATACTGCTGGTATGCACACATTGAGAGTTAACATTAAACTTATATCAACAAATATGAAAATTTAAAACTTCAGTTATCATATTTTCACACATGGAAATAGGAGGAAAAAAATCTAGACTAATTTTATAAGCTGCCCACTAGCAGAGTTTATCATGTGATGCCACCAGAAAACTTCATAAAATCCTGACTGTTTTTCCCATTATGCTTGAGGGACCAAGTTATCTCTGATTTCAAAAGAAACTTCACTATGTAATCTACATTGCTGCAATAAAAGGTTCATGAGTTAATGGACAAAGCTAGCTTAAAGCACTTCAATCCAGAAAATGTAATCCTTTGCTTTCTGAAAATGCATTTGGAAAAAAAAATAGGTATTTTTAAGAGTCAGCAGAATCTGGCAAGACTTTTATGTCTTAAAAATATTTCAAAAAATAAAGTGAGACATATGTGCATTTTTTAAAAATCATTGTAAGTTCCTTCAGAGAAAGTAAAGTATGAATTTATGTATTAACAAACTGAGGGGGAGAAAAGATCAAATATAATTCATCCCAGAAAATTGTGACCTCGGGCAGGAGGAGACAGCTCACAGGCTAGAGTGCACACTCTCAGATGCGAGGACCTGGATTGGGGGACCAGCACCTCATAGATCCCTTAGGTATGGCCCACCTCCCCCAGGATATAGCCCTGATGGTCCCCAGCACTTCAGTCCACAGGGCTCTAGCACCTAAATGTCAGCTCCACACCATCAGGTATCATCAAGAATGCCTTGAGGTTAGTTGGAAGCCTGCCTCATGAGCTGGGGGAGAAGGCAACTGGAATAGAGAAGGGATCACTAAGTTAATGATGGTTGAAGGAATCTTCTGGGATAGGAGATGTGTGCTGAAAGTAGATAAAGAACCAAACATGATAACCCCTCAGTATCTGTACTGAAAACCATAATGCCCCAAAGAGAGAGAGAGTATGGGGGAAATTGTCTGCCATAGAGGCAGGGGGAGGGTTAGAAAGGAGGGGTATCCTGGGAACATTGGTGGTGGAGAATGTGCACTGGTGGAGGGATGGGTGTTTGATCATTGTATGATTGAAACTCAAACATGAAAGCTTGTAACTGTATCTCACAGTGATTCAATTTTTAAAAAATGCCTCAGGGTGGGGGTTGGGGGTTAGAGGGTTCCTCCCCTCAAAAAATGTGAATGAAAACTCAGATGAAAAAAGAAACCCAGGGGCTGGAGTAATAGTACAGTGGGTCAGGCATTTGCCTTGCACGCAGCTGACCCAGGTTCAAATCCCAGCATTCCATATGGTCCCCTGAGCACCGCCAGGAGTTATTCCTGAGTGCAAAGCAAGGAGTAGCCACTGTGCATTGCCAGGTGAGACTCAAAAAGAAAAAAAAAAGAAAAAACAAACCCAAAAATGTAAAGTTACGCAGGCCAGCTTCTCTCTGTCCTCCCCCTCACGTGTACTATAGTCTTCGCCCCCCACCCAGGCCGTACCTCTCTCACCAGCGCTGTTTCTTGTTCTTAGACTTCTCAGCCAGCTTACAGCTATGGTTCGCTGTCTTGATAACCATTTCCTTCCAGGTGCCTTCCCCTCCCTAGCCTCCCTTCTCATTCCACCCTTCCCCGTCAGAACCACCAGCCTCTCCACAACTCATCTCGAAACGAATGGCAGGCTACTGAATCTTTCCAGGTGGGACTGGTCTATGGGCTGAAAACACTGGAGCCTTCTTGGAATAGAGGCAGGTGGAACCCCCATACTCCTATTCCTCCTCCCCACCAGAAAGCCAGCAGCACCCCTACACACCTGCAGACAAACAGCCCAGCTCCATCAGCAATCTCCAAAAGAACATGATGCCACTGAATCGCCCCACAGGTCCTGGCTGGAAACTCTGGGTGCGTCTCAGAATGGGGGTGAGCGGGCAAACTGCCCTTCCTATCTGAAGGCATAGCGTTCCCTTGCCTTCAGCAGAGAAAGGGCCCAGCTCCACCACTGACCCTCACCAAGCGGCCCATCCCCCAAATCATCTCAGCTCTGCAGATTCTGGAGCGCACGCTGGACACCTCCAAATTTCATAGCAGTGTCAGTCCAGTAGGATCATAGCAAATCTGAAATGGGAACACTGTAGAGAAGGCCACCAAACTCAATGAGCATCAAAACAGTAACACAAAAGTTTCAGCTAGCACCAACCAGTCCAGTAAATCCTCAGACGATGACTTCACCATAGTGAGATAAAACAATGATTACAATTTGACTTTTGTGGATCTATGTTTTGATAATTCCATTTACCTTTGTGTTGTGGCAAGTAATATGAAGTAGATTTGTTTCTGTTTGCTAAGGGCTCAGGCTGGGGTGGAAGGTGGGAAATTGGGGGCACAGGTAGAAGGAAGGATTGGAACACTGAATGCATGAAACAACTGAACAACTTGGTAAATCATGGGGTTATAAAAACAACAGCAAGCCTCATTACACCCAGTCCATCCCTCTTCCACAGCTGGACCAGTCATGTGAAACACGGTGAGAAATACACTCAGCTACACTCACTGGTCACGGTTAGATAAACAAAGGCTGAGATATCTTCTAGACCAACTTTTCTCTCCTGGGGGCATATGGCCTCCTGTCTGGGTCCTGAATCTCCAGCCGCACAGCCCAGTGTCCCCGGAATATTCTGCCACACTGGCTCTTCCTCACTCGCTGAGACAAGTAGTGATAGGTCTTGCCTTTTTACTCAAACTGCCAATCAGGAATCCCTTAGCCCCCACTGCTTCCCCCCACACACACAACCCTCCATCTCTGTTGATGGGAGAATTAATCAGAAGATAATGTCTCCAAGTTCTCACCTCTGCATCTACTGGCTGACTTGGAATCAGGCAGGTGGATGGTTCCACTCCCCTCCTATTCCTATGTCCCCTTCCCTGCCCAAGGCCAGTACCTCCATGGATGCTTCAGGTCCTGTCCACTCTTCCTGGTTCAAGGGGAAGATCCTAGATATATCTTTTTGTTTGTCTTTTTTTGGGGGGTGGGGCGAGCAGACACACCCAAGCTATGCTCAGGACTCACTCCTGGCTCTATGCTCAGGGATCACTCCTGGCAGGCAGGAGGAACCATATGGAGTGCTGAGGATCCAACCCATTGGCCACATGCAAGGCAAGGGCCCTATCCATGGTACCATTGCTCCGCCCCAACTCTAGAATTTTCTCCTTCTACAGTGGAAGGGCATTTGCTGCCTTGCATGTGGCTGGCCCGGTTGACCCGGGTTCGATTCCTCCACCCCTCTCGGAGAGCCTGGCAAGCTACCGAAAGCATCTTGCCGACACAGCCTGGCAACTTCCCGTGATGTAGTGGATATGCCAAACACAGTAACAAGAAGCCTCACAATGGAGACGTTACTGGGCCCGCTCGAGCAAATCGATGAACAACAGGACATTGCTACAATGCTACAGTATACCACTCATGCCCCCACTCAGCTTAAGCAGACTTAGGCAAACTTCCTTCATATCTTAAGAAAGATATGAACACTCTTCATTTCCCATGTTAAAACACTTATTATTGGCCCTTGTTTACCTTGATGGTTTCTGCTCCATTTTTCTATTCCGTGCTACAGAAAAAAAAAACAACTCAAAAAGCAGCTTCATAGGCTGTCTCTGACATAACCCCTTCTACTGGCCGCCGAAACTGCTCCACTCGGCCCAGTCCACCACTCACAACACTCCACTGACCTACTTCTGTCCTTGGTATGTTAATCTTCTGATACAAAATCCAGAGCTTGGACCCAGCACCCTTGCCTTCTCGGTAGACCGGGACGAAGCCCCGGCGCCTCCTGTGCTGAGGCCTTGTCTTCTTTAGCTGTAGAGCCCCTGGCACCCGAGACTCTGGTCCCCCCCGCCACCTCCCAAGCCACTTAGTGCTGAGCTGCCTCAGGCTCAGTCCCCAAATCTCTTCCCTTCCTTGGAGACTCACCATCTGTTGGCTTGATCCAGCCTCATCTCTCTACACACCCGCTGGGGATGCCCATCCTAGACCGCACCACTGAGCTCCATCCACGGGTATTTCTCCCCTTCTAACATCTCCACTAGGCGCTGGGACAGTGTTTCTCATCCTTTTTTCAAATGTGGCCGCCTTCTGACCTTGCTTCCTTCCAGGGTACCCCTGTCCACAGGGGCTGGGGGTTGACCCCCATTTATACGATTTTCACCTGTGGCCCCCAAGTAACATCCTGGAGACCCACAGGAGGTCATATGCCCCCAGGTGAGAAATGCCGGTCTAGAGGATACCTCAGCCTTTGTATCTCTCACACTGTTTGGCTGTTCCTTTCCAACCCGCTCCTTCTAGAGTTTTCCCCATCTCGGCAAATAGAAATTTTGGGTCTGAGAGGGAAGACAGTCCAGTAGGAAGGGAGCTCACCAACAGGCAGCTCAGGCTGGTTCAGTTCCTGCCACCACATACGGTCCCTAATAATACAGACACTAATAATAATTTGGGGAGAAAGAGAGAGACAGAGACAGAGAGACAGAGACAGAGAATGAGCGAGACAGAGACAAAGACAGAGAGATGTCAACTAATTTTGTTCTCATTGTCTTTTGGACCTTTTGTTTTTCAAACATCACTATTTAGGGGGCTACCCTCGGCAATGCTCAGGGGACATCTCCAGCACTCCGGGGATCAGGCACTCAAACAAGTGTTCCTCTCCCACTCAAACTACCTCTCACCCCTCGCTAACAATGTTTACATCCCTCAGGTACGCAATAGAATAGTTTTCCACCACTGGACTCAGTGAGTAGGACTTGTACATAAAATGTGATTAAAATCTAAGTATGCCTTTCCATGTTATGCATCGACTTTTGGTCCTGCCTAACCAGGGACCACATTCAGGAAGGGAAGGGAGCCTACAGCCCATGCACAACATCTAGAGAACTCAACCGGCCCGGCCTGCTGGAATGGGACTGTTGGTAAATGGGGATCATTCTCTTCAGACCAGACCAAACTCAGAAACCTCCAATGAGAAGAGTAAGATAGAAGTACCAGTGAAGGGGCTTGCACTTTCAAGTCCACATTGTCACGTGAACACATCTCTTTCCATGTCTTTGCTTGCTTGCTCTTTCAAGCTCGTGTTCATTCTTGAATATGCATTCCTTCCCTTGTCCCCCGCTCACATATTTCTCAGCTTCATTCAATAAAAATTGAAGGAGGTAGAAGAGAAGGATGATGATGATGATGATGATGATGATGATGATGATGATGATGACGACAAGGAGAAGGAGGAGGAGGAAGAAAGAGGAAAGGAGGAGGAAGAGGAGGAGGAGGAGGAGAGGAAGAGAAAAGGAGAAGGAAAAAGAGGGGAAGGGGAAGGAGGAGGAAGAGGAAAAAGAGGAGAAGGAGTGGGAGGAGAAGGAGGAAGAGGAGGAGAAAGAGGAGAAGGAAAACAAAGAGAAGAAGATGGAGTGACATCACACGCAGAAAAGGGGAAGGGCCAGAGAACAGACCCAGCATAGGCTGGGGGAGGCCCAGGACCAGCAGCACCTAATCCCCAGCACTGCTGGGAACAACATTTCCCCATGTGCACAACAGAGCTGGGAATAGCTCCTGAGCACCACTGGGTGTAGCCCCTAAAACTTTTAGAAAACAGAAATTGGTAGAGAATACGGTGCTTGCCTTACACACAGAACCATAGATGCTTTCCTGAGCACCACCAGGAGTGATCCCTGAGCACAGAGCCAGGAGTAGCCCTTTGAGCACTGCTGTGCGTGACCTCAAATTGGGGGAGAGTTGGGTGACACCCGGTGGTGTTCTGGGGTGATTCACAGCTCTATGCTCAGAGGAGGACATGCATTGTCAGGGATTGAACCAGGGATGGCCACATTCAAAGCAAGAGTCTGAATCCCTATACTCTTTCCAGCCTTTAAACCCCCAAAGTTTTAAAATTTTAAACTTAAAAACAGAGAGTGGAGCAACAGTCCAGTAGGTTGGGTATTTGCCTTGCACACAGCCAACCTGGGTTCAATCCCTGACACCCCAAATAGTCCCGAGACCTGCCAAGAAAAATCCCTGAGCAGAGCCAGCAGATAACTCTGAGCACCACCAGGTGTAGCCCCAAATCTGAATAATAATAAAAATTAAAAATATACCAATAAAGTGTATGTTTTCTATAATCCTTTAAGCCAAAAAATTCTGTTTGCTATATAATCTCTATATAAATACTGAGCATTTTAAGCTCGTTTGTTTTTAATTTTTGTGCCATACCCAGGTATGCTCAGGCTTACTCCTGGCTCTGTACTCAGAGATTACTCCTATGGGACCCAAAGACCATATGGGACACAAGAATCTAACCTAAGTCAATCACATGTAAGGCACATGTCCTTCCCTACTATCTCTCTGACCCATTCAACACTTTTCTTATATGAAGTTTTCAGAATCCAGTCTAGATTTTAAACTTACAGAACATTCTGCATTTTCAGGTGTAGGGATACGTTGGGGAGGGTTGGGTTACACCCAGCAGTGCTCAGGAGCTATTCCTGGCTGTGTTCAGGTGGCACTTGGGGGACCATAGGTGATGGCAGGGATTCAAAGCAGCATAGGTGCACACAAGGCCTTATCTCCTTTATCATCTCTCTGGATCACACTTGAATTTGAACTGGCCACCTCTAGTGCTCAACAGCGCCTTTGACTCGTGCGAAAGTTCAGAGGTTAGTCCAAAAAACCGGGCTCAGCCCATAGCATGGAAACACCTCAAGCAAAGAGATTGTTCTCATGACTTAAGATTGACCCGTGTTCTCTTGCTGAGAGGAGGCAGAAGGAAGAAGTGTGTGCCCAGAAGGAAGATGTTTTTCTTTTCTTGAGTCGGGTGTTTCTCCTCAGCAAAGCCCCCTCTCTAGTCATGCCTTCCCTACCAAGTCACCTCCACCCCAACACCCTCCTCCGTTTCTTCACAGCACACTTCTCTCATTCATTTATCTCTTCCTCTCTTCACTCACCGCCCGTTGCCCCTCCTCCCTGTTCTAACTTAATGTTCCATCACAGCAGAGTCCTTCACAACTGCTTCCAAGCTTGGCACAGTGCCCGACACACATAAGGGATCCGACTAATACCTGTCACATTAATGCTCAAGTCAAAGGACACAGAAACCTCTACCCCACAAATTAGAAAATTCATTTGCCACCGGAATTGTGTCAACTGCAAGTGAATTTCCTAGACCAGCCCTCCTGAGTCCGGACAGCCCTTCAGAGTGGAGCCTGGAGTGAGTAATAACGTTATGCCCATGCCAGCAAGTGGTTCCACAGAGAGCCAAGCTTCCTTAAAGACCCAGAGTGCTGAAATTACTTTTACTCCTCTAGAGTCTAGTAACCCTGGAACTCTGCTGGCCTCTAAATGAATGTGTCCTAAGGAGAAACAGAAATCAATTCTGGCTACTCTATGGGTTAAGTGATCCTCTGTGGGCTATCCTTGGAGTCTGACCAATAATCACAACACTTTGTAGAGATATGTTACAAGAGAAAAATGACTTTCCCTCATACCTTAATTTGTATTAGGTCATTAGGCTATCTATGTATTACAAAACAAAAACAAATAAGAAAAAGTTCGGGGCCTGATTGATAGTACAGCAGGTAGGGTATTTGCCTTGTACCTGGCCAATCCGTGTTCAACCCTCAGCATCCCATATGGTCCCTTAAGCACTGTCAGAAGTAATTCCTGAGTGCAGAGCCAGGAGTAATTTGTGTATTTCTGGGTATGACCCAAAAAAGTGGAAAAAAAAATCTGTTTGGTATCACACAACAGAAATTCAACCCAAGCGACCTGAAGAAAAATAAGGAAATTTAACTGCCAAGATTCTGTTCTGGGGATTAACAACTGGATCTCACCAAGAATTCTAACCAGAAACCCAAATGCGACCAGAACTTTCTCTCCATCTCTGGTATCCACGCTCGTATCAGATTCATTTCCTACCTGCTCGGATTGTGGCTTCTCCTCTTCCAGAGCGTATTATTAACCCTGAGAGCTCCTGCACGTTCCTGTCTACTTTGACACCCCCCAAATTCCTTGTCCTTCCCTCCTCATCTATGTCAAAAATTCTTGGAGAAGAGCAGTTATTTTTCCCACCTAGCAAGTTCTCACCTTAGACACACTCAACTGGAACTAAGGAACTGGGTGGTTGGCTGATGCTAGGGAGGGGCCCTAAAATACAGAGGTGGCTGCAGGTGACCCCACTGTCATCCAGCCCAGCTCCTTTATACCCTGTATTCTCCTTTTCCTCCTATTCATTGCAGGTGCCTGTAACTCAAGCTTGAAATTTACCTTTTGGATCAATCCTTCCGTGTATCTGTCAAATGAATGTGACTATTTTAAGATGAAAATTTAAGGTGAAGCACGAGTAAATATAAGAGCCGTCTTTCAAAACATGTTTATACAAAGGAAGGACAGGGTGAAACTCTATCAGCCCATGAAATAAGACCTTTCTTTCATAGGCAGGCACCTGGAACAGTTCAATTGGAAAGCCAGTAATACAGATCATGATTCGCTCAATGAATCAAATGATCAAATTCGCTCACCTAAATGGCCAGAACGACTCAGTCCAAATGATTCCTGTATGCCACAAGCTGGTTGCCCTACAGGATGCAACACCCATAGGTGGCAACTCTACTGCAAACATTCTATGAAGAAAGTGATAGAGCTCTGGGGGAAAAAAAGCTGCAAGTGAACCTTCAGGTAACAAAAGCAGCCCCAGAACAGTGAAGGGGAGGACAGCATCCTGTTTATAGCTTAACAAAAGGAGGGAGAAGAAAGTCCTGTGACTGGAGCAATATAAGCTGCTTTCACTCAGAAAGTGACCCAGTTTCGGCCTGGCACACTCAAGCTTACTTCAAGTGAAGGCAGGAGCTTTTCAAGGCACAAACACTTGTGAAAACGGGACATTCTAAATTCTGCACATTGCTGGTGAAACCAAATATTCATTTTCTCCTGCAAACACAGAGAAAAGTATCTCTAACGTGTGAAGCAGTTGAGGCAGATTATGGGAATCTACCAACAATATGCCAGAAAGTGCCCTCTGAGGGGGTCTCCCGTATGTAAACCCAAATGAAAAGCTAAGTGGTGTCTCATCTACACAGCTCTTACAAGGCATTTCCGCATGCAACCGATAGCCTGCTTGATTCTTATGCCCATTTTAAATTTGATGGGCACAAGACGAAGTCTTGGCATGAATCAGTTTAGGCAGAAATGGCTACAACAATAGTTTAACCCAAATCTCTGATACTAAATTCACTCTTTTTTCTAGTGCTTAAATTAAAATAATAGCACTATAGCACTGCACTGTCTTCCCATTGTTCATCGATTTGCTCAAGTGGGCACCAGTAACGTCTCTATTGTGAGACTTGTTGTTACTGTAACATCTCTATTGTGAGACTTGTTGTTACTGTTTTGGCAAAATGAATACTCCAGAGGGAGCTTGCCAAGCTTTGCCTTGCGGAAGGGATACTCTCAGTAGCTTGCCAGGCTCTCCTAGTGGAACAGAAGAATCGAACCCGGGTGGGCCGCATGCAAGGCAAACGCCTTACTCGCTGTGCTATCACTCCAGCCCACTACACTAAAATAAAAAATATTTTAAAAAAAAATTCTAAATCTTGGGGCTGGAGCGATAGCACAGCGGGTAGGGCATTTGCCTTGCACGTGGCCGACCCGTGTTCGATTCCCAGCATCCCATATGGTCCCTTGAGCACTGCCAGGAGTGATTCCTGAGTGCAGAGCCAGGAGTAACCCCTGAGCATCGGCGGGTGTGATGCAAAAAGCACAAAAAAGAAAAATCTAAATCTTAATAATAAAAATTTAAAAAATCGCAAGCTAATTTGAGTTTGTCTTAAATGTACAGTTACCACAAACTATAATTTCATCCTGGATGTCTAGCAGATGAACATGGGTAAGTACTGACAAGATCCTGGCTCTCCCCTTCCACCAGCTGCACATACTGGGCACGGTATTTAGGTCGCTTCTCCCTGAGCTTTGGTTTCCTCATGCAGAGTCTACGAGACAGAGTTGTCATTGGGAATAAGTGGGAGATCTAAGATTCAATGAGCGACAAACAAGACTCCACTGCCTTGGCAGAGTGACTGTCCACATAACTGCAGTAGAAGTGGAGAGCACAGGTGTGGGAGCAAAGCAGAACTGAGTTTTTCAGGAACTCTGGGGAGCAATACAAGATACACACAAATCTGACGGAATGTTCCAGGAGCTCTGCAAACTTGATCTAACTAAAAGTAGGAAAGTGAAGTGCACAAAGAGTGTCAGGAGACAGTCTGGAGGGCTGGAGGCGCCCGAAGTTAGCATGCTAAGGAGCTGGGGTTTTGTCCCGTGAGTGATGGCTTCCTGCTGAGGCATTGTAAGGAGTGAGACACAGTAACTTGTACGAATTTTAGATATGGTGACAGACAGAATGATGGATTTCTGGAGGGCAGAACTGGAAAATCAAAAAGGAAGTAGAATTGGAAGGGCGGTAATGAGAATGTGGCTGAGTGATATGGTAGCAGAGGAAGGATACAGAGAAGAAACACATGAACTAAGATCAGCAGACTTGCTAAGTGATTGGGAGGGGAAGGAAGTAGACTCAAGAGAAACATCTAGATCAACCCCGACATATAGTGCAAGGGTCAAGGTGAACTGCATGCAGCTGATCAGCACATTCCAATATGGGCCAAGAGGTTTTTTTTGGTGGGGGGGGGGTGGGGATTGGGTGGTGTGAGGAAGGGTTGGAAGCCACACCTAGCAATGCTAGGTAGTGTGTGAAGAATCACATGCAGTGTCGGGGATCAAATGGTGTCAGCTACATGCAAGGTGAACACCTGAGTCTCCTACTATTTCTAAGCCCAAGGGTACACCAAAACAGACTGGGCTGCTGGTTAAGTGTGACTGTAAACTTTTAACACTGTCACAACAGAACAAGGAGGCACTTGGCATTCACTCCCATCTTCCCCTGCTAGAACCTCCAAACAAGCTCTTCCCTGCCAATCCCGAGAATTGCTGGAGGCTGCCATTTCCCTCTGCAAAGAAGCTGCCTCACTATCATGCTTCCCAGGGAAATATGCGTATAATGAGAAATAAATCAGTTTAAAAGGGCACAACTGTATAGTAAGGAACAGAACTGAATTTTTAGTGACAAGCTTGACATAGCATATAAACATGTTTATGTTGAATGAGGCCTACCTGAAACTTATCATATTACAAAAGCAACTAATACTACCTGTTTTTTACTTATTTTAACTGGTGGTTTTTGGAGACACACCCAGCAATGTTCAGGGGCTACTCCTAGTTCTGTGCTCTGGAGCTATCTATCTCTGGTGGTGCTCAAGGGACCCCTTGGTGCCAGGGATCAAACCCAGGTCTCCTGTAAGTATGTATTCCAGCTCGCTAAGCTCTCTCCAACCCCCAATTCTATTTTCCTCATACAATTTTTACTTTAATAGAAAAAGCCACCTGCCTGGAGGGTTGAAGACAGGATTGAAATCTAAAGTAAAACACCACAAATTCAAAAATACAATGCATTGAATACATTGAAAATATTGAAAATGGAATAGGGCTAAGCTAGCTGAGCACATGCCTCGCATGCAGGAAGCCTGGGCTTTGTGGCCAGTACCCCTTGGTCGCCCCATGCATCACCTGGTGCAACCCTAGAGACCCCCAGCACCAGTGTTGCCCAGATATGCCTGGCACTGCAGTCCTGGGCAGCACATCTCAGGCCCTTGAGTTGAACGGACAGCCCTGATGGCCAAAAGTCACAGGGGAAACCCCTAGAGCTCCTGAGCAACACTTGGGAGCCCCTCCCCCACTTACCCCCCAAAAAACTCAACGTTGGTCTGAAATACATGTTTTGTATTTGTTTATGTGATTATTCTCACAGCTAGTTGACAGTTAATTCCTCACTTTTTTCCATTAAGAAAGAATTCCTTTCAGGAGTCTCTTTACTTCACCAAAGTGACTGTATATAGCAGGTCATTATTCAACCTGGTGTTCAGCTAATAAACTGTACAAGCCATTTTCACCCTGGAAACACTTCGAGTTAAAGATCCTCTATGAAAAAGAAAAAAAAAATAGTGTAAAGGCAGTTCTCTCTCCTGCATTGGAAAAAGACCGGGGCACACTGGGGTTTGGCCGGCATCTCAGGGTCACTCCCACAGGTAACTACAACAAAGGAAACTGTTCTCAGCTCCTGACAGTTGCCTCGAGCACGTCCCTTTGGCTAATAAACTGGCTCCAAATGAATGATGTAGAATACAGAACCAAGGGTGTGCATGTCCTCGGGATTGCTACCTTGTCACTCTCTTAGATGTTGTACATTTTCTATCTCTTTCCATCTGGATCTTTCTCTGGTGTCCTGGTTGCTGCTCATGGAAGGGAGGGGCCCTAAAAGTAATAAACTTGAAGTCCTGTCCCCCTTGATTATGCTACTGAAAGGCTTTCCTGATGAGAGAGGGGCCCTTGCTTTCTAATTCTAGCTTGGAGGGAGCTGACCTCACTAATGAGCTGGCCAGTTACTACCTGAGACCTCAGCACATCTAGTACTCGAGCTCCAAAGCGGGTCCATAAAGTAGGAGTCACTCTTGAGTGTATTATCAGATATTCTACAACCAACAAAACAAGAATTCTTTAATCCCCCATATATTGAGTGTATGAGTGGAGGAGGGGTAGGATAGGGTAGAGAAAGACTGAAAGAGTGAGAGAGAGAGAGTGAGAGAGAGAGAGAGAAGTAACAGCACTGTAAAGAAAATAAACTGGGGCCAGAAAGATAGTACAGAGGGTAAGACACTTGCCTTACAAGAGGCTGACCCAGGTTTAATCCCTGGCACCACATAAAGTCCCTGAGCCCACCACGAGTGATCCCTTATCACAGAGCCAAGAATGATCCCTGAGCACAGCTGAATATGACTCAACACCACCCCATCACCACCAAAAAATATGAGATAAGAAAATTATGCAGAAGTTCATAGGCAGAAGTGATATGTCCTATGTCATGTCAGCGCCTTAAGATGAATGAAAAATCAGAGGCGACTTACAAGCCCATCCAGTGTATCTGGCAGCCTACACATAATGTAAGATGATACAAGCTTCCAAATGAGAACTGATTAAACCATATTTGGAAAAAAAATAGCACTTGTGCCCAGAACTCCAATCTCCTATTTCCAGCAAATGCTACCATGTGGAATCACTCCTCCCAGTTTTTTAAAATCACTGTTCCTTTTAACATACTTCTGCAAGGAAACTTAAAATAGCAAATACTCAGCTATTCACACAAATTCTATGCCATAAGAAAACAGGGGACTCTTCGTGGCGATTTCCCATCTCCAATATCTTCTCTCAAGCTGCTCCGTCTCATGCTGGATCTTTCAAACTCTTTTCTGTTCAGAGGGTAACCGGCCAGATAATGGAGCTGAGGAAAAGCCACATCTGTTAGCCCTGTCAACAGTGTGGAGTTGACATTTTTTTTTTTTTTTTTTGCTTTCTGGATCACACCCGGCGATGCACAGGGGTTACTCCTGGTTCTGCACTCAGGAATCACTCCTGGCGATGCTCAGGGGATCATATGGGATGCTGGGAATCAAACCTGGGTCAGCTGCGTGCAAGGCAAACACCCTACCCGCTGGGCTATCTCTCCAGCCCCTAGTTGACATTTTTAAACACAAGAAAGATTAGTTTGGTTTTGACCCAGAAAAAAAAATAAACATTTATTTATTGGCAAAAAGAAACACAGAGAAACATCCTTTAATGGGGACAAGAAAAAAAAAATAAACTGTAATGATTCAAGTGAGAAACTTTTTTGTAAATGCCTTCAATCTTCTTTCCACAAATAAAATCCAAAAGGGACATCCCTCCTTAGACGCCTTCCGAGTCCTGGGCCCCTTAGGTCCAGAGAAGAAACTGAAGAGGCCATTCAGTCTGTCTGGAAAGTTGTTTGAAACAGCCTCCGGTGTGGAGGCTGGTCTGCCTTTGAACCACTGCCCCATCCTGGCAACCAACTGGGCTCCACATCAAAGAAACCTCCGAGGACTGGCCCAGTGTCCACAGACCTCACTTCCAGGGCCGCAGGCCTCACCTGCTCCTTGGGGCCAGCTTCAGCTGTGCCCTGCAAAGCTTCCCAGGGCCCGTGGCTCCTCCCCCATCCCTACGGCATCTACTCTCCTCCGTGGCCTTCCAGGCCCCATTTTTCATCTGGCCTTCTTGGTTGTGTGTGCCCTGATTGTTGCATCCAGGGTAAACTGAGTCTCTTCACAACTAAACTAAAAGAACCCTTCTTTCTGTACACTTCGGTCTGCCCTGGGATTCCAAATGCGACCTAGTCAGGGAAACTCAGGGTGGAAGGGAAAGTGGATGTCTATAGATTAAGGCATCATTTGCTGCCTTGTTCTGTGTCCCCTCCTAAAAACCTAGAACAAATAGGGATGTAAATTGGGATGTTAATTGGGATGTAAATACTAGCTTCTTTTATTTTATTTTATTTTAATGTTTGTGACCCACACTCTGTGGTTCTCAAGACCTACTCCTCGTTCTATGCTCAGGGATCCATCCTGGCAGTGCTCAGGACATCCTATGCAATGCTGGAATCAAACCACGATCAGTTGCTTGCAAATCAAGTATCTAAATTCCTGTACTATCTCTCTGGCCCCAACTCTAGCTTTTTTAATCTGGATGTTAAATGAAGAACAAATATAGGCAACAAGAAATAATGTTAATTCACTCTAATGCTATGGTACATGCCATAGGAATTTTGTTTTGGGTTATGAAAACAATAAAGCAATAATACTAAAAGGAGTTCTGAAAAAGATAAGCCTACCCATGATTCCACACCAATACAATACCAACTATTGACGAAGAAACACTCCTTGTGATTTTCCCACCTACATCCTCTTTGCTTTTGCTTTTTCTTTTTTTTTTCTTTTTGGGTCACATCCAGCGATGCTCAGGGGTCACTCATGGCTTTGCACTGAGGAATTACTATTCTGGTGGTACTCAGACCATATGGGTTGTCGGGGATCAAACCAGGATTGGCCGAAAGCAAGGCAAATGCCCTCCCTGCTATACTATCACTCTGGCCCCTACATCCTCATTTTCAGATCAGGCATTTTCACACATTGTCCCCTTTGGGTAATTTCCCCCCTCCCCCCATCCCCCAACTTTTCATCTGACAAGTTCTTATTTCCCTTTCAGTTCACTTACTGGGAACGTCGTTGCTGTTGTTTTCTTCAGGGGACGCCACCGAGGATACAGAATGGCACTAAGGATGGAGCTCAGGGCCCCCTACACACGAGGAAGGTGCTCTGCCTTCTTCCCTTTCCGTGCCAATGTGTCTCCTTCCTCCAACACCTCAAGAGAGAGCACCTTGAGCTCCTCAAGCCTCTTCTGCCTCTCGCTGTGGGGCCACAGCATCCCCTCGTCCTATGGCTCACGTCTCATTAACTGCAGCTTCAAAAGAGCCAAGGAAGAAGCAGGAGACAAAGGGAGTGAGGAGGGGAGTCGCAGCGGCAAGAGGTGGGGTGCAGCGGGTTCTTGGGTGAAGACCCAGGGGCTCTCCCAGCCTCCAGCCACGCACAGTCCAGAGGAGGCCTGGGGATGGAGCCGCACCTGCCTCGCTCCTCATTCTCCCCTGGGAAAGGCAATTAATTAGTTGTCAGTCAGCAGATTTGCTCCATAGAAGCCAATCCTTCAACAGTCAAAGAAACCACCAGGTGAAAAACGAAGCTGCAGAGACAGAGGGAGATTATAGTGGGCAAGGCTCTTGCCTTATACACAGCTGGGCCGGGTTCAATACCCAGCTCCACATAGGGTCCTCTCATCACCACCAGGTGAGCCTCCACAACTTCCCCTTTTCCCCCCGCCTTACATTCCCCCCACAAAAAAAAAAACCTGTGTTGCACTGAACCACTGAAAAATCAGGCCTGATGGCCATCACTGCAACTTGCCAAGGATTTTCAAGGTTAACTGCATTTGTGTTTGCTTTGCTTTTTCCCACCGGTTTTATTACCTAATCCAGGAAGAGACAATGCCATTGCACACAATTCAAGGGTTTCTTTCTGTAATTCAAGTAAGAAAAGAAGAGGAACCGAGTCACATTAATTAAGAGAGGATCTTGGTTCTGGGGTAAGGGCACAACAATACAACAGAATTGACAGACCAGAAATAAACTCGCACACTTAAGGTAAATTGATTTTTAACAAGTGATCAAGACAATTCAATGAAGGGAAATAATAGTCTTTAACAAACTAACAAACTGTGTAGGATACAATTGTGAGTCTACGAAAGAAAGAAAGAAAGAAAGAAAGAAAGAAAGAAAGAAAGAAAGAAAGAAAGGAAGGAAGGAAGGAAGGAAGGAAGGAAGGAAAAAGAAAAATCGAATCCCTACTTGCACCACACATAAAAGTGGACTAAAATGAATCGCTGACTGGGGCTGG
Organism: Sorex fumeus; assembly: GCF_029834395.1. Classification (NCBI taxonomy): domain Eukaryota; kingdom Metazoa; phylum Chordata; class Mammalia; order Eulipotyphla; family Soricidae; genus Sorex; species Sorex fumeus. The sequence goes on from NW_026606070.1 coordinate 28,062,326, forward strand.
AGAGATTAAAGTGGGTAGGGCACTTGCTTTGCATATGGCTCACCTGGGTGCACCCCTGTCATCTGGGTCCCCCAAGTCCCACCAAGAGTGATCCCTGAGCACAGAGACAGAAGTAAGCCCTGTACACCACCAGGTGTGACCCTAAAACCAAAAAAAATGGATCACTGATTAAATTAAGTAAATGGACAATAAGTGGATTACTAACTATATGAGTAAAAACAATGACTTTTATTTATTTATTTATTTTTGGTATTAGTTGCAGTTTATTCCAATCCTCTCTCTATCCACTTCTGTCTCTCCTCTGCCTCCCCTTGCCCATTCTTACAGTCTCATTATATCCCCCAGAATGAGGGGTTGGGATAACAATTGCACATAGGTGTGGTCACAATCAATAGGGGTAGAGTTTTTTCCCTCGGGGAAAGCCGAAAACAATGACTTTTAGAAGAAAACTTGAACATAAATCTTCAAGGAATATAATTAAGCCATGGTTTCTTAAATATGACTCCAAAATATCAAACACACACACACACACACACACACACACACTCACACAGGGTCAAGGATGCAGTTCAGTGGTAAAGTACTTATTTGTCTTGCATGTATGAGGCCCCTAAATTCAATCCCTGAACCACACAAAAAAATAAGTAAGAGACAGTACAGAAATTAAGGTGCTTGCCTTGAATGCAGCCAATCCTGTTTAGAGTTCCAGCATCCCATATGGTCTCTTGAGCACCACCAGTAATGATTGCTGAATACAGAGCTAGGAGTAAACCCTGAGCACTGCCAGGTATGGCCTCAAAATACTATATAAACAAGCAAATAGATTCAGCTATATCACAGCTTAACGTTTTTGTGCTTCAATGGCATCATTAAGAAATTGAGAAGAAAACAGAGAAGAGGAGAAAATATTTGCAAATTATCTCTCTAATCAGGGGCATGTATCTAGAACACTGAACTGTGACCACACCCAGCAGAGGTTGGGGGATGACTCCTGGTTCAGTGCTCAGAAGCTGCTCCTGGTGGTGTCGGGTGGGAGGGGGTCATGCAGTGGCAGGGTACTAAACTGGAGCTCCAACATGCAAACCCTGCTCTCCAGCCCTCAAGTCATTTCTTTGGAAAAGGTATAAAATAGCCCATAAGACCCAATGAGCATTGAAAGATGCTCAACTTCATTAGCCTCAGAAAAATACAAATCACACTGAGATACCACTTCACAGCCACTGGAATGGTTATAATCCAGAACATCTGGCAAGAACATGGAGAAACTAGAGTCCTTACACACTGCTGGTAGGGATTTAAAACAGCCCAGTCACTGTGGAAAAAAGTCTGGCTTTTTTTCCTCAAAATAGTAAACATAGAGTCACCAGCTGATGCAGTGACTCTACTCCTGAGAATATACCCACACAGAAGTTTGTATACCATGGTGATTACAAAGAAGTGATATAAAGTTATGCATCTGCTAACTCAAAGTTTTGATGAGCACCGATGACACACAAGATAGAAAACCTCATATAAACACTTAAAAGAGTGAATGTATAAGCAGACACAAAATCCATGTGTTTTTTTCTTTTTAATTCTCTGAGTCTTAACCAGAGTTCTGGCTCCCTCTGGGCCCAGTGATTTCAATATTAAAACTTTCTGAAGAATTTGCTGGAGGGGGCCCAGTAATGTCTCCATTGTGAGACTTGTTACTGTGTTTGGCATATCGAATACGTCACAGGAAGCTTGCCGGGCTTTACCGTGCGGACGATATACTCAGTAGCTTGCCAGGCTGTCCAAGAGGGGCAGAGGAATCGAACCCAGGTCGGCTGGGTTGGCCGCGTGCAAGGCAAACGCCCTACCCGCTGGGCTATCACTCCAGCCAGAAGAATAACAGAAGTAAATATTGCATGAACTATCAGAAATTGTTACCATCACAAGGTGGAGGAAAACAAGTTAGATATTTTCTTGACACAGTAAATACCATTTTAGACATAAGAGTAGAGGTTAATACAGGGTTTTGATCCTTCGTTACATTAACCAAGAAAGCTCTGATACTTCCCAGGCTTTGAAACAAAAAAGCTCCTCTCTAGAAAGACACCAGTTACTTTGGGCAAACAATACTTCAAGAAATTCATCTTATCTTTCCCTTAGTTATATTAAGTTTATTCCGGTGCAAAAAACTTGAGGAGAATGAAAAGGGTTCCCGAATGAAGTTTGAATGCATAAACAAGACCAGCATACCAACTATTTTAATTCTGACACCATAACAGAGACCTAACTTGAAAGCCTCTTTATAACTTTAAATGAAATCTCTTTATAAGCAGGTGATGAATGATGGCAAATGTCAAACAGGCCATCACAGACATAACACACAACTTCTAGCAGGACATCACCACAACTCCCCAGCAAAAACCATGGTTCTTCTCTTCTCCCTGGGAACCCAAATGTACACATACACACACGTATTCACACACAGTACAGCTTTCATCAGTACACATACACACATGTACACGTACATTCTGTATTTACTCAGGAATTTCTGTTCTGCCACCAGGAGGACTAGAAATCAGCAGTATTCCACTCCCTACACTATCAGGATTCAGTAGCTAGAGCACACTAACTCACACTACTTGTACCCTGGGTGCTAGATAACAGGAAGGGAGGTGGGAGAAGAGAAAGAGTTACTGACTGGATAGGTCAGAAGTCAGAGAAAGAATCTCAGATGCCAGAAGCAGAAAAGATAGTTCAACAACGGTCTAGGGTATGTGCTTAGAATGCAGATGGCCTAGGTTTCACCCTCAACACTTCATGGTCCCCTCAGCACCACTGCGAGCAAACCCCAAACACCAAGCTGGAATAGCCCCCTAAACACTGCCAGGTGTGGCCCAAAAATAAAAGTAATAATAACAATAATAACAATTCACAGCTGAACTTGGAGTCGTGGCACTCTAATAGAAGTTGGCAGAGGACAGAGGCTGGAGGGACTGTGGCACAGGGCAGATCATGGGTCACCCCTGTGAGTTCAAACATGGGTGCGTTCAGCAGCTGGTGAACAGCTGCCACAGGCGGGGTGGTAATCAAGTCTCACAGCGTTAGTTATACAGAAATCATGAATTGTGGGGGTACACATAGGTGTGGTAGAACATTACCATAACAATAAACAGATATAAAGTCCCTCATTCAGGGGAAGTTCTTCTAGGAGATTAACTTAAGGACAACATCTCATCTGGGGGTTCAGCACTCTAGATCTCTAGGAGATCCGCTCAAGGGCGGGATCCCATCTAAGAGTTTATTGCTTTCTCCTTTCCCTGGCTAGTAATCCATTTAAACAATCAAATTAAATTTACTTCTCACTAATATTTCTAGTCTAGTCTCTGGACGGACCTCACCAAGACATCACGACCATCTTGTTATTCGTCGATTGCCTTGAGCAGGCCCCAGTAACGTCTCCTTCATCCTAGCCCTGAGATTATATTCAAGGCTCTTTAGGAGAATGAGGCCTCACCAAGACATAATCTGCTGAAAATTCAGGTATGTGGGTTTTGTGACTGAAATCTCCAGGCTTTCTCGGAGTCAGGATGAGCTATCTCCCCCCACTTCCCAATACACCTGGAAGCACTGGCAGTCACCTCCACGAACCAACTCCAGCACCACCATGCAAGCTCTACTACCGGCCTTGCTTCAGAGACCCATAAATAAATCTCAAAAGAAATCAAAAGTGACAATTAATGTCAGACCTGTACAAGCCGGGAGCAGGGGAGGGGTGATGTCAGCCTGGTGCCCATCCGAGCAGAGCTCCTAGCAGTCGTTTGCTCCCACAATCTGGCCACTTTCTGTGCTGGTTCTTGCACAGGATAAAAGGAGTTGGGGCCTGTAGCTCTGTTGCAGAGCACATGATTTCCACCACCCCCAAAAAGTACATACATCATGGTATGGAGCTCACATAAACTATTCTTAGCTCTGGGACAGATGCTTATACATTCAATGTAGCTAAAAGAAGGCAGCAAAAAAAAAATACTGTGAGACTATAACCTGAGGCTAGGTATAGAAACGGCTCATTCCTTCAAACTGAAATTTTACAAGGTGCAGTAAAACTCTAAAATAGACAGCCTCTACGGAAATAATCATCTCCTTATGACCTTTTTTAAAGATACCGGTCTATTCAATCAAATCCAAATATTGCATCCTGAAAACGCATTTATAAATAAGATTGAAACGAAACAAAGTCATATGTGATCTATCATCATAAAATTTTATCATCATAAAAAATAGAAAACCACAAAATCATCACAGCAAGTGAGTTTTATGCTGTTATTATTGTATACCAAAAAGAAGAGTCAACCTGTATCTAAGAACAAAACTTATTCTTTAGAAAGATAAAAATAGCAAGAGGACAAAACCGAAATTCCATTCTGTTTGGAACTACCTGAGTAATAATGGGGTCAAGAAATGTATTCCCTTTTGAAAATGGAGAGGGCATCCCCAGAGCGGGAGGTGAGCGTGATGGATAGCTCTGTTCCTGCTGTGATATTTATCATGTAACGCTACGGCCCACTACACTTGGAATTGATCTCAGCAAAGAAAGGGAGCTCTTACTTGGACTCCTCATCTCGGTTAGACACGCATGCAGAGGTGAGCCTTTCAGCGTCCTTCTTTGCTCCTCTACAAGACAGGATGGAAACTGCTATTTCTAAACTTCTTCATGACCTTCATTCTCCTAGAGAATTTGTTTTGTTTCCATCACTCAAATTAAAGTCAAGGGATCACTTCTTGAACTTTCATGGTATCTTCTCTGGCTGTTTCTCCACTTATCAGAGTATAAAAGTGACTGAAAATCTGTGAGTTTTATGGCTTATTTACTCAGCTTTGACAACGCTATAAAGTAGTCTGCCCAATGAGAGTGCCAAGGGGTACATGTGGGTATTTTCTTCCTCTGTTCTAAGTAATGAGAAGTATTCTGAGAGAAGTCTACAGTGGGAAGTATTGCGGGGAAAGCAGTAAAGGTGACTTTGTTCATTTTGGCAATGAAAATTCTAAGCATACCAGTGAAGTTTCAGGGTGCAAACAAAGCAATGACAATTCCAGTCAAAACGGCCAATTTCTTAACAAAGCTGGATCTAAGAGCTGCCAAAAGAAGGTTCATCACCAAAACATCTTGTAGCTGGAATTATAATACACACTCCTGTTCCAACTACCATAAAAATAACCAGGGAGGAAGCATATCTGGTTACTTTCACTTTTTATTTATTTATTTAGCTTTTTGGATCACACCCGGCAATGCACAGTGGTTACTCCTGGCTCTGCACTCAGGAGTTACTCCTGGCGGTGCTCAGGGGACCATATGGGATGCTGGAAATTGAACCCAGGTTGGCCACGTGCAAGGCAAAGGCCCTACACACTGTGCTGTCTCTCCAGCTCCCTACTTTCACTTTTTTAAAAAAAATTATTTTTTTAATGAATCACCATGAGGCACAGTTACAGACTTACAAATATCTGTACTTATGTTTCATTCATACAATGATCGAGTAGCCACCCCTTCACCAGTTTCCATTCTCCACCACCAATGTTCCCAGTATTCCCTCCCTCCCTCCCAGTATCCCTCCTTCCTCCTTCCCCCTTCCCCCCCCCCCCCCCCCCCCGCCGCCTCTGTGGCAGGCACATTCCCCTTTACACTCTCTCTCCCTTTGGGTTTTGTGGTTTGCAATGCAGGCATTAAGTGGCCATCATGTTAGGTCTCTAGTCTACTTTAAACACACATCTCCCAACCTGAGCGGGCCCTCCAAGCATCCTTTACTTGGTGATCCCTTCTCTATCTGAGCTGCCTTTTCCCCCAGCATGTGAGGCCGGCTTCCAAGCCGTGGAGCAATCCTCCTGGTTCTTATCTCTACTATCCTTGGGTGTTAGTCATTTGGTGGCTAGATTTTCTTTCTTCTCTCACCACACCACAATGAGCAGGCCAGAACAAACGCAGAGTCAGAAATATGTTTAATTCTTACAGGGGTGCTATTGCAGGGCAAAGTCAAGCACCAACTGAGCAGAGAATCAATGCAGGATCCAGATAGACAGAAGAGATGTCAGAAAACCAGAACTGGGGTGCTATCAGCATGGTAATGCATAAATGACAAGCCCCAACTCCATTCACTGTCCAACGCCCCAACTTGAGGAAACCCGACACTTCTCAGGATTCACACATGGTCTGGCCACTGCTTCTCAGAAGGAGCACTTAGAAACCCTCAGTGGGCACAGTGGGCACCCGAATCCAGACTGTGCCCCAGAGATTGTTCTTGTCTTTACTCAGGAGCCTTCATCATATAGTGACCATATCACCAACCTACTACCAGCTTGCTTTTGCTATTTTTATTTTTATTATAATCTCCCTTTGCATTCATGTATAACTATTATAGTTAAGAAAATGTGAAAGGGGCTGGAGAGACAGCACAGTGGGTAGGGCGTTTGCCTTGCACGCGGCCGACCCCGGTTAGATTCCCAGCATCCCATATGGTCCCCTGAGCACCACCAGGAGTAACTCCTGAGTGCAGAGCCAGGAGTAACCCCTGTGCATCGCTGGGTGTGACCCAAAAAGAGAAAAAAAAAGGAAGAAAAAGTGAAAACTATCAAGAGGATGAAAAGACAACCGATAGAATGAGAGAAAATATTGCAAGACACTTATCTGATAAATGTCTAATTCTCACAACATATGATAGAATTCCTATAATTTAACAGTAAAAAAAAGCCAATAATCACATAAAAAAAATGACCAAAAGAGAGAGGATTCTGGGAAGCTGGCAGCAAATAAAAAATCATGAATCTCTCTTAAGAGTTTGCCTGACATAACTATTTTGAATTTCTGGAATCTACTGAAGGCTCATAACTATTTAATGTGGCACTAGAATATCTAGCAAGAGCGGTAAGAAAGGAAAAAGATATCCATATGAGAGGAAAAAGTAAAATGATCTGTTTGCATATGAATGATCTTATAAATAAAAATCTTTATGGACACCATCAAAAAATAGAGCAGGATATAAAATCAACACCAAAAAAGATCAGTCACAGTTTTACAATAAGAATCTGAAAAGGAAATTACAAAAATTCTATCAAAAATAGTAAAATATTTGGGAATAAACTTAACTAAGGAGATAAAAGACTTGTACAATGTACTAAATTTTTTTTAAAGACAGAAATGGTAACACATACCATGATAATGTGTTGGAAGACAATATTTCAACAATGACAATACTACCTGAACCAATCTAAAGAATCAATACAATCTATTATTCTATCAAAATCTCAATGACACAACATTTTAATATTAATATGGACTCACTAGGGATCACAATTCCAAAAAAAATTCCTTAAAAAGAACAAAACTGGAGGAGTTCTAATTCCTGATTTCAACATCACAGAGCTGTCATAATAAAAACAATTTAGTACTGACATAAAGAGATACACATATTAAAGGATTAAACAGCGCCAAGACCAAAAGGAAAGAAAGAGTGAAGAAAAGTTCCTGCCATGTGGGGGAAGGGGGGTTGGCATGTGGAGGACACTGGGGACACTGGTGGTGGGAAATGTACACTGGTGAAGGGATGGGTGGGGAACACTGGAACATTGTATCACTGAAGCCCAACCATGAACAGCTTTGTAACTGTGTATCTCATGGTGATCGATTTTAAAAAATAAAAAACAAACAAATAAATAGAGTCAAGACATAAACCCTTACATATGGGGTCAATGATTTTTGGCAAGAGTGTCAAGACCATTCAAAGGGGAAATGGTGCTAGGGAAATAGACAGTCACATGCTAAAGAATTAAGTAAGACTCAAATAAGCACATGATAAAATACTAATTCAAAATGAATGGAAGACCAAAAAATAAGATCAAAACCAAAACAAGACTCTAGAAAGAAAGTATATGAGTATAGGACAAGGGCTTCAGACTGGATTTTGCAATTATGTCTTGGATATAGTATCAAAGACATAGGTGACCAAAAAGTCAAGACTTCATGAAAATGTTTTAATGTTGTATATAAAAATACCCTGTCCATGGAGTAAAAGGGCACCAGACTCAAAATTAGCAGAAAGTGCCTGAAAATCATAGAATATAGGGTTTAATATCCAGAATATACATAGAACTTCTAAAACTCAACCACACACATACAAAAAAACAAACCAGTAGATTCAAAAGTGTGCAAAGGACTGTAATAGACATTTTTTCCAAAGAAGATAAGGGATCTTGGACTGAAAACATAAAAAGGTGTTCACCACTCATCAATAGAAGGAGCAAGGCCAGAGAACAGTACAGGAGACTAGACACTTGCCTGACGCATAGCCCAGCCCAGCTCAATTCCCAGCACCACATGCGGCCCCCTGAGCACTTCCAGGGATGACTCCTGAGCACCACTGAGTGTGGCCCTCCCAACCAAAACCACAGCAAAACAAACAGATGCAAATCAAGCTACATTAAGATACCACTTCACATCTATCAGGACAGCTACAACGAAAAAACAAAAGGATGGGCCAAAGAAAGTATAAAGTTAGGGTGTTTGCCTCACATGTGGCTTCTGCCATAACCCTGGTTCAAATTCAGGTCCCTGAACACCATTCATGGAGTGATCCCTGAGACAGAACCAGGTGTGGCCACTAAGCACCACCAGGTGTGATCCCCCCTCAAAAAAAAAAACTATTTGAATAGTACTCAATAAATGGTAACTTCAGATCTGTCACCTAATATCTAATTAAAAGAACATGCTAGGGTTTAAAGCACACAGCTCAATGGTGTGACCTTCCCAAACCAAAGGCTTGGATCAACCACAGTCACGGTCCTCCCAGTAGCTTGCTGGGCTCTCCGAGAGGGGCAGAGGAATTGAACTCGGGTCGGTATGGGGGCTGCATGCAAGGCAAACGCCCTACCTGCTGTGCTATGGCTCCAGCCCTTGGATTAACCAAAAAAAAAAAAAAAAAAGAATCTGCATTTTTCAGTCTTTCACTGGATTCAGCAAGAATCATCTACAAACTAATCTTGAAGCCCTCAGGCTAGACCCAATCTATTAATGAGTCTGTAAAAAGAAAAAAAAAATCTTAATGCCACTGCTCTGATTATAACTATAGCAGAAATGGTCTCCTAAGATGCATTCCAACTCTAATTAAAACAGAACTGCCCCAGAGCACCCACTTAATTTTAATTCAGATTAAAATTATGTAGAAAGGCTATTCAATATATTGAACAACTCTCTTAAGCTCAGCATCATCTTCCCCCATCCATAGGCCACAAGGTTTGAGAGGGATAACACGCTACGGGGAAAAGGCGAGATTCAAATCCCAATTTCAATGCGCTGTTTCAAAACACAAAAGATGTCATTTTTCTCTAAAGTGAGATGATTCTGTGCTTAGTCAAGCTATTAAAGAGATCAATAACCATATCAGTGGAACTAACTAAAATAGTAAGAATAACATCTATTGGGGGGCTGGAGCGATAGCACAGCGGGTAGGGCGTTTGCCTTGCACGCAGCCAACATGGTCGACCCGAGTTCGATTCCTCCGCCCCTCTCGGAGATCCCGGCAAGCTACCGAGAGTATCTCGCCCACACGGCAGAGCCTGGCATGCCACCCGCGATGTATCCGATATGCCAAACACAGTAACAACAAAATCTCCAATGGAGATGTTACTGGGCCCGCTCGAGCAAATCGATGAACAACGGGAGGGCCTTTACCTTTACCTTAACATCTATTGGGGCTGGAGAGATAGCACAGCGGATAGGGCGTTTGCCTTGCACGCAGCCAACCCGGGTTAGATTCCCAGCATCCCATATGGTCCCCTGAGCACCGCCAGGAGTAACTCCTGAGTGCAGAGCCAGGAGTAACCCCTATGCATCACCGGGTGTGACCCAAAAAGAAAAAAAAAAGAATAACATCTATGGATGGGAGAGTTGGATGAGCACCTTGTTCAACTATGGATGAGTAAATGCTCTGCATGCAGGGGGCTTAGGTTCTAGACCCTGCACCTCAGAGTTCTCCAAGCACCACCAGGAAAAACCCCCAAACACAGAGCTGGGAGTAGCCCAAGAACCCCACCAGGTCTACACCCTGCACCCGCTCCTCAACACCCCCCTCCCAAAAAAAGTAACAACATCTCTTTGGAAACCAATTTTATTTATTTGGTAAGGGACTTCCTCCCTGGACTGGACTACACCTACTGTTTCTCAGGGTTTACTCCTTGCTCTGTGCTCAGATATCATTCTGGCACCACATATGGAAAACTCGGGACCATATGTGGTGCCAGAACTCACACCAGGATGAGTCAGTTTGATGAGGTCCTTTGCAAGGCAAGTGCCCTACCCACTGTACAATCTCTCTGGCCCCTGAAAACCTATTTTGATCAGTGTTGAAGATATTGTATTCCCATAGCTTTTCATTTAAATTGAACTCCAACTTGAGATTGGGAGATTTTTTTTTCATTTTTTATAATTTTATTGATTGAATCACCGTGAGAGCAGTTACAAAGCTTTCGGGTCTAAGTCTCAGTTATACAATGAAACACCTGTCCCTTCACCAGTGCCCATTCTCCACCCCCAACAACCCCAGTATACCCCCATCCCACACCCTCCCCCTACCTGTGGGGCAGATGATTTCCACATTACTCTCTCTCTACTTTGATCACATTCAATATTTCGACACCAGACCCACCATTATTATTTGAGATTTTACCCCAACACTCGATAGCACAGCGGGTAGGGCGTTCGCCTTACACGCGGCCAACATGGCCGACCCGAGTTCGATTCCTCCGCCCCTCTCGGAGAGCCCGGCAAGCTACCGAGAGTATTCGATATGCCAGACACAGTAACAACAAAGTCTCCAATGGAGACGTTACTGGGCCCGCTCGAGCAAATCGACGATCAACGGGAGGGCCTTTACCTTTTACCTTTACCCCAACACTCAGATCTGCTGAAAAGGCAACAGTACACAATTTATGTTCTATTGCTGGTAATGAATAACATATGATGTCACGTGGCTGCAGTGGGGCCATGTGATTTTGAAATTCCGAATTTTTAACACTTCAATCTAGAGGAATTTCTGCCAAAAGCCACTGGGTTTCGAATTTGCTCCTGAGTCTCTGGGATCATGGCCGTCGAGCAGCTTGATAGGGAGCCAGAGAGGCTGTTCATGGGCAATGACTAGGGGTCTCGTTGGGATGAGGAGACCAGGACCAGCTCCACCCCCATCCTGTGAGGCAAGATTGGGAGATTTTAAATATTTTTAATTTGTGTCCCCATCATTCAAACTTCCCTGAGCAACTTTCTCTAGAAGCAGCTCCACTTCTCGCTCCTTCTCAGCTTTCTTAAGCACTTTTCATAAGCTGACATTCTAGTTCTTCCCATCCTTCACTCCATGTCCCTCTGCACTGGCTCTGGCTCCTGGCACCGACACTTCCTGAGCTGGGATATGCCGGGTGTTTATGGGCCCACTGGCTAGTTCTTGTTCCACCCTCCTCTCTTAACACAAGCAGCTGTCTGAAGCCCAGTGAAGAGTCTTAATTTTTTTTAATTGTAGTTCCAGTATTATGGTTTCAACAGTGTTTAAGCTTATGGTATTGATGTTCACAGCTACCACACCCACTGCCACTAAAAGTTCCTACAACTTTCTACTAACTATCCCGATGTCACCTCTGATCCTACAGAGTCAAGAGACTTTCCCCACAGATTATCACAGAAAAAGTCAGCCTTCGCACTAGACCTTAACGCCCATCTTCCTTCCAAATTGGAGTCAAGTCCAGCACGCCCTGACTTCAATAGTTCCACCACCGTCACCTAGGAAGTGCCATATACTTGTCAGGTCTCTCTGGATTTTGATCCACTTTTCTATTCCTTCCTGCTGCACACCCAGCATTCCTGCCATCTCTCCCTTCCATGGCTTTCCTGTGTGCTTCTTCTCCGACCCATCTTCCTGCCTCTGGAACCCCCTTCGACCCCTCTCCTTCCGTTAAAATTCCACCCATCCTCCAAGATCACGCTCAAACATCACTTCTGGGTGCTTCCTCCCTACCTCTCCTCCTCCTATGCTTCCTACCCAGAACCATCACCTCATCCTCTCCATCCCCAGAGTGCTCAGACCCACCGCCACAGACAGTTCATATCCTGCCTCATCTTTCTTCTTGAACTCCCGGTGTGTTGTGCACATTTGCTAGTGGCACCACAGTGCCTGGTCTCAACCGCAGGAGCAGGAATGAAAAGAGGGAATATTGGGGCCGTGCCCTACCCCTTCCAGGATGAAAGTGATGAAAATGTGGCAGCAAGCCTCCCAGCAGACCAAAGATGACTGCCAATGACCAAAGGGGAACAACTGGTTACTGGGGAAACGCAATCAACCCCAGCATACATGATCAGCTAGAGAACAAGAGAACATAACCTGCAATGCATTTGTCCTGTAGCACTGTAGCACTGTCCTCCCGTTGTTCATCGAGTTGCTCGAGCGGGCACCAGTAACGTCTCCATTGTGAGACTTGTTGTTATTGTTTTTGGCATATCGAATATGCCACGGGGAGCTTGCCAGGCTCTGCCATGTGGGCGGGATACTCTTTCTAGCTTGCCAGGCTCTCCGAGAGGGGTGGAGGACTCGAACCTGGGTTTGTCGCGTGCAAGGTAAACACCCTATCCACTGTGCTATCACTTCAGCCCTGTAAGAACATAAAAATGATGGGCCAAGGTACGAGTGTTTCATTGTATGACTGAGACTTAAACCCAAAAGCTTTGTAGCTGCTCTCACAGTGATTCAAGAAATAAAATTATAAAAAATGGGGGAAAAAAAGTAAGGCGAAGTTCATGCACAATTCAGTCAGCCTAATCAGTGGCTGAATAAATAGCATTACTCCTACATTAAAAAAAAATGAGGGGCTGGAGCGATAGCACAGCGGGTAGGGCGTTTGCCTTGCACGCAGCCAAAATGGCCAATACAGGTTCAATTCCTAGCATCCCATATGGTCCCTCGAGCACTGCCAGGGGTGATTCCTGAGTGCGTGAGCCAGGAGTAACCCCTGAGCATCGCCAAGTGTGACCCAAAAAGCAAAAAAAAATGATGGGCCAGAGAGAGAGAGAGAGAGCACTACCTTGCATGTGGCTGACTCTGCTCCAATCTCCATCCCCCACCCAGAAAAGCTCAGGACCCCTGATCAACAGGGCCAGGAATAACCCCTAAGCACCACAGTATGGCCCCAGCTCCCCAACACCTCTTCCCCCAAAGGGAAAAAATGTGAAAATGCTGCCTCCTTTTCTCAAACTAGAAACACCAATGTAAGTTAGGAATGGTGTGGGCTGAGCTCTGCCATCATAGTCATATCCTCATGGGTCTCTTCACGCTATGTCCACAGCCCAGCTCCCACGCTATGTTCACTATGTGCTCACTACCTGTCTGCTGACCTGAGGGAAACTGGGTGCATGGGACAGGAAGGACATGGTCCATTTCATCCAACATCAGTTCAAAAGGCACAGTGACTTATCCAAAGCTCATAGCACAGAGATGGTAATCTTGTTTATCTGCACCCAGTCTTTCCCCGGAAGCAATTCTCTTCTTTCAACCTGCATTGGTTGCAGCCCCCACTAAAAACAGGACATTTCTTGTGCATCATTTGCTACTACCAGGCAAAAGTTGCCCAACAGAGGGGTGAGAGGCTGCCTGACAAAGACCAGCTGTCGCTAGCTTCTCACTAAGTCTTCATCTATCATAATGTCATAAGTCACAAATGGGAGTGACTCAAAGCTTTGGCCTGGCAAGAAAGATTAGGTGGGAAGCTACATAAAGTGCATGTCTTTAAGGTGTTCATCGGAGCTGCCTAGGTAGGTGAGGGGAAAAAACGGCTCAGCTGAAAAATAACAGACAACCAACAGGCTCCTTCGTTTTCTTCCTGATCATCTTTGCCAATGAGTCCATTGGACCCTGTGAGTCCATCCAGCTCACAGGAAGAGCTGACAGGAAGCCCACATTCTGGGGCCACAGTCTGGCCATCTCCTCCTGATGGGGAACAGACAAAACTAACAGCCCCTAAACTCTCCTCTCAGAACACAAGCTAAGCCCCCCTCTCTCTCCCTCCCTCTCTCTTTCCTCTCTCTCCTCTCCTTTGTCTCTGTCTCTCTGTCTCTGTCTCTGTCTCTGTCTCTGTCTCTCTCTCTCTCTCTCTCTCTCTCTCCATCTTCTCCTTCCCAAAGGAATTCAGTCTGGAAACCTGAAGAACAATCCAGAAAAATATCTTCAAAATAGCTGAACTCTCTGTAATGAGGAATATGTTTTAAAGTTCCCAGAACTACAATCCTCAATGTCTGGCATTTTAATGTGTTTTCTCAGAACTAAGCAAAGCTTTAATGACCGATTAAAAAAAGGCAAAACTGCATGTAAGTGTCAACACAATAGATGATACAATGTTCCTTTGATCTAAGTGCATTCTCTCTCTCTCTCTCTCTCTCTCTCTCTCTCTCTCTCTCTCGCTCTCTCTCGCTCTCTCTCTCATACGCACACACAGAGTGGTATAGTATACAATGACCCATGATGCACAGACATTGCAGCCAGGATGCACTAAATGGTTCTCCAACTGGCTAGAGTTCCTTCTTTCTGGCTAGTCAACCCATTACCAGGGAAAGAGATTATAGGCAGTGAATAGAACTCAGCCCAGTAATTTAACCTCTGAACCATTGCCTGTCATCTATAAAATGAGGGTTTCGTCTACAGCTGCAATAACCAGTAGAAATACAATGTAAGCCACAAATGCAAGAACCATGTTTGGCAGTTTTAAGCTTTCTGGTAGATATATTTTTCAAAATAAAAAGAAATAGGTCCAATCTATTTTTAAAATGCTTCAGTTAGTCTAATATAGTTAAAACATTATTTTAACATGTAATCAATATTTTAAGATTACTGGCATACTCTACATGCTTTTTTAAGAATAAATGTCAGAAAGCTAGTGCGTGTTGGGAAGCAAGGAATTTGGGCCATACCCAGCTGTGCTCACAGATTATTCTTGGCTCTGTGCTCAGGAGTGACTCTTAGCAGTGCTAAGGAGACCAAATGCAGTGCCAAGGATTTGAACCAGGGCAAGACCTCAACCACCGCACTATCTCTCTCGCTCACTAGCATGTACTGTAAATTGAAATTCATCTCAACTAAGGAAAAATATGTATATTTCAGGGGCCTGAGAAATAGTACAGGAGGCAGGGCTCTTGCCTAGCAGATGGCTGACCCCAGCATCCCATATGCCCCCCCACCCTGAGCACTGCCAAGAGTGATCCCTGAGTTTAGAGCCTGGAGTTAACTCCTGAGCATTGCCAGATGTGGCCCAAAAATGTAAATAAAAGATACACTTCAAATGGTTACTAGTCACAAGGGACCAGAACTACTTACTAAACAAGAAAACAAGGGTCAAGCTGATATCTGATATTTCTCTCAACACTGAAAGTTACTGTAATAAAAGAGATAACAGATCTGTAAGTTAAGGCATACAGGAAAACACTATCAAGTATTTCCCTGCATATTCTTAGTAGAAAAAGTTTCATTCAAAAATGGAACTTTTCTGAGAGAACAAAAGGGAATGCCCTGCGACGGAGGCGGGGTGGGGAGTTGGGAGATGGGGTGGGGGTGGTGGGAGGAATATTGGGATCATTGGTGGTGGAGAATGGGCCCTGGTGGAGGGATGCATTCTCGATCATTGTATGACTGAAACGCAAGAACGAAAGTTTGTGAGTCTGTAACTGTACCCTACGGTGATTCACTAATGAAAAAAAAATGGAACTTTTCTGACTATTGTTTCTTTCATTCCATGGAGATGGACTGAGTAATTAGTTTGACCTCCCCCAGTCATTATCCTACAAACCTAGAGGGAGATGTCGAACATTCCAAATAATGTACAACCTCTGAATGAAATTCTGAAGGGGGGGAGGGGGGAACATAACCCCGGAGAAACAAACATGGTTCAAAGCAGAGCTCCAGAGAGAACTATCTGAGAATGTTATCATCCACCTATTACCATCGCGCTCTAAACCACACATCTGCACATGCGTCCGGAATTGTCCCTCTAATTACTCCACATCCACTGAGAAAGATTCAAGGGGCCCCTGCTCCTCCCCCGTGGTCTTGCTTATTAGCCCCTTTGTGAGCTGAGATCTGCTCCGGCCAGATGGCTGGTCTGGGTTAAGAGTAGGACAGAACATCAGAGAACAAAGCAAAGCTAACTCGCCTAGCAAGGAGTTGAACCCGTGACCCTGACCTCATTAACTCTCCAGAACAGTTAACCCATCACCAACCCGCCTGGGCAGCTGCACCGTCAGCTCTTGCCAAGAAAGCCCAGGTGGCGGCTGCAATGACACCGGGGTGGAAGAAAAGTCACTGAAAGGAGACTAAGGACTTTTCAGCCCGAGGACAATCCTCAATGCCATTGTTCAGGGCAGCCTGGGATCTGGCAGACGGGTCTTACCAGCTCCCTGTGAACATCAGCTGTGCAGGGGTGGGGAGGGGGCTGCCTCTCTGCCCCTCCCCCACAAGACCGTTTGGACAATGGTGTTCCGAGCTGTGCTGTTTGCAAAGCATTGATCTCAGAGCCATGGGTTTCCACTCTTTTTCTCTGGTGAGGAAACCATGGGTTAACAAGCACATATGAGAATTTTTACAGATTATTGATTGAAGCCAGCTTATCCGAGCTTTAAGGAAAAAAAAAAAAACGTTCTCTACTGAACTCCCTTCATCTGGCCCCTTGGTGCAAAGCAATCCCCCCGCCCCAGGGGTGCGGGGTGGGTGGGGCTGTTTTTCCCTCCCCCCCCCCCATAAAAAGCCCCGCACCTTTTTTTTTTAACAATTTACCCTTTCTTTGTCTCTGGATAATCCCTTTCAGCCACTGCTATTGCTCCCTGCATTTTGTTCCAATATCACTGGTCTCTAGTCAGATGGCTACTTCCTTCTCTGATTTCAGTTTATCAGGAATGCTGTTCCAGTGTCGTTTCCTAAACACTCAATGTCAGCTTCAGAGGCCAGCTTAGCAAAGTTTCCACTGAGGCCTCAATGTCCACTCAGTGAAAAGTTCTACATACAACTGGAAAAAACTGTCAAGACTCCACATTATTTTTTTGCTCTTGTATTCTCAAGCCAGGGATCAAACCCAAGGCCTCCTACATTGAAGGCAAGTGTTCTGCTGCTGCACCCTATCCTATCCTAACACAAATTTTGATTGAAAATTATTTCTTCCGGGGGCTAGAGCAATTGCACAGTGGGTAGGGCGTTTGTCTTGCACGCGGCACACCCGGGTTCGATTCCCAGCATCCCCTATGGTCCCCCTCGAGCAGCACCAGGAGTAATTCCTGAGTGCATGAGCCAGGAGTAACCCCTGTGCATCGCCAGGTGTGATCCAAAAAACATTAAAAAAAAAAAGAAAGAAAATTATTTCTTCTATTTTGTTTCTGGCATCTGAGGAATCCAGGACTCTATACATTCAAAGCATGTGCTCTACCACTGAGCTTCAGTCCTCTGCTCTTTTGTTTGTTTGCTTATTTGAGATGGAGAGGGAATGGAAGTGTGCTACACCCAGCAAAGCTCAGGACTAACCCCAGGCTCTGTGCACAGGAATCTCTCCTGGCAGTGCTCAGGAGCCATATGTGGCGCCAGGGATTGAACTGAAGTCAGCGACACGCAAGGCAAAAGCCTAAACCCTTCTACTAGCTCTCCATGCTTTCCATTTTTGATGATATAAATAGAATCACCTTTTCACCCGCTAACTTACTAGAATATAAAAATCTAAGTTATTTATATGGTTTCTGTTTGTCTTAAATATTTCTCATAACATCTGACCACAATATGCTGACATTTCTTAAGGGTTTTTATTTCCAAAGAATTCCTCAAGGCTATATATGTATTCCTTTATTTTGTCATGCCCATTGGCGGCTGGGGGTGGTTCCTCTTGGAGGATCATGCAGTACTAAGGATCAAACCTGGGCTTCCCCCATGCCTATAGCTCTCTCTCATCATCCCAAGGCTATTTTCTAAATTTGTGGATTAAGAATTCACAAATGACAGTGTCAGGGCTGGAGCGATAGCACAGCGGGTCGTTTGCCTTGCACGCAACCAACCTGGGTTTGATTCCCAGCATCCCATATGGTCCCCTGAGCACTGCCAGGGGTAACTGCTGAGTGCAGAGCCAGGAGTAACCCCTGTGCATCACCAGGTATGACCCAAAAAGAAAAAAGAAAAGAATTTACAGTCTCATGCCAGCGAGATCAATAGCTCAGCAGACTAAAACCACATAGGGGTAGGGTTGGGAGTTGGCTCAAGTGGTAGCACACAAGTGGAGGTGGTAGTATAAGGCTGAACCTCTTGGCCCCCAAGTACTACTGATGCGGAAACAATTTCTTTTTTAATTTTTAGTTTATTTGGCATTTAGGGTCACACCCAGTGACACTTGGGAGCTATCCCGAGTCCAGAGCTCCAAGAGCCACGTGGTGCCGAGGACCAAAACCAGAGCAGTAGTTGTGGTCCTTCATTCCGTCTCCCAGGCAACAACAATCTTTGAATCTTGCACTTCTCGTATGGCACTGTAGCACTGTCCTCCCACTGTTCATCGATTTGCTTGAGTGGGGACCAGTAACGTCTCCATTGTAAGACTTGTTGTTGCTGTTTTTGGCATATCGAATATGCCACGGGGAGCTTGCCGGGCTCTGCCATGCAGGCGGGATACTCTCAGTAGCTTGCCGGGCTCTCCCAGAGGGATGGAGGAATCGAACCCGGGTCTGCCGCACGCAAGGCAAACGCCCTACCCGCAGTGCTATCCCTCCAGCCCTTCTCGTGTATCTGTGGAAATCAGGCGGCATGTATAAATCTGAGATACGCAAATGTGCCTGCCTCAAACCACATCACATGAACATCTCCACTGATTCTGCTATCCTTATCTCTGAGAATTTTCACAGAAGGATAAAAGTAGAGGGGCTGGAGAGATAGTTCAGAGGCTAAACACATGCTCTGTAGGCAGAAGGCCTGGGTTTGAACCCTAGCACCTCATGCTCCCCCAACCTTTGAAAGCAGAGCCAGGAAAAAGACCATCAATGCTGAGTATACCCTCCCACCAACTTAAAAAATTAGGTAGATATAGATAGATAAATATAGATATAGATGTAAAAGTAGAGGCCAGGGAGAGAGCTCAGTAGCTCAAAGAGCTGGAGCACATGCTTTGCATGCAGAAGGCCGAGGTTCAATCCCCTACATCTCGTGAACCCCCAGCATCACCTGTGCACCAACCAGGGCAACCAGGGAGGAACCCCAGCAAGTGTGCACCCCCGACCCCACCTCTAGAAAAAAAATCACAGTAAAAAATGTGGCAGTGTTGAAGGAGATCATGGAGGAGGTCATGGTTGAGGGTTAGGGGCAGTTTGCAGAAATTCTGCATATCAACACCATATCTAAAATACAGAACTGAGCTTACCTGGGGGTGAGGAGAGGGGACTTAGGAACACTGGTAGAGAAAAGTGGGCACTCTGGTGGTGAGGGTAGTGTTGGGACAATGTATGCATAAAACTACCATGAGCCAAATGTAATGGTAACTGTCTGGTTATATAAATTACAGTGACTATTCAAGAGCTGGAAGCTTTCCTTATGCTCAAAACAAAAACAAAAATAAAAACCAATCCATCCTCTGTCAAGTGATAGTCAAAGTGATATCAATAAACAAAACGTAAGCTCACTACATGGGTACACTCCTAAGGAAAATGATTATTTCTGAGTACTAAATTAATGGATGAAATTTTTTATCCAACAATAAGTAAGACAATAGAGTCACTTCAATTGCAATAGAAAAAAAATCACATAAACATTTTCAAACATCCCAGGAAAGTGCTAATCTTTATCCAGCTTACATCACAATCTTTAAGAGCTATGATTATAAAAAGGACCTATTTTGGAAAGACTAAGCAGGGCTGGACACGTAGTACGGTGAGTTGGGCACTTATCTTGCAACTAGCCAACCCAGGTTTGAACCTGGTACCCCATGTGGTCCCCGAGCCTAGCCAGAACTGATTCCTCACAGAGCCAGGAATAAGCCCTGAGCACCACTGAGTTTGGCCCCCAAAACCAAAAATATCAAAGAAAAGACTAATATTAATTCAACAGAAATCTACACATACTGTTAAGTGTTCTTAGGGGCCACAGTGATAGTTCAGCAGGGAGGGTGTTTGCCTTGCACTCAGTAATACTGAGTTTAATCCCTGGCATCCCATTTGGTTCTCCTGAGCACCACCAGGAGTAATTCCTGAGCTCAGAGCCAGGAGTAAGCCCTGTGCATTGCCAGGTGTGGCCCCAAAAATAACCACAAACAAACAAAAAAACAGTGCTAACCCTGGCTGAAGCAATAGCACAGCAGGTAGGGCATTTGCCTTGCATATGGCCAACCCGAGTTCAATTCCTCCATCCCTCTCGGAGAACCCGGCAAGCTACTGAGAGTCTCCCGCCCATATGGCAGAGCCTGACAAGTTCCTGTGGCATATTCGATATGCCAAAAATAGTAACAAGAAGTCTCACAGTGGAGACGTTACTGGTGCCTGCTGGAGCAAATCGCTGAACAGCAGGAGGACAGTGCTACAGTGCTAAACTTGGCTTAAAGAGATAGTACAGGGAGTATACATCCTTGCCTTGTATTCAGCTGACCCAAGTTCAATCCCCAGCACCACATATGGTCCCCACCAAACACCACCAGAGCTAAGAGCCATGAGTAAGCCCCGAGAAGAGCTGGGTGAGACACAAGAACTATACTTCCACATGTCCATAGCAATACATTAACCAGAATCTGGGGCCAGAGAGATAGTACATGTGGTTAAGGCACCTGCCTTGCATGCGGCTGACCTGAGTTTGATTTCTGGCCAGCCCATACAGTTTTCTGAGTCTGCCAGGTGTAAGCTCTAAGTACTAACCTCCCCCTCCCCCCGAGTTTGATTTCTCCGCCCCTCTCGGAGAGCCCAGCAAGCTACTGAGAGTATCTTGCCCGCACGGCAGAGCCTGGCAAGCTCCCCATGACGTATTCGATATGCCAAACACAGTAACAACAAAGTCTCCAATGGAGACGTTACTGGGCCCGCTCGAGCAAAAATATATATATAAATAAATAAATAAATAAATATATAAATAATAGAGCAAAATCGGTAGAGATATGTATGGGAAAAACCAGGAAAATTATTTTCTTTCTTTTTTCTTTCATTTTTTTGGGTTAGTCCTGCTTCTGCACTCAGGAATTATTCCTGGTGGTTCTCAGGAGACCATATGAGATTCTGGGAATTGAACCTAGGTCGGCCGCATGCAAGGCAAACACCCTCCCCACTGTACTATCACTCCAGCCTAGAAATTTACCTTTCCATTGTCACTTAAAGCTACCTATTTGTACATTTGAAAGACTATTTATAAAACATATATTTATTTATAAAATAAATGTTTTTATAAAATATATTCCTTTAAAACATTCTTTTTTGGGGAAGGAAGAGAGACTTTGGGCTATACCAACAGTTCTCAAGGGTCACTCCTAACAGTGCTCTGGGGACTAAAGATGCCAGGGACCAAACCAGGGTAGAGGCATGGTGTGTCCCAAAGAGAGTAACTAGACTCCTTGTTGCATTTTATTTTGGGATGAATGGAGTGGGGCACATGGGTTAATGCCATGGCGGGGGGGAGAATCATTCTCATTCCCATGTACGGAACCAGGGTCAGTTCTCATACAGAATAAGAGTCTAAAGCCCAGTACCTTAAAACATTCTTATTTTAGACAATTTTTTGAATGAGAGTAAAAGGGGGTTTTGTTTGTTTATTTTATTGAATCATTTATTTTATGTTTATTTTATTGAATATATCACAATCATATCATGTGATAGACCATTACAAAGCTATTCACGACTGGGTTTCAGTCATACAGTATTCCAACAACCCATCCCTCCAACAGTGTACATTTCCCCAAACCAATGTCCCCAGTTTCCCTTCCACCACCCCACAACTACTCCCTCCCAGCTTGACTCTGGCAGGCATCTCTCTCTCTCTCTCTCTCTCTCTCTCTCTATCTCTCTCCCCTCCCCCGACAATATTTTAAAAGAGAAATGAAGTACTAGAAGTAGCCCCCCCCATTAAAACATTGCCACAAATAATAGAAATACTTGCAACATTTTAGAAATTTATTTAATTACCAAAAATTACCGCAGCAGTTAATGGTGGCTTTCCTGCAAGTATCTTACAAAATAAATTACTTTTACTGCCTGGTGATTTTGAGACAAATCAATAAACAATAAAGTACTCTTTGTAGCTCTTAAGTCTTCACTTTGTGCTTTAACAGGAGGCAACATCCTTCCACAATGAAGTCTTTTTATAGTTGCTTAGTAGTCTCATGTCTCTTCTGAATTTATATTCAACCTTTGGGTGTTCAATAAGACTGATGAATTAACTGACTATCATAGCAACCTGAGGAGTTACTCCAAAATATTTGCATCAAAGACAAGCCAAAGTCAAAATCACTGGTCTACACTGTGCACTTTCTGACTTTTCTATCTTGAAAATCTTCATCTAGATCCTTTCAAAGGACTTTCGAAAGGTGAGATGCAAGGGGTAAATGTCCAATATTGACTTCCAATTTACCTGAAAGAAGCAGTGAGCCATCTTCAGAAATGACTGTAATTGGACACAGGAAGAGCATGGGGCTGAAAGGACCACACTGCCGTGGGTCGAACAGAACTCAATTTGGATTCCCAAGTTTTTCTTTGTTATGGGGTCACACCCCACAGTCCTCAGATCTTACTCCTGGCTCTGTGCTCAGGAATAACCTCTGGCAGTGCTCAGGAACCATATGCAGTGCTGGGGAATGAACTTGGGTCAGAACCAGGGATTAAAACAGGTCAGCAGCGCCTGCAAAGTCAGAACCTTAACTCCTGTACTATCTCTTGGGCCCCATCAGTTTGAATTCCTGCTTGATCTTTATGACCCTGGGAAAGTTCATCAAACCTCTTTGAGTTCTCATTTCATTTATCAAATGGAAACACAAGGTCAGCTTACAAGGCTTACAAGGTTGTGAGCACTACATTAGACACAATATATAAATAGGCTGCTTAGCACAGACCTCACCTATGATAAATACTAAATATATGACTGCAATTACTAAACGATGTCCGGGGCAGGAGAGATGCTCAATAGGCCAAACACATGCTTTGTATACCGAAGGCCCAAGTTTGATCTTCATACCACAAGGTCCCCTTAGCACCAATAGAAGCACCCCCACCACAGAGCCAGGAGAAGCTCCTGGGTACCAGAGGGTGTGGCCCCCAAACAAAAAAAGAAATGTTTAAGACTCAATTTTCGGTGTAATATTAAATGCCTAACTGAAGCTGCAAGTCATTCAAAGGAAAAATATAGGGATTTAAGAATAAAATTTTCTCTTTAGTGCACTTAGCTCGACTAGCCTTTACATCGGTGTTTTTTCGAACCATAAGCTTTAACCCACGACGGGGATGGGAAATCATTTAGTGGATCTCAACCAGCATTTTGAAATAAAATTGAACGGAAACATAAGAATGAACTGCAAAGCCAGGGAGAGGGCTGGAATAACACTTAGCAAGCAAGAGTCCCAGCACCTCATCGCATGCTCCCTCTCACCATATCAACCCTGTACACGGAGCCAGGAGTAGCCTCAACTACTGCCTGTGTGACTCCAAAACAAAGCAGTGAGCCAAAGAGATAGTAGAGAAAGTAAGACTCTTGCCTTGCACACAACTGACCCCTATTCGATGCCAGGCATTGAATGCTGCCCCCTGCCAAGCACTACCAAGGGTCACTCTAGAGGAATGTGGCACCAGCAGAATGTGGGAGCAAAAACAAACCCAAAAGATGAATGATTACACATAAGAAGTCTACTCTTGGGGCTGGAGTGATAGTACAGTGGGTAAGGCGCTTGCCTTGCACACAGCCGACCCTGGTTCAATCCCAGCATCCCATATGGCACCACCAGGAGTGATTCCTGAATGCAGAGCCAGGAGTAATCCCTGAGCACTGCCAAGAAAAATTTTAAAAGTCTATTCCTTAAACTATCAGTTTCATCTGAAAACCATTTGAAGATCTCCGTATACTGGATAACAATATATAGTGCATTTCTTATTATTCCCTCAAAAGTTGAAAAACCACTACATCACCTGGTAAGAACAAAAATGATCTAACACAAATTGCTTAGTTTGTGCTCAACATTACTCTAGGCATAGACACACGTATCCTCATTGGAGCCTCTCCCAGACTTCTAAAGGCCGGTACGACAGTGTATCCCAGTTTACAGACACTGAAATGAAGAGAGACGGCATCACTAGTGGAAATTGCATTTCAGTGGATCCAAGTTTCGAATTCAGTCACCTGACCCTCAGCACTGGCACCTCGAACCCTTTCACAAGTTCTGGGTGGTAAAATAGACCTTGTCCTTGCAAGAGTTGTTCTAAAGGTAGACTTGGAGCAGGCCTCATGAAAGCTAAGACACTCCACAAGCACTTCTGGGAAGGCAGCTGATCCCGGACCAGGCTGTGTGACCAGAGGTGAAGGCACTGGCCTGGGCGCCAGCTTCTGTCCCTGGCATTGCTGCTTTGGTGGCAAAGGAGTTGGCAAGTCATTTAATCTCGCTGCGTCTGGATTTCCTCACCTACAAAACGGGAGTGATACTATCTGCCCTGGGTCCCCACAGGCCATTGTGAAAAAATAAATGTACAGCCAGCCGGTGAAAAGTTCTCTTGTGCTACACAGTTACATGAGAGGGTGTCTATACCACCCACAGGACACCACCCTTCACAGAAACACATTAAATAGGATCTAAAAGGGAAGGAAGGTCACCAGGCTTTTTCTATATGTGTTTGGAAACTTTCTGCATGGCCTCTTGACACACAGTAGGCCTTCAGTACATGTTCATTAAAATAAAAGAAGTAAGCCAGCTCCATCTGGATGCTGGTTCTCTCTGTATTTTATTTTCTGAGTGCTCATTCTTTCCCACTTAATTTTAATTGAGGACTGGAGAGACAGCATAGGTGATAAGGCACTTGCCTCAAATGTGACTGCGTTGGTCACACCCTCACACTGATTCGCATATGGTCCTCTGAGCATCACCAGAAGTGATCTCTGAGCACAAGGTCAGTCGCTGAGGACTGTCACGTTACACGTGACAGGCCCCCAGACCACAAACAAAAAACTGGGCCAGAGACATAGTATAATGGGTAAGACACTTGCTTTGCAGGTAGCTGACTGGGCTCAATCCTTGGCACCACACATCATCCCCTGAACATCTCCAGGAAGTGACCCCTGAGCACAGACAAAGCCAGGAATAAGCCCTGATTACAGCCGAGTGTGGCCCAACTCCCCCTGAACAAATGAATCAAACTATTTATTGAACACTTACTATATCACAAATGAGAATGCAATATTTTTTTTAAAAAAAAGATGAAAAGACAGTCACTTATACTGGAGAATTTCATGTTAATACCAATATATTTTTTTCTAAAATTGCATAAAGGAAAACTAAAATATGGCTTCGTCTAGCAATAATATACAATTACAGTGTGTAGTGTAAGAAAGAACTATATGAAACCTTCTGTTTTTATACCAATTACCTATAGATGCACAATAGATGCAGGTCAGTATTATTCTCTTGCAGGTTCTAAATTTTGTGCTAAATTCTTCTATTGCGTGTGGGTGTGTGGCAGGGCTGGGGGAGGAAGAGGAGACTGAGGGGGGGAGTGGTCCCAAGTGGTGCTCAGGAGGCCCAAGGGCCCTTCCAGTGATCCTATCAACCAGGTCAGCAGTTCAATGCAAGAGCCAAAGATAGGGTGCTACTTGGGCCCTGCAGTGTTAGGATCACCTGGGTCCCCCAGAAGTGCTGGGCACAGGGGTGCGGTGGTAAAAGCCTCCAAGGCCACACCCAGGAAGGTCTCCCTCCTTAATCCCCGACTGTCTCTCAGTCCCTGTGCTAAGTTCCCTGAATTTTCAGAGTTTAAGTTTCTCAATATCAAAAGTTAATATATTAGACTGAAAAATAAGATAACATCTTTTTTAAAAATCTTATGTAGATAACATCTTAAATAATACTGGAAAGCTGATCTAGTAGCATTATTTTTTCTTCCTTCATATTTCTGAGCTGAATTCACCATAATGCAATATAATATCTTATAAGATGCAACTGCTCTCTCCCCCCGCCCCCCCCCCCCGTTTCTTTTGTTAAAAAAAAAAACAAACCTGTCTTTAAGACGTTTTCTTGTAGGTAATTTTCTGTTGCCTATATTGAACCAGGAATAAGGAATATGTTTCTCTTCGAATAAAGGAGGTAACAGAGAGGATGCCCTTCCTTTGTTGACTTTTTTAATTATTCAAAAGTGAGTGCTGTCTTCCGATTACCCCCCCTCCTCCCGACACACACAATGCCAAATAATTGTTGCTTATTTTATACATAACACCACTAGTCCAGGGGGTTTTTACGGGCGAACATTGATTTAAGGAAAACTTAAAATGAATTGAAAATTTGCCACAGGGTTATCTACTAAGAAGCTTTTACTAAAATTGCCTTATCCTTTGTATCCTAACCACTCCCTCTCCACCATCGCGGCCACACACACACACACACGCACACACACACACACACACACACACACCCTAGTACCACCCCAACACACTCTCCCCGCCCCCCCACCCCCACCCCACAGACACACACCTGCACCAGATTATTTTAACATTTCACAACGCACGCTCAATACTTACTGGTTGTGCGCCCCACAGCCCTCCCCTCTCCAACATGGACCGAGTGACTGTGTCCTCACAGCTGTGTCTTCCTTCTCTCTCCAGACACAGTTCAGGAAAAAAAATGCCCGCGATGCTGGGCGCTGCGAACATCTACCTCCCCTCGGGCGCGGGCGAGGGTCCACGTCTTCCTGACCGTGCCGGTGCAGAAAAGCTCCGACACCCCACCCACCGCGTGCAGGGGGTGGGGGGGATCGGCGGGTCCCGGGGTCTCGCCCCCACCGCGCTCTGCCCGCCTGGGCGGGTGCAGGACCGGGTGGGGTGGGGGGAGATGCGCGGGCAGACAGACCCCCGGGGGGCTGGCGCTGGGGGTGGGTGGGGGGACAGGAGAAGCCGCTGCCCGTCCCGGCGGCTCGCAGCCCGCAGTAAACAGGGGGGGAACCTTTGTCTCGCCTCCGCCTCCCCGCGACGGGCTCATCCGAACCGGGACCACCCCCCTCCACGCCCCGCGTGTGCGCGATCGGCCCGCGGAGGTTAAACAAAGCCCCGCGGCGCTGGCGGGGGGCGCGGGCTGCCCGGACGGCGGGGCCCGGGGCGCGGCGCGGGGAGCGGCCCCCGAGCTCCCACAATCGCGCGGGTCCCGTCGGTCCCGGAGGAGCCCGCCCGCCCCCGCCCCCCGCCGCCCGGCTCGGGGACTCACCTGAGGTCCCCGCGGGCGCCCCGCAGCCGCGCGCACCCGCCACCGCAGCGGCCCCAGCCGCGGCCTCCGCTGCGCCGCCCGCCGTCGCCTCCGCCGCTGCCGCCGCCGCCGCGCGGCACTGCGCCCCGGCCCGCGCCGCCCGGTCACATGCTCGGACCCGCGCCGCGCCCCCCGCCGCCGCGGACGGCCCCCCGGGTGGCGGCGCGCGCCGTTACCTGCGTGGGCGCTGCTGCGTGGGCCGGGGGCGCCGGGTCCGCGGGTGTCCGCGGCGGAGGGGGCCCGCGCCGGCGTCTGGTCCCTGCACGGGCCACCCGGGCTCCGGAGCGTCGCGCCGCTGGGCCCCAACACCCCGGGAGCCCCGGACGGACGTCAAATAAATATCAAGTTGTTTGCCCGGGTTGTGGGGGCAGGGAAGGGGAGGACTGGATGGTAAGGCACTGGCCTCGCGCGAGGCCAGCCTGGCTACTGTCCCAGCCACCTCGTAGGGTCCCCTCCCCGAGCCCCGCCAGGAGTGATCCCCCCACCCCCACCCCGAGAACCTCCAAAACAAAAACAAACACACAAAAAGTTGCCCTACGGAAATAGAAAGACTCTGAATTGCCTTGCTGAGGTCGCCATTCGTCAGAGCAGAGTGACAGTGACATTCAGGGCTTTGTTGTCCCCAGCTATAAATTAACTCGTGATCGATGCTTGATGGAAAACAGTTATCTTTTCTCCTTGTGGCCTTAGGGAAACGCGGAGCCGGTTACTCTATCCCTTTTGTTCTGTGCAAAAGATGCTAATAATAATAATAATAATAGTAGTAGTAATGAGTGTAATTAATCGGGACTTCTGAAGCAAAAAAAATCTCAGAGGCAAAAGTTGGAAAGTGTTCGGTGCTGAACCCGATATCCTAATGCGGGAAACAGGACTGAGTTCCTGCAGGTGTAATGATTTGGAAGGAACAGCTCTGATACTAGGAACGCCCCAGGCATGCTACCATATCCAAGGGGATTTTCGTAGCTAAGCGGTTTTAATGAAGCAGCAGGAAGCATGGTTGTATATTGTGTTTGTGTTCAGTGCTTACATAACCCAAACTATGTCTGCCTTTTTTTTTCTAAATAAGAATCACAAAGAGTTTTATAAAGAGTTGAGCAAATATCTTCTTGATTTTCTCTGGAAACAACCTAAGCTTCCAGAAGCCAAAAATTCACAGCCCAATTTATCTACACAATCAAAATCCCATGTAGAATATACATCCTTTTTCTTGATACAATTGTGCAACAGCATGAAAATACACTTTATAAAAATTAAAATGTACGTTAATAATGTGTGGGGATCTACTTTTAATGTTGGCAAGGAGAGGCACCCTAATTAACGCACTCTTAAAATAATTTAAAAATTTTGGCAAATTTCTGCTCATATTAAAGAATTCTAGCTGAACGTCCCATTTGCTGAAGGAGCTGAGTGCATACTTTGCAACCTGAAAGATAAGGTTTGGTTCCCCACGGCATATGTACTCTAAACAGAATCACTAAGCATCCAGACATTGTCCCCCCCACCCCCACTCATAAAAGAAAGAAAGAAAGAAAAGAAAAGAAAAAAGACGACAGGCCAGAGAGATAGTGGAGGAGTTAAAGTACTAGACTCGCACGAAGTTCCTGGCGCCACACAGTCCTCTAGCACCACCAGGAGTGATCCCTGAACACAGCCAGGAGTAAGTCCTGAGCACCATTGACTGTGGCAGAAAAAAAACAAAAACAAAAACAAAAAAAACCCATAGATTAAAAACAAACAAAAAGACACCTGGCCATTTAACTGCTGTATTGGGGTGGAAGGAAAGGATACATGAAATAAATGGTCTATTTAGACCAGTCATTCTTCATCATGCATGCTTTGGTCTTCTAGGAGACACTCGGCAACATTTGATGACACTCTGGATTGTCACAACTGGTTGGCAGGTGCCACTACTGGCATCTAGTGGGTAAAGACCAGAGATGCTGCTAAAGCATCATACCGTGCAGGGGTCGATGAATTATGTCCCACTCAGGAACAAGAGGGACACAAGCTTGGACTGGGAACTTCAGAGTCTCTTGCCACACCTGCTCTCCATCACTTTCCCTTGGAGCCACACCACGTGGCTTCTTCAGGAGCAAGGAAGAAATGCAATAGTACATCTTTCACAGGGACACAGACTGGCAAACTGAAAGGGACATCACTCATGCAAAGAAAAGTCATGGTGAGAACATAAACACACACATACACATATATAATCACAAAAGGTACCAAGAGCAGACAATGTGATGAGCACAGGCTTTGCACACAGGAGGCCAGGGGCTCCCAAAAGCCCCACCTAGAGCAAGTCCTGGGCACAGAGCTGGGAGTAGCCCCTAAGCACTTCCAGGTATGGACTCCAAACAAAACAGATACACAAAAAGATCATGGTCCCGGTCCTCCCGTTGTTCATCGATTTGCTCGAGCGGGCCCAGTAACGTCTCCATCCTGAGACTTCTTGTTACTGTTTTTGGCATATCGAATACGTCACGGGGAGCTTGCTAGGCTTTGCCGTGCGGGTGAGATACTCTTGGTAGCTTGCCGGGCTCTCCGAGAGGGATACAAAAAGATAAAATAATATAAATATTGTGGTGTGGAAGGCAATTACTGTCTCTTGCAATTACTTCAGAACCCTTCGT
The DNA here is from genome assembly GCF_029834395.1 of Sorex fumeus. Taxonomy (NCBI): domain Eukaryota; kingdom Metazoa; phylum Chordata; class Mammalia; order Eulipotyphla; family Soricidae; genus Sorex; species Sorex fumeus. The sequence continues at coordinate 28,092,409 of NW_026606070.1, forward strand.
GTCTACTCTACAACCCTGACCTTAAAAGTGAGCAAACTGAGAGCCTGGGTGATAGTACAGGGAGTAGGGGGCTTGCTTTTCACGGGGCCCACCTGGGTTTGATCCCTGTCACCTGATACTGTGCCAAGCCTGCCAGGTGTAATCTCTAAATGCAAAGCCAGGAGTAAGACCTGAACACCACTGGGTATGACCCAAAAACAAAAGAGAAAAAGAGAGCACATGTTTCATAGACATGTGTGAGACCCTAGGTTTGATCCTGGCATGTGATCATGCACACACACACACACGTACACAAACACACACACACACTGTGTTTTTGTTTCTTTTAGGGCAATACTCGGTAGTGCTCAGGGGTTACTCTTGGCTCTGCATACAAGAATTATTCCTGGCCTGCTTGAGGGCCCATATGAGGTGCTAAGTTCCAAACCTGGGTTGGCTCCGTGCAAAGTGCCCTGCCCTCCAAACTATCTCTCTGGTCCCAGGAAACAAAAATTCATCATCATTTTTCTTGCAGTTTTTTTGTTTGAGGGCCACACCCAGAGATGCTCAGAGCTTACTCCAGGCTCTGTGCTCAGGGATCACTCCTGGTGATATTCAGGGGTCCAGATGTGACACTGGGCATTGTATCTGGGTTGTCTGCATGCAAGGTAAGTGCCTTACACCCTGGCTTATCCGCCCACCCCCTTACCATCATTTGGAAAGTTTCTATTGGGCATGACATTCCCTTCTGACATTCTAAGGGATGGGTTATTGTGAAATTTAGGATTCAAAAGAGAGTCGGGTGGGCTTATTGAAGTGCTCAGCAGGCAGGCAATGACTCGGGTTGGAAATGTGATCAGAACACCTAAGGTAACCACAGAGCTGGCTTGCCATCTCTGGTAGGGTACTTCACTTACATTTCCTCAAATCTGTAAAGTGGGCTAGCTATTGCATTTCACATATATTATCAGTTCTAGTGAGTTGTCACGGTGCCCAAAAATAAAATATTGGGAAAATATGTTAGGTAAATATAAACACAAAGAAAGCATCTAGGGACAATTATCCACATGCAAAAGAATGAAGCTGGGGGAAAATGATGCTGACACTTCCATACTGCACATGAAGGGCCAGATCACAGGACAGTTCAATGGGCTGAACAACTGCTTTGCTGGGCTCAGTCCCAGCACTGAGTATGGTCCCTGAGCAGCACCAGGTATGGTCCCACAAACATCAACAAAAGTTGAAGAAATGAGTAAATGTTCATGCCCTTGGGTTTAGATAATGATTTCTTAGATATGCCACCAAAATCAAAAGAAGAAAAGGGAAGTATACCAAAATTTAAAACTTTTGTGCTACAAATGCTATCAAGAGTGTGATAAAAATGATTCACTGGAGGGACGGTACAGGGGTTAAGGTACCTGTCTAACAGGCTTACCCCAACACAATGTCTTGCTCTGTATACGGTCCCCCATGCATCTCTAGGAATGATCTCTGAGCAGAGCCAGGAGTATAATCTGTGTGGCCCCCACCCACTGCCAATATGATTCACAGCATGGGAGCATATTTGTAAATTAAATGACATTTGGGAAGTTTCTCAAGCACAGGCTGCTGAGGGGCGTGCCATCTGGAAGAGAAAGGATGAGCGAGGTGGAGGGGTCCGAGCAGAGTTCCTATCCTTGTTCTCGGGTACAAGGAGCGGATGCTCTAACCTAGGTGTTGGTGAGAGCCGGGAGAGAAGTGGGGCCCCAGCTGTCCTGCCAGTTAAGCAACACTTAGAGGCTGAGGATGGAGACAAGCTGTCTGAGTGGTGTCCTCCTCCCACGAGAGCACCGAAAACTGCTGGCATCCTCCTCAGTGCTCTGCTGATGAGCTGTGCCACCTCCCTCACTCTGCCCAGCACTCCTTGATAGGATGCTTTAAGCACTGAAGAAGTTCAAGCCTCATTTGGGCATTATATCAAAGGGTAATTCTATAAATCACCCTTTTATCAGTAACCCATTGATGGGCATTCTTGTTTGGTTTTTTGTTTGCTTTTTGGGTCACACCCAGTGATGCTCAGGGGTTAGTCCTGGCTCTGCACTCAGGAATTACTCCTGGCAGTGCTGGGGGACCATATGAGATGCTGGAGATCAAACCTGGATCAGCCTCGTGCAAGGAAAATGTCCTACCTGCTGTACTCCGGCCCGATGGGCATTCTTGGGACCCAAAATAATAGCAATGAATTCCCTCTCTGTCCCTGACTGAGATCCCTACACAGCAGCCTAACAAGAGATTGTGTGGTGCTAAAGGCAAGAAACTGAAGTGGCTGGTGTTTGGCTCTCCTGTTGTATGGGCTGTGCTGGTCCACAGGGGCTGCAAGCCAGAATCACTCAGGTAGGCACGGCCCTTCCTGAACCATTTGCTTGGCCTGATGCAGCCAGTGGCACATGGACCTGCCATGCACATGTTCAAACACACAACTAACATCTTTAAAAAAAAAAAAACTCTTGTAGAGCTGGAGTGATAGTACAGCAGGTAAGGCACTTACTTGCCTTGCATACCTGCTAACCCAGGTTCAATTCCCGGCAGAACATATGGTTCCTCTGAACCGGCAGAACATATGGAGCACTACCAGGAGTGACCCTTGAGTTCAGAGCCAGGAGTAAGCCCTGAGCACTGCCAGGAACAACCTGAACATTTCCAGGTGTGTCCCCAACACACACACACACACACACACACACACACACACACACACACACACTGATCTGAGCAGCCAAGGGTTCTGGCATGTATTACTTTCGTGCCACTACTCAGTGGCAGGGCCCATACTTCATGACCAAAACAATATAATGACGATGATTCATTTTTTTTTAAATAACTTTATTAAGTCATTAGTTTAGTTACTGACACCAACACCAATCCCACCGCAATTATACCTTCCTACCACCATTATTTCCAATTTTCCCAATCACCCCTTGAGCCTGCTTCCATAGCAGGCCCTCAATAATTTATTTTATATTGTTTGTTATAATTTTCTAAAAGAATGATCAAAAAAAATGTTTCCTTAGAAGAAAGTTAGTGAAGATTCTTGTATCTCCACCATGGAGCCCTTAAGGCCTTGAATGAAAGATTACTAAGATGTTACAGGTTAAACCTTCTGTGTTTATGTGTTGTAAATCAAGATTGGTCGCTTTCTACATTACATACCATCCAACCTGGTGTGCTATCCCTGGTTTATGAGAGTCATGGAGTTTAGGATTTCACATGGCTTAAATCACAGCCGCATGCTCCAGATTGTCCAAAATGTATAAACTGGGTGATACAGCTGGAGTTAAATTCTTAACTGGCATATTTGGGCATGTGCGTAACTGCTGGGATTCCGGAAGTACAGGGATATGGGGGAAGGTAGCTCATCCTGACCCTGTGAAAGTTGGAGATTTCAATCACAAAACTCTCATACCTGAATTTTTCAAAAAATTAATTTCTTAATGAGGCTCATCTGAGTAGTGGGGTCCGGCTGGGTGCATGGCGGTGTTTGTGGAGTGTGGAGGTTTTTGGCTGCTGGGACTCTGTTTGGGCGGGCATGGGGGCTCACCTGCCCCTCTCTGGGTGATCTGGGATGACTCAGCCTTGTTCAGGATCCGGGAGATATTCGGCCACTTGTTGATCTTTTTCGAGACTTATTTCTCTGATGATGATTATTCCTATCAGGTTTAATAACACCCAAACTGGAGTGACCTGTCACTTTTTAGTTTATCTGTTGCTGGAGCAATAGCATAGTGGGTAGAGTGTTTGCCTTGCTCGCAGCCAACCCAGGTTTGATTCCTCTGCCCCTCTCAGAGAGCCCGGCAAGCTACTGAGAGTATCTCACCTGCATGGCAGAGCCTGGCAAGCTCCTCATGGCATATTTGATATGCAAAAAAACAGTAACAAGCCTCACAATGGAGATGTTACTGGTACCTGCTTGAGCAAATCGATGAACAACAGGAGGACAGTGCAACAGGTGTGGGGAGATAGCCACAGTCTGCATCCTCATCATGGGTAACCGTTATTTGGAGGTTCATCTCTTCCCTGCTGTCAATGACCCCCAAGGTAGTAGGTCAACCTAAGTGGAATGAATCCAGAGGAACACCCAAGCAGCCTTCAGGGCTTCTCTGTTCAGCCAGGCTTGAGGTCAATACTGGTTAGTCTCTTCCTGATGCCTAGAATCCTTAAATGTTTGCCTTTATTAATGGTGTATTAGTCCTACTATTCATTTGCTTCGATGCACAGCGGGTGAGGGTAACCTGGGTAGCTAATGGTATCCTTAAATTTTCAAGTCTAATAACATACAGGGTTAGGGGTGGGCAGTCGGCCGTGAACTCCCTGATCATTATTGCTGTGGGCAGCGTTGCTGAGGGCAAAAATGCGAGGCCCAGATTTGGAGTAAGAAACTCAATGCCAGAATGTGAGGTCCTGACTGATCTTCACCCAGGCCATCCCTCAGCCTGCTGTTGGCAATGAGCAGCCATAAAGAATGGTATGAGTCTCCCTCCAGTACAGAGAGGCTTGCCAATTGCAAGCCCTGAGAGAGATGGATTCCCTGAGCTCGTTCACAGGACCTGGCAGGCTTAGGATTCATTTGGGTCTGTTGGTCTTGGCCCTGTGGGACGTGGGATCACAGGAAGCAAGGTAAGCAGGACGCTTGTGCTGCCAGCTGTGCCGTGAACAACAAAGGCTTTTGTCTGGGGTCCAGCGATCTTTTTCCTGCTGGCATGCAATCTCTTTATCTGATGTCCTCGGAAAAGTCCTCAACCTTATCTTCAAATGCGTAACTTTCCCACTGCACCCAATTTATATTCCCATAAAAATGTATAAAAATGTAGGGTATAAAAATAAAAGTGGAAAAGGAAAGTGTATCGTGTTTTTGTTTTCTTTTCCCCCTCCAATCAGGTTTAGCTGCTCAGGTACAGATGCAGAGTAGCTGACTGTAAATAACATTTGAGTTTTCAGTTCAGATGAATAGGAGCGATCAGGAAAATACATTAACTAAGGAGAAGTGAGACTGACTTAGTGACCGAGATATGTGATAGTCAACTCTGGGGAGATGCTGAGTCAGAATTTTTAGAATAGTTGTAACAGAAAGATGGACCTAGGAAGGTGGTATGAGAGGAAGAGGATGCTAGAAACTGAGTTTTTAGAAGTAAAGACAAAATCTACAGCAGTGTATTCCAACTAGAGGTTGAGTCCTATTATTAGTGGGTCAAGAAATTAAAGTGTGAATCCGTTCCTTTATTTAGTATTTTAAAACAGTGGAAGCACACTGGAATCTTCTAGAATCTTTCTAGAGTTAAACAGTGGAAGCACATTGGAATCTTTTAGAATCTTTCTAGAGTTAAATGAATCAGGAGAGGGACAGACACAGAATGAGAGCAGTCATTTGTGGGATATAAAAAACACAGCATTTCTCAACCTTGGGGGCTGTATGTATGAAATACCCAAGGGGGAGTCACAGTTGAAAATCAAGTCAATAGTGGAGCTCACAGCACAAGACTGCAAGACCAACTGCAGGAAAGGAGCACCACAGAGAGGACACAAAGTTGGAAGGGGACCACAGTCAGAAAAATGTTGAGGAATGATGCTCTGGAGAATATATATATATTCTCCAGAATATATATACAATATATATTTAATATATAAAATATATTTAAATACATAGAAATCTATTTTACATAAACATATGCAGATTTTGGACATAAAATCACACCTCCCTTCTGGAGATTCTGCTTTATCTGGTTCAGATACCTACTTTTCATTTAATTTTCCAGCTAACATCAATGTCTGACCTTGTCAAAAAAACCCTTGATCTAAGAAGATACTGAGAGAAAGAGATTAATGATACAACTAATGGCAGAAAAAGAAACCAGGTGCAGAAATCTCCAAAGAATTGGGGAGAAGGGGAGGGGCTGAGATGTGTGATAAATCTCAGGAAGGTGCAAGTGGCAATTCACGATTCCAACAAAAAGCACCTGTTCTCGAGAAAACACACACCTACTCAACCACTTTTGGAGAGGGATTATAAATGATATTTGACTTCATTTTTTAAAAAATTTTGAACCACTAAAAATAAAGTCCTTGTGAATAGTGCTGCAGTGAAACAGAAGAGCAGATGGTTTTTCTGCAGTTTTTTTTTTTGCCCCGTGGGTATATTCCCAGAAGTGGTTTTGCTGGGTCATATGGAAGCCAATTTCTAGTTTTTTGAGGAATGCCCATACTATTTTCAAAAAGGGCTGAAACCAGTAGGCATTACTACCAACAATGAACGAGAGCCCCTTTCTCCTCTCATTTGTGCCAGCACTGGTTGTTCTTGTTCTTTTTGATGTGTGCCAGTTTCTGTAGTATGAGATGATGATATCTCATTGTTGTTTTGACTTCCATCTCCCTGATGACTAGTGATGTAGAGCATTTTATTTTTCATGTGCCTTTTGGCCATTTGTATTTCTTTAAAGAAGTTTCTGTTTATTCCTTCTCCCCATTTTTGGTGGGGCTGAATTTTTTTTTAAAATAAAGTTCTGCCAGTGATTTATAAACCTCATATTAATTCCTTATCAGATGGGTATTGGGTAAATAATTTTTCCCATTCTGTGGGCTGTCTTTTCATCTTGGTCACCATTTCTTTTGAGGAGTAGAAGCTGGAAACAACCTGAGTGCCCGAGAACAGATGACTGGATAAAGAAACTATGGTACATCTAGCCAATGGAATACTATCCAGTCACCAGGAAAAATGAAGTCATGAAATTTTCTTATAAATGAAATGGACATGGAGAGTATCATGCTGAGTTAAATGAATCAGGAGGAGAGGGGTAAACACAGAATGACAGCAGTCATTTGTGGGATATAACAAAAACACAGCATGAGACTATTACCCAAGGACAATACAAATGAGTGCCTGGAGAACTAGCCCACGATTGGGGTGGAAAGTGGGGTGGAAAGGGCAGTTAGGATCGAGAAGGAACCGCTATAACGAATTGTTGAAAGTGATCACTCTGGACAATAACTGAGTGCTGAGAGTAAATAAAAGGATATACATGATAACCTTTCGGTACCTGTATTGCAAACTATAATGCCCAAAAGGTGGGGGGAGGGGGAAGGGGGAGGGAGGGAGAGACAGAGATAGAGAGATAGAGATAGAGAGAGAGAGAGGGAGAGGGAGAGGGAGAGAGAGAGGGGGGTGGTGGGGAACACAGACTGGGGTGAGGACAATGGTGGTGGGAAATGTACAATGGTGAATGGAGAGGTGAAGGAACAGTGTATGACTGAAACGCAATCATGAACAACTTTGTAACTGTGCATCTCATTGTGATTAAAAAAAAAATTAAAAGTCCAAATAGACATTTCTTCAAAAATGATAAATGATGAACATGTAAAAAACCAAATGTCTTTAAAAATATAAGGTACCTACCATTCAGAATTTTACCCAGACCTCTCCACAGAAATCTTGATTTGAGCAAATGTTACTTAATTGAGACTACTCATATCTTTTTTTAAAAAAAAAACTATTTGTAAGAAAATAAATTGACTGTAAAGTTTATTAGAAAAATCTATGTCAAGATCCATAATTTCAAATTATTTAAGACAAATTAAGAACATCTCTGAAAGATCAGAACATTCAATATTTTAAAATAAAATGAATTCAAATTATATTATCATGGTTATGGAAATAATTATGGGGAGATACACACTTTTTAATTATAGGAAAACACTTAAGGTATCAAAATATATCTTGCTGTTACTTTTGGGGTAAATGTGGGACAAATATTTAAATTTTATTTACATGTATTTATTAAAATCTTTTCCATATGAATTGCAAGCAGTCCCATTTCTCTTGTAGTTAAGGTATAATACAGGAGTTTGTTTACACAAAAGAGACAGAATATATAACATCACAAAGATGGTGGTAAAGTAAGTCACATCACACCCACGCAATACATTAATTCACAGAACATGACCTAAACATACATGGCAGATGAACTTTAGAAAAGAGCACGACCCATTTCCGGGTACATGCACAAGTCACTTTATTTCGCCAAAGAAGGAAACGAGATGTATTAAAATAGTTGGTCTTCCACTTGCTTATGTTAGGTTTTAAGTACTTTTACGATAACAATGAAATCTATTAATAATAGCTTTTTTGCCAAATGTGTGTGGTTCAGTTTTTTGCAGCTGGCATTCTATTTCGTATGCCCTTTTATTGTACATGTATACTATACTTTAAAAGGATAACTCTGGAAATTCAGCATAAAAAGCTCTTTTCTATTTAATATGTCCCAGTTCAACAGTTAGTACTAATCTGAAAGGATGATGGACTGGTTTAAAATAAAACTGATAATGAAGGTATACTAGAATTTTAATACAATGTTTCACTCTACCCCATGTAAGTTTATACTCCAAAATTTGAGATTTTTTTTGAAAATTATTCCATCTTTTCGTTACATTGTTTTATAAAATGCTGAATTCAGCTCTAAGTTTGATTTTAATACAATTTGCATTATGTGAAGAGTTCATGTGCCAGCCAAATAATGTAATTATGCATATGATATGTAAACCTATCCTTTACATCAGAGTTCTTCTCATTGGTAATAATAAATTATATGTGGTAATCATTATTTTATCAAGATATCTGCCGCTGTAAGAGCAGAGCTGGATATATTCCCCTTAAAGACAGAATTGAAATTCAGTCCTTTATGAATGCATTAAGGATATAGGTTACAGAGAGGGATTAAATCAAACTAAAAACACTTTAAAACATATACTGTAAGTAAATATTTACATACATATATCATGGCTCAATAAAAAAGATATCTAAATCACAATGTAAACAAAACATTCTATTAATTCACAGCATACACACTTTTAGGAGGAATTTAAATCAGGAATAATAAAAATATAGATACAATACCAGTTAGCACTATTAATACATATTTTGTTTGTCAAACATATGGAAATATACACACATAGGCAAAGCTCTTTAAAAAAATTTTACATAAATAATCATTGATTTAAATAAATGTTGACAGAGGTAGAATTTGTGTCAATGCTCATGATTTTTCAGTAACAAGTACTTGAAATATTTCATTACTGCTCTGTCCTTTTAAAAATCCATAAGACCAACTCATTAAAAGTCATCCATTCTGAAAAAGGGAGGGGGAAGAAAGATTGAGAAAAAAAAGCAATAAAATTACTCATACATTCACAAAAAACCTGAATTTCAGTGTGCTAAACTAAGTCTGTAATTCCTGACAGAAGCTTTACTCACAATTAAATTCTTTCAATAGCTATGAAAGTACTGATCTACTCTTTAAGAAGGTATTACCCTCAAACTATCAAAGGACATCAAAGTACACCATGGAAAGAGCCCCTGTGCATCACTGAGTATTGCCCCAAACAAACAAAACCCAAACTAAATGACTCCTACACAGTGAATGGAATACGGTGTGCTAATAAAAATAATTCAAAAGGAATGATATAGTATTTAACAAAATTATACACAAGTACCATAACCAAATACTTTGACTTTATGTGCTATGTAATCAATTAGAATGTATACATTAAATATAAAATATCCTAGAATGGAAACAGTAAGATAAATATATATATAAAAAATATATTTCCCCCCCACTTCCTGCCCCAAGAAAAAAAGTATATTGTCTTTTTCCTGCAAAAGCATAGTTAAGAAGAAATTATCAGAGATTCAACACTGATTACAAAAAAAAGAAAAAGCAACTGGGCGGGAGAGGCAGCTCAACAGGTTAAAGGCATTGTCCTGCATGCAAGAGGCAGGTGTTTGACTCTCTGAAAGTTGCCTGATCACAGTCAGGAATGCTCCCAGGGCACAACCATGGAAAGAGCCCCTGTGCATGACTGAGTATTGCCCCAAACAAACAAAACCCAAACAGTATATGTCTCACCACAGAGTGGTAAATAGATCATCTGTGTGATGAACTACTAGATCTCTATTTTTAAAATGGCACCGTCCTCAATTTGCTCGAGTGGGCACCAGTAATGTCTCCATTGTAAGACTTGTTGTTACTGTTTTTGGCATATCAAATACATCACAGGGAGCTTGCCAGGCTTTATTACCGTGTGGGTGGGATACTCTCGGTAGCTTGCTGGGCTCTCTGAGAGGGGCGGTGGAATCGAACCCGGGCCGGCCGCGTGCAAGGCATATTACGCCCTACCTGCTATGCTATCGCTCCAGCATTTCTGAAAATACTTTTAATAAGAATTAAGTGCTTCCAACAATATTAAGAAGGGCGGTGGGGCTGGAGGAAGGGGCCAGGGGATGCCGAAGCACAAAATGAAACAAACCAGAAAAAAAAAGGGAAAAAATCTGATTATGAACATTTCAGAATTATATATGTGTATCTATGTTGTGTCTGCTTATGAAAAACTAAATATAAATGGAAAGTATACTAACATTCAAACTGCTACTTTCTCTGAATTCTAAAATTGAAAGTGAGGGGGCCAGAGAGATAGTACAATGAATAGGGCACTTGCCTTGTCACCCTGGGTTCGATCCTCAGCATCCCATATGGTCCCCCAAGCACCACCAGGAGTGATTCCTGAGTGCAGAGCCAGTAGTAACCCCTGGGCATTGCCAAGTGTGGCCCCAAAATTTTTTAAATGATTTATTAAATTAAAGTAAAAGTGACTGATTTGCTAATCTATGGCCACAGCAAAATTTTCACGACAGCCAAAAGGCAGAAGTAACACAAAATGCTCATCAATAATAAATAGATAGACAAAATAGAATACATATGCCTACTGTAAAGTATTACTCAGGCATTAAAAGGTAAAAAGTGTGAGGGATGGGTACGTGATCATTGCATAACTGAAACCCAAGCACAAAAATTTGTTACAACTGTACCTCATGGTGTTTCACTAATAAAAATTAAAAAAAAAAGTAAAAAGTGATGATATATTCTAAACATGTACAAACCCTGAAAACATTATTGTAATAAAATTAGACACAAAAGAACAAATATGTGGCACTCTACTGATATGAAACTCTAGAAGAAGCAATTTCATAAGCAGGAAGCAAGTTAGAGTCTCCAGGACTGGGGAGGGGAGGGCATGGGAGTGAACAGCTATTGCTTACTGGGTACAGTTTCTTTGGCGAGGGTGGGGGTGTGTGTGTGAAAAGTTTTGGCAATAATGGTGATGGCTGCACAACATCGTGATTCAATGTAACTACGTCATACTAGTATCACTGTCACGGTCCTCCCGTTGTTCATCGATTTGCTCCAGCAGGCACCAGTAACATCTCACAACAAATTGTGAGAGTTGTTGTTAGTGTGTTTGGCATATCGAATACGTCATGGGGAGCTTGCCAGGCTCTGCCGTGCGGGCGAGATACTCTCAGTAGCTTGCCGGGCTCTCCGAGAGGGACAGAGGAATCGAACTCGGGTTGGCCATGTTGGCTGCGTGCAAGGCAAATGCCCTACCCACTGTGCTATCGTTCCAGCCAACTAAGTCATACACTAAGAAAAATTGCTAAGATGCCATGTTATGCCTTTTTTTATACAATTAAAAAAGATTTTCTAAACTATGAAGGCCTTAACCCTGTTGGAACCCACTAAGTTCTATATTAATGGCTCTTGAAGTACAGTCTGCGGATCCCTGTGAATCCCCAGTCCCTCTTGAGCGTCAAGATTAAGCCTACTTTTAGTAAACTCATCAAGTATTTGCTTTTTCCATCTCTTATTTTCTCATGGTGTACAGTTGAGTTTTCCAGAGTATGGCACGAAAGGCCAGACAGCCAATACTTTATATTTGAGGGCAGGAGTTTGTGTCAGAACCATTGTTTTACCACTGCAGAAAAGCAGCCTTGGGGAATATGTCGACAATCAGGCAAGGCTACGTTTCAATGAAGTTTAACTTATAAACTAGGCATCAGGGTAGATGCCACCCCCACACCCTAATTTTCTAATCCTTGATGTTAAAATGCAGCTGTAAGTCAAGCATGAGGAAATGTGCCACAAATGTCATAGAACTTTATAATGAAAGGCTGCGTTTCCCCATCTGATCACATTCAAATTAATGCAGAGGCTTCAAAGTTGTAAAAATACCATGACTGCAGCCAGCACTGAGAAGAGGTCCTCTACATGAAAGAGGGAAATAAAATTTCAATCAGACAGACAAGCAAACAAAAGAGGGGCATCAGGAATTAATTTTAAGCTGCAGCCCCATGAACACTAATAAAGCTGGGTGCATTGGCATGTTACAGAACAGTACTCAGCTCCTGGAACAGGGTCCTAGAGGAAATGCCTCATCTCTGCACACACTTCCACTGAGAGGCAGAGATGCAATTTTTTAAAAGTCCATCTTAACAACTTTGGTCCAGCCTGCATTTCTCCAGTCAGCTATCTTTCCAAGGCTGGGGCTAACTCGTGTTTCTTTCCCACTCATTCTCATCTCCACTGAGCCAGAACTCCCTCCCACCCTTCCCCAGTTTAATGTGTTTTGACGCATATGGAGTATGTCCTGACAATTGCTTTGGAAAACTCATTTTTGCAACATCTGCTCAAATTTGAACAAACTGCATGTCCAGCATTTGTTCAAATTGTCCTGTCACTGCATCTGCCCAGTGACTTGACAATTTCACTCCTGTGACAGCGTTCTTGATGGGAGACTGGCACATGTGTCCATCAACATATGTGGATGGTAGTGTTCACCATAACTCTATTTGTAATAGGTCAGACTGAAAATTCCAAGCTGCCACTCAGGTGGCATAGCTGGCATGATTGTGAGTTCACATAACAGAAACACACTCACTGAGCAACTTAAAACACACCAACCAGCAGGAATGAATCTCAGGGTGTACCACCGAGAAGTGTGTTACAAAATGCCTACGCTGAGCCAAAGTTTTAATAATAAAAGGCAGTTACTTTTAAAAACCTGAAGGGAGAACTTAGTCCGCTATTAATTTTCCTCCCTGGCTGGGGGATCTCTCTCCTACTTTTAAATGTCGTTATTTCTAAAAGTAAAAATTAAAAACTAAAACCAGAAGGGAGCCCACTGATCTGGATGTAGGTTGTAAGAGTATGGTGAGTTGGTGCAAATCCATTTTTCTGCGTATCTAAGATGTGGTACTATTCAGTATGTATAGTATAATGTACTTTAAAAATCTATCCTAGATTTCAGTATTATTATACTGGTCCCGAATGGAATGTACTGTTCACTTTATACCACTAACTGGTCTCCCCAGCTTTCTGTGCCCTCCAACAATGCTCAAAAGCACATAAAGTTAACCAATGAGAAGAGTTTTTGCACCTTTACCCTTCTCTTGTACTCTTCCTATAGAGAAGTGCCTTCCAACATCTCTCATGCAGAGTAAAGCCTTCAATCCGTAGCAGCATTTAAGTCCTTTCTATGGCCCACTCTACGTTCCACAACTTTCTCCCCCATTACTCCTTAATCCTTGCTATTCCTATACTATTGAGTATACTGTATTCCACGTATTCATATTTCTATGTCATTAACCATCTTTTCATCATCTATTACTCGAATCTTGAACTTGGCACTTCAGCAAAGAGTACCCTATGTTATCTCTCATGTTGTATATATTTTCTGTATGAATGTCTTCTCTTATATTTATTAATGGCAGTATAATCTATGCACAAAAAATGCATAAATGAATGTTTAGAGAGCTTTCACAATTGTCTATACACACATAACCATTGCCACCAAAACACTAAGTAGTTCATGATGTTAGGAAGTTTTCCTAATGCTTTCCTAAGCAATTATTCCTCTCCCCACACAGAAAGCTATTTTTTGAATTCTTGTAACTAGAGATTAATTTGATCTCTCCTGGTTTTATATACATACCTTTCTTATAATTATTCATTCATATTTTTACTTGCTCAGGAGATTGCAAAGGTGACTTCAGAGTGGAACTAAGGGACGGTGTTGAAAGACCAAGTTGACGCATCTCTTGAATTGCCCGCTCTCTGTCAGTCAAGACCAGACATGTCAATATATGAAAGAGCCATGAAAAAAGAAGCAGTTAATCAACATTAATAAGAAAAAATAATACAAATATTAGGTGTCATTATCATTGGTTGTCTGGTGATTTCTACTTAATGTTTCTTAAAAGTAGGATTTAACTCAGGTTAAGTCCTAGGTTCTTGTATGAATTTTAAAGTAGTGGATAACAGATTTCTACTAATAGGACATAGCCTATAAGACTATTCAGTGGTGCTACAGCGGATTGTACAGCAGGTAAGGCATTTACCTTGCCCATAGCCAACGTGTGGTTCAATCCCCATCCCATATGGTCTCCCAAGCACTGCCAGAAGTAATTTCTGAGTGCAGACCCGGAAGTAGCCCCTGAGCATCATCACCGGGTGTGTGCCCCACAAAAAAAGAAAAAAAAAAAAAGGAAGACTTTTCAGGGCTAGGGCTATTACTAGTGGTATTTCAGTGGCAGGCAGGGCACATGTGTTGCGTGTGGCGAGGCCCTGGATTTGATGATACACCTAGCTGTGCCAAGTGTAGCCCCCCACACAACCTTTTCTTATTACAAACAAAGCAAAAATGATTGTTCAAAGCTTTGGGGCCTTATCCGTTTGTCACTTCACTGCGTATACATTTTCAAAGCTGAATGATGTGCTCTTTCCCTTTTCTTTCCCTTCTTACCTTCTCTATGTGTTAATCTACCCTCTTCCTTCTTTCTGGTGGGAGTGACACTGCCCTTTTAAAAATGCACAACTTATCTGATGTTCAGGTGCAGTGACAGCACAGTCAGCTAGTCTAGGTTTCTGTGGGGTCCAGGAGCAAGGGCGAGGGGAGGGGCCAGGAGAGAGCTCAACGGACTGGGTCATGTGCTTTGCGTGCAGAAGGCCCTGATTCAATCCCTAGCAGGGCTTGGTCCCCTAAGCACCATCAAGGGGTGACCTTCAAGTGTCCCTGAGTGTAGTCCAAAAACAAAAAAGGAAAAGAATGTGAGGGGTTTAGAATGCTAGGCCAGAGAGTCCCAACTTATTTTATCTCTGGTCCCCCATTTTCAGAAAAATAACCCTAAAACTAGTGCCCACCCACTCTGGAAATCTACATGCTTTAAGCCAACACACAAAAAGGGGCCCCCACTTGCACATGCTGCTATTGGTGCCACCTGACACCATGCCAGCAACCCACAGAGTAGCACCCACTTACGAAAGACTGTCCCCGGCTATGAAGAGGCTAAGTTAGGGCACATGAAGAGAATTTGAAATAGAAAAACAGGGGTTGGAAAGAATACTGGGAACAGGGGTTAAGGCGCTTGCCTTGGATACGGCCGACCCTGATTCGGTCCCCAGCATTGAAGAGTCCCCCATACACCGCCAGGAGCAGCCCCTGAACACCGTCAGGTGTGGCCGAAAAAAATAAAAAAAAATTTTTAAAAAGGAAGAAGAAAAGAAAATCATTATACATGTACAAGTTAGCACATTTGGAAACCAGGTCTTCTCATTCTAAGAGACTAACATCACTGCTCTCATGACTTAGTTCTCAGAATTCCAAACAGCACATCACTTAAAAGCACTCATAAAAATAGTTAAGAATTAGAGAACTTAAAAACTGACAACAGTCTAACTACTCACTGCTAGAGAACAGAACCTCAGGTTGACAGTATAACTGTTCACAGTATTCATATACTAGGAAAGAGTAATGGAAGAATAGTAACTTGACAACAGATTTGCGAATTAAATTTCAGTATTGTTTAAAGCAGCTCTTATTGCTGTTTATAATACTTGGGGATAAAAATTCTCCCATAATAGAGCAAACGAACCAAAATGTATGTCCATATAAAAACAACTAAACTGTAGGGAATATCTAACAGGGGTCAGGAGCAAAGGCTTTAAACTTTGAGATCTGTTTGGGTTTTTAGACTTGGCTCTGCTATATACTATTGGTGTGATGTGTGTATTCTTTAACATATGTAATAGCAAACTACTGGTAAAGTTAATTAGAAATACAGTGAATCTGGGGCCAGAGCCAAAGGATAGCAGGTAGGGTGTTTGCCTTGCCAACCCAGGTTTAATCCCCTGCATCACATATGGTCTCCTGAGCACAGGCAGAAGTAATTCATGAGTGCAGAGCCAGGAGTAACCCCTGAGCATCGCTAGGTGTGGTCCAAAAACTAAAAGCCAAAACCAAACAAACAGGGAATCTGGTAAATATATGTTAATTACACCTATGATGATCAATTTTATGATGATCTGTATTTGGAGTTTCCTACTGGGACATCTTGGAAAATCCTCATAAGTTTGTTGATTCCCTAACTACACACTCTGAAAAATTACAATTTTTTTAATTGAATCATCATGAGATACAGTTACAAAACTTTCATGATTAAGTTTCAGTCATAAAATGATCAAACACCCATCCCTCCACCAGTGTACATTTTCCACCACCAATGACGATGACCCAATTTTGCTGCAGGAAAATATTTATCCAACAAGAATTTATTATTTTACTGTTGGAATATCAATTATCATAGTATCTGTTTATTTGGGGGGGGAGTCACCACAAATTAATGCTAAAATATTTTGTTATTTTTAAGACATTCCATATTATTATTACTTATTAAGTTTTCTAAGTAAAAACAGATTTTGCTTGGAGGTTTTTTGGAAGGGGAAGGAGGCAGAGAGAGTGAGAGAGAGAGCAACACACTCGAGAGAACACGGGATTCTTCAAAGATGGAGAGAGCCCCTAGACATACCCCAGCATTAGATGTGGCGGCATGAAAATACACATCTCAAGAGGGGAGATGTGGGCACAGATGTGCTGAGGCACCACATTTGCTCGGCCACATTGGTACAAGCAGCACATGTGTCCAGGTAGCATACAGAATATGCATGCACCATATTATTTATTTTAAATAGCTAGGAAAGCAATAAAAAGTCTAATATTAAAGTTGGTTTTTTTGAGATGGACATTTCTTTTTTTAAATTAATTTTTATTAAAAACACTGCAATTTACAAAGTTTTCATTATACAGCTGTTTCTAGCAGTTGGTGTTCCAACACCACCAGTGTGACTCCCCTCAACATCCAGCATCCCCACTTACCCTCTCAATCCCAACCTGCCCCCTTAGGCACAGAGTAAACTGATATTATTTATTCCAACAAAACTTAAAAGTTGTTTCTTACCGTTCAAATTTTTCCGTTGTAATCTGCCTCTTCATAACATCATGATCTGACTGCAACTGTGACACTTTAGCCCGAAGCATGGTGTTTTCTCGGCTTTGACTACTCCTGAAAAACAAAACAACAAATGTTCCAGAGAGTCCAGTGCTATAGGCTTCTGCTTTGAATAATAAACATAAATGGAGGTAAGAACGAAAAGATCAAAACCATTTCCCCTCATCCTTTCCCCACCATGGACCCCTTCCAACCTCGCTTCTTTCCTGTGGCCCCATCCTATCGGCCAACCCTCAGTCTCCACTCCATGGCTCTCCATCTGTGGGATTTTCACCTGTGGATCTTGGGACCCTCTGCTGGAAAATGCTGCACTAAACTTCTGGAGTTTATCTCTATCGCAGGTTTTCTTTTTTACTCACCTCCTTCAGCCCTAACTGAGTTTCTACTGTGTGTTAGGCAGTGTGGCAATGCTGGAGACAACACGGGAACAAGATAAGAACTGAAACACAAAGATGAGCAGCGTCTCCATTGACTCTTTTTGCCCCCTACTTCTGAAGAGAACCTTTTTTTTTTAAAGTGAAGCAAGGTAGTTTTTATTGACTGGAATTCAAAAGATGTCGGAGGAGTGAAATAGAGGACCAGTGGTTGAGAGAGAACACACACTTCGTCCGAATGGCAAAAGCAAGCAAAAAACCATAGAGATAAGCAAGCCAGGGAGACACGTGTTCAAGAGAGAACATGGGCTTGAAGAGCAAACCTGAAGAGAATCATTTCTAACTCCTTTAAAAAATGTATTGTTCCACTTGTACTGTCTGACTCTGGCTCTCCTCACTTCTTTGACCTACTCCTGAAAGGTAAGCGATGCACTCCTGAAGGCTGTCTCATTTCTAAGATTTTCCTAATCCACAGCATGAGACAGCCAACTCCTCCAGTACCAAAAGTTCCCCTTCGCCAACTCTTCTTAACAGTCCTCAAATTTCGGGGGTTTCCTGGTGCTCACTCCTTTACTTCCATGGGTACTGCGTCATCCAGGTGCTGAAGATACACCATCTGACCTCCCCAAATAGTATCTCCAAACCCTAACTCCCGAGTTCCCCGAAGCAGCAGGCACAGAAGTGTTTTAGATCTGCACCACCCACGACTCGTCCATCCTTCTCTCCCCACAAAGTGGAAAAAATAAATTTTCACCAGTGATTTCCCTGTGTAAGTTGACGTATGACACTTACAGTTTGCTTTCCGAAAGCGTTAACTTCTCTTTAAGTAGCTGAATTTCTGTCTCCTTCTCGTGGGAGTTTAATTGAGACTGAAATTCTTTATCTCTGTTTGAAACCAACAATGACTCAAGATTTTTAACTGTATGTCTCTCGTTTGACAGCTGTTTTTTTAACAGGTCTGCTTCTGATTTTACAGTTTCCAACTCTGCTACAAGCTAAAGGAAAAACAAAGATTATTTCAGTATAATTTTATACTCTAAAAATTTACCCGCTGAGCTATAAAATCTGTCAGTTGCTTTATTTTGGGTATGAGTTAAAGAGGTTGTTTTTTGTTTTGTTTTAAGTTTTTGGGTCACACCGTGCAATGCTCAGGGGTTACTCCTGGCTCTGCCCTCAGGAATTATTCCTGATGTAGCCTGGACTATATGGAATGCCAGGGGTCAAACCTGGGTTGGGCACATGCAAGGCAAGCACCTTGCCCTTACCTGCTGCACTCTCTCTCCAGCCCCAAGTTAAAGAGTTTTATCAATTCTTCAAGTATAAAAAAGAAATCTTATTTTCGAAACAATCTTTGCTGTTTTTAGTATGGGCTTGTTAACTCCTCTACTGCTTTATATTCATACTACCTTGTCAAGAGATCCTCAACATAAAATCCTAAAATGTGGCTCCCCCAACAGCAAGGAGCTCTCTTTAGTACACACCTGCGAAGGTGTGTACTCTGACTGCAAAGTAAGCCAAGTATGGAGCTTCTCAGCTTGCCTGAAAACAAAAGCACTAGGAAATGAGTGAAAACAGGAAATATTGAAGTTCAAGAACACATACTTAAAGTTTAAAGTAATACCTCAGTTTTGGAATGGGAAATTCCAGCTAACTAGGCTTTTTAAAATTAGGTACACTTAAAATAAATGCCATGAGATTTTTATCAGGAAAACGCTTTCATTTAGGAATCAATGACCTGCTCAATCAATTGCATTTATCTTCAAACAGAAAAAAGAATATACTTGAGTTTTTAGTTTGCTTATTTGTCTATGGGCCACAGTTAGCAGTACTCAGAAGTTACTCCTTGTTCTGCATTAGGGACTCACTCCTGGCAGGCTTGGGGGACCATCCAGGA
This sequence comes from Sorex fumeus, assembly GCF_029834395.1. Lineage (NCBI taxonomy): Eukaryota > Metazoa > Chordata > Mammalia > Eulipotyphla > Soricidae > Sorex > Sorex fumeus. The sequence goes on from NW_026606070.1 coordinate 28,111,853, forward strand.
TGCTGGGGATAAAACCAGGGCTGGCCACATGCAAAGCAAGTGCCCTACTCGCTGCACTATCACTCTAGCCCCGATAAAAAAATGTACACAAATATGCTTCTAGTCTATCATTAGAAGACTCATATTCCCCTAAATTCTATCCACTTCCAAACAGAAATGTTACCTAAATGTAACATGTTTGGCAAAGAACCTCGTCATCACATCCAGCTGGTCAAAATCCCGTAATCAATAGTAACTACTCTAACGAACAGTTAATGTATTGGGTAGTGAATCATAAAGTAAAACAAACTAGGGATCAATAAAGAATGTCGTATGAAAATATCTTTTAACTTCTCACCCTCTCCAACTCAAGGTTTTTAGAATTCATTTGCTGGATCATCAGATCTTTGCCCGAGTCGAGCTTGATGCAAAGTTCCCTAAGAGACGCCATATCATTCATGACTGTTGCTTTCTCATTTTCTTGATTCCTCAGATCTTCTTCTAACGTAGCTATGGCTTTTGCCATTGACGAGATCTGAGATTCATAAGCATGATGTGCACTTATGTGCTAAAAAAGAAATAAGTTTAGAGTTAAAATAATCCAAAACTTTCTTTATATGAAAAAAAAAAAACCGAAAAAACAAAAACCCAAAGCTTTACACTGAAAAGCACTCGGGTTCTCTGGGTGGTGGGTAGCAGGCTGGGAGGTCAACCAGCGATGCTAAGCAGGCAGGCTGGCGAGTACCACTGGCCAGGGCCCAAGGAGCAGTGACAGGATCTGCCTACCAAAAGGTGAGTGAATAAACAGAACATGGTATTTCACAGTAATTCAGTCTGGGAAGATGAAAACATTCTGAAACGGATGGATGGTGGAGTCTGTAAAACGATGTAAAGTTACAACTCCTACAGAAACTACACACTTAAAAATGACTGAAAAGGCAAATCTGAGATTATGTATGCACTGTAACGCTGTCCTGTTGTTCATCGATTTGCTCAAGCGGGCACCAGTCTCCATTGTGAGACTTGTTAGTTACTGGTTTTTTTTTTTGGCATATCGAATATGCCACGGGTTGCTTGCCAGGCTCTGCCGGGCGGGTGGGATACCCTTGGTAGCTTGCCGGGCTCTCCGAGAGGGATGGAGAAATCGAACCCGGGCTGGCCACGTGCAATGCAAACACTCTACCTGCTGTGTTATCGCTCCAGCGATGAAAAAGATAATAGGATTTTTATGAAACTTATTAAATTTACAAAAAGTTGACTTGTGTCAATTATGAGTTCGATTTCATCCATATTTAACTCACTTCAAAAAAGTTAGCCCCGAACGCTTGTTCCATGAAATAACATCTCTCTACACAAACGAGCACAGTTACCTCCTGAATCTCCTTCTCCAGCAGCTCTACCCTTTCTCGAAGGTGTCTCCTCTCTGTGTCGATAGACAGAAGCTCCAGGCGGACGGAACTGCTCTCCCCCTTGGCCTGATGGGCTCTCACCTCCCAGTCCTCAGCGCGGTTATGAAGCATCTGAAATCTATCTAACAAGTCCTGGTTTTCCTTCTCCTGGTTTAGGGTGATTAAATTGTTTCCACATTAGTAACTGTCAGTCTCTGAAATACCCATAAACATATTCAGATCGAGATTTTTTAGTTCGATTTAGAAACATCAGCTGTCTGTGCAGATACTAAGCCAAGTAAGGTGAATAGGGAAATATAAAATGACAGCAAGCAAGTCCTCTACTCTCATAAGCTAATGCTCATCTAGGAAGTTTGATAGGATCGAAAGGTTTTCAACAGTCTTTCATCCAACCCAAACGAACAATGCTCCTCACCTTAGTAGCCATTAAGCTCTCCCATCGTGACACCTCGGTTATGTAATTATGAACTCTACTCTTCATTTCTTCTTTTTCTTGTATTGCTGCTTCCAATTCCAATGTGATTTGCTATAAATAAAAAAAACAAACACAGACAAATCTAAAATGAATGCAGTACCCAATGTATTCTAATTATATTCGCATAGCTCCCTTAGAATAAGAGGAGGAAATGGGCTATCCCTGATGTTCCACACATCCTTCCTGGATGATGCTGATTTGTGTTTTTGGATCTCTGAAATGGTACTCAGGGGTATTCATTAACAACCTGATAGATCTCTCTTCAAAACCACTGAAAGTATGAATAATTAAATCATGGGTCTCTGAAAGTAAAGCACTGTAATCTGCCCCAGGAGTGACACTGAAGTCCTCACCCAGTCAAGTGACAATGATTCCAACCACAGAGAATACCATGCTCCCAACTTCAGAATTTCTTACAACAACAAAAAAGTTGTAGGAAACAATGGCTGCATCCATTCGACACTGTCCTGTACAGTTAAACCACTCAAACTTTCATCTTAAATGAGTTTCCAGAAGAGCTTTTAAAAATCCTAATGATTTTTCTAATATTCCCAGTAGCATTTGTTAACGGCCAGCCCACTGCCCTGACAACGACACCAGAACCATGTCTGAGGGTGGGAGTCAGGCCTGGGTATTTTTAGGTTAGTTCACATGGTTCCAGTGGGCCATCAACCTGGAGAACCACCCAAATACAGCACTACTCTAAACCACATTACCATCCAACTTTTAAATGTGTATTGTGTACTTTAGATCTTAGCAAATCATGAATATACCGTAAAACTCATAAAGGTTATGTACACATTGTGCTCATACTTGGTTTTCTCTTGCCATTGTAGCCAGATCTTCCTGTAATCTTCTGGCTTCCTTGTAAGACACTTCTTTACATCTTCCGACATCATCAAGTTCTTTGTGAGCTGCATCGAGCTGGCACCGCAGGCTGGTGATCTCACACTCTCGATCAGTTAATGATTCCTTCAGCTGGCTGTTACATGAGTGACGTGGAAATAAAATTAAGAATGCTTTCTGCATTTGTATTATTTAAAAGACAACTACTATTCCTCTGAGTATACTAAGAGGACAATAAATTTTAATGACTGCCATTCAAACACTGATTATACAGGTCAAGCAAATATTTTTGATTTCTATGCAAATGAAGTTATACAGTAAAATGTTCCAAGAGTAAAACTTTCAAGAGTTAGGAGTAAAACTTGATAAACTGGCAAATATTTAGTTAGTACTTAAGTCCTTACTTCTATATAAAAAGCACATATGAATGGGTATAAAAAAAAAGAGTAACATTTTCTTGGAGTACAAAATGTAGCATTTTTCAATACTGTGCTAGATTGGCTTAGATGTAGAATAAATTAAATTTTGATAATTAGGGCACAAACAGGGTACGTTATAGTACAAAGGGCAAGTAGATATAAAACATAACTAATAAGATAATACTACATGTGGTTAGAGGGAAAGGAAAGAATACATTTTCAACACAAGACCAAGACAATGTTATCGGCAAAATTAGAAAAACTGATATGGAAATTTCCAGTTGCCAGATTGCAAATTATTTGAATTTACTGCAAATTGCTTAAAAGGCCTATCACTTTGCTGACTACTTACTTCAGAGAAGACTCATACTCTCCAATTGTTGCTGTCATCTGAGCAAGAATTTTGTCCTACAGAAATTTAAAAAATACAATTTCAAACCATTCATAAAGTCTTTAGTTAAAAATTGTACAATTAATTGCATTTATATATTTCAAATCCAATTATGTAAACTGTGCTATAAAAATTAAGGTCCAGGGGCTGGATCGATAGCACAGCGGGTAGGACATCTGCCTTGCATGCTGTCAGGTTCGATTTCCAGCATCCCAAATGGTCCCCCAAGCACTGTCAGGAGTAATTCCTAAGTGCAGAGCCAGGAGTAACCCCTGAGCATCGCTGGGTGTGACTCCTCCCCCCACTAAAAAAAACAAAAATTAAAGTCCATGGCATCTTTATACTTCACATATTGGTATATCTTTAACCACCCTATGAACTTGAATGGCTTCCCTCAGTTTATCTGGTAACATGTTCTAAAATATACAATTTTATTTACTTATTTATTTTTGGTTTTGGGTCACAGAGTGCTCAGGACTTACTCCAACCTCTGTGCTCAGAGTTCACTCCCAGTGGGGATTGTGGGAACATATGGGGTTCTGGAACAAACCAAGGTCAGCCTCACCAAGGCAAGCACCCTACCAGCTGTACTGACAAGTATCCTGCCAGTTGTACTATCTCTTCAGCTCCCCAAAGAGTACAACTTTAAAGGTTCAAATTATTAAAATAAATGAAATGTGAACATATTAGGAGCATGTTCCCGAGTATTAAGAACTCTTATGTGGAGAAATAAAACCAGTTATTTTGGTTTTGCCTTCAGTTATTTTTGAAGCCAATCTTTATTTTTTTAACACAACACCCCTTACCTTCTTCCACCTCTCTCACTTCAGTAACCTTAGTTCTATTGTCACTGTGCACTGATTTTTGTTTTGTCTGCTTATCATTTTCATATCCTATTACTGACATGGGTGAAACCATCCAATATTTGTCTTCTTCCTCTAACTCTTCTTACTTCACATGATCCTGAGATAGTTATGCTTTGTGGAAAATGGCTTCATCTTTTATAATAGCTGAATAATACTCCATTGTATAAATATACATGCAATTATCTATGATCTTTATGCAATCATCTACGATGAAAATTTCAGGTGCATCCATATTTTACCTTTTATAAGTGTGCTGTGGTTAACATCGAAGTGGCCAGAACATTTTATTTTTATGTTCCCATTTTCTTCTGGTCGAAATCCAAAAATGGGATTGCTGGATCATATGATAGCTCTATTTTCAGCTTCTTGAGGATAATCCAAAATTGTTGCACCAACATACATTCCCAATAATAAACCCTTTATCTCTAAACCATCTCCAATACTTGCTGATGCTTTGGTCACGTGTGTGAGATGGTATCTCTTTGCAGTAATCTGCATTCCTTAACAATCTGTCATGATCACCATTTTTTTCATATGCCTATTCACCATCTGTACAGCCTCGTCAGTAACTGTTTATTCAAATCTTCAGTCTCTATGTTGACTGGATTGCTTGACTTTTTTCTGTTGTAAAGTTGTGAGCTTCATATACACCTGGATACTATTGAATACTATTGCTCTATCAGATGTATGATATGTAAATATTTTCACCCACAGGCTGTCTTTTCATTCGGTCCATGTTTTCTTTTGCTGTACAAAAGCTTAATTTCATGAGTCCCAGTTGTTCACTTTTTGTGTTTCTTTTAGGATAAATCTGGTGGTGCTCAGGACCATTCTGAGCTCTGGCTCTGTGCAAAACTGACCCCTGGTAGGGCTCAGGGGAATGTAGGTGGTGCTGAAGATTTGAACCAAGGTCTTGGCTACACAGCAGCATGCAAGGCAAGTGCCTTACCTCCACTATCTCTTAGACCTCTTAATTATTCATTTTTATCCTTTAACAGTCTTGTTGTCATCAAGACTTCGGAAACATCTCTAGTGTCAATGTCACATAATGTCATGAACATTTCACCTATGTATATTATGGTTTGGAACTTTCACACTGATATTATGAATCCATTTGGAATTTATTTATGCACATAGGTAAGTATCCTAATTCATTTTCATAAGTGTAGCTATCCAACATCACTTGTTGAAGAGGCTTCTGTCCATAGAAAGGTCTTGATCCTTTATCACATATTAGACATATCAATCAATGTGAGGATTTATCTTCAGGTTTTCAGTTTACATGCTGCTCCACACATCTATTTTTATTCCAACCCTATAGTTTTAGTTGCCATAGATTTGTAAGTTGATTTGAAGTCAGAGAACACGGTGTCTCCATTTTCTTTTTTTCCTAAGAATTGCAGCTATTTGAGGTATCTTATGATTCCATATTAATTATGTATTTGCAATTTCTTTTTAAAAAAATCATTGGAATTTTGATTGCATTAAATCTACATACTGCTTTTGGTAAAATTGACATTTTGACTACATGAATTCTCTCTATTCATGAACATGGAATGTTTCAAGCCTTAATGCCTCATTCTATGTCTTTGAAGAGTTAAAGTTTTTAGGAGTCTGGTCTTTTACTTCTTTTGCTAAGTTTATTCCTAAACATTTAATTCTTTTGGACACAATTGTGAATGAGTGTTTTCTTAATTTCTTCTTGCTGTTTATTATTTATATATAGAAATGCTACAAATATTTGTAACCAAGTGGTTTTGTAAACTACTGCTTTGCTATTATCATTATTTCTAACAGCCTTCTTTATTAAGTTTTCAGGGCTTTCTCTCTATATTATCACCTGCAAATTATAACAATTACACTTTTTTCCAACATGTACTTCTTGCTAATTTATTACTACTTCTATTACCAACTATTAATATCTATATTACTAATTTAGATAGAAGTGGAGGTAATGGACAGCTTTGTCTTCTAATTTTAAAGAAAAAGCTTTCAAGGAACTGCATTTTGAAATAACCTCTCTGTTCAGATTCTAGATTCTATTTGAGACACATACTTTATTAGCTAGATTTTCTTGCAATTTTGCAATCTTTTCTGTCTTCTCATCTACAGTCTCCTGAAGATAGTCCTTTTCTTTATCAATAGCACCAATGGTCTTTTTCATTACATGAGCCTCCTCATTCTGTGACGTCATCTGAAGATGCAGCTGACCTATAAAGAAGAAGTCACGTGTGTTAGACAGAGCAGTGTAGAATTAGAAAAAATCAATATGTAAAAAGTACTTACTTATTTTTTCTTCCAATGTTTTAATCTGCATGTGAGCTGATTCAACTTCACTTCTTTTGATGGAGAGTCGGTGCTGGTAATCATCAAGTGACCGCTGCAGTTGCTCATTTACTATCCTAAAGAATCAGGAGGGGAAAGCAAACAGTACTTTTTACTCTGGCAGAAATACATTTTGAGGGGAGTAGTCTCGTAGGCAGTGCTCAGGGGTAGGGATCTTCTTGGTGATAGTCACCCAAGCAGGACAGCTCCGTTCTAGGGCCCAAAGATGCGCAGTCGCTCGGGCACTAGGGGTACCATTGGGGCCATAGCCGGTAGTGCTTTGGGATTACCCAGCCCCAAGGTGGTTGTGTGGTTGCAGGGTTGGAACTCAGCATGCACCTCCTTTAGCCTCTAGAGGGCCAGCGAGTAGCTCAAAGAGGTGGAGTAGTGCCAAGTTCTATTCCTGTCTCCACCTCTCCCTTATGTCCAGCACTGCCAGGTCTGAGTAGAACTGTACCAGTAAGCCAGGCACCCCACCATCAGGCCTGCTCCCGGAAGGGCCAAGGACCTTGGGAGTGTCCCCCAGGCACCCTGTGTACCATTGGGGTAAAGGACCTCTCCAGATCACTCCAAATTCATGTTCTTCAGAATCACCAGATTATTCTGCTACAATGTCTGTTTTGGGAATGACAGTGCAAAGACATGATGCATAAGCTATACGATTCCGGATCTTACCAAACTGCAAACACATTCCAAGGACTTTCAGTACACACACCCATAGGGTAGAGTTGGTGGTTCAAAGCGTTAGTGCCCATACTGGAGGGCTGAGTTCTATCCCCTCCCCACTACCAGCAAACCCCAGAGCACAGAGTCAGGGGGAGAGCCCCTGAGCATCACGGGGTGTGGAGCCCAGACCCAAACAAATAAACAAATAAACTTACCTAAGAGTGTTCATTTCTGTTTTCCGATGTGAGTCGCTATTCATGCAGCTAAGTTTATGAGCTTGGAAATTTGTTTTGTGCTCTAATGACTCCATTGTTTCTTTCATCATTAGCATTTTAGCCTTTAACTCACATGTTTCATTTTCAAGCTATAATTTAAATTGCAAAAATTAACAAAAACATAGTTTTGTTTTACTTAAGCACTCTTTATTTATGGAGGCAAATTACAAACACATATTGGCTACATTTCAAAACACTTTGTAAAATCATGAGTACAGGTTAGGCTTTAGGTTCACAATAGGTACATTTATGTTAATCATTTCCTCAATATCATTGAAGTAAAAAACATAAGAAAGGAAAAAAGAATATACGTATTAAAGTCATGCAGTAAGAAAGTAAGCCATTAGCAGAGCAAAAATTTTGAGAATCCTTTAAAAGCATAAAATAGCCACAACTAAATTTAAAAATCAAGAGCAGAAAACACTGTGACCCAAACACAAAAAACTTATAAATTTTCCTGCAGTGCATAAAACTGAGTTATCAAAAAAAATATGCCACAGTTCTGAATGGAAACATAATACTACACGTGTATCAAAATTTCTTTAAATAATTTTGAATTCAATGAAATTTCAATCTGAACAACTTAAAAAAAATAAGGTGTGACTTAGATTTCATTCTAAAACTCATTAGGGAAAAAAACCATTTTAAGGAAAAAAAGGGAAAAAATTTGGGAGAAAAAGTGACTGTTCACTTGTCTTCAAGGTGGCAAAATAAGGAGAAAATTCCTAAAACTAAAACGGTAAATTGCACATAGAAATGGACAAGTACATTCATGTAATTGTACAGAGTCACAGACACAAACACGGTGATCCCAGTAGACCGCAGACGCAGAGCGGCCCCGGTCCCTAGGCTGCAGAGCACGCTCAGGAGGCCTTGCCACCACCAAACCAAGCCAACAAACATACACAAATGTACGGTGAGGAAAGGGAGCTTCTTAGGGAGGTCAAAGAGGATAAATTCTTTAAGAACAGAGCTTTGAGGAGACCTTTAGAGCTGCTGTATCTTACATATAAGAAAAAAGTTCTAGATAGAATAATGTTTAAATTCAAGAGCAAGAAATAATAGTCATACATACTTAGAACCATAGATGGACCATACACATTTTCTCTCTTCCCACTGGAAACAGTGCAAGAACGACAGTAAATGATTACGAAAATTACACACTCATAAGGACATAGAGAACACGGAAGAAATCAAGAGTGGAAGATGAAGAGTGGAGAGAACAGTCACTTGGGTAGGAAAAAAGATACAATCTAAAGCAAAGTCTCTGAACCTAGAAACCATGAGATTTGTGGGAGTTGTTCTGTGCTTCATGCATGGAAGGATGTCCAGCAGTATCGATTAGCCTCTACCTAGCAAGCATAAGAAGTACCTTCTCCTCTACGTGGACAAACAAAAATTCTCTGAGGAGGAAGAAGTAATCTCATTCTGAACCAGTCAACTAAGAGGAAGATTGTGAGGAACACCATTGAGCAGCCCGTGTATTTTCCTGAAGGTCAACACACAGAGGCACCGAGTCGCATGTTGGACACAAGAACAGAATTGAATGAAAAGTATTTGGGACCCTCAGACCTCAAATAGTTTTCAACTCTTTCGAAAAACTTCTCTTGGAAATAAAGAATAATTTTAAAAAATCAGAATACAATAAAAAGGTCAAAAGGAAAATCAAAAGTCAAAGAAAAGATAAAGGAGAAAGGATAGAACCCAAGACTTGTTGTCTAAGATCATGCACTGAACACTAGAGGTAAAGAAAAAAAAATCTTTAGAACTTCTAGAACTAAAAACATTTACCATGTACAAAGGAATAGGAAACAACAGCATCAGAGCTCTCAAAGAAAACTGTAAGACAAGATGAGGGACAGGACTCAAATTCTGTGGTGAAAATAATTTTTGAACCTATACTCACATTTATCTGTTAATCATAAACCATCTATGAAAATGGCATACTTTTCCAGACAAGCAGATCAGAGTCAGCACAGGATGTGGGACCACACACCCCCACCCAGAAAAAAATACTAAAAAAAAAACCAAAAAAAAACCAGTACCTACTTTATTTATTACAGGCTCACCATAAATAGAATGGCAACAATAGAATGACTAACAGTCAATATAACTTCAGGACTTGATTTCTCTTGAACATTAACAAGTATTTGTTGGAAAAATCTATAAATGCGCACATCATTGTATCACTGTCATCCTGTTGTTCATCGATTTCCTCGAGCAGGCACCAGTAACATCTCCATTCGTCCTAGCCCTGAAATTTTAGCAAGTGCCACATTGGAGGTTCCTTCAGGGTCAGGGGAATAAGACCCATCATTGTTACTGAGTTTTACCATATCGAATATGCCATGGAGAGCTTGCCAGACTCTGCTGCACGGGCAGGATACACTCGGTAGCCTGCCAGGTTCTCCAAGAGTGAGAACTAGACAATAAGAGGTCGTGTGGCCGCATATGCGGCCAAGTGCTTCCAAGAGCTGGGTTTTATAGTCGCTGTGTCTTGGCCATTGACGGGATAACACGGCGGGCGCTGGGGGCAGTTGGTGGGTGTAACACCTAGCTACTGGAAGATGGGGGATCTGGGTGGAAGAGGCCTAGTCCCAATCTGAGCAGGCTTGGAGATCTCAACTCCGGGTCCCACACACTTGGGTTCCTCTGCCGGTTCCATCATGCGAGCAGAGCCCTGGCAACTGAAGACCTCCAGAACCAGCCACAGCCATGCTTAAGACCACTCTCCACATGTTTGGACAAATGCGCATATAAAAATAATAAATTTTCTTTTGTTATTTTATTTATTTTTGTACACCCTGAGCAGTGCTCAGGGATCCTTCCCAGTTGTGCTGGGGGATGATGCAGTGCCAGGGAGAGAACCCGAGCCTCCTACATGCAAAGCATGAGCTCAGCCCACAGGGCTATCTCCCTGGATGCCCATGCGTGCTTTTCTGGAAACTGCTAGAGAAAGTGCCGAGAATGGGCAGTGTCCCCTGAGAGAAAGCACGAAGGTGAAGCCTGTCACTACTCTTTGCCTATCACCTAAAGAACTTCTCGGGTGATACGGAAGGTTCCACTAAGAGCAGGAGAGAGGATAGAGATTCGAGGGAAGGGAAGGTAGCTTAGAGCTGGCAAGGGAGATCCTGGCAAACTGCTGGCCCAGAGCTGTATAAAGCGAGAGTTACATGGCGTCATGAAGGGTGCCCGAGAATTCGGCACACAGAAAGCTGCCCAAGGCCAAGGGAAAAATCATCAAGCTATTGAAAATCTTCCGATTTGTAGAGCAGCCAAATTGGTATAATCCAAAGAGTCTCAGTAATGAAATAAAATTGGCTTAAGAGTAAATGTTAGGGCTGGAGAGATAGCACAGTGAGTAGGGCATTTGCCTTGCACGTGGCTGACCCAGGTTCGATTCTCGGCATCCCATATGGTTCCCTGGGCACCACCAGGACTAATTCCTGAGTGCAGAGCCAGGAGTAACCCCTGCGCACCGTTGGGTGTGAACCAAAAAGCAAAAAAAAAGAGAGTAAGCGTTAGTCTGGTTTCACCTAATGAAGTTTAACAGCAAAATCAAAGGGCTGGAGAGATAGCTTAGATGGGTTTAGGTGTTTGCCTTGCACAAGGCCAATCCTCCTTCCAACTCTAGCACCACATATGATCCCCCAAGCACCATCAGGAATGAGGAGTCAGCCCTGAGCACCTCCAGGTGCGACACACCCACCCCTCTCCAATTAAATAATGTAAAACCTGAAAGAATTACGTTTCTTCCATATGACAGGAACTACACACTGTCTTGCAACTGGAAAGGTAGAATTGACTAATATATTTGTTTTTTTGGGTGCCACACCCAGCAGGGTTTGGGAGCTACTGGAAGCAAAAACAGGCTTCCTACAAGCAAACAATGTGCTCAGTCTGTGGAACCGTCCCTCCGGGCCTTGATTTGCAATTTGACACAGTCTAAAATTACCAGGCACAGGAAAAGCAGGAATAAACAATAAATGAAGAGAACAATACCCAAAATAGAAGCCGTAGACAAAAACGGTAAAAATACAGTAATGAAAGCTAGACAAAATGAGACAGAGAAAAAGACTGTCAGACACATTCTAAATTGTTGAGGATCCTATCTCAAGAGAGCAATGAGAAATGAAAGTGAATTTACTCCAGTTGAATTTTTACTCTTAGCTATATTATTTTCTTACAAGAGCAAATAATCATCGTTGTTAGTACCAACCGAGTGCCTATAACATGTCAATGATTATTCTATGTTCTTCACACGTATCCTTAATCTTTAACTTAATCTTCACAATATCCCTCAGAAATAATTACTAGCACTATTGCTACTTTTATTTATTTATTTATTTTTTTTTAAAAAGAAAGGCAGACTGCCACGTGCAGCGCCTCATTTGGATGTGTCTGGAGTCTTGGAAGCTTGACTACCCTACGTTCTCCTACAATGGACCTTGAGCTTGTTTGGAGGTTCTAGCAGGGGAGCGCAGCTACTCGTATACCCTCGACCGAAGACCGGTCCGTCTCTATCGGGGAAGGCCATCCTCTTCGACCGAGCGCGCAGCTTCGGGAGGGACGCACATAGAGCGGTGAGGGAGGAAGGGGACACCCGCCTAGCCAGCCAGATCAGCCGAATCAACCCTGGCGATCAATGGGGTGACAGATGTCGCAGCCAGATCGCCCTCACATCCCTATTGCTACTTTTAAATAATAAAACTGAGAAGTGGAAAATTTAAGTACCTTGGAATATAAAAAACTGGTGGCAGAAATGGAATTAATCCAAGTACTTCAGAGTACCTTCTCCTAACCACTATTATACAATTTCTTTCACATTTTTACTTTTTAAAACCAACAGTATATTAAAAATAAAACTTAAAATATTCCTACAACATAATGTGGTGCTAACTTAGTTTGTTACGTACCTGGTGATTGACAACTGTTAAATGTTCAATAGTTTTCTCTAATTCTGATTTTCCATAATGACTCATTTCCTGGAGATTCTGAAAGAAAAATTTAAAGTTATTTATTCATAGCAGATAGTAAGATCAGCCAAGTAAATGATGCAAGTCTGCAATGCTTTTTTCTTTAATGAAATAGAAAATTTTTAGAAAATCATTAGACATTTTATAAAAATGAGGTTTAAAATGAAGAATGGATCTCAAAAAATAAAAATAAAAAGAATAACTGGGTCTCATATTCTGGGAATGTGTGTTAACAAACAGATTAGTACGGATTCATTTAGAAAAATAGAGTCAATCCATCAGCATAAATACAAAGGGAGAAACAAAGAGAATAAGAAAGTTAAGAGCACGCCCTTCACAGGAGCGGTAAGAGGAACAAAGCATAAAGAAAAATATGATGAGAGAAAAACAAAACAAAACACTGGGTCGTTTTAAGCACAGTTGTAAAAGCTGTATTTTCTGGCTATATTATCTTATCCGGGCTGGAGTGATAGCACAGCGGTAGGGCGTTTGCCTTGTGCACAGCCAGCCCGGCCGAGCCGGGTTCAATTCCTCCACCCCTCTTGGGGAGCCTGGCAAGTTACTGAAAGTTTCTCGCCCGCACAGCAAAGCCTGGCAAGCTACCCATGATATATTCAATATGCCAAACACAGTAACAACAAATCTCACGATGGAGACTTGTTACTGGGCCCGCTCGAGCAAAATCGATGAATAACGGGAGGACCGTGACCATTATCTTATCCAACTCATACTAATGTCTCATATATGTCTCAGACAAGTGACGTATATTCTAGAGAGTTTTTCTAGGACAGATTTATATTTCTATCCAGTTATTTATTTTTTAACACATCTGATGTTTGGATTATGTTTGGTTGAAAGGGCCACTGTGCTGCTATGTATTTATTCATTGATCAAGTAATTCCATTGTACTCAGTACCTACTACATGTCAAGCACAAGACAGTAAGTGGAATATAGTGGTAAGTAAAATGGCTAGTTTCTGACCTCAGATACTGTAGCCAGGTAGAAAAGATAAAATCCCAGAGGACAAAACAAAATCCATGAATATTCTGCTATGAAAAACGAACTTTATGCCAACACCTGAGAAAATCTAGAGTCTAGGGCTTATTGCCTGTTTGAGGAAATTATATTTATCTGTCTCAAAAAAGAGATGGGGGGCAGGCAGACAGGGCATGAGGAAAATCGAGAAAAAAAAAAACCCAAAAACCTAACATGCTGAAATAGAAAAGGACCAACCACAAAAATTCTCAAGAAGTTTATGAATTCTAGAAAGAGATGGGTTCAGATTTAGGTCTTTGAAAAATGACTGACTTCATTTGTGCAATATGGATTCGAGAAGGGTGAGACTCTAATCAAGAAACACAGGAGAGAGAGAATGGCCAGAAAAGAATGATGGTGAGGGAAAGAAACAGATTTTAAAAAAAACAGTGAGCTTGACTCCTGGGATTATCGCTCAGCAATCCTGGGTCAAGATCACTCAAGCTTGCTATACTTAGACCTCATCTGTAAACCCTACCTCACAGAAGAGAAATGGCATTAAGACTGCCCCTTAGAGATAGTAGAGATAAGGGCCAGAAGGATTGCTTCATGGCTTGGAAGCTGGCTTCACATGCTAGGGGAAAAGGCAGCTGGGACAGAGAAGGGAACACTAAGTAAATGACACTTGGAGGCCTCACTCAGGATGGGAGATGCGTGCTGAAAGCAGACTATGGACCAAACACGATGGCCACCTATACCTGTTTGCAAACCATAACACCCAAAAGGGACTGTGCCTGCCACAGAGGTGTGTGTTGGGGGGGGGGGGGGGGGGACGGGAATGATACTGGGAACATTGGTGGTAGAGAATGGGCACTGGTGGAGGGATGGGTACTTGATCATTGAATGACTGAAACGTAATCACAAATTTTTAAGTCTGTAACTATCTCATGGTGATTCATTAAAAAAAAAAAAGAAAAAGAAAGAAAAAAGAAAAAAAGCTTTCTCTACATCAAAAAATAAAGAAAGGTTTGAAAGGAAAAAAAGAAAGACTGCCCCTTGGAACAGATAACTTAGAACAGGGGCTCCAAATAGGAGAGCTTAATGTATATAATATATTAATAAAGAGGTAGCAGCATCAACAGACTTGGCAATTAACTGAAAGATGCAAGCTTTCAGAAAGAACGGGGTCAGAGATCACACATGGACTCAACAACTAGGTGGACAACGAAGGAACAGGCAACTACCCCAGGAGGCTACAGATCAAGGCAGCTGGCTGTTTTAACAGAAGACTTGTAAACTCATAAATTCCATCTCTTGTAACAGAAACTGTAAAGTAAATGCTACTTTTTCCAAGTTTTTAGTACTACTGTACTTTTTTATTCCTATTTTTAAATTCCTTGGTCATTTCAATGAATATGGAAAGGGATAAATCAGTAGCTTGTGTTGAAAGCTGCCAACTGCACAGAAGTTTCCCACTTGGTAATTTCAACACTTACTTTAATACAAAAACACTTTCTGGAAGACAATGTTCCAAATAATCCTTATTTATTTAAAACTTTTTTTTTTTTTAAGGAGGGGAGAGGTTTGGGGCCACACCTGGCAGTACTCAGGAGCTTTTCTGGCGTATTGCTCCAGGGCTGCTCCCAGATGGGTCCGGAGGACCATACACAGCCAGGGACCAAACCTGGTCCTCATATAAGCAAAGTGTATACATCAGACCACTAAGCTATCACCCTGGCCCTAGAAGCATTCTTAAATTGGACCATATAAAAATTTTTAGCCAAAATTTTATTACATAAAAACTACTTTTATAATACTTAAGTGTTCTTATTCCTGATTCTAGCTACTAATTTCACCACAGTAACTTAATATTCAAATTATTTACTGCAAGTAAACTATGAACTCTAGTAAGAAGAGTAGGTAATACTGAGTTTTTATAATGTGATTGGCACTCTCAAGTGCCTTGTGTGTATTAATATTATTTTATAGAAATTATAAGAGGAAACAAATATATATCAAAAGAAAAAAAATAAATAGTACTTTATCAAAATTAAAAGCCATTGTGTTCAAAGGGCATATTAATAAAAAGACAAACCATATAAAGGGGGTAAGTTTCTGAAAATCATGTAGCAGGTAAGGTGTGTATTAATATATAAAGAATGCTTAAGTTGGGATAGATAAGGGACCACAAATTCAATGATGGCTGGAGGGATAGCTCAGGATGGAAGATGTGTGCTGAAAGTAGACAAAGGACAAAACATGATGGCCTCTTAGTATCTGTATTGCAAACCATAGTGTTCAAAAGCAGAGAGAGAGTAAGAAGGAAAGTGCTTGCCATAGAGACAGGAGTGCTGGCAGGAGGGACACTGGGGACACTGGTGGTAGAAAATGTGCATTGGTAGAGGGATGGATGGTCCATCATTGTATGACTGAAATTCAATCATGAAAGCTTTGTAACTGTATTTCATGGTGATTCAATTTTTAAAAACAGTTTGAGAATTCCTAAAATAAAGAATGCTTAAACTTGGAAAGTGTAAGAATAATTAATACTGAGCTCTGAACTCCAACCCATATTTCCACATATTTTTCAATGTTTAAAAATACAAAGACTGCCCCTGGCATCAGGTACACGCAAAAGCACTGTGGTCTCAATTGGCTCCTTTCCCATTAATCCAGCCTCCATCAAGCTGCACATTCTCAAGAGTCACTTCACAAGAAAAGCAAAGATCTTTTTTCCCCCTCCAATAAATTACCTTTTAGGAGTCAATCTCAACACTTACTTTAAACTTTCCTTTTAAAGCTTCGTTTTCAGCCATGATCTTTCTTAGATCAGATATTGCAAGTTCCTTTTCCTTCTCCATAAGACTAATAATATCCTGGGGGTCTGTGATGGAAGCTGACTGTCTCAGTACAGCTAATTCTTCCTGGGCCTAAAAAAAATTTAAAGATGCAAGTAACACTAACACACTCCGACCTTCAAAATAAAAAATGTAAATTTATGCCACCTTTGCTCTCTTCCCAACATCCCTCCAAAATGAGAGGTTAAAAGGACTAAAATAATAGTCACGATACAAACAAGAGTAAAGGAGACTGAGGAACCGGAAACCAGCTGGAGAGGGACAACTAGTAATTAGGCAGACTCAAGAAAGCTGGAATCTAAGCCAAAAAGTGGGGAGAGGACAAAAGATTAATTTATATGGCAGGCTCTCCCCAAATGTCAACAGCCTTTTCACCTTAACCTTTGAATCTGCATACCCTTCTGTGTCTTAAAGTAGCAGTGTGATTTCAAAAGAGATCAGTATAAGAATAAATTTAGTAACAGACATTATGCTTTGTTCAGAATCACTCTGAAAGGTGAGGCTCTATCAACTGGGCCAAGCCTACAGGTTTACTTTCCCCTAGAGGTAAGTTCTTAATACCCCATCTATCCCAACAGGAGACACTACCATTTGATAAGCAGAACATAAAGTATCTGAATCCAAAAGATAAACTTAGCTCAAAGTTGGGCTGAGACCTGCCCCCAGTAATTTTAAAAGAAGAGGATATCTCTGACATGACACACATATTAGAAAAGAGGGAGAATATACACAGAAAATAACAAATCTTTTCTTTCAGAACATGACGGTAGACACTATTGCTAATATTCTAATTACAAAGAAAAGTCACAGAATCCACATATTAGTGACATAAAGGGTATACTTTCTATCATAGTAGCTGGCTAATTTAGAACCGATTTCTTACTTCATTATATAAGGCACTTAGTTTATCTCTTTCAGCTGTGAGGATCTTGACATTGGATTGTATATCCTCCATATGTTTTTCAAATCTTTCTAGCATATATTGAAGTTCATTTCTTTCTCTTGTGATCGCATTGATTTCTGAATCATAATCACCCTGAAACATAATTTTAAAAGAGTTTACTATCTGTTGTAATTATACACATATTAAAGGGGGAAAACCCAAAACAAAACAAAGAAACAACAAAAATCCAAGCTCCTGGACACAGAGAAATAACTGGAGATTACTAGAGCAGGAATGGGAATGAGTGGGGCAGGTCAATGGGTGAAAATGCCTGAAACTTCCAGGTATAAGTTGTGGTGGCAATCCGTGTGTAGCATGGGGACCATCAGTAATAATAGTGTATTTTATTTTGGGGGGAGGGAGGAGACCATGCTCAACTGTGCTTAGGGGTTACTCTGGCAGTGCTTTGGGGACCATATGGGATGCTGGGGATGAAACTGGGTTCAGCGCGCACAGGGTAAGCACCTCATCCACTTTACTATCTCTCCAGCCCCATAATACTACAGTTTATATTTGGAAGTTGCTGAGCATAAATCTTAAAAGTTCATTTTACGCTCGCTCTCTCTCTCTCTCTCTCTCTCTCTCTCTTTCTCTCTCTCTCTCTCGTTACTAGGTACAGTGATGAATGTTAATCTGACTTACCATGGTAATCTTCCACAATATTCACAATATGTACAAAAACTGACATATTTAGTCTATCTAAAACTAGCTTGCCATAAGTCAACTATAAAGAAAAAAGAGAAGGGGCTGATTTCTGGGACCATCCCAGGCATTCTGGAGCCAGGATGTAATCAAGGAATCCATGTTTTGGACAAGCAAGTCACATAACCTGAGGCACTGCAACTACACTGTGAGAAATGCAAGACTGGCTCTGACTCCCTCCCCTTGGACTACCTTCATCAGGGGTCAAGTGCCCCCACTGCCTGAGTGACCACTTGACAAGGATTTATGATAAGGACTCAGGGATAAGGAGCAAAACTGAATGACAAATGAACTCTGAGTCCTACAAGCTAAACTTGGATCTTTCCTGCGACAAGACTGACCAAAGCCCATTTAGCTTCTTGTGAGCACTGATAGTGACCTGGCACCCAGGTCAACCATTACTAAACAACCTTACTGCATTCCTAGAAAAATCTAGGCCTTCCTTATTTCTTAACCAAAGTTGTGCCCACACTGAAATAAGAATTAAACTTCGGGCTCCATGTTTTCCACATCTTTGTAAGCATATGCTGAAGTTCATCTCTTCCTTTCATAAGAAGAATTTCTGAATCGTAATTACCCTGAAGCATAATTTTAAAACAGACGCTATCATTTGTTATAATTAATTTGTTATAATTATTGCCACATGGTTGTCATATGGGTGCCGATGATGAGGATGAAAGATGCCAACAAACAAAAAGAACGCACGTCCTTTTTATGTAATTAAGGAATGCAACTTTGATTCCAATGACAGCAGAGGAGAGTGGTGGCTGGACTGGGCAATTTCTCTGGCCTTGCCCTCAGAGGAAGGGACTTGGCTGCTTGCAATACAACTATCGGGTGCTTCCATGGTCACTCTCTTGGCATTGCTGGTACTGGCAGAATCTAAGTATGATCAATCATTAGACCAGCAGGTTGGCACTTCTAAGTCAGAACTGGCAAATTCAAACAAGTCTGAAATCAACGAAGACTTTACTGCTACATCCCCCAATTTTATCTAGTTGCAGATAATGTTAGGCTCATGACAGCCTTCAGGACTGCAACAACTCCAACACTGAAAGTAAAGGAAAATCTAAGAAACAGAAATGATACTCATAAAAACAAAAATAGTAAAGACCTAAATTATATACACCGATTTTTACATCTCAGAAACCCCGGCGAATTGACATACCTACATCTTTCTTTAGTCTATCAACTTGTAAATGTGGCATACTGGGCAAATGGACCCGCCCAGTACCCAATTCCAATGTCTACATCACCTGCAGCAAGTCAAACACGGGAGACAACTGTGCACAATGTGATCCAGTTGTCCCATGTGACACTCGGCTTTCTGAGTGATGAGAGGCAGGGAATAGCATGAAGCCAGGCAACATGTAGAAAAGCCACTTTGAGAGAAAAAAATGCAGCTGAAAACTAAAGGCCAGGAAAAGGGGGAATATTAAATAAGCATGCACTCCTAATTTCAATTCCTGGAAGCCCAGGTGCTCTGCAATTCTATCATACCTATTATGAATGATATAATCGTTCCCTAATGTCAGTAGTGTTATATTTTTATTCAAGAATTAGTATGTTATACTTAATATAACGTATGTTCTAACTTATGTTATATTCTTAAGTAGTTTTCCAAATTAATGCAGTTTCCTATAGCAGGGTCATTGGAGAAAACTTAAATTAAGACTTTGGAGAAAACTTAAATTAAGACTTTTTAAAAACAAGCATGAAAAAGGTTACATTATATACAGTAGAAAAAATAGAAATGTTTGCTCATAAAGAAACTATCTTGTCATATTAATTACTCATACAGAGGTATTGGGCTGGAGTGATAGCACAGCGGGTAGGGTGTTGCCTTGCACGTGGCTGACCTGGGTTCGATTCCTCCGCCCCTCTCGCAGAGCCCAGCAAGCTACTGAGAGTACATTGCCCACATGGCAAAGCCTGTCAAGCTACCCGTGATGTATTCAATATGCCAAAAATAGTAACGACAAGTTCACAATTTGATGTTAGACATTGCTGGAGCAAATCGATGAAGGAGGGGAGGACAGTGCTACAGTGTTAAGGAGGTATTACCTTTTCTGGTGTTTTAAATGTTGAACATTTTTCACGTGCAAAATAATTTACAGAGCAAGATCTTCGCTGTATTAAATGTTGTAGTCTTTCAAGTTCTTTCTTATAAAAATCTCGTTCTTCTTCTATACCTTTCAGAAACGTATCTAAACGAGAAGGTGACTTGTCTCGACGTTTTATTCCATGTTCTAGCCTCATTCTCTCAACTTCCAAAGTAAGTTCTCTTTCTGAAAATTAAGGCAATTAAATCTTAGAACAACATCCATGTAAAAAGCATACCTATGTAAAAAGCATAATTAGTCAACAAGTTATATTAACTGCTTTTGGAATTAAAAAAGTTACTAAAAATAAATAAAATAAAAAGCTACTAAAACTATTCACTATTTTGCATATTGCCTATTACCACATATCAAAGAGGTACATACTGTACTGAGTAGAAAAGAGAGAGAAAAAATTTAAAACAAAATACATGCTGAGGGGGGGTAGAAGTTCCCCCAAGTTATGCCCTACAAGTCCATTCAGTAGACATGTTCAAGAGCATGCTGCTATTCACAACCTGCAGTGGCATGTTCAAAGGATGCGTGTGTGCATGCATGCGTGCATGTGTATGTGCATGTGTGCGTGTATGTGTGTGTGTGTGTGTGTGTGTGTGTGTGTGTGTGTGTGTGTGTGTTGGTGGCATGCTATAATACTTTCAAGGCCCAGTGGTACAGGAGATCAAAGAAAGGTTGGTTGCATTCAAGGCATGAATCTTAACCCCTAAACTATCTTCTTGGTCCTACAAAAATCAAGAATTTTTCAGCAGGCCAGAGAGATGGTATAAGGTAATTGTGCCCAATTTAGGTTCAATCCCTGGCACCACACTGCCTCCCAAGCTCTGCTGGCTGTGGCCCTGGAGGCCCCTGAGCACAGCTGGGTGGCCCTGTAATCCCTGAGCACCCCCAGGGACCCCCGCACTGCATCCATACACCCCTAGTACCGAACTGCTGCCCAGTGGCTGAGCACAGCTGGAAGGGGGCCCCCAGGTCACTTGAGCACCACTGGGAGACCAGCCCCCAAAAGGAAGGAAAAAATCCAGCGAGTCCTCTTGTTCCTGTCTTATCACAAGCACAAAAGAATGAAGCAATCAATTACCACATGGTACTTCCTGGTGATTTGAAAAACGCATTAAAAGAAATGTTATCTACAAACTATAACAAAATGCACAATTTTAACATTAAACTTAAATACTGCTCGAGCAAAGAACAGAACAAAGGGAGGACAGTGCTACTGTAAAGGTAAAAAGACACAAAATATCCTAAGTTTCTCAAAATAAATTACAAAGTTTCATACACTGCTCTAAGCACTTCATCTTAACATTCTGGTTAGGGGCACCATTAACCCTACTGGGAGGGAAATAGAAGCAGAGCTCTAGTAACACTGTCAAGCCAGTTCAAATCAGACAGCTAATGAGTGAAGTAAGGGAGCTGTAGACAGTGCAGCAGGCAGGATGCTTGTCCTGCACATGGCTGACCTGGGTTTAATCCCCAGCACCTCATATAGTCCACTGAGCACTGCCAGGAGTAATTCCTGAGCACAGAGCCAGAGTAAGCCCTGGGAACTGCTGAATGTCACCCCAAACAAAAACAAAGTGAAGTAGAGCTCAAAGACAGAAGATGGATGCTGAAAAGCCTTGGTTATATGTCGTCTCTTCCTACAACAGCAGACTGGGGGCTGCGAACTTGTATATATGAGACCCTAGGTTTGGTCCCCGGAACTGTATGAACCCCATGCACCGCCAGGTTTGGCCCCCCCACAACAAGAACAACAACAAAACAGCACACTGGCTTCCTTTCAATCTTGTGACAGATGGGAGTCTGATAGCAACATGCTTTTGCGCTTACATTTCCTCTGTCTGCAAAATGTGGTCAGCAGATTTCCATGTGGCTGAGGACTCGTCACTGAGAGCCTTTACATCAGCACACCAACCCACTATCTTTTATTTCTGGTTGGGCGCACACCTCTCAGTGCTCAAGAGCTACTCCCTACTTGGTGCATGGGACCAAGTGGTACCAGAGATCAAACCCAGGCTGGACCTCCGGCAGGCAAAGTACACACTCCAGCCTGTCAGGCTTTCTCTCTGGTCTGCGTCCCTTTGATTTTAGTATCACTAGTCATCTAAAATTTTTGTTGTTGTTGTTGTTGTTGTTGTTAGTGAAACACCATAAGGTACAGTTGTAGACTTACAAGTTGTTATGCTTGGGTTGCTGAACTCTTTTAGAAATATAAATCAGGAGCCAGAAAGGTAGTACAGCTAGTGGGGCACTTGCCTGCCACGCAGCAGACCCAGGTTCAATCCCCAGCAGCCCATCTAGTCCCCCAGCCTGCCAGCAGTGATCCCCGAGCACAGAGCCAGGAGTAGCTCCTGACCACCCCCAGGTGTGGCCCCAAAACAAAAACAGAACACATGTAAAATCAACATTACCTCTAGGGATAGTTTATTGTATAAAGATTCCTTAAGAAAATAAAACTTGCTGAAGTGTTGTATTTTTGCATTACCACTCCTTGGCACTTATCCAAAGGATATGAGAATACTAATTCAAAAAGATCTAGGTATCCATATGCACATAATAAATAGCACATGTCCAAGTCAAGACATGAAAACAGCATTATTTGACACAGTCAAGAGAAGAGGGCAGAAGAAACAGCTCCAGGGGCTGAGAACATGCTCTGCATGAAGGAGATTGGTCTGATCCTGGCACCACATACGGACATATGGTCCACAAATAACTTCTGGCCACAGAGCTGGGTGTAGCTCCTAAAAAGCATATGGGGTGTGGCCCACCACACCCTCCAAGCACTCCCTCCACCTCCCGCAACCTCTCCATACACAATGACATGGAAACAATCTCAAGGTCCATAATAACTACCCAGAGAGATGATTGGACAAAGATATATATATATATATATATATATATATATATATATATGCAATAGCACAGACAACAGAATTCTACTAAAACAAAGTAGAATTGTGCCTTTTCAGACACCATCGATGGAACTTACCTGTCAAATGAATAACAAGTAAATTCTTACATGGTCCTTAAACGAATTCATTCTACATTGCACCTGGCAGAAAGGGAGCTTTCTTCAATTGTGTTTGTGTGTGCGTACATATCCCCAAGGTGATACAAAATGCATTTCCTTAGAAAGATTCTGTACTTCAATTACCCACAATTTTATTTTCGTCTTCCTCTTAGTCTATTATCAGTCTGTCACAAAATAAGGATATATATCTACAGGAAAAGATTCAAGCAGGGAGGGTTCCCTGAACCAAACCTTCAGAATATAAATGAGTCCTGTAAGGTCCTTGAGGAAGAGACTTCCTTCTTCATCTCAGTGTCTACTTAGGATTCTGGTATACAGCAACCATTCAACAAATAATTACCAGGTAAAGGAATGAAAAATCATCCAATAACAAAAACAATACCACACAAAGAGGAAAATGCTATCATTTTTAGGTTATCAGTGTTTTAAAACGTACCTGTTGCTGTGAAATTTTCAACTTTTTTTAAAAGTCTTTGCTTCTCCTGTTCAAGCTGATGAACAACAGTTTCTAGGTCTGATTTTATTAGGAGCTCATCATTCAGTCTCTCCTTTTCTTTATGACATAAACTTAATTCCTGCAAATTTTTATACCATAATTAAGATTTCTAACTTTGTAAAATAGTATAGCCCTTAAAAGACATATTTTTGTAAACACATTTATTTTTATTTGGGAGAATTTTGGAGCATCTCTCAAGCAGAGTTTGGGGGTCCATGGCCATTCTCAGTGCCCCCAGAAGCCGCCACTGCTACCCCCAGCAACGCTCAGGGGGCCATGAAGTTCCAGGGACCCAACTTGGGGTCTCATGCACATAACACAAGATTTGATTTCCAGTTCTTTGGGCTACCTCCCTGGCCTACACACATTTATTTATTCACTTTATAAAGCCTGGCAAGCTACCTGTGATGTATTCAATAAGCCAAAAACAGTAACAACAAATCTCATAATGGAGATGTTACTGGGCCCGCTCAAGCAAATCGATGAACAACAGGAGGACAGTGCTACAGTGCTACTATAGTTTGGGTGCTAGAGTTACGCTTATAATACTGTTAACCTTCATGGTCTATTCAAAGTAACTGCCCCTTCACGACCACCAAAGTGCCCAAGATTCTCCCTTCCTCTTCATTCTACCTTCCCACCCTCCCCCACCCCCACTGCTTGTTAAATTATGTTGTGCAATCAATGGCCAAGGGTTTGTCATCATTCCCAAGCACATTATTTAAAAGTTATTTATATACACACTAACTTTTAACTTCAATTAAAATCACTGTGCTTAAAGCATTATACAACTCAGATGTCAACAGGCTCCTTGCTGAATTGTTGTATTATTAGAATTTCTTTTTATATTTGTCCTATTTTAAAAAACAAGTATGGACCTGCATAGTGAAAGTTCTACAAGCTTTCATATGTTGAAAGGAGAGCAACAGTATGCCAAAGTTCTTTCAGACTGCCATAGGTACTCAAGACACGATTATTCTCTCAGGCTTACCTGCATGATGGGGCTAAGACCAGTATCTGAACACGGAGAATTCATTCACTAGTAAGAATGAAATCTATGAATGCAAAATGCTCTTCAGCATCAAGTACATGGGAATTGCCTAGTAAGTGTTAGCTATCAGTATCATTAGTATCTATCTTAATACATAAAATATAACCCTAATGGAAAAATAAGAAAAAGGATCAAAACCAGGTCACATCAGTATCTTACTACCTGTCAGCATTACTGAAACTCAGCTTCAGTGTGAGACAAGCATTATGAATCATGTTCACCTACAAACGGCAAAATTTCCTGGCCTCAAGGAGTTTGAGCTCACATTGCAGTGAAACATGATCAAAACATTTACCTGTTTCCTGACTCCACGGAAAGATGCTACAATATTTAGGTTGAAGCTCTAGTAGTGGAGGTAGGAAGCGGGTCTTGCATGCAGCTGACCTGGTTTTGATCCCCTCCCTGGCACCCCAGATGTCCCGCAAACCTGTCGAGAGTGACCACTGAGTAAATAGCCAAAAGTAAGCCCTGAGCACTGCCTGCCACGTGTGGCCCCAAACCAACCGACTGACCAACAAATTAAAACAAACAAAAAGAAGGCAACACTTAGGGCCCAGTGATGTAGCTCAAATGGTAGAATAATGCCTTGCATGTGTGCAGCCTTCAGATCCATGGCCTGGAAGGATATGGTCGGGGTAGTCCCTGAGCACTGCAGGGGGCAGAGCCCACGACAGCAATAAAAAGGGAGTAGGCAAGATTTACTCAGGCTGCTGAGGCAATTGTTCAACTGCCTGAACCGAATACCTACAAAAATAGCTGAATAAAGAAAGAAAATAAAGACACCGTGATATGTTGTTCAGTGTAAGCACACAAAATTCAACCATTATTTGAGCACTGATGCACGCACATTACAATAGATTTGCTGTTTATTCTGCTTTATGCCACTGCAGTGTGAGTACTCATACTCACGCTGAGTATAGAGTATGTATAAGGCTGGAAAGCTAGTACTGTGGATAACACACTTGCCTTCCACATAGCCAAGCCAGGGTTTGATTCCCAGCACCACATCTGGTCCCCTGAGCACCACCTACAGTGGCCCCTGAGCAGAGTCAGGAGTGGCCGCCAAAACACAAACAAAAAAGAGTGTATGTAAAAATGAGTGTATGTAACTAAAAAACTTGAGGGAAAAAGTATTAGACTTGGTTTCCAATCTTAGTAAAAACTCATTTAACAGGCTACTATATACATAATAATTTTTGGGGTAACCTCCCGGAAATTTCTACCTGAAGTAGATTTTCTTTTTCCCAATCCTAGAATCTGGGGGAGATGAGAGGGACTGGAGAGTGGTTCAGGTGTTTGACCCCAGGCGTTGTATGTGTGAGGCCCTAAGTTTACCCCCAGGCACCACATTTCTCCCACAACACTGTTAGGTGTAACCCAGGTGGCTGCGAGTCCGCCTTCCCAAATATTAAGAGACTGGTTATAAAATCATAAAAAAGAGCCCAACAACTCTAGATTGTGGTTATCTCTAGGTTTGTGCTACAACAACTACTAGTCTTCTCATTTGAAGATAATCAGAAAACAACATGACCAGGAAAAAGGTTTGTAGTATCAGTCAAAATTATTACTATTTGGTTTTTGGGCCACAGGCAGCAATGTTGAGGGTTTACCCCCAGCTTGGTACTTGGGGATCACTCCCAGTGGGCTCAGGGATCACACTGTGCTGGTGAGAGCACCCAATCCTTTTGCACACAAAGCATGTGGTCCAACCAGCTGAGCTATCCCTCCATCCCAAGAACAGAGGCTTTTTTGTTTTTTGTGCCATACTTGGTGATGCTCAGGGGTTACTCTATGTTCTATACTCAGGAATTACTTTTGGTGGTATAGGGGGATGATATGGGGTGCTGGTAATCGAACCCAGATCAGCCATGTGCAAAGCAAGTGCCCTTTGCTGTACTATCTTTCCAGCCCATTGAGGTGGGTTTTTTGATTGTTTTGGTGTGTAAATGTGTGTTTGGGTGACACCCAGCAAATGCTCAGGATTAACTCCTGGCTCTGCTTCAGGGGATCACTCCTCTGGTACTCCAGAGACCATATGGGATTGTCAAAGATTGAAATTGGGTTAGCTATGTACGAGGCAAACAACCTACTGACTGTATAATCACCCAAGAGTGACAGTTGTGCTACTTTGCGACTACATGAAAATAAGCCACAGACCTAAATAACTACTGTAATGTGTAGATAATCTCAGTTATAAACAGATACAGCAAAAAAAAAATCACTAATTCTGGAGCTACTTCATATGACATTTACTTACCAGTTCAAGTTTTCTCATTGTTTCTTCAAGACTCCGCATTTCAGAGAGTTTCTTTTTAATTTCTTTCTAGGAATAAAAAATCTATTAGGTAAACACCTAAAAGTCAAGAATAATTATCACTGTCTCCCAATTAAGCAAATAAGACAAGGTCACGTTTCAAGTTTATATTCCCATTTCTCAGTAAGATGTGAAAAACAGTAGGGCTTTTCTTCAGTTTCTTTGCACCCTAAAATACTTACAAGAACCTTTTTATACTATCTGAAACAAGAAGGGCTTAAAGGCAGGCTGGGGGCATTGGGGAATAGTAAGCGGGAAACGGGGGACATTGGTGGTGGGAAACATACACTGGTGGAGGGATGTGTGTTGGATCACTGTATGACTGAAACCCTATTATGAACAGCTTTGGATAGTCAATAAAAAGTCTTTAAAAATTTTTACATAAAATTAGTGATTACAGTGTGTGCTTACACTTAAATGTCTATAAGTAGGAAAAAAATAAAAAAGAAGGGCTCTTGGAAATAACATTTTTCCTGTACTGGATAAACTTTCTTGTGTCTTTTAAACTCACTTTATGTCATTGTCATTTTGGATTCTCCTATCCTACTTGCTATCTCCCAACCTAATACTACCAACCAAGATCCTCCATACTAAGAATACTGAATGCCAAGATAAAAATGTTTCTGTTGAGACAAGCTGTCATGTCTGAGCACTGCCAATGGCACACAAGAAATCTTATTTTGGATGGTATGTGCATGAGCATACAAGAATCTAAGGAGAGAAAAAGATACAGTGTTGCAATGAAACTCAAGTCACAAAAGAAGAATTAAAATGGTACTAATATGTTCATTTTCCTTTTGTTTTAACCGTCTTAATTGACTGGTTCTTTGATTTATAATACTAGTAAGGACAGTTTCCCATGCACATAATTCCAATACCACACACCTATATAAACTCCATTTTAAATAGCGTTTTCAGTGGCCATAAAAAAATCTTGGATCTCTCAAAGGTTCCATATGAAACTCATTAGGCTTTTTCTCTGTTTCTGCAGACAACATAAATGGGATGGAATAAAACTGATAGAATGCTTTGGACGGTCTGGACACTTGTATAATAAATATTGTCCTCCAACACCAAACATAACAATAAAATCTTTCCATTTCTTTCCACAATGTTTTATAATTTCTAGTGTGTGCAGCATCTTTCAACTAAGTTTATTGCTGTTTTTCATTCTTTTTGATACTACTATAAATGGGACTACTTATATAAAGGTAAAGGTAAAGGCCCTCCCGTTGTTCATCAATTTGCTCGAGCGGGCCCAGTAACGTCTCCATTGGAGACTTTGTTGTTACTGTGTCTGGTATATCGAATACTCTCGATAGCTTGCCGGGCTCTCCGAGAGGGGCGGAGGAATCGAACTCGGATCGGCCATGTTGGCTGCATGCAGGGCAAACACCCTACCGCTGTGCTATCGCTCCAGCCCTATATAAGTTTAGATATATATAAACTTTATATATAAGTTTCCTTATATAAGTTTCCTTTCTGGACTGTTAATTACTAATGTACAGAAATGTACCTAATTTTTATTGATTTTTATATCTAGCAATTTTGCTGAATGTGCTTGTTAATTCATATCTGTGTTTTGCTGTGTTTTTAGGATTTTCTTTTTCTATATATGAGATTATGATATCTAGAAACATAAATTTCCTTTCTAATTTGCATGCCTCTTTCTCTCTCTTGCCTGCCTGCTCTGACTAGCACTTGCAGTACTCTGTTGACCAGCAGGAGTGAGAATGTGCATACTTGTCTGTCCCTGACCTATGAGGAAATGCCTCAGTCTTTCACCACAGAGTAAAGGTTGGCTGTGGATGTCTCATGTATAACTTTTTATTATGCTGACCCAGTTTTCTTCTATTCAAGAAATTAGTAGGGTGACATGCTACAGAGATCTCCACAGAGATGTCGCCACATGGCATGCCATGGCTGATCTCTACAGAGATGTCTCCGGACCCCAAAGTCACCATCCAGTGTAAAAAAAATTTTTTTAATTAACCTCAGATTTATCATATTTAAAATTTTAGAATTCCTGGAGCATGTGGCTACAAATGTGGCCATGCCCCATCTTATACTCTACACCACTGATGTACCAAGAGTAGCACACCACATTTGATGGGAGTGTAAAGTAGAAGGCAATCAGTCTTTTGGAGAAAAAAAATACGTGTACGCGCACATACACGCGCACACACACACACACACACACACACACACACACACACAAAGGTTTAACAACATATTAGTAATCTCTTATACAAAGGTTTAATGGCTCCGGGGTGAGATAATTTACCTACTTTCCTCTAAAGAAACTTTTTAGGATCATTTTCAGTGGTTTATTCATAACAATACAAAATAAACTATTTAGGTCCTCTTTTCGGAGAAGGGTTTGGAAGATGGGATGGAAACATTCAAAATATGGTAAGGTGTGGGAAGGTATAATGGTGGTGGGATTGGTGTTGGAACATCAAATGTAATAAATTATTGTGAACAACTTTATAAAGATAAAAAATTCAAAAAAAGATGAAAAAATTAAAAAAAAATTAGTGGAGATGACATGTAGAAAATTAATTCAATTATAAAAAGTAGCAGTCTTCAAATTAGATACCAACTTTGGAAGAACAAAGTTTTTCCAGAATATGTAAAACCCCAATAGTATTCACCCAGCTGTAAGTCACAAACATCTTAATACCTTAGGACCTGTAGAAATATACATAAAATTCTTAAAATTAGGGCGAGAGAGATAGAGGTTTAGGTGCATGCCTTGTATGTGGCCAATCCCAGTTGATCTCTGGTGCTGTATATGGTCCCTCAGCACTGCCAGGAATGATCCCTGAGCACAGAGCCAGGAATAAGTCGTAAGCACTGCTGGATATGCCCAAAACACAAAAGAAATAAAAGTAGGAAATAAAAGTTATTTACTTAAGGAACTCTTTGTGGAGTGGGTAAAAGGTAAGTTTTTCCCTTTCCCCATATCCATAGCCTTTTACTCTTTTTCAGAAGAAAGGAATTTATTCAATGGCACAATGTCTCATGATATAAAAATACTTTTAGTGGCCAGAGAGATAGTAGAGCAGGAAGGGTGATTGCCTTGCATGTGCATGCAATGGACCCCAGATTCAACCCCTGGCATCTTATATGGTCCTATTGGTTCCTGAATACACAGCCAGGAGTAAGCCCTGAGCACTGCTGGGTATGGATGAAGGGGGGAGTGGTAGGGGTGGGGGGAACTGAAGTAGACAAAAAGAGAAACTGAAATGTTGGGACTGGCAAAAGGCTTTTCTCACAATTTCTGTTTTCTTTCACAATTTTAATTTTCTAAAAAGGTATATCCAATACAGTTTTAGTTTACTTTTCTTTTTTTTTTTTTTTCCTATTTGGATCCCACCTGGCAATGCTCAGGGGTTACTCCTGGCTGGCTCTGCACTCAGGAATTACTCCTGGAGGAGCTCGGAGGACTACACGGGATGCTAGGGATAGATAGAACACAGGTTGATCGCAAATGTCCGATCTGCTGAACCGATTCCAGCCCACAATTTTACTTTTTTTTTTTTTTTTTTTGCTTTTTGGGTCACACTGGCGATGCTCAGGGGTTACTCCTGGCTCATGCACTCAGGAATCACTCCTGGCGGTGCTCAAGGGACCATATGGGATGCTGGGAATCGAACCTGTGTCGGCCATGTTGGCTGTGTGCAAAGCAAACGCCCTACCCGCTGTGCTACCGCTCCAGCCCCACAATTTTACTTTTTTGTTAATACTTTGGACCTTCTAGTCACTTCAATTAATGTATTTTTTTTTTTTGCAGAGATACTTAAAATAACATCTTGTGGGGATTTCACAGAGAAAGAAGGATCATCTGGATCCAACTGACTCTCTATCCCATCTCTATGTTACCATTAGAGGAAAGTGCTCAGGCCTTTATCTCATCTTATCTATCTTGTCTATTTGATAGACTATTAGGGGTGCAGGCAGTGCTAGGGATTGAACTCGGGGTCAATGCTAGGCATATGCTCCTACTAAAGCTATATCCTTGGTCCCCCACTGGCTACAGTTCACAGAATGATTGAATTTTATTTTAAAAAATTACTTACACTAAACTAGAAATTATAGCCTTTGCATCTTGAAGTTCAAAAATGCTATAACCAACTTAAAGTGTGCAAAGACATACAATAATTTGAAAAAATACTTGGAGGGGAGCCTGGGAATAAATTAGTGAAAGGTCTAGAGAGTATGCCTGGCATGTGGAGCCCCAAATCTGATATGGAGAGCTATCCTAAGCACAGGTGAGCTTTGAAAAGACATGGAATGGGGCTGGAGCAATAGCACAGTGGGTAGGGCATTTGCCTTGCACATGGCTGACCCGGGTTCGATTCCCAGCATCCCATATGGTCCCCTGAGCACTGCCAGGAGTAATTCCTGAGTACATGAGCCAGGAGTAATCCCTGTGCATTGTCAAGTGTGACCCAAAATGCAAAAAAAAAAAAAGACATGGAACATCTAAAAGTACATCTCAGAAAATGTAGAATTACAAAACAAGGAAAGCAAAAAACCTGATTCCAGATACTCAGGTTCACTAGGTCCTGAGAGCACTAATGGACAATCCCGCATCTCTGCCTCACCTTTGCTTCCCCAAGCTCTTTATCAGCGGTCTCAAGCACCTCTTCTTTATGCCTTTCCAACTGCTGTGCTAGCTGGTCGATTTCTGTTAATTCTTGGCAGAGTTTTTCATTTTTGTTACTTAAATTAACAACTTCAGTAGTTACTGTTTCCTTGGTTTCCATAAGCTCTTGTACATGCTTCTCCAGGTCTTTATTAGCTTGCTGAAGAAAGTCAACCTAAATTGAATTTATAATTCACAAGATTAAGAATCAAGAAAATTACCCTAAATAAGCAACTTCCAAAATATTTCAAAATACTATGTTTTAAGTACTAAAAATTAAAACCACAACTAATTCACCTTTGCAAACATGTATTGCTTTGTAGATGCTGCAAAGCTGTGGATCACACTCAGTATTGCTCAGTAAGTAGTATGTGGGGTTAGAACTCGGGGTTCATACACACAAGGGGTGTGCTCTAACACTCAGCCCCATCCACAGCCAGCGAACTTATGTTGTTTTGATTTGAAAATCTAACACTACATGGTTAAAAAAATATATATGTATATATAAATATTCACGGACTTCAATTTTCAAGCATGAAAGGGCAATTTGTGAAATTCTCCCCAATGCTAGGGGAGAATTAAGAATAATTCCACAATTAGGTCAAGAAAGTCTCTATAATAATGATATCATTCTAGACTTTTAGATAGCATATTTGGCTGAGCATCTGAAATATGGCCAATTCAAACTGAAATATAAAGATGATACATATGTAGGATTTCAAAGACTTTGTACAAGAAAGGGAATGAAAATATCTCAGTGGCATTATCACAATATTTATTATATGTTAAAATGATTGTAGAGGGGCTGGAGTGATAGCACAGCGGGTAGGACGTTTGCCTTGCACGCAGCCGACCCAGGTTCGATTCCCAGCATCCCGTATGGTCCCCTGAGTGACTGCCAGGAGTGATTCCTGAGTGCAAAGCCAGGAGTAACCCCTGCGCATCACCAGGTATGACCCAAAAAGCAAAAAGCAAATAAATAAATAAATAAATAAATAAACTGATTGTAGGGCTGGAGGAATAGCACAGCGGTAGGGCGTTTGCCCTACAAGCAGCCAACATGGCCGACCCGAGTTCGATTCTTCCACCCCTCTCGGAGAGCCCGACAAGCTACCGAGAGTATCTCGCCCCCACGCAGAGCCTGGCAAGCTACCCATGACGTATTCTATATGCCAAACACAATAACAACAAGTCTCATGATAGAGACGTTACTGGGCCCCCTCGAGCAAATTGATGGACAACGGGAGGACCATGACCGTGACCGATTTTGGATATAGTACTTTGGGTATAATGAGGTTCCTGCAGTGCTCAGAGGATTAGGATCAAACCTGGGCTTCCAGAAGGCTGAGCAAGCACTCCGTCTGTTGAGTTATCTCGAGCCCTTTACATACACATTTTAAAAAAGCAAACTGAAGATTACATTGTAATCTTATAGTTTATAGCTTATAGCTATTCTCTTATAGCTTATTCTCTTAAGTACATGACATTATAGTATGTATTTTCCTGCCTTAGTAAGCATTCCTTAAAAACATGATTTTGCAGTATCTATTATTTCTTCTGTATATTCTGGGGCTATCAAATTTTCCCATCATAAATAAGACTTTCAGTGAATAACCCTGTTCTTTTTATAAAAGTGTGGATTGTAAAATTTTTAACAGTCAATGAAATAACTCCAGAAATAATTACCTGAACATTTAATTGGGCAATAAGTTTTTCATTGCTTTTATTTCTAGATTCCAGAGAGAGGATATCAGGGGAGCGACCACCATCCAATGCAACAGATAGTCGTTCTATCTCTCGTTCTCTTAGCTCAATCTGAAGACATACAGTTGTGTTATCATTAAAAAAAATCAGGCTTTCAACCAAAATAATACCAGACACATTAATCTGAACATACTCCCATTTTTTTGTTTCTTACAATGTGTATAAAAACTTAACATTTAAATATGTACCCAGCACATATTCTATTTAAAATACATTTATGCAGAGCAAAATGGAACAAAGAAATGTCAATGTAAGAGCTGTCAATATAGGGGCTGGAGAGATAGACTGGTAGGCAGGGTAGCTACTTCGTACAAAACCAACCCGGGTTCAATCCCTAGCACCTCATATGGTTCCCCAGCACCACCAGGCGTTATACCTGAGTGAAGAGTAAGTCCTGAGCCCCACCAGGTGTGGACCAAAACCCAAAACAAACAAAAATGTCAATATAGAGCTGGACATGAAGATTACGTGCATGCTGGGGCTGGAGCGATAGCACAGCAGGTAGGGCGTTTGCCTTGCACGCGGCCTACCCGGGTTCGATTCCCAGCATCCCATATGGTCCCCTGAGCACTGCTAGGTGTAATTCCTGAGTGCAAAGCCAGGAGTAACCCCTGTGCATCGCCTGGTGTGACCCAAAAAGGAAAAAAAAAGTGATTAAGTGCATGCTTCGCTTTCCATGCAGGAGGCCTGGTTTCAATCCCTGGCACTTCATGTTCCCCCAAGCACTGCTGGAAGTGAATTCTGAGCAAACAGCCAGGAACAGCCAGTGAGCACCACTCGGTGTGACCCCCAAAGTCAAAATACAACAAAGAAGAATTGTCAACATAATTTTTAATAATATATCACAACTGAATAGATTTGTCCAAGTTAATTTCCCATCAGGGTTGGGAATTGTTCATATAAAAACCATTAGGAATCCAAGGAAAACTGCAGCTGTCTCACAAGGATGAGGTCATGAATGCCTAGTGATGTGCACATATGCTGACCAAGATCTCAGAACTAGAATCCATGACCTCCAACCTCCCACACCCAGTTGTGTGTGAGTACTGCAACCAAAGGGAGGGACCCCTGGCAAGCATCACATCTCAAGGGATGTAGGAGCACAGCCACCATGGCCAGGATTGGGACACCCCTCCCCAGCACTGTGAGCTCCAGATAAAGCACATACTTCCTCTGGTAAACAGCACAACTAGAATGTGAGGGAGCACCAGAACTAAAGGAGTATGAATTCACTGAGCAGAAATGCAAGCTCAATTAAAGTGTGGAGCTGCAGCTAAGTGTGTGAATGCCACAACCAGATATGTGATCCACAAAAGACAGCACCAGCAGAAAAATGTGTGCACACACAGTGTGTGCACGCGTGTGTGTGTGTGTATCCCCAGCCATTACAACACTGATGAAGGGAAGGAAAGGACAAAAAAAACCTACACTGAGTTTTCAAACAAAATCTGGCCTACTTCAGAGACAAGTGGAATAAATGAATGAATGCAAAACACAAAGAAAATAGTAAACTGCTACTGAAACCCAATACTTAAAAGGACAGACAGTCAGGGTGAATTTAATTATGTACTATTTAGAAAACAGCAGACACGAAAAATCACTCTCAATTATGTGACTTCACATAATCTATATGCAAGAATTTTGGAAAGTGCACACTTTCATTAAAAACAAAAAAAAAATCAAGCATTCAATTCAATAAACATTCAACAAAGTTCTACATATAGTAAGATGAATATGATCTTGAACTTTCAAAAAAATCAGTTTTTAAGGAAAAACTAGCAGTAAACCAATAGTTTCTGTTTAACATGTTATTTAATTATAAAATACAGGAATAGCAGATGGTACCAAAGCAAATAAGGAAACACTGATTTATTCTTCAAGATATATTCATGACTGTGGGAATTAGTGAAGTGAAAACCAGTAGGTCAAAAAAATAAAAAATCTTATCAATCGTCCCATGAAAAGAGAGGAGGGATGCGTTGGAAAGTGACACAGAGGTGAAAAGCAAGGTACTTCTGAATGAGCAGGAATGGCTCACAGGACTGGCCACTATAAAATACAAGGATATTAATCGATGGAGAAGAGCCTGAAGAATTAATTAGGCAGGTACTAATTAATGATGATAAACAATGAGTACTTTGTTAAGGAGAAATATTACTCTAGACTAAAGGGAAAAATTGACAAAAAAAAAATAAAATAAAATCATAAGCAGGGTTGTTGAGTAAAATTGGGACCAGAGAAATCTAAATGGGCTGAGACCATACTTTGCACCAGGAAGTCTGAGTTCCAACCCTAGCACTGCATGTTGCCCTGAGCATTGCAGGATGAGACCCTTAAGCCAAGAATAGCCTTCAAGTACCTCCATGCATAACTCAATATTCTCCCCGCAAAGCAAATAAAACACCTGGTGCTATGAGTCTAAAGCTTAGGGAAGAGGTTTAATTATTATTAAACAAAATGCATATAGAAGACATTTATGTTTGTCTTCACTTTCCCTCCCTTTGTTGTTATTTTAAAAGAGGGGGGAAGTACTTATAGGTGTGTTTTTATGTAGATATGATGAGTGAACAACAAATAATAAATAATAATACAGATAAAAGTATAGGTAAATAAAATGTTTTTTAAATCATAAGCAGGGTAAGAAATGATGAGAAATGATTAGGCCCTAAAATAAAACAGTGGTGGTGCTGAAGCAACAGTACAGTGAGTAGGGCATTTGCCTTGCATGTGGGCAACCTGGGTTTGATCCCTGGCATCCAATATGGTCCTGAGCCCCTCGAGGAGTCGATCCCTGAGCACAGAGTCAAGAGTAAACCTTGAGCACAGCTGGGTGTAGCCCCAAAACAAAATATAACAACAACAAAACACTACAGAATGTAGGCTACCAACCAAAGTAATAGATAAGACAGAAGAATAAAATCAGATTTGTGAAAGATGGCATCAAGTTCAGTGGGAAGTTAGGGATAAGGATTTGGAGATCACTAGAGGTTTGAATTAGTCATCCACGGCAATATTTCACACCAAGAACATGCAGGGAAAGAGGCCAAAGACAGACTTCTGGAAAACAGTAGTATTTCAAAGATCAAGCTGAGGGAAACAGGAAAGAGGAAATGATTAGAAGATTACAAAAGGAAAACTTCAAAGAAAGTCAAGTCAAGGAAGCATTTCTAAGAGAAAAGATCGATAATGACAAACACAATAGAGTGGGTCAAGAAAATAAATACTACAGAGATACTTCTGTATGAGTACTTAATGTCACCAGTATTACTAACAGATCAATAGGGGGTGTGCAGAAGGCAGACTGCCATGAGAGCACAGGGTGAGCTGAAAGTGAAGAAAGGACCACACAAGAGCAAGGCAGTGTTTGAAGGAGTTTGCGTGGAGGGGGAAAGGCTGCCAAGAGAGGACGTGCTCAGGGCCTTTAGTGATGCTAACAGCATCTCTTCATAGGACTTTTTCAAAGATGAAAAGAACTATTGGTTATAAAGGACCAAACGTGATAACCTCTCAGTATCTGTATTGCAAACCATAATGCCCAAAAGTAGAGGAAAGAGTATGGGGAAAATTGTCTGCCATGGAGGCAGGGGGAGGATTGGAAAGGGGGGGGATACCTGGGACATTGGTGGTGGAGAATGTACACTGGTGGAGGGATGGGTGTTTGATCATTGTATGATTGGAACTAAACATGAAAGCTTTGCAGCTGTATCTCATGGCGATTCAATTAAAAAATCAAATTAAAAACGGTAAGTAAAGAGGCCATACAAACTACTTATTAAAGAAAAAACGGTAATTGATTAAAGCAAGCTTCCTTGGAAGAACAGAGAACCTGGGGTCAAATCCTAGCATTAAATCTCAAAGACAGTCTGAGTGTACAAAGTGCTAATATTAAAGCAGACGGGAAGCTGAGATAAGGTCGTATTTGAGAGAGGGGTATGGTAAGTTGGAAACAGTAAAAATGGGAAGGTATGCTGAGAAAAAAATTAACTCGAGCAAAAAATGCAAAAGAGAATCTGAGAGGCAGCAGAGTTGTCCCAGCTAAGATTAATAAACACAATAAAGTTGTGCAGCTGGGCAGAAATGATGAGGCTATTTCCACCAAACACCTTGCCACCTCTCTGAGAGGATCAAGACGGTCAGTGCGTGTTCATAATTGCTTCAGAAAAAAATGTGATAAAAAAATGACAGTAAACTGAAAAATAGCAATAGAATTCAATTCATGAATTCAAGATATTGTGATCATTTCTCCATAAAGTAAGCTTTTTGACTGACAATATTAAAATGTCTTTTAAATTCCATTTTTATCAAAATAATCTTAAAGCACTTTACAAGCTGACATTACATCAACACGCTACGCCTATATTTTTATGTGCAGATTGCTTTTTTTCCTTGAGTTTTGGGTCACACCCAGTAATGCTCGGGGTTACTCCTAGCTCTGCACTCAGAAATTACTCCTGGCAATGTTCAGGGGATTGTATGGGATACTGGGCATTGAACCTGAGTCAGCCATGTGCAAGGTAAATGCCCTACCCGCTGGACTATCACCCAGACTCCACATGCAGATCACTTTACTCAAAAAAAAAAAAGGGCAGTTTCTCAGGAAATGGAAAACACATTACCCACACTTAAACTTCAGTTAGCATTTAAGAAAGATAGCCTATAATTATTCAAATCAGAATTTAGTAAAGACAACCACAGAAACTATAAAGGGACAAAGCTTCCTGTGGTCTAACTCTGAGTAATCCTCCTTCTTCGGAAAGAGCCCTAAAGGGTCCTGGAGCCTGCAGAGAAAACATGCAATGAACAGGGTAGAATGGAGAGTAATTTTCACAGAAACTCAGGTTCAGAGAAATGACAAAAAAACGGAGTAAAAACTATTTAAAATAAAGCACAGCACACACACTTCAATAAAGTACCTTCTGAGAGAGAAACAGGAATATAGTTATAAAATGGCATTTGGGAAGCTAGATGATTCACCTAAATGGAAAACAGAAACAAAAAAACTACTGTTCACTTCAATAACGGACCAAAGGAAAGGACCATAGTGCTCTAACGTCATCTGAGCCATTTCAATTATCAACTCTCAAAATTTGATGAAAAAGATAAAAACTATATAGAAACTTATTGATATCAAATATACCCAAATCCATACAAAATCCCAGCAACCTATTCTCAACCCTTATAATGCAAGTAATTGAGAATCCTACCTGCGTGTTATAATCTCTTAGTCCACTTTCCATCATTAGTAGCTTTTCTTGTAACTGGAAGACTTCCTCTTGAAGTTCTTGAATTCTGAAACACATTTATAACTAATGCACTATATGCCTTTATTACAAAATATAAAATAACAAAATGCATTCTTTTATATGTTCTCTACTTTCTATTTCTCCATGAGGTACCAGCGGCCAGGTTGGTTCCAAAACAAATACATAAATAGAACACATTCTACTGGAGATTTCTTTTTATAGAGTTAGATTTTAAAAATACTAAACAATTTGAAATCCATACATTACACAATAAAACACCTATTATTTTATTTTGATCTTAGGACAACTCTTTTAAGTTGCCTTTGAGGTATTGCTATAAAATTCTATGGTTCAGAAAATTGGGGGTCTGGTACAAAATCACATTTGTATTATGTAAAATAAGAGTTTAAAATGGTTTCCGGGCTGGAGAGACAGTACAGCAGGTACGGTGTTTGCCTTGAAAACAACCAACCCAGGTTTGATTCCTGGCACTGCATATGATTCCCCAAGTACAGAGTCCGGAGTGAGTACAAATGGGTATGGCTAAAACTAATCAAAAATAAATAAATAAAATGTTTTCTGATCCTGACCTTTTCTTTTCTAATAATCAACCCCTGCAATCCTTCAGAGAAGAAAAATACCAAGAAAGAGTAAAATTTTCTAAGTGATATAGCACAGAACCTTTCCTTTTTGGAACTTGTTATTCTAACAGATTTAAAATTTGTCTAAATTATCTGAACTCTCAAACTGCCCAAATGTATTTATATTACATCAATCTCTGCCAAGCATTAACAACCACTATTATCTTTAAATGATAAAAGCCAGATCTGCTTTCAAGACAGCCATTCCACAGGGTAGGATAAATAGTCTGGACACAGCCCACCCTGCTACTCCTAGGACAAACTTTTTCTGTTAATCTAGTTTAGGAAAAGCATCAACTCTACTCAGATATGTACATAGATGACTAATACAAACCAACTGTACATGTACAAACAAGATAACTCAGACAAATACCACCTATGACAACTTGATAGGAAAAAAAAAAACTTGAAGGAGAAAAAAAGATAAAGAGAGGAAATGATATCAGTGGAGCCTTAAAAACTAGTGGAGAGGTGGTCCAAAGACTGAGTGTTCAGGAGGGGAGGAGCGTGTAAAGGAGAGGGGGAGGGAAGTGGGTGGTGGGCGTGGTGTCGGAATCTTGTACAAATGAAACCATCATCAACAGTATTACAAATCACAGTACTTCAAGTTAAAGACGAGAATTTAAAAAAAAAAAAAAGAGTTCCTAGGGGCTGGAGAGATAGCACAGCGGGTAGGGCGTTTGCCTTGCACGCAGCCGACCAGGGTTCGATTCCCAGCATCCCATATGGTCCCCTGAGCACCGCCAGGAGTAACTTCTGAGTACAGGAGTAACCCCTATGCATCGCCAGGTGTGACCCAAAAAGAAAAAAAAAAAAAAAAGAGTTCCTTGTCCAGAGAATGCAATAAAGAATTAAAATAGAATTTAGAACTGATTCCAATTTAGGGAAGTAAAAATATAGAGCTAGAGAATCATAAAGTAAGAATTTCAGAACTAGTTATAAAAGTGTCCATGCCCTTCAGCATTGGCAACTAAACATAAATCTGATGTAATAGAATGCCTCCCCACCTAAAAAGAAAACCAAAAAAATCACTTGGCAAATGAAACTAAATGTCCATCAACTCTGATTAATTAAGGGGTTAGGTACTCAATCATTTTCAAACGAATATAGACAGAAGCAACAAATTTATCATCTATTTTGAAATCAGTTTCAAGACAAGTGAAAGCACTGCATTTTCAAAATACAGTCACGAAGCTAAAAGGGCAGTGAAGGAAACAGGAGCCTCTTATCAAGAAATGCAGAGTTAGCACGGAGGCCAATTAGCGAAAGCCAACAAAAAGAGTATTGCTGTTGCACCGATTGTCAGCCACTTGCAGCAGGTCTGCGATGTAAGGGTCATCTGGCTGAGGCACAGGGTACGAACTGACTTCTGAGGGAGGGACTGGCTCGTCGATCTGCATACGCTGCCGCCTGAAAGCAATGTTTCTTTTCTTGCCACCTTAAAAATAAAAAATCTGTGTTTAAAAAATTTAAAAACCAAACACGGTCATAGAATTCAATATTACAGAAGGTTAGCCTTTGTTATAAAGTGTGTCTCTAGCTCACATAACGTACTGATAAAATACTTTCCTCCTTATATATACTGATCTTTAAACAATGTATTCTGGAAAAGTTCAGTGAGACATAGTTATAAAACGATTTTTTTTTTTTTGCACAGTTGGGCACATGAACTCAGATTTAATGTATTCCTTAATTAAATAGAGACCGAACCTTAGCATAATAAAAGTTGAGTGTGCCTTCATAGGGTTTACTGCTATGAACCCAGAAGCTAGCTAGCAGAAAAATGCCAAGTTGCCTAAGGCAGTGAAAACTAAAATACACATATTAAGCAATGCCAGAGAGTAGAAAATTGCAACCTTAAGATGCAAAATTAATATATTTTAAAAAATGATGTCTGTACTAAAACCATGCTATAACCTGAATTAAGAAATGTTTTTTTAATTATCTTCAAAACCAGTATAAATTTCCTCTTATTAGATTCGTGCTGTCTTGGTCCAAACCACATGGTGAAATGTGTTTGCTTGAACTTCTGCCTGAGGTTAAGATTTGTACTTAAAATTTAAGGACAAAAAACAAACCCCAACTCCTTTATCATTTAATTTTAACAAATTTTATATTGATGACATTTTAATGTTATGATGACAAAAAACTTAAATTAAAAATAATGAAATAATTTGGTTCCAGTTGCACACCTATACAAAGCACACCAGGTTCTTTCCCTAGGTCTTGATCATCTTCCTGGATTGCGTCTCAATTTCTTTCAGCTTTCTTTCTTTCTTTCTTTCTTTCTTTCTTTCTTTCTTTCTTTCTTTCTATAATCAATTAAATGCAAACTTTCCTAGAATGTGTCTTCGGTTCTCTTTCCTCCCATTCTACATAATCTTAACAGATAATTCCTACCATCTTCAACTCCTATCTGATCATCACCTATATTTCTTTTCAAAAAGCTGACAATAGGGGTCAGAGAAACAGTACAGCAGGTAGAATGCTTGCTTTGCATGCAATCAACCTGGATTCAATCCCCAGCTTTCCACTGATGCACCAGGAGTAACTCTTGAGTGCAGAGATAGGAGTAACATCTGAGCATCTCTGGGTGTGGACGGAAAGCAAAAAATAAAACAATAACAACAACCCCAGAAAAACCCACAAAACAGGGGCTGGAGTGATAGTACAGTGGGTAGGGCATTTTCCTTGCACGCAGCCGACCTGGGTTCGATTCCTAGCATCCCATGTGGTCCCCTGAGCACCACCAGGAGTAATTCCTGAGTGAAAAGCCAGAAGTAACCCCCGGGCATTGCCAGGTGTGACCCAAAAAGCAAACAAAACAAAACAAAACAAAAAACCCACAAGACAAGCCTGACAATAACTAAAGTAGCTTTATGTAGGAAATAGGAGAGAGGCAAGATAAAGGAGAACCCCATAAAGTAAAAGGAATGATACACTTCAACCAGGGATGTGGGCCGCTCCGGAATGGAGAGGCCAAAGAGGAAAGGGAAGACCCTGATCGCCCTGAGGTTTTGATGATGAGACCGAATTAGTACTGAACCTTACCAAACTCCTAATCCCTTGGTCTCCGGTCTCATAATTCAGCCCATCCTGTTTCACTTTTGCCCACATCTTGATCCCCAAATTCAAATATGTCAGAGACCATCTCAAAGTCACTAGCATGGGAGACTCCTGTACTGACCTTACGCCTAGACAATCATCATTTCTTGGGCCTTGCTTAAGAACTACTGAGCTACTAATAAGCTAAGTGCACCATTTCCAAATTATTTTGGGATGAAGAACTTAAAAGTGAAAAAGTAACTGAAAATGACTTAAGGTGCTGGGGAGATAGATCAGGGGTCAGAGCACATGCCTTGCAGGCACAAGACCCAAGTTTACTCAGCCCTCATGCCCCCCAGCTCCCAGGCTGCTGAGTACAGGCCTGGAGGTGCCCAGTGTGCTGGGTCAGCACTGCAGCACTAAGCTCCCACATAGAATCATACGGCTCAGTTGCAAGGGCTTAGGAGGCTCCTCCAAAAAGTAATGACTAAAGAAATGATTACGTTGTTTCTAATTTCTAAAAGCTAGAGTTTCTAATTCTATAAAATATGTGGAATTTTAGAAATAAAGTTGGCATGACTAATTTGGGGAAGTTTCTCCAAAGTGGTACTCAGGCAACCAGATAACACTCCCCGTAATACTCCGTTCAGGGCTAGGGCCCTGCAGTGCGGTGATGCTACTTGGGCCACCCGACTGCACTTAAGGGCCTCTTGGGTAACACCTGGCAATGGCTGGGGCCTCCAGGGCCACAACGTGCAATGCTCGGAGGCCACTGCAGAGTCAGGGTTCGATCTTGGGCCTCACATCCTGGTTCCTGTACTAACTCCCAATCCAAATGCATTTTTCTAAACACTAAAGCCAAAGTACCGATTTCAAAGTCCTCTTTCAACAGTTTGAATAGCTTTAAAACATTAGATTCACAAAATTGATTTTGAGAAGGAACAGACTCACCTGGAGTTTGTACCACAGCATGTAAATTCTTCTCTTGAAGCTGTTGAATTTTTTCATTTTTAGCCTTGCTTTCTTTCTCCATAAGCTTGAGTTTGTGAACATATTGGTTATTTAAAAATTTCAGATCAGAAGCTTCACAGGCACTCTTCTTCAGTGCAGTTTTCAGCTCTTAAAATGAGAACAATTAAAACATTATCGTACCGCTCAAGAAAGCTAAGACCCTCTTCCATTTCACAAAATGTAAAAATGTCACATTAACTTAACTCTCAAAAAACAAAGAAAAGAAAGGGCCAGGAAAATGGTATGGCTGTTAGGGCACCTGACCTGGGTTCAATTCCCAGCACCCCATTGCTCCTGAGCATCACCAAGTGCAGCACTGGGGCCTCCTAAACATCACTGGCTGTGGCCTTGCGGGCCCCTCGGCCCCCACACACACTGCCGGGGAGGCCCTG
The DNA here is from genome assembly GCF_029834395.1 of Sorex fumeus. Lineage (NCBI taxonomy): Eukaryota > Metazoa > Chordata > Mammalia > Eulipotyphla > Soricidae > Sorex > Sorex fumeus. The sequence continues at coordinate 28,155,715 of NW_026606070.1, forward strand.
ATGGTTCCCAGGGCCACAGGCCAGAGCAGTACCACATCCTCAGGTCCGAGTACGGGAGCCAGCAGCTCAGCTAGCTGAATGCTGCCAAGCAGTGGATGGCAGGTCCCCTAAGCACTGCTAGCCAGGCCCAGAAAAAAAAAAAAAGAAAATGAAAAAGAGAAATAATATTTACTCTTCCATGTCAATACGTACATTTTTAACACAAAAATACATTTAAATATAATAATGCATTTCTAACAGTGGTCAAAACCACTGGCCCACTGCAGAGTCAGTGGTTAAAAATCTTCAAAAATAGATTGAAAGCCACAATATGATACCGTAACTTTAGTCCCTTAACCAATCAATCTCTTCAGGAAGACAAAAAATGAAAGGCTCTATCTGATTCTTGTGCATGCTAGAAAAGAGCATTACCTTTTTCACCACTGTTAATAAAATTGCAAATTGATCACTAAATACATAAGGGAATTATATTTCCTTCTGAAGCATAACCGGTATAAATGAAGATTTCCGATGCAGTAAATTGGGTATGAAGTTATGGGATTATGAATTGCCAGGTATCATACAATGATTTCTACTCTTGAAGAAGTTCCAATAAGAAATTATAAGACAGACATACCATTATTCTTTGCCCAGTACTTTTGCATCATTCTAGAGGAACTTCCAGCAGAAAAATAAATTATTAAACAGCAGAATGGTCTCTGGCTTTATTTTAATCTTACCTCACTTTACATAAGCTTACTTCACGTTACAAACATGTCTTTACCCGCCTCAAGATCTGGGGAGAGGGCAGTTGGGATAGAGAAGGGACCACTATGACAATGGACGGTTGCAAGTGATCGCTCTGATGGGAGATGTGTGCTGAAAGTGGGGAAAAGACCAAACATGATGGTGTCTCAGTATCTATATTACAAACCAAAATGCCCAAAAGGGGGGGGAGGGAGGGAGGGAGGGGGGAGAGAGGAAGAAAGAGAGAGAAAGAGAGAGAGAGAGAGAGAGAGACGTGTCCACCATAAAGGCGAACTGAGAGGAACAGGGGAGACTGCTGATGGGAGACATACAATGGTGGAGGGATGGGTCTTGGAACATTGTATCACTGAAACCCGATCATGAAAGCTTTGTAACTGTTTATCTCATGGTGATTCACTTAAAAAAAAAATTGAAAATTTAAAAAGAGAAAAAAAAGAAAGAAAAAAATAAAAGAGACCATGTCTTCAGTTCCAGCATTTAATATTTTCTGCAGCAATTTTCGTTTTGATGAAAATAAAATTCATCTTCAGTGAAGGATCAATCTTAGGTAACTATGGAATGCAAATTTATTTTCCTTTCCAGAAACTGTTACACACACCCTATAGTATCTTAACAATGATTAGTGGGAAAACTATCATATTTTATTTCGGTTTTTGTTTTGCTTTTGGGACACACCAGGTAACGCTCGGGGATTAGTCCTGACTCTGCACTCCAGTGCCCTACCCACTTGTACTATCACTAAGACCTGAAAATTATTCTAACCAATATTTTTTAAGTTAGATGATATTCAAAATGAAGCCACAGAATTTTACCTTTAATGTTCTGGTCTGATTGTTCTCTCAGTTTCATTAGTTCCAGGTATAATTCATTATTTTCTCTGAGCAGTTTTGCATTTTCATGTTTGTAAGGTTCCAAAACAAAATCAAAATTGGCACTTTCTTTTTCAGCTTTTGCAGCACTTAGTTTTGACTTCCGAAGACTTTCTGTTGTATGAACTAAGTCACTAAAGGAACAGAAAATACAAATAGAAGGAAACATTTTATTACTTCCTGATAACTGAAAATATATTCCTACAAAGTATTAAAAATATACGGATATACTAAAATATATTTTAATATATTAAAATAAAACAAACGAAGTTTTTCAAGGTACCAGGAAATATTCAAAATTTTTCTCATAATAAATTAAAAGTTAAAAGTTAAATAACAAAGTCATCTTGGGATTTCCTGCCTCACTCATCTACATTCAATTAGTCATTTGACCCTGTAGAAAATTAGTCGTCCATTTAGCAAGTCCTTACGGAGTGCCTACTGTCCTTACCTCCGAGAACACAGGCCTGGCACAGCGACATCAATTTCTGGCACATCAATGTTAACTGAGCCAGAAATACAATCACTAGTTTAATGACATGGAGCTCATACCCTACAGATTGTCAGAAAGATCTATTACTATGTGAAAATCCCAACAAAACTTTAGGACCAACGAATGACAGTTCAGTCTTTCCTCAGCAAAGCTGTAATAAAGTTAGTCCCTCGTCTCATACTCTCTATAACCTCATGCTTTTCGTTCTAGAGGGAAAAAGGAAGTCTAAAGATGCTCTGCTGGGTATGTTTAGGTAGCGTGTGACACGTGACAGTCCTGCAGGCCGTACAACCAAGCAAGACGGAAGGGAGGAAGGAGAAGAGTAAGGACCTCCCGGGCAGAGGCGCACAGATGCAGAGACAGATGAGAGTGGACATATGTTGAGGGAGCTTTAAGTGGCTCGAAACATGGGGGAAACAGCTGCGTACACTGGAAGACGGACATCTGGGAAGGTCATTAAAAAGACCACACAAAAAAGTTTTTATCCACTCTTTCCTTCCCATTATAATTGTTTGGAGGCCCACTCCAAAAGTTTCCTAGGTAATTTTTTACTGCCAGTCTCAAACCCTAGTAATGAGTTCAAGTTGCGAAGAACTAACATTACCAAGAGGATTCCAATTAAGGTAATGTGTAACGGCTAAAACCCAGCCACGGAAGTGAGCCATCATTAATGCAATTATCACTAGAGGCCAAGGAGCGAGACGGAGAGAGCTCTCAACCCCATGAAAATAACCACATTAAAATTTGTAATTCTATTTAAACAAACAAATTTTAGAACAGTCCGGTCCAGTGGTGACTCCTAATTTTACAATAGGGAGGTCCTGAAACGACGGATGGGGCATCCAATGATGATTAAGAAATGTTCAAAATGGCAACTACTGGTCAAAACGGCTGTGTAGGCAGATCCTTGGTTTGAATTCTCCCATGGTGGTGGCCAAATTTCCACCAAAATTTAGATGAATCCCAGAATCTTCTGGTCATACTGATGAGGACCAGGGTGCTGTCCCAGGGGCAGCCAAATCTCCCCCAGGAAGCGCCGCACTGGAACCAGTGGCTGGAAGGTTGTGTACAGTGTGGGACTCTGCCCTGGGAAACGAGCCGCGCTCAGGAGTGGAGGGGAGCCCCTAACACTTGCACCCCAAGTTTACAATCCTATTCTTACACAACACCCCCTCAAATGGGAGGCAAGCGAAGGTGCACCCAGAGGTCAGAATCAGCAGCTGTCAGCACTGCAGGAGCCAACCTCGCCCTAGCAACCTCCTGCCTTCGAACCCTGAGTGCCTGTTCATGCCAGAGGGACAGCAGAGCTACCAGGGCACCAAGAGGCACCTGCTGAGCCCACCCAGACACATGTCTCCTGGGTCCACAGCGGACTAAGCAAGCAGGAAGAGCTCCTTGTGGGCCTCCCAGAGCACAGCTCGCACAGATACTGAACTCGCTACTGTTTGAAGATGACCACAGTAAAATTAGCAATTCTGTTCACCAGGGAAACCACAAGCTGGTTCCCTCTTTGAATAGCCCAGTCCGTTGGTGACCCCGAATCCGACCATGTAGAGGTTCTGAAGCGGGACCCCTACCTGCTCTGCTCCATTCAGCTCCGGGTGGCATGCTCCGAGGCTGAGGCCAGTCAGCTCCTAAGCTCACACCCCCACACAGGCTAGTCAGCCACACATAGACCTTTGTGACCACAGCGGGGCAGCCTGCGACCCTGAACCTCCAGCTGCCACTAAGACCCTCCCTCCAGCCCTCCCTTCCTCTCAATACTGGCTCTGAAGGACTCAAAGTCTTGAAGCTCAAGACACCCCAAGTCTGCATGAACGTGGAACCCAGCTGCCCTTGGGCACTTACAGCCTCAATTCCTTGTCACTGCTGGACAGGCCCTTGGCAGAAGGCAGAAACGGGCCTCATGACACCCTACCAGGTTGCCCCCAGCATGTTCAAACTTGGCACTAGCGTGCCACTGGGGAACAATGTTCACACTCACTGGTCGCTCTCCAGGTTCCGTTCAAACACAGACTTGAACTCTTGGTAGGCCCCCTCTAACATGGTGCCACAGGTCTTGCCAAATGTAAAGTCCCATCACAGAAAATGACCCGGGTCTATCTGACCTACGGTGGCAGCTGCTGACAGGCACTGCTAATGCAAAGTCCCCAGTAGCTCCGCAAGTCAGCCTAGTGTGACAGCTGCTACTGGGTACTCATGAATGAGACCCGCCTGTCACTATGGGGACACCACTGCCAGCCATCAATAAGCCTGGCTACAGCTAAGGCGTGTCAGACTCAGTTGCAGCAGCTGTGGCAGGCACTGTGCCACAAATCCCAACTCCACACAACTCACAGGCACAGCCACCATCTAATTTGACTGAAGCCCAGATTGTCAAGCAGGTTTGTACAAATTCAGATGCTCATCCTCAACTCAACCCTTACAGATCACTAGTAATCATGAAGAAACAAAGAAATTCCCTGACATCAATAGGTGAAGACAAAAGCCTCAGAAAAATGCCAACATCTATCTTTCTAAATTCTCTGAGGAACACTTCAAAGCGACAATCCGAAGAAAATCAACAAAAGAGAATTTTTATAAGTTTAACAAGGGAGAAAAAGTTAAAAAGAAATCACTGAGCTAAATACTATAATTGAACAAAGAAACACAATGGGGGGGAGGGGTCCCAAAAACAGAACAGAAAAGAGGAAAGATCAAATCAAAGCTTAAGGATACAATGGAAGAAACCATCAGAAAAGGAACAGAGGGACTAAAGCAACAGCACAGTGGGTAGGGCGTTTGCCTTGCACGCAGCAGACACGGGTTCGATTCCCAGCATCCCATATGGTCCCCTGAGCACCGCCAGGAGTAATTCCTGAGTGCAGTGCCAGGAGTGCATCGCTGGGTGTGATCCAAAAAGCAAAAACAAATAAATAAATAAATAACAGGAAAAACAAAATATTTATGGTAGAGTATAAAGAGGAACAAGATCTGCATCTTACAGGTTCAGAGGAAAGAAAGAAAGGCTGAAGACAATAGACAAGAACTTCCCCCATCTGAGGAAGGAGGTATATACCCAGATTCAGAAAACTCATAGTTTCAAACAAAATAAATCCAAACAAACATCAAGATGCCGTGTAATTAAAATGGAAAAGCCAAAGATGGAGCTAGAATCCAGAAGAAAGAGAAAAGAAAATACTCATAGATGAGGGGTTTCCAGTAAAACTAACAAATCTATTGACTGAAACTGTAGGCCAGAAGGGAATGGTATGATGTAGCCAAACATTTAAAAGTAATAATCTTAAATCAAGACTAATATATCCAGCTAGACTATAGTTTCTAAGGAGACATAGTTTCCCAAACAAGTTAACGGAATACATAGCTGTTAAACCAGACCTGAAGTAAATATGAAATAGTCTTCTATAAAAGTGAAAAAAGGGGCGGGGGGGGGGGGTGCGAACTAACTTGGAAACAGTAAAATGCTTAAAAATATAAAATGTGGGAAAAGGAAATAATGGAATCTCTGAGAATGAACTCAAGGCTTACCGACTTTAAATTTAAAATAGGAAGTTGGGAAAGTTAAATGTAAATTCCTGGGTACCTGAGGACGAAAATATACTTAGACGAAAGAAACAAGCAGTAGCAGATAGCAGTGAATAGATCACCATCTAAGAGGCAGATATCAGGGTACAAGGGGAGATAATAAGAAAAGATCACAGAAACAAAAGAAAAAAGTACAACAATAACTCTGAAACTCCACGTAGAAAAGCAGCAATATGTATCAGTATTTCCCCATCCATATAGGACTGGAGCTATAGCACAAGGGGTAGGGCATTTGTCTTGCACATGGCCGACCAGGGTTTGATTCCTCCCTCCCTCTCGGAGAGCCCAGCACGCTACTGAGAGTATCCCGCCCGCACTGCAGAACCTGGCAAGCTCCCCGCGGCGTATTTGAAATGCCAAAAACAGTAACAAGTCTCACAATGGAGATGTTATTGGTGCCCACTCGAGCAAATTGATGAACAATGGGAGGACAGTGCTACAGTGCTATATATAAACAATTTATGTATCTGTAATTTCTCTAAATGCCCAAAGTCATCAATAAAAAGGTATAGATCGGCCAGGTGACCTGAAACACAATCTAACTTCCTGCTGCTTACAGGAGGTCTGGTTCAACTCCCATGATAAAAACAGGCTCAACGGAGGGAGGAATCAAACCCTGGTCGGCCATGTGCAAGACAAATGCCCTACCCCTTGTGCTATAGCTCCAGTCCTATATGGATGGGGAAATACTGATACATATTGCTGCTTTTCTACGTGGAGTTTCAGAGTTATTGTTGTACTTTTTTCTTTTGTTTCTGTGATCTTTTCTTAGATTAGATTGAGAAGAGCACTTGCCTTGTAAGTGGCGAATCAGGGTTCAACCCCCAGCCTCCCTATATTCTAGTCTTCCTTGCTGGCCAGGATTAATTCCTGAGCACAGAACCAGGAGTAATCCCTGAGCACTGCTAGGTATGACCCCAAAACTAAACAAACAAAAAAAAATCAAACAAACAAAGCTCAAAGTAAAATCTTGGAAAATAATCACAGGCAAAACACAGCCTAAAAAGAGACAGTCATACTTAAAGCAGACAAAATAGATTTCAAACTAAAAAACATAATAAGAGATAGAGACAGGCATCATGATTGAGGTTTAATACAAGAAGACACAATTCGTATCAACATACATGTACTACATAAAGAAGCAGCAAAATTTATAAAACTACGACTAGTAGGCCTGTAAGGAGAGCTACAGCATCACAAAAGTAGAAGACTTGAACATCACCTTCTCACTGCAGACACATCAACTAGATAAAAAAATCAGTAAGGAAACAATACCTTATAAAGAGCTGAGCTTAATGGGCACTGACAGGGTTCCTCACACCTCAGAAGGTGAAGACACATTTGTCGCCAGTACACAAGGGACATTCTCTAGGGCAGACCTCTTACTGGGACACACAAATAGCAAGAGTCAGGATGCACAAGTGATGCCCAGGGATAACTCCTGGTTCTGGACTCAGGGATCACTCCTGGAGGGATTGAGTGACCAAATGCAGTACGGGGGACTGAACCTGGGACCGTGCGTGCAAGGCAAGTGCCCTACCAGTTATACTATCTCTCCAGCCTAATAAAGCATCTTAAACCCACCTACTTCTTTACTGAAGTAAGAAGTTCCATCAGAAATGAGATAAACCAAATTAAGAATCACACAGGTTTTTAGTATTGCATTTTCTTTACCTGAAAAGTTTTTCTACCAAGGGCAAACAATCCACTGTCAGAGTCTGGCGGTATCCCAACTGATCCAATCTTTTTCTAATATTAATATACTTTCTTTCTGCAGCTGTAGTCATCTTCACTTCCAAAACCAGTTTGATCTACTTTAAAAAATTAAAGTCCTAAAAGAAAAGAACATAATGCCATTACATCATTGTAGCTGTTTATTACTGTTATGCTAAGAAGCTCCTGCAAATATGAAGCAATATTTTTTCTACGGTAGTAAGACTTTTGTAATATTTAAAATGATTTAAGTTCATGGGGCTGGAGTGATAGCACAGCTGGTAGTGCATTTGCCCTGCACACGGCCAACCCGGGTTCAATTCCCAGCATCCCATATGGTCCCCCGGGTACCAGCAAGGATAATTCCTGAATGCATGAGCCAGGAGTAACCCCTGTGCATTGCCAGGTGTGACCCAAAAAGCAAAAAAAAAAAGATTTAGGTTCAATGTTTACAATATTCATTCTGCAACATTAAAATAAGTTATCTCTTCATAAGCCTATATGGAAAAAGTTCAAATAATAAAGCTCTGAGAAGGAAACACAGGAATATTTCCCCATATCTGAGGCGGGCAGGGTCCTTTTAGAGAAGGAGCTAGATGGCTCAAAACCTGGAGCACACAGATAGAGAAGGGAGCACCAAATAAAGGGTGTGGGGAAGATCCACCCAGGATGGGAGATGCATGATGAAAGTAGACTATAGACCGAACATGACTGCCACTCAGTGCCTCTTTTGCAAACCTCAGCACCCCCCCAAAAAAGAGAGATCAGAGGGGAGTGCCCTGCCACAGAGGCAGGGTGGGATGGGGGGGTGGGGGTGGGAGGGATACAGGGATTAGTGTTGGTGGGAAATGGGCACTGGTGGAGGGATGGGTACTCTATCGTTATATAGCTGAAACCCAAGCACAAAATTTGTAAGTCTACAAATGTACCTCACGGTGTTTCATTAATAAAAATTAAAAAAAAAAAAAACCCGGAGCACAGCTTTGTATGCAGAAGACCTTGGTGTTATCCCTGGCACTGCACAGACCACTCCCTGTACAATGCCTTCCAAAAGATACCCTCACCGAGTAGCCTCTGAGCACTGCCAGGTGTAGTACCCCCTGAAAGAAAAAGAAAAACTTGAAAAGGAAAAAATGCAGGGGAAATGGAGATAGCAAAATAGTAGAGCGGGTGCTTGATGTATATGAAGCTCTGGGTTCAAGTAGCCCAAAAAAAAAAGGGAAGAAAAAAATGCAAATGAAAGAGTAAAGAAAATTTTCACTATATTGACAGACGATTATCCATGGAATATAAAGAGCTCTTATAATAAGATGAACAACCCAGTTACAAAATGGGACTAAAAGACCCAAAAACGCAACTGGCAGATATGAGGAAAATAATTAGAATAAAAAGCACTCAACACCATTAGTCAGTTACCAGGAAGACACATATTAAAACTGCAATGAAATTCAGTGAGATGCAGCATTGCACTCTTAGTAGAAATGGTCAAAAATAAAAGAGCTGGCAATATCAAATGTTTTCCAGGACTTGGAGGAACTGGAATCTTTATATGCCGCGGTGACAGTGTAAAATCACCTTGGAAAATGTTTGGCAGTTTCATAAAAACAAAAACAAAACAAAAAAACCTTGACTTATAACTCTGTAATTCTATTCCTGAGTACTTATTCAAAGCAATGAAAATAAATATCCACACCCTCAAAAATATATCCACAATAGCCCTACATTGCAAACACAGAAGTATCCATCTACAGCAGCAAAATCAACCACAAGATATTTATACAATGTAATACTACTTCCAAATACAAGGGAAGAAGCTACTGATACATATCAACCACATAGATGAATTTCAAGAATGCTGTTTGAGCAGCTCAAGCCAGACACAACCCTTGTACAGTGATTTTTAAGTGAAGTTCAAGAACAGAAAAAAAAAAATCAAACACGGACAAAAATGAGAACAGTCACTGAAGGATTTCGGGTCAGCTGCCTCTGGTGACCACGAATCATCAGTACAGTTACGTTATGTACATTTCATTGTGTAAATTTCCCAGCCGGCTGGAGAAGTAGTTTTGGCCGTGAAAGGTGCGCACCCTCCAAGAGGCGGAATTCCATCTCCAGTCACTTGCACGGTACTCCAACACCACCAAGGGGCACGCCTAAGTACAGGACCAGGAATAATAGTACGGGAGAACCTCCTGACATGCCCGCCCCCCCACCCCCAAGAAAAATAAAATAAAATGACTCATTGGCAAAGCACAGCTGAATGCATTAGAGCACATGCTTTGGCTGTAGGAGTCTCGTTTCAATCCCTGGTACCACACTGGTCCCTAAAAAATAAAATAATACACAAATACACACGCGCGCGCCTCCCCCCCCCCCCTCCCCCGCCCCGGTCCAATGATGAATTCAGCATTGTGCCTTTGGGGACAAAATGACTAGGACTTGAGTTGATTGCACTAGATGCAATAAGTCAGGGAGTGCAACAACCTCGGGGTGGTGTCAGTTCCCTGCAGAGTATGGATAACTACGGGAAAAGAACTTATTATTTTACAACTCAATTGGAAAACGTGGTGGGTACTGGACGGAAAGGAGGAGGGAGAAGCATGTGTGTTGGGGAGGAAGGGGGAGTGGAAGGAGCAGGGGAGGAGCATCCTTTAGGAGCATCCTTTGGATAGTGTGGTGGTGTGGTGAAGCTTACGAACTTTCAGACATAAGCTGGACTCCCCCAACGTTATCATTGTAAACCACTGGCTTCAAAAAAAAAAAAAACTGTTTGAAAAAAAAAACCTAAAAGACTGGGTAGGGCCTAGAGCACAGCTGGTAGGACGCTGGCGACTTGCAAGCCGCTAGCTCAGGATCGATGCCCGGCAGCAGACCCGGTCCCCGGGGCCCTGCCAGGAGTGATCCCTGCAGGGTCCGGACGTGCCCCGCGTCCCCACCCACCAAAAACAAAACAAAACCGCGGCCTCCACACCGCGGGCACAAGGGCAGAAGACGGGGACAATGCTCCCTCCCATCCCCCCACTCCCGCACCAAATGTCCCGGACCAGGCTTTCCCCACCCCGCGGGGGCCGTTCCCACCCCACCTCCCTCACCGAAACGCTGGGGGGGCCCGGGGCACCGCCGGGTTCCAGCAGGAGCGGAGGCCAGGCGGGCCCGGAGTCCCCCCACCCTTGGACAAACGCGTCCGTAACGCCCCGCCCCGGGAACGCGGCCGGCTGACGTCTCCGCGCGCGCGCGCGCCGGGAACCCGGGAGCCCGGGAGCCTGGGAGCCCGGGGGCTGAGCCTTGGGGCACCTCCGCCGGGGCCGCGCTCGGGAGCCGGGTGCCGGGTGTGGGGTGCGGGCGCCGAGAGGGGGTCCCGGCTGCAGGGGTGTCGGGAGCGCGGCCTGCAGGGAGCCGGCGCGCTGCACCCCGCGCGCCCCGTGCGCCCCGCGCGCTCCGTGCGCCCCGTCGGCCTCCGCTTCCTCCCGCGCTCCCGCCCGCGCCCGCCCGCCTGGCCCCGCCGATCCCGGCGACCCCGCCCGCCGCCGCGCTCACCCGCAGCTCCGGCCGCCGCATCGCCCCGGGCCCTCGGCCCCTCGCCGGCTTCTTGCTCCTTCCGGCCCCGCCCGGCACAGGCTCCGGCGCCGCAAGGGCAGTTTGAAAATGGCGCGGAGCGACGATCGCGGCGCGAGGGCCGCGGAGGAGGCGCCGCCGCCGTTGCCCCGGTAACGGGAGCGGCCGGCGAGCGAGGCCAGCGGGAAGCGCAGCGGGAGCGAGCGCGCCCGGAGACGATGGCCGCGGTGACCCGGGCGACTGCTGCGGAGTCCCCGGTGCCCGGAAACGCCGCGGGCCCGCGGGCGGCGCAGGGCCAGAGCGCCCCCTGGAGGCGGCTGGCCGCGGGGCTTTGCGAGGGCCCCGCGCGAGCCCCCTTGGAGTGGCTGAAATGTTGCGTCCCTTCTTTTTTTTTTTTTTTTTTTTTTTTGCTTTTTGGGTTATACTCCTGGCTCTGCATTCAGGAATTCCTCCTGGCGGTGCTCAGGGGACCATATGGGATGCTGGGAATCGAACCCCGGTCGGCCGCGTGCAAGGCAAACGCCCCATGCACTGCTATCGCTCCAACCCCAGCTTCCCTAATCTTTGCACCTGCCTTTGCAAACTTTTGACAACCTCACAGTGCATTTCACTGACTCTCCCACCCATAAAACAGTGTCCACGTACAACGGTGTAACCCCTATGTTCTGCCCATCACATCGTGCTGAGCTGAACGCCACTTTCTTTAGATCCCCTGAGTTATAAAGGCATCCCACCAAAAAAAAAAAAAAAGATTGCTTACCTGTTTCTCCAGGTTGCCCCAAGGGGGTCAGGAAATATTTTATAAATATGTATGAAGGGAATTCAGTCTAGATGAACTGATTATTGAGACATTGCTCATGCACTGAAAACCTGGAATTTTTTTTTACCAAGTTACCAAATCTTGTCATCTCTGGACGTGGATTTAAGCTCTGTCTTTCTTATAATTGCCCTGTGGGTTGGGAATATCTTCGTACCTGTCGGGGTATAGCGCTAATTTTTCCGTGGTGTGCTGGGTTTTTCTGCACTCTTTATTAGTTTCTTTTTGGGGGGGGTGTTGGGGGGAGTTGCTAGTAGGCAATGAGTTGGGTTCTACAGGTTTCTGGAGTTGAGCAAGTGTACAACACATTTTTTGCTGAACAACAGAACAGGCAGTTATAAATGCATGTGTTTTGGAATGAATACCATTTTTGAATATGTAAAAGTTTGGAATAAGATTAATATTTTTTGAAAAAGTACTTTTTTGGGAAAAGGTAATCATAAATCAATATCCTAGCGAAATGGCTGTGCAGTAGCCATCCTGTCCAGCTAACCTTGTGACTTCCTTTTGCCCCAAACACAGAAATATAAAATCAGAGAATTCACCACCACAATCACAAAAGAAATGCAAGGGGCTAGAGTGATAGTACAACCGGTAGGGTGCTTGCCTTAAATGCAGCCGGCCCAGGGTTCAATCCTCAGCACCCATATGGTCCCGGAGACCAGCCAGGAGTGATCCTTGGGCTCTGAGAAACCTGTAGAGCTCTGTAGAGCTTTGAGACCCAAAAATCAGAAAATGCTGGGCTGGAGCAATAACACAGCAGATAGGGCGTTTGCTTTGCACGTGGCCGACCTGGGTTCAATTCCCAGCATCCCATATGGAGTAATTCCTAAATTACCAAATCCTGGAATTCCAGCTCTTTCCTGAAAACTTCTAGATCATAAAGGCGCTGGATTCCTTCCTGTTTAACACTCACCCGAGGACCTTGTCATCTCTGGACATGGATTTAAGCTCTGTCTTTCTTATAATTGCCCTGTGGGTTGGGAATATCTTGGTACCTGTCAGGGTATAGCAGAGCCAGGAGTAACCCCTGTGCATCGCCGGGTGTAACCCAGAAAGAAAAAGACCTTAGATAATTGCAGGGGAACAGTGTTCCCCAGGATAACCAAGCTCTGATTAAAAGCTAAAGCTCAGAATCTGCCACTCCCTACTTCCTTAGAGAAGAGATAGGGGTAAGAGATTGAATTATACTTCCCTGCACCCAGGGACTAATAATTTAATCAACCATGCCTACATAATGGAACCACCATAAAAACTTGAACCAAGTCTTGGGATGGCACAGTTGCAAAACAACAACAACAAAGTACCTGCCTTGCAAAAAAAGAAATAGTGAGTTGAATACCTGGTGCCACCCACATAGGCCAAGCATGGTCTTGGTGGTTCCTCTGGGATCACACACGGGGCAAGTGTGTACAGTCTCAGATACATTGCAGCCAGGCATAAGCAAGTACCACAATCAAGTGAGTGTGTTACTTCCTGTCATCATAACAATAACAAAAGAGAAGAGATGGAGGTTGGAGAGACGCTCTTAGCAGTGGTTTCTCAGCAAGCATCTGGGCTGCTGCACACTGCAGGGTGTGGGAGCATGGTACATGCTCATGTGTCTCTGCAATTCAGTTGTATCCTTTATGATGAACAGATAATCATAAGGCAGAGTGCCTCCCTGCACCCTGGGAGTCATTCAACTAAGTTGTCTATCCTGAGGCAGGGAGCCCTACTTTTTGCTTAGTATTTGGTCCATACCTGGCTATGTTTACTCAGGGATTACTCCTGGATTTGTGCTCAGAGATCCTTCCTGGTGGGCTCAGGAATCCTATATGGGGGCAGGGCTTGAACCTGGATGGGTTCAAGATGAGTACACACTTGCTATACCGTCCAGCTCCGGAACCCAACCTTCGTGGTTGGTTGGGGAGGTGTACAGGAGGCCTGAGATCTGCAACTGGCATTTGAAGTGAGGAACATTCTGTGCAAGTGGGGACCTGAGGGTAGGGAAGACTCATCCCTTGAAAGCTGCGAAATGTGATGTGTACCATGATCACGATCAGGATCATCCTGTTGTTCGTCGATTGCCTCAAGCAGGCACCAGTAATGTCTCCTTTGCCCTAACCCTGAGGTTTTCAAAAGTGCCATATTCAAGGATCTTTCAGGATTAGGAGAATGAGACCCATCATTGTTACTGGTATTTGGCATATTGGGTATACCACGGGGAGTTTGCCAGACTCTGCCATGTGGGCAGGTTACATTCGGTAGCCTACCAGGTTGTCCAAAGTAAGAATGAGATAGTAAGATGTCGCGTCCGCGTCCGGGAGCTGGGTTCTATAGTCTCTGGGTCTTGGCCATTGATGGGATTACACGGCACTGGGGGTCAGATCAGATGGTGGGTGTGACCTCTGCCTACTGGAAAATGGAGGATCTGGATGGAGGATGCTCAGCCCAGATCCAAGCAGGCTTGGAGATCTCAGCCCTGCATGTCTTTGTCCCTCTGCTGGTACCTTCATGTGTGCAAAGAGTGGTCTCAGCATGGTTGTGGCTGGTTCTGGAGGTCTTCGGCTGCTGGGGCTCTGCTCGGGGCAGGGAGTTGTGTACCATCTCCATAGAATTAGCATCACAGAGTCTGGACAACTTTCAGTCCAGAAAGCTGGAGAGGTAATGTGGAGACAGTCACCATATATTTGTTATCAGGAGGATAAAACACCCTCAGTGAAAAATCACTCACCATCAAAGCTCAGAGACGAAGTGAGTCTCTGCTGTCAGGTTTCCTCTAGAATATTCTGTGTGTCTGGATATGACTAACTCTCCTACGGCCACACATGATCCCACATCTCCTCTTTAGGTTCGGATCTCTTCAAGTACACAGAAGACTGTTTTGGGCCACACAAAGCAGTGTGTGGTCAGAAGACTGGGACAGAACATGGGCTGGTCACAAGTCCTTTGAGCCATCTCTTCAGCCCGTGCAGAACACTAACCAGTTTTTTGTTCCCACAACCCAAACAATCACACTTAATACAAAAAGCATGAAGTGTGAACTGAGTTGAGTTGAAAATAATTGAAGGCAACAGTCACCTTTTGACAGGCCTGTGACCGGGAGCCCAGTGTAGCACAGTTGATTCCATCAGTGACTGGTCCAGAGATGGGGCTAAAATGTTGCTATTACTGCTGGCTAATTCCAGTCCTTCTATTTAAGCAGCAGGACTCCATTTTCCCAGGGCCACAGGTGTCTGGTTTGGCAGGCTACCGGCTTATTTCTGACAGGGAAGGATAAGGTTACTGTAGCCCCAGTCTGTCTGGAGCCTGGCAGAGGTGCCTCGGGGAAGCCAGACGATACAAGACACTTCGGCTGTTCAAGGAACAGATGTTACGAGAAGCTGTTCCTTCTCGGTAGAGACACTGGGAAATTAATTCTCAGGAAAGGACCCCTATTAAATGCACACTGCTGAAACATCTTGATGATGGGTTAGTTTAGTTTGTGTGTCTACAAGTGTATCAGCATTTTTCATAAGACAAGTGCAAGGCATTATATCTTGTGGGGAGAGGTGTTTTTTTTTTTCAAAATTTTCAAAATTTATTTTAATTTTTTATGAAGGCACAGTGATCTGCAAAGTTATTCATAGTAGAGGTTCAGGAATACAATGTTCCAACATCAATCCCAATATCTGCATCAACTTTCTTCCATCAATGCCCTCAGGTTTCCTCCTACCTCCCCTCCTGGCTCCAACCCACCTCCTTACCAGGTCTGTTTTTTTAGTTTGGTTGTTGTAGTTGGGTCTCATGCTTGCAGTGGTTTTGGCTATTTGGTTAATATATGTGTGTATGTATATATGCATGTATATGTATGAATATATTAACCTATGCCACACATATCATTTCTGCATAGCCCCATCCACGCACATCAATACCACCCCATATCATAGTTACCCCTGAGTCCCTGCTCTCCAGGGAAGTCAGGTGCTTGTCTCTTCTATTAAGTTTGGATCATCTCTATTTATTTGCATGATCTTGACTATCAATCAGGTCTCTGGAACAAAGACCAAAGTTATGATTATAAAAATAGACATTGGTTTTCATGTCCAAACTTCCAAGGTGGTTCCTTGAACCAGATGTGCCCCAACAGGTCCTGGCTTCTGTATTCAGGAGACAAAATCCTCCTACAAATGAATCAAAGTATGTCCATGTGACAGGGACAGAGGGGTCTCTTCCCATTCTGAGCATACGAGGGAGTCCTTTGCTGCTTGGTGTATGCTAATTCTTCTAGAGAAGACAAGGGAAAGAGCCCTGGTCCTTATATCCTAGGAAGCCAGTGTGAATCTCCCGGGGGACCTGGGATAAACTTCTGGTTTATAACCCTCAAACTGTCCACTTGGCTCCAGCCTTCACCCTCCCCCCCCCCCCCATGTGATTTATAAACCATCACTCTGTGGAGATAGCTCTTTCCAGAGTCCCCTCTCTCCTTAAGTCACAGTCTTCATGTGATCTCCAAGGCAAGGTTGAGCTTGCCAGTCAGTCTGGCCCGATGAGGTGGATGGAGGCAGTCTGTGAGGGGAGTGGTCTCTGTCAGAGTCTCAAAGGACCCCTTCCTGCCCGCTGTCTCAGCCGGTCTCCCACTGCATGCTGAGTACCCAGTAACTAACCTTCTGTAACCGCTTCCTTAGGAGTTGCTCCCTTTTCCGCTGACTGCTGACTATTTTCCCTTGCACAGGAGAGATCTCTCTGAGCCAAGACTTCCAGGTGTAGCTTCCCACAGCTGGGAGACGAAGGTAAACTTAGTGAAGCTATTTCGTGTTCTTTTGTTTGTTTTTGTGCAATGCCCAGAAGTGCTCCAGGTTTACTTCTGGCTCCGCACTCAGGAATATCTCCTGGTGGTGCTCAGGGGACCATATGGGATACCGGGGATAGTACACTGGTTGGCCGCATGCAATACAAAAGATAGTCCAGTCCACCTACTGGACTCTATCTCTGACTCCTAGAGAAGCTGTTTCTGAGCCTGTTGGGCAACCCAATCTTGTCTTGAAGGTGAAACACTGAATATTACATCTTTCCCTTTGCATCTCATAGTGTCTCATGTAAACAACAGACAGTGAGGGGCAGCAGCCAGTCACTAAAAGGAATATTCTGGTACTCCCTCCTCTTAATCTCCTTCTGAGACTGGTTGGTGTCTTAAGCCAACTTGAAAAATCATGTGCTAGGAAGAGCCAAAAAGAAAAGCAAGTAAATAGTGTCTAAGCTATTAGCCTTATGGGCTTCCATTCGAACAGTTTTTAAAATGTCTAACTTCTCTATGCTTCGGAGAGGAATTAGAACAGTATAGACACTCATAAGTTCAAAGTGACTAACACCAATTTGTTAATATTTTCTTCCCTGCCTGCTCTCCCATTTAACTTATTTCCCTAAAATTAACAACTATAAGCATTTTTGTTTGCTTGGTTGGTTTCGGGGTTCTGGGGCCAGTGTTCAGAGCTCTTCTGGCTCTGTTTAGGGATCACTCCTGGCAGTGCTCAGGGAGACCCTATGCAGTGCCAGGGATCAAATGGGGGTGGGTTACAAGGTGAGTGTCTTGATCCCTGTACTCCGTTTAGTCCTATTACAAGCATTTTGGTTGGGTCCCTTTCCTTATTCCCTTCACTGTTGTGCTGAGGTGCAGGTTTACACACAAACTTGGTTGTGATAGTTGTAGAAAGTCAGGCACTTTTAGCTGAGCTTAACTGGTGGTGGTGGTGTGTGTCTGTGTGGCAGGGGATGTCACACTACTTTTGCTGGTTGCAGCATGGGGGTGGTTGCCTTCCACACGTGCTCACTGGAAGTCACACTCCCAATCCTGGTACTCAGACATCTTCATTTGTGCTACTCGCTAGGAGCTACACACTTCACTTGTGGTCTTTCCCACACAACAGTATACAATCTCTGTGGTGCCTGAGACCGTAACCTGTTGGGCTAGAGAATCCCAAACAGCAGAGGGGTCAGAGTTATGCTTGGTCACTGTGGGAGATGCTGGCCATGAAACTCTAGGCAGATACTTTGGGGGCTGCGTTGTCTCCCATGACCCAGACTGGATCTTTTTACTTGCTCAGTGTAATCTCTTTTACACTATGAATTTGTCTCTGTAGTCAAGTGCCAACAATACGAATGAATGTGTGATTGAAAATAAAGTAGCAAATAACATAAAATTGATGAAATATAGCTAAGAATAATTTTGTCACATAAACACAGACAGTGCTAGAATTACATTTGATTACACTAAAGAGATAAAAGATGGATCTTTATAAAGATGTTTAGTCTTTCCATTACGCTTCAAGGATCTTATACTGAGTAATCAGAGGTGACTGGCTGATGACAAGGCATTTCATCAAGGAAGGCTTTTGTGTATTAGGTGAATGTCTGATACCACAGAAGTAAGATCCAAGGCTTTTCTGGCTTGTTTCATCGTTGATGTGTTATAATGTATAGCCAATAGTTTCTTCTGTCTAACGTGCTAGAGTGAAATGGAACACATGGGTGATTGATTCATTGGCATTGTCAATAGTTTAAAAGGTAGTAGCATGATTCTTAGTCAATTAAAAAAGACATAACTTTGGCAGTCTGGTTAAAAGGGAAATAAAGGGGCCAGAGAAATATCACAGCGGGTAAAGTATTTGCCTTGCACATAACCAACTTGGGTTCCATCCCCAGCACACTAAATGGTCCCCTTGAGCACTGCCAGGAATGATCCTTGAGCACAGGGCCAGGAGTAAACTATGAACACTGCCAGATGTGGCCCCCAAACCAAAAGAATAATGAAAAATAAAATAAAAGGATAAAAGACACACTGGTCCAGTGAATAAACTATTGGTCTTTGAATAAAAAGCAATACCCAGTTTGTGTATACTTTCCAGGCCTGATAGTTGGAATTCTATTCCAAGACATTTTGGAGAGTTCTAAACCAAATTATTTCTTTGTTTTTGTACCATACTAGGTGTGATGCTTAGTCTTACTCTTATTCTGTGCTCAGGGATCATTCCTAGCAGTTCTTAGGGGACTGGATGTGGTGCCAGGAACTAACTCAGGTCAGCCACATGCAAGGCAAGGGCCCTACCCGCTGTGCCATCACTCCTGCCCCATAAACCAAATTCTTGGTAGGAGGTTGAGTATAAAATCCTTTCTTGCTTTGTCCCACCCCAAAGGCTTGGTATGGAACTGTGGCTTCATCGTTCACTGATGTATGATTCTAATTAGGACAACAGCTTAACCTTGACAGATGGAGATTTTGCAACAACTAAACCAGATAACACATACTGATCACTTCATTTTGTAGTGATCAAAGTTAAATCCAACTACTGGCTGTCTATACATAAGGGCTGTTTCTATTTCTAACCAGGCTCTGTATGGAGCACTACTGAAAGAAGAATCCCTATTTCCTGCAGTCACACCCATAGTCACCTAAATTAGTACCTGCTCTTCTTATCACTCTCTCAGAGATGAAGTTCATGGTAGCCACAGTAGGGGAATCCATTATGCTTCAATAAGCTCAGGGATGAACTTCCGACCGTCTAGCCCTTCCATTTATTTTGCTATCACATAATCCCATGAATTAAATTTTTTTCTTTTTGAAATATCTAAGATTTAAAAATGATTTCCTGCATCTAATTCTCATGGATATACAGACTCAAGATCATTTTCTTGGAGGTATGGTGCTGCTAGCAGGTCAACCTGTACCTGCGGACAAGTGCATCAGCAGCCTAATGGTGACTTCAGGCTTCCTGATACCCCAAAATGCCTTTGACTGGACCCCAACAACTTGGGACTAAGTTTCCCAAGAAATTTTTTTTTTCTTTTGGGCCACACGCAGCAATGTTCAGGGGTTACTCCTGGCTTTGCACTCAGGAATTAATCCTGGCGGTGCTCCGGGGACCATATGGGAAGCAGGGGGTTGAACCCAGGTTGGCTGCTTACAAGGCAAACACCCTACTTGCTGTACTATTGCTTTGGCCCTCCCAAGAAATTAAATGACCAAAAGTTAGGTATGTGGGAGCCATGCCCACAAACCACCTCCAGATCAGCTATCCAGGCTCACTTATCAGCCTTATTTCTAAATAGATAAATCTTGAAAGACATCAAAAGCCGCAGTTAATCTTAGACTCACACGTGGCTGAAGTGACCAGGATAAATCAGGGGTGGGCGCAGGGTTAGGCTTGTGCCCACGCAAACAGAGCCCCTGACAGCAGCTTGCTTCCACAACCCAAAATTGCTGCCATATACCTGGCCTGACTCCACCATCTCAGGATGGACCTCACCGAGATCTAATCTGCTGAAAATTCAGGTATGTGGGTTTTGTGACTGAAATCTACAGGCTTTCTCAGAGTTGGGATGGGATACTTTCCCCCACTTCCCTGTACTCCTGGAAGCACTGGCAGTCACCCCCACTAATCAACTCCAACACCACCATGTAAGCTTTTCTATCAGCCTTGCTTCAGAGACCCATAAATAAACCTCGAAAGAGATCAAAAGCTGCAGTTAATGTTGGACCTGTGCAGAGCTGAACAGACTGGAGTAAATTGGAGGAGGGTGGGACAGCCTCATGCCTGCCCAAGCAGAGTCCCTGGCAGCCACTTCTTTCACAATCCAAAATTGCCGCCATACCCCCAGCCTGACTCCACCATCTCAGGACGGACCTCACTGGGATATAATCTGCTGGAAATTCTGGTACGAGGGTTTTGTGACTAAAATCTCCAGGCTTTCTTGGGGTCGGGATCGGCTACCCCTCACCCCCACACCTCCCTGTACTTCCAGAAGCCTCAGCAGTCATATCCACACTCCAAAGCTGCCACCCAGTTAAAAAAGCTACTCTAGTTTTACTGTCCGATAAAAATACTGAATGCCCTGAACAAACACAAAGACCTCTTAGTACCTATATTGAAAACCATAATGTACAAAAGAAAAAGGAGAGCGAGCAAGAAGGAAAGTGCCTCCCATAAAGGGAAGCTATAGGTAGGGGGTAGGGTGATAGTGGTAGGGAACGGGGACATGTACACTGGTGGAGGGATGGGTGCTGGATCATTGTATGACTGAAACCCAATTATGAACAGCTTTGTAATGGTCTATCTCATGGATATTCAATTTAAAACATTTTAAAAACAGTAAAGTTCATGCCCACTTCAGCCAGGTTAATCAGTGGTTGAGTAAATAGCAGTACTCCTACATTTTAAAAAAAATCATTTTTTTTTTTTAGCTTTTTGCTTTTTGGGGCCACACCCTGCAGTGCTCCGTCCTGGCTCTGTCCTCAGGGATCTCTTCTGGTGGGCTTCAGGGGACCATCTGGGGCACCAGGGATTGAACCCAGATTAGCCACATGCAAAGCAAGTGCCTCTACTCACTTTACTATCATTCCCTCCTCTCAAGCTAACCTTTAATAATCTTGAGTCCTCCTCAGAGCCATCCTTTTTAAATAGGGAAGTTTTGGAAAAACTAGTACTTCTACACTATTAACCTTTCCTTTATGTCCTTGTACTCAATTCTACCCCTGTCAGACTCCTTGTGCTACTGTAGCACTGCCTTGCTTTGACCAGTCAGGGCTGGACACGATGCTCTGTAGAGTCCAAGCCTCCGGCTCCTCCTGCTCCCTCAGTACCATGGACTCCAGGGATTCAGATACTTCTTTCCTCAGGGCACGCTCCCTCACGTCTGCCCTATTCTCTGTAGATACCTACATGAGATTCTACAACTTTCTCTCTGCCTCCTCTCTTGCTCTTAAGTTCCTCTGACCAGTTGGATTGTGAGAACATCTTGCTAGAGCTTTTCATTCACTCACGCCTTAATCTAAAGGGCTTCCCTTCCACCTTGTTTCCCTCCACTGAATTTTCCTGATCTATGAAAACACTGATAAGGACTTTTCAGCTGTGATACCAAAAACACAAGTGATAAAATGGAAGAACCAAACTGCATCAGAATGAAAACCGTGTGTGCTATAAACAGTATCATCAACAAAGTGAAGAAGACAATTTGATGATAGAGAATTTTTACACAATATTCATCTGGTAAGGGACTTCAAAGCATTATAGCTAAAGAGCTCAACAGTAAAAAAGAGAAGTAACCCAACCACAAATGAGCAAAGGATTTAAACAGACATTTCATAAAGGAGATATAAAAATGACTAGCAAAATCGAAACCTTCATACATTGCTGATGAGAACATACAATGGTGCAAAGTTGTGTAAGTTCTTAAAAACTGTCTTGTAATTTTTTTCTTGATAGTTGGTCACACACATTGGTTAAGAGAAATAGTGAATAGGTCTTCAGTAATGAGATGGTAAGGTGGAAGCCCCAGAAACATTCTAGAACCCTCTGGTTAGGGCTCAGCCTTTTAATGATCTCCGGATTGTCTGTACACGTCAGCTGGGATTTTCACTTCGCTCTCCCTAAAGGTGGAAAAGATCACTCCAGCTGAAGTCAGATTTTCCAGTGCTTTGAAGGGAAGGTTAAAGCCAGTGGAGTTAGGTATTTCTTCCATACCAGTCAGCTTTGATTAAACAGTTTCTCTTGAAAGAACAAAAGTTCTGGCATCTTGAGGCCAGAGTGATAGTGCAGCAGGTAGGATGCTTACCTTGCAAGCAGCCAGCCCAGGTTTGATTCTCAGCACCCCATATGGTCCCCCAAGCCCTGCCAGTAGTGACCCCTCCCTGAGTGCAGAGCCAGGAATAAGCCCTGCACATGGTGGATACAGTCCCAAATGACTTCCCCTTAAAATAAAAAAAAACCGGGCATCCTACAAATTGGTTTCTTTCCCCACCTTTTCCTCCTGAAGCACATGAGTGTGAATATTCATTTTCAGAAGCTGGTTTGGAATGGTTTACAGATTAACAAAAAACAAATTTAAACCTCAATGGCTCTGTTCTGCTATAGTTTGGACAGGCCTAGTCCCCTCCACTTTGCCAGTCACAGGGTGGCTCTCTCCTCCAGTGATAGCTCCCATGGAGCTCTCGGGGCGCACACATCTGCCTTGATGAGCTATGACTGCAAATTCTCTGGGTCTCTCCAACTGTGACAATGGTTTGCCCAGTCAGCCCCTCTTCCGGAACTGAGGTCTGTTCAGCCTTTTGTTTCTTCTTAGGAAGGAGAGTGACTTTCCAGCCTTCTTATATGCTGGGCTGAAAACTGGAAGACTGCATTCAACTCCTAAGTATGGGTATAAATGCTTTTCCACTTATTTGGAAATATAGATATTCTACTCACTCAGAAAGTCAGTAGTACCTTTCAATAGAAGGTACAGGCCCTCCCGTTGATCGTCGATTTGCTCGAGCGGGCCCAGTAACGTCTCCATTGGAGACTTTGTTGTTACTGTGTCTGGCATATCGAATACGTCACGGGGAGCTTGCCAGGCTCTGCCGTGCGGGCGAGATACTCTCGGTAGCTTGCCGGGCTCTCCGAGAGGGGCGGAGGAATTGAACTCGGGTCGGCCATGTTGGCCGCTTGTAAGGCAAACGCCCTACCCGCTGTGCTATCGCTGGCAAGCCTGGCAAGCTCCCCGTGACGTATTCGATATGCCAGACACAGTAACAACAAAGTCTCCAATGGAGACGTTACTGGGCCCGCTCGAACCTTTCAATAGTTTCATAATTTTCCCCAGGATATATATATATATATATATATATATATATATATATATGTATGTATGTGTGTGTATATATATATGTATATATATATATAGTTTTTTGCTTTTTGGGTCACACTCGGTCATGCACAGGGGTTACTCATGGCTCATGCACTTAGGAATTACTCTTGGCGGTGCTCAGGGGACCATATGGGATGCTGGGAATTGAACCTGGGTTGGCCGCATGCAAGGCAAATTCCCTGTCCACTGTGCTATCACCCCAGCCCTGCCCCAGGATATTCTTACGAAGGTATGGTATGAGTCAGTTCATGTTAATGGCATACTCTGAAGCAAAAGAAATTTATTTTATCCCCATTCTGGAGGGCTGAAGTGATAGCACAGCGGTAGGGTGTTTGCCTTGTGCGTAGCTGGCCTGGCTAAGCCGGGTTCGATTCCTCCGCCCCTCTCGAGAGCCCTACCGAGAGTATCTCGTCCACACGGCAAAGCCTGGCAAGCTACCCGTGACATATTTAATATGCCAAACACAGTAACAAGTCTCACGATGGAGACGTTATTGGGCCTGCTCGAGCAAATCGATGAACAATGGGAGGACCGTGACCCCATTCTGGAGACAGGAATTCCAAAATCAGGATACCAGCCAGCACGGTTAGGATAAGTGAGTATTCTAGCCTCACCTATGGCTGCCTCCTCCCTCCATACTCACTAGGCAGAAAATGCTTCAGACTCTTCCCCTAAGGGCATCGGTTCTTCTGGATCCAGGCTTCACGCAACCTCATGTAACTATCACTTGCTTTACAGTCCCTACCTCTAAACCCATCTGATGTGGAGACAGTTAGAGTTTCCATATATGAATCTGGGTAGACCACAGTTCAATTCATAGTACATGCTTAATTAGATTTAATTCTAAATATCGAACTTCTGTACTAGTATATTTTCTTGAAATACATGCTGCACATATAGATACATAAATATTTTCTCATCTTATTACATATCTAAATGTTTTATAATAAATGGAAGGACACTGATTTTTTTCATAATGATTTTGTAAAAAATTGTTATACAAAAGCTAGCAGAAGACAGATGTAATAATAATAATACTCAATTTCAACATTCTGGAAATTTTCTTTATCTCAGGTTTATTGTTACACAGTCACATCAAATTCAAAATCAAAATTTACAGTTGATCACCCCTTGCCTCTGTACACTTTATTAGTTAAAAAGAAAAACATTCTGTACAGTATTTTAGAAGTGACATGATTCTTAAGCAATACTGAATTAGTGAATGTTGAATACCTCCCAATGCATTACACATAAGACAGTCACTCTCAATAATGGTGAGAAAGACAATAAGGTTTCAATTCCTTCTGTCATAGAAAAATGCAAAAGGCATTTTATGATGAGAAATATGCTTTAAATTAATATATAACTGGGAAAATAATCCTACAAAATAGGTTGATGCTTTTGCTCTTGAATATTTGGAGTACGGAATTACCCACTTATCTGACATTTAGCAGGACAAAAATTTCAAGTCTGGATTCTCAAACAGTTGCTTGAGATTTCTGAGTAGTGTCTGGCACACTTAATAGTGCTATCTTCATTCATTGTTTCTTCTTTCACAAGGTTTAATGGGATTGCGCAATGCTAGAGCAATAGTCCAGAATGTCCTGAATAGTGAATTCCATTGTAACACCAGATCCAGGATAACAGCGAGCTATCAACCCTTCAAAGTGCTTGTATTGCCGGATAAATTCATCCTGCATGGAGTGCCACACTACCTATTATAAAAATAAAATAAATGCCATTGAAATATGAATGGAAAAATACGTAATTAAGAATGTAGAAACAATGTTAAGACGTAGTTTAAGAATTTAGCATAGTGTTAAAGAAGATTCTGGAATCAGAATCTTGGCTCTTTTTACTTAAAAGATTTATAACCCCTGGAATATTCTATCATTTCTCTGTGCTTCAAGTTCCTCATCTATAAACTTGTGGTAATGATATTTTAATACCATTCTCTTAAGTTTCTTATAGAGATTAAAGGAATGGATGTAACGTGCTTAGAATGGAGACAGAGAGAGCAAGCACTCACTTCATTTTGGCTTTTACACCTTCCCAATGACTGGAGCGAGAGCACAGCAGAAAGGTGTTTGCCTTGCACGCAGCCAACATGGCCGACCCGAGTTCGATTCCTCCGCCCCTCTCGGAGAGCCCGGCAAGCTACCGAGAGTATTTCGCCCGCACGGCAGAGCCTGGCAAACTCACCATGACATATTCGATATGCCAAACACAGTAACAACAAGTCTCATGATTGAGACATTACTGGGCCCGCTCGAGCAAATTGATGAACAACGGGAAGACCGTGACCGTGACACCTTCCCAATATTCAACACGGTTGCAGGTATGCAGAAACACATATGGAACATTTACATGAAATGCAAAGGTTATTTGCATTTCATTACACACAAAAGTGTAAAACACTGCTTGATGCCATGGAAAAAGGCAAAATGAGTCAGACCAGTTATCTGTGACTCATAGATTTATAATCTAGCAGTGAAACTAATATAGGCAATTATCAAGACAGAATTTGATATACCCATTGACATATTAGCTAAAACTAACAGGTTACATTTATGAGCATTCTTTAACAGCACAGTAGAAAGTGCTTAATGTATATACTAGCATATTTAAGTCTCTGACAACCTGGTAAGAGGGATCATTATCTGACCATCATTCCTATGTAACAGCTAAGGAAATGTGTTATTCCAGGATTTGTTCCTCTTAACTCCTAACTTCCTTCAACTTAATATTTACCAAGCATTGTTTCTTTTGAGGTGCAGAAGCTTCTTTGTTTATAAATATGTGGACATGGATAGTATCATTTTCAGTGAAATGAGTCAAAGGGAGAGGGCCAGACATAGAATGATTGCACTCATTTGTGGGATATTAAGAAAAAAAGCATTAGACTAATATGTAAGGACAGTAGAAAAAAGAACCAGGAGGACTGGTCCCCGGTTAGAAGTTTTACACCAATGGTGGGGGAGAGGCAGTTAGGATGGGACGGCTACGACAATGATAGTTGGGAATGATCACTCTAGATAAGAACTGAGTGCTGAAAGTCTGGTAAAGGGACAAACATGATAACATTTCAGTACCTATCGTGCAAATCCTAATGCTAAAGAGGGTGAGGGAAGAGGAAGTGTGTGTGTGGAATGGGAGGGAGAGAGGGAAGGAGACAAAGAGAGAGAGAGAGAGAGAGAGAGAGAGAGAGAGAGAGAGAGAGAGAAAGAGAGAGAGCTGCCAAAGAGATAGGCTGGGGGGGGGCATGGAGAGATGGAAACTGGGCTCATTGGTGGTAGGAAATGTACACTGGTGGAGGGATGGGTGTTGGAACATTGTATGGCTGAACCTCATTACAAGTTTGTAACTGTGTATCTCATGGTGATTCAATAAAAAAATTTTTTTAAAGTATTTACTAAACAATAGTACATCTTTCACTCCACCTGGAAATTCATTCCTGCTACTTTACAATTAAGTCAGAAAGCAATGGAAACCACTGTGTGCATCATCGGTGTGAGGTGGAGGGGGTGGGGGAGGGGAACAGAGATCAAACTAAGGAACCAAGGACTTGCATAGGCAAGGCATTAGCTCTATAATGAAGCCACATCTCTAGTCACCTCCTACTTTGTCTGTTAAATTACTATTCTATTTGCTTCACACAAATGTAGCACTGTAGCACTGTCCTCCTGTTGTTCACTGATCTGCTCAAGCGGGCACCAGTAATGTCTCCATTGTGAGATTTGTTGTTACTGTTTTTGGCATATCGAATACGCCACGGGGAGCTTGGTTCTCCGAAAGGGACAGAGGAATCGAACCTGGGTCGGCTGCGTGCAAGGCCTTACCCGCTGTGCTATCGCTCCAGCCCCATAAAAATGTAATATCCTTTATGAAGCCCTCTATGGTGAAACTGGAACTAATCTCATCTTTGAACTTTCAGTTTGATTTATGAAAAATAATGGAGTTTGCATCTGCTGCTACCATCTGTTAGCAATGAGATCATAATGTTCCACCTAAGTTTCAACTGTCGCGTCTATAAAATGGCACTGTTGATAACAGCAGTTTCCATTATATAAGATATTACTTATACTTTGCTAATAAAAAACTCAGGCAGTCGCTCACTATAAGTCACGCAAATTAATATGGGACACGCTTAAGAACCCATATCTAACTCCAACCTTAATGCTTAGATTCTCTCTACAGTGGTGTATGCATTTCACTTTCTTACTTAAACCTAAAAACAAAAGCAACAAAAAACCCCCATCCCAAACAAAAGAAATACAACAATGCCTGAAAATAACAAAACAGAAATACAAACTGAAATACCCCTATAAAACTGGTATGTGTTATCCATTTCTTACAAACACTCAAAACTATTTAAAAAAACACAAAACTACAAAACATATAAATTACTTTTTTCCCCTCATACTTTATTATTCTCTGCACTTTATGGAACTTTCCTCTTGCATTGCACTAATTTCAAAATCTGTAGTTTTCTTAGAGGAACATTTTTGAAAAAAGGAATATATGTAAAGACATTCAAGCATGAATGGTTTAAAAAACTGAGCGTACCTGGAGTAAGTTCTCTTCTTCACATAAGTGTTTATCAACCTTCTTGTAGAGGTTATCTAAACCTTTCTTCACTTCCTTTCCAGGATATTCTTTAATAACTTTACGAAGTTCTTGTTTATTAAATGCAAGTTGATAGCTTACTTCTTCCTCTCTTATACCCTGTGCTACACGAGCTTCAACGCCTTCAAAGAAATGCTTCAAGGAAATGGAAAGAAATAATGGCAAAGAACTGTCTTTATCACTTAAACTTTAAAAAGTCTGATTATAAAAGAATACATATTTACTGTGTAAAAACCAGACGATGTGAAAGAGTACAAAGTAACAATTGCCTATTGACCCATTCAGAGACTGCTATTATTAATTTTACATTTCTTTCAGTTGACTGATGTGTAAGTAGATAAAATTATAATTTGATGTTATATTTTCTGTTTACTATACTTTTTTCTTAAGTGCAAACTTTAATGGCTGTATATTTCTTCCCCAGTCGTCGAC
Organism: Sorex fumeus; assembly: GCF_029834395.1. NCBI lineage: Eukaryota > Metazoa > Chordata > Mammalia > Eulipotyphla > Soricidae > Sorex > Sorex fumeus. Next base: position 28,184,189 of record NW_026606070.1, read on the forward strand.
TGCCTCGAGCAGGCCCCAGTAACGTCTCCTTCATCCTAGCCCTGAGATTATATTCAAGGCTCTTTAGGAGGATGAGACCCATCATTGTTACTGGTATTTGGCATATTGAGTACGCCACGGGGAGTTTGCCAGACTCTGCCATGTGGGCAGGCTACATTCGGTTTGTCCAAAGTAGGAATGAGATAATAAGATGTCATAATACGATGTCCAATAAACCATAATTTATTCACACCTCTAGCATACATTTTTCACTTCTTTTTGTAAAGCTGGCAAATTCTACTCAGTTTTCAAAAGAATCTATTGTAATTTATCATTAATCTCTTTCACATGTAAGTATATATGCACATTACTGGTTACATTCCAACATCGATTCTAAGCCCTCAGTTGAGGAGTTTAACTGTAAGCATTCTAAAGAGTCTTCCTGTACACAGATCGCTTCCCAGGAAAGTTCAGTTTAAATTCCGTCAACACGACAGATTGCTCCTGACCATCATCAGCATTACTGTAATTAAAACAAATTGGTGCCATTTTGAGGTATGAAGCTGCTTACTGGTTGTTTCACTTCATAAGTCTGGCTGAAGGTAACCTGCATTCAGATGATTAGCAATGTATTTGGGTCGCTTGCCCTTTAATATGCTGGGATCTTAGTGCTTTCCTTATTGACTTAAAAAATAATTTTTAGGGGCTGGAGAGATAGCACAGCGGGTAGGGCGTTTGCCTTGCATGCGGCTGACCCGGGTTCAATTCCCAGCATCCCATATGGTCCCCTGCGCACTGCCAGGAGTAACTTCTGAGTGCAGAGCCAGGTGTGACCCAAAAAGCAAAAAAAAAAAAAAATATATATATATATATATATATATATATAAATAAACTATCCGTACACTGTTTAAATATTCTTCTCAAGGTATCTTTAAGTATATTTGGTTCTACAGTTTTCTTGACTGGGATGCCTTTAAGGACTTTACGTATGATTTGATGCTGACAAATCCCCTCTCTTAGAATTTTTCTTAGTTATTATGATTCTTATCATTCACTTCACTTAATCACTTAACTTCCCGTTAGTCGATTCTTATCATTAAGGTATTAATATTTTATAATTATTGACAAGTCTATTCCTGAAGCTTTAAAAATTATGTTCTTGGCTGAGACCTGCCAGGAGTGGGCCCTCACTCTCTGAGCACCCCACAAAATTATGTCTCTAGAGAAGTTTTAATTTGGTTATTGCTGACACAGAAAATTAAACATCTATAGCTATATATGAAGCTTGTCACTTTACCGGAAACCAACACTTTAAAGATATTATACATGTAACTGGATTTTCAATCCTTTCTCCATCTTTCAGTTACGTTCCAACTGCAGCACTGGCTAAAGCTTCTATAACAATGTCAAATATTAAAGGAACTAGCAATGTTTCACCTTTAAATGTGATGTCAAATGCTTTGCTTTTTACTATAGTTAAGTATCATGCAGACTTTAGCTCTGAGAGAAATCAACACTCAAAGAACACATGTCTGTTCTAAATTTTATAAGGAATGAATGCAGCACATAATTCAGTGTTAAGTATTTCCTTTAATTACTGACAATAGATAATTCCATTGGGGTGGGGGGAGGCACCACACTCACTGGTACTCAGGACCTAACTCCTGACTCTGTGCTCAGAAATCATTTCTGGCACTGCTCAGGGGACCAAATGAGGTACCGGGGTCAAGACTGGATCAGCCACATGCAAGGCAAGTGGCTTTCCTGCTGTACTATGCTCTAACCCTCATTACTCTTGCTTGAGTTCTTGGGTCACACATGGGCTGACTCCTGGCTCTGAGTTGAGAGATCACTCCTGGCACTGTTCTGGGATCAAATTTGATGCTGAATATTGAACCGGGGACAGTCGTATCTAATATGCAATCTTTGAGTATAATTTTGAGTTTAAAACTTATAAAAGATAGCTAATCATATCGTGGATAAAGTTAATGAAAAGGGACTATTTGAGCTTCACTATGCTGTCAAGTTCTCTAAAATCATATATATATATATATATATATATATGATTTGGTTTTTGGGCCATACTAGCAGTGCTCAGGGCTCAGGGGTCACTCCTGATGGTACTTGTAGGACCGCATGTCGTGTACATATTGCGAGGGATTGGATGCCGGGTCAGACACATGCAAAGAAAGTCACTTAACCCAGGTATGATGTCTCTGACCCTAAATACCGGAGCTTCTTAATTTTAATGATCAGACTTGTTCTGGAGAAATAACTCAAGTCTACAAAGGAAGGGAAATGAAAAAAAGAAACCAAACAAGTTTTGTTTTTCCTCTATCTTAAAAACATTTTGAAATTTACATCTGAGCTAGGGATAAAGGTCGGTCATGCATGAGGTAAGAAATGAAAAGTACGCTCTACTGGGAAAGTATGGTACAAGTGAGGTTTCCAACCCCCCAGCACTCTAACCAGTCCCTAGCCTGCCCCCAGATTTGTGATTATTACTTCAGCACGTTTATGATGTACTCTCATTGTCTTCATCCTTCTCCCTGGCCCCACACTCTACCGCCTACCAGAATGAGGAGCACAGGGTGGGGCTGGTGCAGTGCTAACAGTGGCCATGCTGCCCGTGGAAGGCTGTGAGTCTGATCCCTGGTGCTGTGTGAGTCAGCGGAGGTCTTGGCAGCTGTCAGGGATCCCACGTGCCTTCCAGCCACACCATTGCTAGGTGGGCGTGAGCTCCACAACCAAAGGGGGACAAACCAGGACGAGTACCATGGCCAGCTGGCCCCTGGGCGAGCATGAGTGTGAGCACCACGGTAGCCCCTGGGGAGCACTACACCTAGGGGAGTGTGGCCCTGGGTGAAGAGCAAGGTTTAGTGAGCTCCACAACGCAGTGTGTGGCCACTGGCAAGCACTGCAATGAACTGTGTGAGCGTTGAGCCCTGTGTGTGACTCCAGGTCACTGCCACGAGACAGGGAAATGCCAACCACGATTAAAAGAAATGAGAGAAAAATCAAGTACACACAGTATCTAGCAGTGTCTCTGTGCACCGGCAGCTTCTGTTCCTGAATTGCTCCTTATTCCGCATCCACATGAGATGGAAGTAACTCTTACATTATCCTCGGGTATGCTGAGGCACGCAAGCTCAAAAGTAGAGAAAAATGTACCAAGTGAAAATATACTCACATTGAGCTTTTCAAGAGGCTGCCCTAACGAGTAAATGACATAAGACTGAAGGTGGTCTGTGTATTTTTGTTTGGCTTCTTTTTTCTCATTTTCCAGACAGGAAATTTTCAAACGAGAAAGTGTTGCAAAAATATGGTGAAAGTTTTCCATCATAACAACATCTCTGGGAGTCTTCTGGCTTTCATTTGCGACTTTCTCCACTAAGATAAAACAAAAAACATAGTATCATCCTGATAATGAGTATAACCATATCCAGTTATTCAAATATGTGTGTGGCTGGTTTTCTTTATTTGTTTGAAAAGTACATTTATGGAAATACAGGATCTCCACAGCTACCTAAACCTTATTAAAAATCATTCTAAAATAGTTTGTGTATTTATGGAAACGATCTGCAATAAAAATGGCTTTCAAATTGGTGGGGAAAGGATATGTCTGTTAGGACAACCAGACTTTTTTTTTTTTGCTTTTTGGGTCATACCCAGCGATGCTCAGGGGTTACTCCTGGTGCATGCACTCAAGAATTACTCCTGGCTGTGCTGGGGGACCATATGGGATGCTGGGAATTAAACCTAGGTCGGCCCCGTGCAAGGCAAATGCCCTACTTGCTGGGCTATCGCTCCAGCCCCAGGACAACCAGACTTTAAAAACACAAAATTTGTCTTCTTATTCAAACAAATTCTAAATGTGAAATGGATGAAAAAAATGGATATAATCATCAGTTGTAAGGAAGATAAAGCCAGTTTAAAGAAATTTTTGTGACAGCGTGACATTTCTAGGAAGGAACCAAAATTCAGAACTTATAAAAGGGAAAGAGATTAAATGAACAAATCTGAAAACTCTCACCCTGCAAAAAATGCCATAAGATAAATCAATTTATAGTTTAGTATCTGATAAAAATGAAAGGGTCAACAGCACCTAGTAATATTCAGCAATGGTGCAGGTATGATGGAACCTTTCTCCAACTGCTCACATAGTCCTATGGATACTGCTCTATTGCATGTCGGTAAAAGCCTTGAGGAATATACAAACATTTTGCTTTGCTAATTCCGTTTCTAATAATGACCCTAAGGAAATCATTGAATAAGTATACAAAAAGATATATTGAAGAATATATAAAGAAATAGAAAACAAGCTAAACTATTACTAAAGAATTTGGTAAGTAAAAATTCACTCCGCTGTCACTGTCCTCCCGTTGTTCATCGACTTGCTCTAACGGGCCCAGTAACATCTCCATCCTGAGACTTTGTTGTTACTGTGTTTGGCATATTGAACACGTCACGGGGAGCTTGCCAGGCTTTGCCATACGGGCGAGATACTCTTGGTAGCTTGCGGGGCTCTCCAAGAAGGGCGGAGGAATTGAACTTGGGTTGGCCATGTTGGCCACTTACAAGTCAAACGCCCTACTCGCTGTGCTATCACTCCAGTCCAAGTAAAAAATAACATACGAAATAATGTGCAATCATAAAAACTCGATCACAGCTGTCACTGTCCTCCCATTGTTCATCGATTTTGCTCAAGTGGTCCCAGTAACATTGTGAGACTTGTTGTTACTGTGTTCAGCATATCGGATATATCATGGGTAGCTTGCCAGGCTTTGTCATGCAGGCGAGATACTCTTGGTAGCTTGCCAGGCTCTCTGAGAGGGGCGGAGGAATCGAACCTGGGTCAACCGGGTATGCTGCATGCAAGGCAAACGCCCTATCCGCTGTGCTATTGCTCCAGCCCCTGATCACAGCTATATTTATTTATTTAATGGTTTGGGGGCCACACTTGATGATGATAAGGGATTACTCCTGGCTCTGTACTCAGGAATCAGTCCTTGCAGTGTTTGGGGGACCATATGGGATACCAAGATTGAACCTGGGTCAGCTGCGTGCAAGGCTAATTGTCCTACCCACTGTACTACTGCTCTGGTCCCCACAGCTATTGTTACTAATTGACTAGAACAGTCACTATATAATAGATCTGGCAAGTTCCAAACAACACGTAAGATTGTGTGTGTGTGTGTGTGTGTGTGTGTGTGTGAGGAGGGCTGGTTTGGGGCAAGGCAAGAGCCTTAACCCCAGTACTACCATCTCTCCAGCTCTAAGACTCATATATGTAAATGACATTTTGAAATGTTTGGAAGATGATGATGAAACAAAAACTGAACATGGGAGATTACATATTACATATAACTGAACATGGGAGATTACATATTACCTCTGTTTTCTTCTTGTTTAAAATTTGCTTTCTGATTTTTGGGTGTGTGGGATGAGCATATATGATTTTACAATCAGAAAAAGCAAAGCTAGTTTGAATATAATTTATGTCAAGCATACTAAAGAAATACCAATTTAATCAAGTAATTTAGCTATCGTTAATATTGCTTCCACTAAAAACATTATATGTAAATAAGATGATCCCACTTCCTGCCAATTTCTTCAGCTGTTAACATTTCTGAATATTATACAAGTCATTTAATTTCAAATTAAATGATTTATCCACACTGTTTCTGTAAATGAATTGTTGGATTTGACACAAAAATATACTAAGAGTATGTTAGCATTAATCTACTTTAATGATAGCAAAAAAGAGGGCCAAAAAAAGTGGATTGATTTGCTAAAGGTTACACAGATGTCACTGCAGAAGCCTGCAGAAATGCAAATGTAATCTAGAAGGTCATTTCCTTGCGTTTATTTTAGGGGTCCAGGGAGAAGGTAAAGCATCTGCCTTGCCAGCATGGACCATGTTTGATTCCCAGCACCAGCCTACAAGCCCAAGTACAATCTCAGTAGCTCTGCTGGGGATCCCCAGTGGATGACAAAGTGCCATCCACTGTGTTGGCTGCACACCAACCTGGTATGTGAGAGCAAAGCAACTCACATGTATGCATCTCAGTGAGGCATGTGATCCCAGCAAGCATGTGTGCGAGTATCACAACAAAGGGAGTCGAGCACCACAACCATAACCACATAAAGGGGAGGGGAGAAGATAGAAATATATAAATTTAAAGAACTATAATTTTGCCTGATGGCAAATCCACATGAACCCTAAAATGTAAGTGGCTCCCGATGAAAATGAACAATTTTATGTACTACTGGGCCCGCTCGAGCAAATCAATGAACAAAGGGAGAATAGTGACAGTGACAATGACTGTTCTTTCAAAGGTTTTAAATTTCACAATGCTTTAATAAACCACATAACATTTAAACTATTAAGTATCGGAAATGATGACCTCATAAGACTTGATCCCACTTTCTGAGTTACTAGAATGTAACAACTTACCCCTGCAAAATCCTTGGGATTTAACAAAAGCTTACCATTAACAAACACACCCCTGATTAGTTTAGTATATGCTTTATCGAGATCCCCACGACGCTCTGCGTTTTTAAAGATAGACTCTGCAAGTCCTGCAAACTCTTCAAATTCAGCAACAAATGGAAGGATTCCAACTTTACTCTTCTTAGAGATTTTTACTTCTTCCATTTGCCTTATTTGGTTACTCTGGGTTAAGCAGAAAGCAAGGGAGAAAGTAACATATGGTTATTAGCAAAAGTATGTTATCACTGAGAGAGACAATTTAGTGCCTAGAACATTTTAGATACTAACTGAATGAAGATTAAAAAAAAATAGGGATAACTAAGATAAATCATTTCTGTATGTTATAAATTATATTAAAAAAATCAGCCCAAAGGGGGAAAACAAATTATTTAAAGCAATATACAATCCAAGCTTATGAATCACAAGTTTTTGTGTAAACTAAGAACAATAAACATTTCTATCATTATGAAAGCAAGGTAGCAAGATACTAGAACATATAAGATCACTAGGTTTCTTCTGGTTGGGGGCCAAATGGTGAAGTGTGGAAGCAACAGACACTTCCACTTCTCAATGAGAAGGGAGAAGGAGAATGGGCACTTCTACTGCAGATTTGCATTCAATAGCCTTCCATGTTTCTGTTCATCTAAATTAGTTCAGCAGGGTACTACATACAATGGAAACCGAGAACTCAGCCTCCAGTAGCTCTCCCTTGTCCTCTGAGCTACCAGCTTCTCATTAGACTTTGCAGGTTTCTAACTACCTCTGCAGATGTGCAAAAAAAGATGTATTTTAAATGGTCAAATTTAAAAGCTTTTCAAACACCCAGGGTAAGGTCATTAGGAAGGGATAAGAGGACTAACTAGCCTAGTGAGGGGATGCTTAAGTTTTTACAATAGATAGATTATTTTTATACTTTGCAAAAATCTATTTTTAATGTATATGAAAAATTGACCATCTTTATTTTTATCATCCACTTTTATAGAATGGGCTGGAGTGATAGCACAGCATAGGGCATTTGCCTTACAAGCGGCCAACATGGCCGATCCGAGTTCGATTCCTCCGCCCCTCTCGGAGAGCCCGGCAAGCTACTAAGAGTATCTCGCCCGCATGGCAGAGCCTGGCAAGCTACCCGTGATGTATTCGATATGCCAAACACAGTAACGACAAAGTCTCCAATGGAGACGTTACTGGGCCCGCTCGAGCAAAACGATGAACAACGGGAGGACCGTGACCATGACTTTATAGAATAAGACAGAACTTAAGAGATTACATAGTGTATAATTGCTAACGGTTTATTTCATACTACAAGGAAAAAATAATAAATGCTGGCAGTAATGATAAGCATAATTTATCCCTTTTTTGGGTAGTCATTGTATTGGGGTGACACCCAGCTGTGCAAGGGGCTTTCTCCTACAATCTGTGGTGCCAGGGATCAACAAGTTCAGTTGTATGCAAAGACAGTACTTTACCTGCTATGCCATACTCTTTCTCTGGCCCTCTTTATTTTGCATAATTTTTGCTTAAAGCAATACAACTACTCACAAAGTTACTAAACTCATCATTATAATAGTCAAAATAATCCAACTGATTTTATTAGAACATATTAATAGAAAATATAAGCCAAGTTATAATTATTTCATCACACCTATGATCATCAGTAAACTGAAATTTCAGCTACTTAGTGATCCCTTTAGCAGCTGCTACTTCACTTACTCCAGATAGAACAGATAAACAACAGCAGTCGACACCCTGCTTTCAGGTGATGCTGAACAGTAGGGCCCACAGTAGGGCCACAATGGAAGCTACAAATCACCTAATTTCATTAATTGTTTTTGGCAACAACTGAAATTGCAAATTACTGAAAAAACAACAACAAAAAAGAACTTACAATGCATTTGTCAAAGTTTCTTTTGACAGTGACCAAAACATTTCCCAGTGTAGTACTTAGGAAAGAGGCAGGATCCACGTTCTGTGCAGTCCATACGTGATGACTCATTTTGACTAGCATGTAAAGGGAGTTAAAGCTATCAATTTTGTCACCTAGTGCAATTAGATTATTCAGTTCTGGCTCAATGCAGCGAAATATTTTAATCATCATCTGACGGATCATGTCTTTCCTGTATCAGAAAACATATAAAACACCTGAAGTTATTAGAGGCTCCAGGCGCATTCACTTTTAGCTTGAATCTTTTGGGTATGTACTGAAGACTAAGATGTGCTCTTTCGATAGAGAATGTCCCAATGTGATGAACTAATTAATAATTGTGTAGCTGTCTTTAATATATGAGGGGTTTCTTTTTTTTTTCTTTTTGGGTAACACCTGGCAATGCACAGGGGTTACTCCTGGCTCTGCACTCAGGAATTACTCCTGGCAGTGCTCGGGGGACCATATGGGATTCCTGGCGGTGATCAGGGGACCATATGGGATGCTGAGAATCAAACCTGGGTCAGCCTCGTGCAAGGCAAACGCTCCACCCACTGTGCTAACGCTCCAGCCCCTCTTTCTTTCTTTCTTTCTTTTTTTGCAGTTAACTTAGCCACTTGTGAAGCTAAGCCCTGAAATGTGCTTTATGATTTCTGGAAAACATACTGTGATCCAGTGTTATTTCCAACCATAAAACATCACAATGGAAGGTACTTTCTGTGATTAGTGGAGCAAAAAGGACCTGGCGAGCCATGAGCAGGCCTGGGTTTAATGCAGTGAAGATGTTTGGGAAGGGAACCATCTTCCCCAGAGTTCTGAGAGCCGTCAAGACGACTGACAGTCCCCTGGACCCCTTCCAGAGGTAGTACTCTTGCAGACCCCTTCTCAGAAATAGAAGACAGACTGCGGCCGACACATACTCAGATGACACGGGCAGCGGCGCGCCAGAATTATGTTGCCGTGAGAAGCTGCTGCCGTCCAGTTCCTCCACTTCACTCTGCAAAATTAATTCAGGTACACACTAAAAGACTGACCATTTGACTAGGTTACACAGCAAATGCCTGTTCAGTCCTAAAATTCCTAGGGCAGGCTACATTAAGAAAAATGATTTTTACTGACAAAAGTATAAATTTAGTAGGATGTTGTTCAATGCTTTGGGAAAATCACTGTGGGTTGAGAAGTTGTGTTTTGGGGTGAGCACACGAGGGACGGGATGTGCAGGGGGCTCAGAGAGTCTGTAGGGATGAAGGGAAGCTCAACAGAAAACATCAGGACAACCTTCAGAGGGGGGTTTTTAGAAATTTAAGGAAATCTTACCGACTATTCAGTAAGATTTGGAAGAATGCTTTCAACAATTATGACAGAAGTGGACAAGCAAGAGCATTCACCATGGGCACAGACTATAAGCAGCCCTCAACTGAAATAGTAACTTTGTGTCCCTTTTATGTTCAATCTTTCTACATTGGCTCTCTAAGGTGTACTTTCTGGACCACAAGAAATGATGCTCAGAGGCCACTCCTGGTCAAGTTTGGGAAACCATATGACTTTTGCCTGCCAAGAGAGAGGCCACCCAGGCCCTGGCCCTGTGAGATGACTTTAATTTAAAAAGCACTCTAAATGCACTCTTGGTTTGTTTTGATGCCATACACAGAGGCACCCAGGGATGGAACCCCAGCTTTCTACAGGCAGAGAACTCAGCTCTTTGTGCCGTCTCTCAGAGCCTCAATTTGCATTTTTGGAGAAAGAACACTTGTTTTAAGTTCACCAAAATATTCTAGCAAATAAGGTAAAGGTAAAGGCCCTCCCGTTGATCGTCGATTTGCTCGAGCGGGCCCAGTAACGTCTCCATTGGAGACTTTGTTGTTACTGTGTCTGGCATATCGAATACTCTCAGTAGCTTGCCGGGCTCTCCGAGAGGGGCGGAGGAATCGAACTTGGGTCAGCCATGTTGGCCGCTTGTAAGGCGAACGCCCTACCCGCAAATATCTAACATTATTTAGTTTTTTGTTGTCGTTGTTTTGCTTGGGAGGGCTTTCTCAAGATCACTCCTTGGCAGTGGTTGAGGGACCAAACATGGTGCTGGGGATCGAATCTGGCCCGGATCAGCCACACGCAAGGCAAGCATCCTACTGGCTACACTATTACTTGAGCCCTACAAATGTCTAATTATAACTTCTTTCATTTGTCACCTAAGGCACATGCTGAATAGGCATAATTACAGACACTTTACAGATGAGGAAAAAGTGGGGATTAAATAACTGGGTTAAAACTTCAAGGTCAGTTAGCAAGAAAGCCCTAAGATTCAGATTTGAAGCCTCACTTCCTGCCCTTCCTTTTTCGCTAGATCATGGTAGAAACTCAAACATCTTTTCCTTTTTAAAAATTGTATTTTTTCCCTGTTAATAATGATAAAATTACTTTTAAAACAATGTTGTTTTTTTTTTGAAAAGGAAATCAGAAGTTTTACTTCCTCCTGACCTATTTTAGATAAGTTAGGACTAAGACCATTAGGAGTATTAATCAGGTGTCAAAATTCAATCTGTTTTTCTTATCTTTTGGCAGGACAAAAATGATATTTCAAATTCTTGATTTTCCTGTCCTAATATTTGAAACAGTAGGTTAGGTACAGAATGAAATACTAGCCAATAAGTAAATGCAAGGCATACCATAGTCCCAGGCAAGTTCTGATGCTGCTGTAGTTTAAAAAATTTACTTATGAAATCTTGTTCCGCCAGACATAGGGGCTCCAGCTCACTTAGTACCTGTTCAAAGATCTGAAGAAAATCAGAATGATACTTTAGTAAAACTGGTGTTGAAATTCTCACTCAGCATTTCTTTTTTTGTTCGTTTGTTTGCTTGTTTGGGGGCAACACCTGGGCAGTGCTCAGGGCTTACTCCTGGTTCTGTGCTCAGGGATCACTCCTGGTACGGCTCAGGGACCATACATGGTGCCGAGGATCAAACCCAGGTTTGCCACAGACAAGACAAGCACTTTACCCACTGTACTATCATTCCGGCCATTGATTCACTTTTTTGCAGGAGTGATAGAGGATTTGTTTATAATCTGAATAGAACCCAAATGATAACCTCCAAGCCTGGCAGGGCAAGGCATTATTATCCAAGTGTAATGGTGCCAGAACTTTCCCCAAATAAAACTCAAAACAATTATTTATTTAAAACTTGGAGAGAGATCAACAGTGGACAAACCTTTTAAACCTATTTAATGCATTGCAGTGAACAGTGATTTCATAAAAGCTGACTTTTCCTCTTTGCTTAGTAGTTGCTCAAATAACTTACATTAAATGATACGAACACACTTAATGATTTATAAAGAAACTATAGGGATTGTTTTTTTAGGTTTAAAATTAGAAAATTAAATTTGGTTTATTCTTTAAACTTAAGAGAACCACTGAAATGACTAACACTCTAAAATGACTGACTCTCTGCTGTTAGAAAAGTGAACGCATTTAAGATATACTTGTTATTTTTACCTTATCAAATTTGGTTCTATCAGCAACATCAAGATCAGAGGCCGACATATTTCCCATATCCAACAAGGAAGACGACTGAGATCTGCGATTCCCTGAACTCTGAACACTGAGTTTATTTAGACTAGAAGTGGATCCAGTTAATTTCCCAGAACTTCCATGAAGACCTAAGAAACAACACACCGTTGAAAGCTGTGACCTTCATAAATGAAAGATCCATCTCCTAATTCTGGGCTCTCTGCCACTATCTTGGTCTTCAGTGCTCACACTGATCAGTACATATGACTACTATGGGGGACATGGTACAGAGTGTCTTTACCTTCCATTATTTGTCAATACCTTACACTATTCCCAAGTATGCTGGAAAGAGAAGCAGAACCAGACCACAGGACTGGAAGGGGCCTAAAAAAATCATACAGTCGGGGATGGAGCGATAGCTCAGCAGGTAGGGCATTTGCCTTGCATTTGGTCAACCCGGGTTTGATTCCCAGCATCCCATATGGTCCCCCAAGCAGGGGCAGGAGTAATTCCTGAGTGCAGAGCCAGGAATAACCCCTGTGCATCACTGGTGTGAACCAAAAAGGGAAAAAAAAGTATAGCTTCTGCTCTGTCCAATTCAACATAAAGTAGCCTCCACAGTAAAATAGATTATTTCTCTCGTATTTAAAGGACACTAATAAGGAAGGTTGCTGAACCTGTAGTAAACTTGCTAACAGGACTTTGCTATATTTCTAAAGAAAACTGCCATATAAAAATTACTTTTTTCCAACTTATTATAATTATGTTATTTTTGTTCTGAGGCCACACCCACCAGTGATCAGAGCTTACTCTTGGCCCTGCACTCAAGGATCACTCCTGGTTGTATTCAGGGAACAGTATATGGTTCAGGGTATTGAAGCTGGGTGAGCTACATACAAGGCAAGTGCCCTACCCGCTGACTCTATCTTTGGCTCCTGTTATTTTTTTTTCTTTTTTTCTTTTTTAACTGCACCCAGTGGTGCTCAGGGGCTGCTCCCAGTTCTGTGCTCAAAAAGTCCCTTCCTGAGGTGCTCAGGGATACTGCTGAAGATTGAATGGGCCTCCTGCATACAAAGCATTCACTCAAGTCTGTAGGTATTTCTCCAGACCCTCTATATTAAATCAATATATCAGACTAAACTATCTGAAAGTATCAGCACTTACATTCTTGCCCTACCAAAAAAAGAAAAAATCAAATTACCTATGATCCAACAATACATTCCTGGCCCCAGAAACTGCTTTTTCAAGCAGAGTTGAAGTGATTAACTATAGATCTTTAGAAACTAAACAAGGAAAAAAAAATAAAAAAGCATCCTGAAAACTTGTTATACTTAAAATACAGCTAAAATATATTACCTATATAATTAACTATAGTAACTAGGGTACTAGTGTTTTAGGTATAATAATTCTAGGTACCCACCATAGCCATGAAGAAAATATGAACAATATGGCTAAAGAATATCCTCTATACATAAAGATTTAAAGAATTTCATTTTTAAAAATAATTTACCACTGATTTACGATGCCACCAAATTTGGGAGTGCAGTCTCATCCCTTTCTGTACATTAAGATTCACTGCTACCAAAATTCAGGTGTTATTACACTATCTAAATAGTCTCTTCTGAAAGAATTCCATTTTAACAACAACAAAAAAGTGACACTTTAATTCAGAGTATAAAAGATACATTAAGCCATTTAAAAAGATTCGGAGTAATTATGTTGTGTATTATTTACTGATGGTCAGAAAGGATAAAAGAACCCACTAAGGACAAAGACAAGCTTTGGCTTGAGGCAAAAACTGACCAAATCTATAGACATTCATTGTTTCCAAACAGAACCTGAAAATAAAAGTACAAAGGTTAACTTATTTTTCTATAAATTTTTGATAAAATTGTTTTAGTACCTGCCATATATTTTAAACTAAAACAGGTAAGCTCCCCATTTCTTGGATGCGGCCGTACCATTACCATCATGTTGGTTTTCTTTTAGCAATCAATACCTGGCAACTCAACTCAGAGCAATCAGTATTTGTGGTGCATAACTTTTTTCAAGACAAACAACCAATTTCTAGACATTAAACAAACATGCATTGAGAAAACCTAATACACTAAGCATACTCACTCTCTGCTTCCTGTTTGACAGCGCTCTCTTTTCGAGGCAGTGTAGCTGTGATGGATTAGGTTGCAAGCATCAAAGACAAAGACAAGTTAATAAACTGCATTTTGCACAAACCATGCACAAGAGGAAGTTAAAGCTCTAGTTTAAAAGACACATGCAAAGAATCATGAGCATCAAGTAACAAGAGGTGCAAACATATGTTTAGTTGGTCAGCTACTGTTTGAGAAATTATGAGAAAAAAACTTTGTTTTTTTTTAATGTACTTTTTTTTACTCAAATATTCATTTGAGAATACACTATTTGAATACCCCATACACAATTTTATATGCTACTTTTTTTTTAAGTTTATGAAGCTGGTCTTTTTGAAAAGTTTTAGTTACTGAAAAATGTAATTTAAACAGTTAATTTAGAGCAATGGAACTTAGTTAGATTGAAGTGGTAGATTCAGACATTAGATTCATCAACATTCTCATACTTCCTGAAAAGTATGGGAGCCTGGGAGCCTCCTGAAAAGCACCTTTATGTATTAAATGACTTTATACTAAACCTGCAAGAAAATTACATGAGTGGCACTTAAAACATTTCAAGATACCGGGTAGAAACTGAGTAACTGGCTTTGTGAGCAATCTAAAAGGCAACATCCATGTCCTAACGCTAATTTTTAGAGCTGGGTAAATGCAAGAGCAATGCTGCAGAAACAGGGTCCCGTACGAGAACAGGGACTCTTTGAGGGTCGCCTGTCATTTGTCTTATAGTAAAACCTCTCTCCTACTGAACATTTTAAAGCAACTGCAGAGATAATTTGTGAAACTCCCTGAACTAAGATTAGAAGTTAATGTGAAGTGCAAAGAAAGAAATCAGAGAAATTAAGGGCTCTTAATTAAGAGAAATTAACAAAATTAAGGGCTCTAACTACAACCTAAAAAAAAAAAATCTTGAAAACAGAGAAGAGCAATGTGTGAACTGTCACGATCCCTGGCCAAATTCCAAGGCAAAAGTCCGAATACAAGCACTAAAATCTCACACCAGTGAAGTACTACCTTATCTGCTCCTGCGGGGCACGGAACGAGAAACAAGAAAGCTGGCCATAAAGGAACAAGTGGGAATGGGGCTGGAGTGGCCCAGAGCCAATTCTGAGCTGTTCTGGCAACCTGCAGGGCTCACTAGTTCTTTCTCAGACCAGTTCCAGTACAAAGCCTAAATGAACACTTCAGCATCTTTTCTTTCTCTTTCACTAGGTAATAATGAATAAAATTGCTGGTAGTGTCTGTTATTTTTGGATCATAAATGATGGTATTATCTCTAATAGACACAAATGAGACTCAGGTAAACTTTTAAATATCTTCAACTAATCCTCATTAGCATTTAAGCTTCATGAGGGTAGAATCCTTGTTCAATGCTGCCTTCAACTACTCACAATGCTTATTACATTGCAGGTAACTAATACATTATTTCTCGTGTGAATCATTCAGCAAGTTCTGAATTCAGTTTTGTATTCAAGTTTCCCCATGAAGTCAATTAATATTTCTTAGTTTCATGGAGGAATAATAAAAGTGCAATTCTGCATACCACTGTAATGATTCTGGAGTATTAAGAACAAGGTAAAAGTTACGCAAATTTATATGCTAATGGACTAATATAATACATATATCTACATGTTACCTAAGCTATAGGGGAAAAAACTAGAATTTTTTTTGCAGTGCTAGGAATCAGATCTTATACATGCAAAGCATGTACTATATCACTAAGCTAAAACCCCAGCAAAAACTAGGAATTTTAAAAGTAATTACTAAACTTCCTTCATCTACTATTTATAGAACATAAAATAGAAAATCACTAAAATTCAACAGGGGAGGGAGGCATACCTCTGAGGACCTGAATCAAAAAAGGGTATGATCTACATAATAATAGTATATCATAAAGAAAAAATACTTTGCTAGCATTTTAACATTATTGAGTGATTTCAACTAAGTAGATATTAAAAGATGAGTTAAGAATGGGTTTAAAAGGAGAGTATTGCTGTGAATTTTTATGACTATAATGACTACACAGTTTTTTTTACAAAGAATACTCAATCTGACTTCCTATTCTTATTCATAACCCCAGAATTTTCAGAGCAAGAGAAAACAAATTTATGATTTTGATGAACTGAAGTTAGCTTTTTAAAATTTCAATTTCTATTTTAAGTAATTTAAAAAATTAATACCTAATTTGAATCACTGATAAAAAAAACTCTATTTAAAACTTAAGTCATTTGCAATTTATATTTTAAAAAATTAATAAGCTACATTTACAAAGATGAAACTTTTATGATCTGATTTCTGTTTATCATTTATCTACTCTATAAAGTTAAAACTTCATTTTTGCTATTATCAGCCATCATAAATTACTCCCTCCCTTCTTCTTTATTGTTTATTATAATAAAGTTGTAATTTCAACAGTCTGAAACTATAGTACCTTTTATAATATATGATGTTAATTTAAAAAATTGGGGGCAGGTATCATGTTGGGTTCTGGGGCCATACCCTATAGTGCTCAGGGCTTGCTTCTGGCTCTGTGCTCAGGGGTCACTTCTGACAGTGCTTGGGGGACATATGCAGTGCTGAGAATTTAACTGGGCTCCAACGTATGCAAGAGCCTTTACCCCTACTATCTCTCTAGGCTCTTAAAAATATTTCAATAAGACAATTTTTAAAACTTCTTAAGAAATAATGGGGCCGGAGAGACAGTACAGCAGGTGAGGTTCTTGCAATGGCATGTGGCCAACCTGGGTTAGAACCCCGCATCCCTTATAGTTCCGTGACCACTGCAGGGAGTGACTCCTGAGTGCAGAACCGCCAGGAGGAAGCCCTGAGCATTGCCGGGTGTACACCAACTCCCTCAATAAAGAATTTCTTAAGAAATCGGTGAAAAAAAGCTTAGGTTTCAGGTTAATGTAAATGACGCTTTTTCGAAGCTACTACTGCACTTGATTTAGACAATATTTTAATTATATTTTATCTCACTGTGAACATTAGGCTTGGTAAATGATAGTAGGATTAATGACTGCCTGAGGAAGAAATTATTTTAGAGAAAATTTCCTTTTACCTCCTGTTTTCATAAACTGTAGAAAGGTTCTCTCAAATGGTACACTAACAAGTCATGACAAATATACTTAATGAAAACATTAAACATGTAACTGAATTAATAATATGTTGTTTACTTAAAATAAAAAAAAAAGGAATAACATACCCACAGTGAAACATTAACAAGGATATAAACACACTGCTGGTTTAAGAACAATTAACCTTTAGGATGAGTTAGCATTTCTGTTTCCCAAAGCCTATTGTCCCAAGATTCTTAGCACTTTACCTAAATTTAAAATATATATATGTTATATATAAATATATAATATATATGTACACACATATTCAAACCATTTCAAAAGTCTGGGCTAATATAAACAATATTTTAGTGTTGCCTTTTAAAAAATAAGTGAATCACAACACAAGTACTCAGGAAAGAGACTTTTAGTCATAAAGAAGAATTGTGAAAAGTGCTATTAAGCTCAAATCCTGTTTCCTAATTACCAAAGGCACTTAGGGCATAGGCTCTTTTCAACAAGCAAATGCTAAGCTCATTATTCTAAAGGGGAGCTATGCAGACACACTGAGTTGTACACCTTATAGCCACTTAAGGCCAGGTTTTGACTGGAAAAGGCACAGGACTCCATCCAAAAGGAACTCCAGAGATGGTAGGTACATGCATGAGCAGAAGGTGGCCTCAGCAAACCACCTCCTTTGCCACTTGATACTTTCACTGGTTATTCCTTCCAATCAGGCTTTCGTTCACCTTACATATTTAGATCAACAAAACCAATAGTGTTCCAACTTACCTCCTTAAAAAATGAGTAATTATCACAGGAGAAAGTTAAGTTACTTTGGATTATAACAGAAATTTGGCTACTTGAGTGGCAGGGAAGAAAATAGCAGCAAACTTCCTTTTTGAATCAAAACAGCCAGTGAAAAGTAAGAAGCCAGGAATCCCTTTCACTCCCTGTGGAGAGGACAGCCCTGGGTACCAGTGACTTGCCTCTAAAAGGTAAAAAGTCTTTCAGGAAGAAACTGAACCCTAAACATGTGTCTCTTGGTGTAATATTTTCTCTACTGGACTGCAATTCATTTCCCAGATTTTCCTCTGAGTAGCACTGTTTCTATGAGTATGTACTATTAATTAAGGCATGAATGTATAACTTCATAAGATTCACATCAGGTTGATATTTAATTAATCAGAAACCATATTTACAGATATAACTAATATTGGCTCCATGAGGTGTCTACAAATCAAACCAATGCATTAGACTTAAAACTTACTCTTGTTATTTTTTGGGGGGTCTTCTTCTACCTGGCTGAAAGTTTTAGAATTATTGGTAATATTTTAAGGCATTTTGAATAAAAGACAATAAACTGAGGTGGCTGAGCTTACCAAACTTCTTGCTTTCTTTAGTTGTGCCAGTCATCTTGATTTTTGCAACTTCAAAGAAATCTTTAATTTCTCTCTCATACAGCCGTGATAAATAATCCATGTAGTTCTTAAAATAAAAGCAATGTACTTATTAATAAAACAAATTCTTTGTATCAGTCCCCCTCAAGTCCTTTGTGCTTGATTTAAAGTTTGTGGTCTAACTTACTGATATATTGATTTCAGAAGATAAAAGTAGGCTATTTCCTACCTTTACAAAAATGGAACAGGGGCCAGAGAGATAGTACGAGGCTAAAGTTGCTTGCCTTGCATGAATTGACCCTGGTTTGATGCTGAGTACTAGATGTGATTCCCTGAACCCTGCCAGGAGTGATCTCTGAGCACAAAGAAAGGAGCAGGCCTTGAGCACTGTGGGTGTGGTGCCAATCCCTCTCACAAAGGAACAAGTCTCATATCATTAAGTTTACAAAACCAAAATTGAACATATTGTAATTTTTATATATGACCTGTCACATATTTTAAATATTGCTGAAATCATACTTGTGCGGGGCCTGAGTTCCGCAACCACCTCTCTCTAATCGCATACGCTAGTGACTGCATGGTATTTTTGTACTTTGTTGTTGTACCACAATGATGTAAACCAACTCCCGAATTGAGGTCATTTGAATGACATCAGTGTTTTGCTATAACAGACAATGTTATGAGCTTTCCATGAACTCTTCTGTTGGCAAACTTCGAAGCGCAGAGTTGTAAGGACAAAGAGTAGGGAAATCTTGGTAATTCTTCTGCCATGCTGTCATGTTGCCTTAATTTTTTATTTTTTAAATAATAGACAAGGTCAGCATCAAGGGTAATAAAGGTGCATTTAGCTTCCCTAGGTACTGCCAAGCTTTGGGTATTTCCCAAAACAAATTATTTCAGTAAGATTTTTAATTAGCACATCTTATAGTTTTCAGAATTAAACAGTTTTGCTCCTTAAAAATATTTATCCCAACGCACATAAAACATCTATAACTTAGCATATAAACTCATTTAATCATCTATGTTTGTGTCTACCCAAAAAAATTATATCCAAAGGAAAAGATTTTGCAAATGAGACCATATAAAATGCTATACACAGACCTGAACTGAATTAAAATAAAGTCACAGCAGAACATTATACCTGGCTCTTTTTTTTTTTTTCTTTTTGGGTCACACCCGGCAATGCACAGGGGTCACTCCTGGTTCTGTGCTCAGGAATTACCCCTGACGGTGCTCAGGGGACCATATGGGATGCTGGGAATCGAACCCAGGTTGGCCGCGTGCAAGGCAAACGCCCTACCTGCTGTGCTATTGCTCCAGCCCCAACTTGACTCTTCTTTTACATTTATCATGGCAGGATGGTTCCCAAACAAAAACCAAAAAGAATGATGGATACCATCTTTATAATTAGCTCCTTTACATGTATAAGCCAGGGCTACAGACAGGGATACTAATTCTGGGAAAGAGGATATCTGTACAGATGAGCTCACCACATAAGTAGGGTATTCCTATTTTTCATAGGCTCTAATTATGCATAATAAAAACCTGAGTTTTGGACTGGAGAGATGGAGAGGGGTTAAGGCACTTACTTGCCTTGCATGCTGCTGACTGCATGGTCCCCCAAACACTGCTGGGCGTGGCCTCAAAACCCAAAATAAAAACATCAAGTTCTTGTTGAGGTTCAGCCATATATAGAACAGGGGGCAAAGGCCAGTGATTCTTATCTCTAAAGAGTTGAGAATAATTTTGTTGTTGTGTTCCTGTCACAAAGTATGATCTGTGTATCTTCAAGTGCAAATAGCTATTTTGTTTTTGGTTCTTGGGCCACAATTGGTGGTTGCTCAAAGGAGCACCTGGAATGCGGAATCAAACTCAGGTGAGCTGCTTGCAAGGCAAGTGCCATATCTGCTGTACCATCACTCCAGCCTTGCAAAAAGCTATTAATTTGAATCATTATTTCTTACTAAAGAAACACTGGTTGGTCTGTTTTCTTCTTTCATTCCTTTCTTCCTTCTTCCTGTTAAAGAAAATTCTTAGTCTCTGTTATTTCTGTAACCAAATTAAATTATGAGGTAAAAACACAGTCTATCAAAAGTTCAAACCACAAGGTCAAGTAATAATCTTGGGAAATAAGTCAATTTCATTTTTTTAAAAAAAAAGCTCATTAATATTGTCAATCAAAAATACACTGTGAACAGAGAATGCCCTATAAATCATTGCTAGGTTGGCTATAGTTTTGCTTCTTCACTTTAAATTACATTCATAAATACTGCATTATACATAAAGACAGGGCAGTAATATTCACTGAGACACAATTAGGCAAAAAGCTTATTGATTACTTATTTGAATATACACTTGGGGACAAAGCTACATATTGGCACAAAACTATTAAGGAGATATAATAATATTTAATTATTCAAAATATTAATCCTCCTAAAACTTCAAAAGGCAAAGAATTCCAGCAATATTAATATTTTAATGATATCTCCAAATTAGAATTCTGTTGAGTGAAAAAAAAACAAACTAAGTATAATACAATAGCTGAGTTGTATTTAACACTTAGTAGAATTAATCTGAGGCACAAAATTACCTAAAATAACTAGCTAGGGATGATCAAATTTTTAGAAAACATTTTATAATTATAATTTATTTTTTATATATTTTTTTGCTTTTGGGGTCACACCTTGCGATGGACAGGGGCTACTCCTCGCTCTTCACTCAGGAATTACTCTTGGCAGTACTCGGAGGACCATATGAGATGCTGGGAATCAAACCCCGATTGGCAGTGTGCAAGGCAGACGCCCTACCCACTGTCCTATCACTCGAGCCCCTATAATTATAATTTAAAAATATTGTTTTGCCAAGGCTTATGTCTTCTTGTTTTTTTCTTGATTCCTCTTTTTAGTGGCACTAGAAACTGAACTCTGGATCTCACATGCACAAGGCAAATGACCTACAACTGGGCCTGCTCCGAGGTCCCCGCCCTTATGCTTTCAGCTTAAGAGCTGAGAAGTAGAAGCAGAAATATTATTGGGGGGGGGGGGTGGCTAGAGCAATAGTACAGCAGGTAAGGCGTTTGGCTTGCATGTGGCCGACCCGGATTCGATTCCCAGCATCCCATATGGTCCCCTGAGCACCGCCAGAAGTAATTCCTGAGTGCAGAGCCAGGAGTAACCCCTGTACATTGCCGAGTGTGACCTGAAAGAGCAAAAAAAAAAAAAAAAAAAAAAAAAAAAGATTATTTTGGACACACTCTATAAAGGCATTTGGAAAAAGAAAATATAAAGATTGATATATGAGAGTTCCATTGCCAGAATGTTGTTATTGTTATACTGATTAGGATGAGCAATCTGCTTTTTTATTATCACACTTGACTTAAATTTCTACCTAATCCTTCTCAGGAAGCTAAAACCTGAGATACTGAATGGAAACAAAAAAAATGCTTCCAGAGC
Source organism: Sorex fumeus (assembly GCF_029834395.1). Taxonomy (NCBI): domain Eukaryota; kingdom Metazoa; phylum Chordata; class Mammalia; order Eulipotyphla; family Soricidae; genus Sorex; species Sorex fumeus. The sequence goes on from NW_026606070.1 coordinate 28,206,143, forward strand.
CGGAGTGATATTACAGCGGGGGTAGGGCATTTGCCTTGCATGCGGTCGGCCCGGGTTCCATCCCTGGCATCCCATATGGTCCCCTGAGCAACACCGGAGTTAATTTCTGAGTGCAGAGCCAAAAGTAACTCCTGAGTATTGCTGGATGTGACCCAAAAAGGGAAAAAAAGAAAAAAAAGCTTTCAGTTCAGGTTAAAGACAAAGTGGATTCATGTATAAACATTAATTCCCTGGGAGAGGGTCATCATTTTAAAATACACACTTAAAAGAAAAAAGAGCAGCAATTTATGAAAGAACTGAGGCAAAAGTAGAAACAAAAGTAGAAACAAAATGCTGGCAAAAAATGATTTTGCTGTACAAAATTCTCAGAAATTTCCGGTCACAGCTGTCTGAATGGAGGGGCAGTCTTGATGCTAACAAGTTACTCCCTAGAGACAAAACAAATTTACTTTCTCCAATTCAAGAACATCTTTTAAGATCTTTGAGTACCCACACAACTAAAGGACTAGTAATTATTGAAATACCTTAATACATCACTTGAACTTTTTCATTTTTAACTCGCAATTAATAAAAATTATTGACAAAATGCTCCAAATGTTTCTCAGAGGGTATTTCAGGCCTTTCAGTGCTCTTTTAAGTTACACACACACAAACATACATGTGTACGTTTATCTATTTGTACCTTTCAGTTAGATAGCAATTCTTGAGCTCCCTAAGTGCAGGGTCATTTTCAATACTACAGGTCATGGCATGAAAGTACATGGCTTTCTACGACATAGGCCAATTCAACCTAAGTCAGTTATGTTATTCTACCAATATCCCTTCCCAGGTCACTTTCATAAAAGCCCAACCTTGCAAAGTTGCACAGTCCCTTCCAGCCATGCCCCTGCCCTCAGTATCTCTCCCACAGGACCTTCTGAGGCCCCTCTGGTGGGAGGAGAGCCAGAATCCCAGGGCTGGTCACTACTCAGGAAAACCAGACATGCTCTTGCCTTAGGGTAACTACAGTGTATGTGGAAAGCTCCCCCCCTCAAAAACGCCCACTGTTCACCTGATAACATTCTGAATTTCACAGTGGAGAAGGCAGTTAATTTTCCCTCTTTCCTGCAGGGCTATAGTCCCTGAAGAATAATGTTAGTACAGAACAGGGCACATGAGTCACTAGCTGAGATACACATGATAAGAAATCACTCAGCTCCACCCCACAGCTGATTCTGAGCCCCTGGAATGGACCAAAATTCTCATTTCCAGGCCTAGCAAATTTGGCATCACCCCACTCCTTCTCTCCTTTGAATCTCTCGTGCTCTTTTTTTTTTTTCTTTTTGGGTCACACCTGGCGATGCACAGGGGTTATTCCTGGCTCACACACTCAGGAATTGCTTCTGGCAGTGCTCGGGGGACCATATGGGATGCTGAGAATCGAACCCGGGTTGACTGCGTGCATGGCAAACACCCTACCCGCTGTGCTATTGCTCCAGCCCCTAAATCTCTCTTTTAATTTATATTCTCACCCTAGTCCCAACCACCATCATCCTGGTTTACAACTTTATTTCATTTGAATCAGGACATTTAGTTCTTAATGAATTTTCCCCACCCATCCTTCTCCCTCCAGTGAGGAATACTGCTAGGTCACAAGACTCATCTTTTCCACGATGATTTCTCATTGCTACTGAATAAAATGTCTGCCTTCTCATTGTTCTACAATAAGGTTAAGTTTTTTCACTTTTGACTATACATGCTGGTCATCAGCCTTGAACTTCCCTTCTAATTCTGGTTTGTCTAACCTGAATCATTACTTAAAACTCAATCCAATTTTAGGATCCTTCATGAAGTTTACCCATGACTTCAGAACATGGATTTCCCAATTCAATCTGCCAAATACTTAAATTTCCAAATCAGTGCTTAACTTTTTATTCACTTACTTATGCATAATTTTTCTTCCCAGACATACTTAAAGACTGTTGATTAGACTCTGTGTACCAGGAATAGTGGAACACTTGCTTAATAAAGAATGCAGCGTACTAACCTAAAGATTCTAAACACTTAAAGGGCAAACACTTCATTCAAACATATTCACACTCCTTAGATTCTATATTGTCTATGAGGCAGCTCAGGGGATGATGCAAACTAAACTAAACCAAATGATGCTTCAGGCTACAGTACAGCCTCGCAGCAGATTTAAATGTTCAAAATTTAGCTTTTCTTTATCCAAGTAAACAAAATAACTCTACTTGATTACAGAGAAATGTAATTAACATCAGCTTTGCTAGAGATCTACAGCAGCATTTTAATATTACATGGGGGGAATAGATATAAAACTACTGATTCTAGAGACTATCTATACTTGTGTGAGAAATTGTGGTCAAATCCATACCTTTGTTAGTCCCTCATATTTCCCATAATCTGTACTCTTTAGCCATTCCATCAGCTTGGCATATCGAAGCAAGTCTCTATGAAATGGATGATGATTGGGTAAAGTCAGTTCAACTGAGTGCTGTGCAAGAGTTGAACTCTGATCATGACCCTAGAGTAAATAAATAAATATCTTAGACAGTATAAAGAGACATTATTGTAAATGAAAATGCTAAGCAATGAGTAAGCACGGCTAAGCAAAACAACATCAAAAAAGGGGTAAAAACCAAGTACTTACTTTTCTGCATCATCCTGTGTCTATCAATGGAACGCTACCATAAAATAATCATAAACACAGAAGAATGGCACTCTGAAAAATCAACTACTCAGCTTATCTTCTAAAGGAGTGGAAGATGAATATTTTAATCAGGCTTGTCTCCCCCATATCATATCATCTTACAATTTATGAAGCAAATAAACTCTATGATATAACCTGCATTATGAAACTTACCAAACAGAGAAGGCATTCAAGACAAATTATTTACCCTATTTTTTCCATTAGAAGGTCTTTTCTGTTTGTTTGGGGGCCACACCTAGCAGTGTTCAGGACTTTCTCCGGCTGGCGGAGCTTGAGGGACCATATATGATGCTGGGGATAAAGCCAGATCAGGCATGTGCAAGGCAAGCACCCTACCCACTGCACTCTCTCTCCAGAACTGGAGTTCTACACTATTTAAAACAGCAGTTATTTAGAAGTAGGAAAAACTAAAGGTGAAGCTCAAGTTAATAATTTAACTGAAAATTTCCCTAATTTATTAAATAACACAGTGTTTTTATTTTCAAACCTTTAAAAGGCTTTTTACATAGGGCCCCAAGAGACAGAACAGAAGGTAAGTGGTTACCCAGATTTGATCCCTAACACTACATATGGTCCCTTGAGCACCATCAGACGTAATCCTTGAACAGGACAGAAGTAAGTTCTGAACACCACTGGCTGTGTCTCAACCCCTCTGAGAACCCCCCTCCCTCCCCCAACACACACACACACACACACACACACACACACACACACACACCATCTGAAAGACTTTTATACAGTAAGTTACAGAGTCTCAGTTAGATGATGCATCCTAACTTTTGTTTTGGAAAACAGCATCGGTACATCATCTGATCCAATTACTTCATCTTCTAGAAGAAACTGATAAACCTCAAAGGGTTAAATTTACTTAAAGCTCTCAGGTCACACTGGAGGAAAACTAGAATTTGAATCTTAGCCATAATTTTACTTTTAGTTTTTCCTAAAAATATGCTTATCAAATGTTTAATCCAACTCAAAAATTGCAACAGTAACTAGGCAACTAGTTACTGTTATCTAAAACAATAAACATTTTCCCAATTCTCTTTTAAACAATACAGCTCTCATGTTATTAATAAATATTTGTCTTGGACTGTAAACCAGTATTTAAGATATGGGAAGTTGAAAGATTGAAAGGGGCAGGCTCCCTTTGAAAATATGGACCCAAGGAACTGGAGAGATAGTATAGCCAGTAAGGCTCTTGCTGTGCATACAGCTGATCTGGGTTCGATCCCCAGAATCCCATATGGTCCTTAGAGTCCACCAGGAAAGATTCCCAGGAATAATTCCTGAGTTCAGAGCCAGGAGTTAGCCCTGAGCACTGCTGGGTATGGCCCCAAAGCAAAAACAACCCAGAAAAAGTACCAAAAAATAAGTAGAGTAAAAAAGACATGTGTATAAAGTAAATCTAATTCTATCTGATTTGCCTAGATCAATTTGGGGGGGGGGGGGGTCACAGCCGGCAATGCACAGGGGTTACTCCTGGCTTTGCACTCAGGACTTACTCCTGGCAGTGCTCAGGGGATCATATGCGATGTTGGGAATCGAACCTGGGTCGGCCACATGCAAGGCAAAAGCCCTACCCGCTGTACTATTGCTCCAGCCCCTTGCCTAGATCATTTTATGTTATTTGCTAGTATTCTGTGAAAAGTGTATTAAAATTACACCCACTGGATACTATAATTGAAGCCTTGTCTACTTACTTTCCTGGTTGTTACCAAAAGTGAAAAAATAAATACACATATGCATATACACATATGAATGGATAAATATAATTTTACAAATATCTTAAAGTCAAATTCTTGTAACTTAAAGAGCATTTACTTCTTCCTAACTTATGTTTTATTATATAAACATAAAACAAGAACTCAGTTGCTATATATATGCTTTCTTTTAGTACAGAGAACCCAGAAATAAAAATTGTTGGCCTAAGGAGACAAATAATTTTGCAATAAGATTTGGTTAAGGAACTCTGACTAAGGAAACATGAAGCCAGGGCAATATCTTTTTCTAGATGACTAACTGAACACAAACCGATAACACCTTCCAACAGAGTGAACTAAGAGTTACAGTTGAAACAAAAGAACTAGGGGCTGTAGTGATGGCACAGCAGGTAGGGAGGGCGACTGCTTTGCACATGGTCAACCTGGCATTCCATGTGGTCCTGAGCCCACTTGGGAGTGATCCCTGAGCATAGCTGGGTGTGGTTCAATTCCTCACACCCCCATGGAACTAATCTGTATTGGAACTGGAATGCCATGGCTTTTTTTTTTTTTTAAAGAAAACTAAGTAAAGACTACTATGCATGAACAAAATAACAGTTATTACCACTAACTTACATACTTCATCTCTAATTATAGTCATAAAGAGCCATAGAGACATATAAATGTTTGCTGACTAACATCAGAAAGATTATCAGCTCACACAAAATTAGATACTTGCATACTCTAGTATTTAATATAGTTTCAGGTCTACTAATATCTCTTAGTTGTGTATCTGTTTACTGTCAAAAGGGAAAGAATCTTGACAGACTTGCTAGAGATTCTGAGTGCTTTTAAAATACTGTCTTCACCAATGACTGTAGCATTGTCCTCCTGTTGTTCATCAATTTGCTCAACGGGCACCAGTAACGTCTCCATTGTGAGTCTTGTTGTTACTGTTTTTGGCATATCAAACATGCCATGGGGAGCTTGCCAGGCTCTGCCATGCAGGCAGAATACTCTCGGTAGCTTGCAGGGCTCTCTGAGAGGGACAGAGGAATCGAACCCGAGATTGGCCGTGTGCAAGGCAAACACCCTACCTGCTGTGCTATCGCTCACAGTCTTAAATATCTTTTCACTATTGAAAACAATCTTTACAATTTTTCTCTATAATTCAAGACTCAAAATAACTGTGTTTTACAACTATTTATGTAAGCTATTACATATTTATTTATTTTAGTGCCAGGAAAACTCTTGCATTAAAAAATCTCCTGAAAATGGAAGAATTATTAGTACTTGTTGATTTAAATTTATAATTTAAATAAGCCTGCACATAAAGCTTTCTTTTGTAAATAGCATTTTAAATCATTACCTAAAAAATTCATTTATAATATGAAGAATATCATCACTATCAAAATGGAGTAAATGTGCTAACAAAAGATTATCAAGGAAATGATTTCAAAACAACTATATAAAATAGGAAAAGAAGTAACTTAAATTGCTTAACTCAGTCAATAATCGTCCCATTTAGACTTCATCAAAGGATTTTATTCTTTATACATATATATTTACCATAAAGACACTTTGTTCCTTCTTATAATAAATTAGTAAAAGTAACTATTGAATTCCCACTACTTTTCCAGATATTTTACATAAACCCTATTTGCAATAATTTTCAAGGTACTTGTTCTCATTTAAAAAAAAAAACAAAACCTTGTTATTAACGTAACTTACAATTAAGATATTAGGTTTATTCAAATTGATCTAAGTATGTTTCTTAAAAACAGTGAATGAAAGCATTAGTGTACACATTAGAATCTAACAAAATTAGCTAATATCGAACACTTAACTCATTGTTAGGTACTCATTGTTTTAACTATTAACACATGATAAAACTATACTCACAATAACCCTATTAATAAGATAGGTATTTTAATTAGTTCACTATTTAGATAAAGTTATCAAAGTGGCACAAAGTCCAAACACATCACAGGTCACCCGGCTAAAAGGGAGCAGTCTGGGATTTCTTTTTGTTGTTTTTAGTGTTTGTTTTGGGATCCCACCCTGAGGTACTCAGGGTTAACTCCTGGCTCTGTGCTCAGGGATAACTGCTGATGGGTTCAGGGAACCATAATGAGAAGCAGGGGACTGAACCCAGGTTGGCCACTTGCAAGGCAGAGGCCTTACCCACTGTACTCTGGTCACAGCCCCCAGACTGGGGCTTCAATGCAAGAAGTTTGGCTTCAGTGTCACACTCTCAATCACTGCGACAGTGACGCTATCAGAAAGGACACATTCACATCGAATGCTGAGTAAACTCTCAAGATATGAAGATCTTTTCCTTCTATATTAAGACAGGTTTATGTTGTTTTCTTGACAAAAAAAAATAAATCTGAGCAAGACTTCGACATCATAAAACTTGAAACTTAGTCATAATTCTTTCATTGCTATAAGCCATAGATAATCTATGTTTAGGAAATTGTGAAATAAGGTTAAGAAAAAAATTTTTTATAAAGTTAACTAAATATTGGTGGAGTATTATACAAGATTTATTTCAGTAGATGAAATGTCTATAAGCTGTTGAAAAAAAATTTCCCTACATATAAGCAACAGGCATCCCCACTCCCAATTTCAATTTTGTCCTGGCTGTATTTTAAGTTCAGTGTGTGTCAGTCTCATTATACGGCTGAAGGCCGACTATGAAATCATGTGGTGTTTGTAGAATCAAAATGGGAAAAGGCAGTACATTTACCCTTTCAAGATACATATTTCAAACAACTAGAAGAACTTTCTAAAGGACACATTATTTATGCAACATTCTCTCGGTTTCATTTAAGCAAAAATCTTCTCTCAAGATCCTGTTAATTAGTTGTGCTCTCCTGAGTATCTCTGCACATATGTGAACCTCCAATAAAAGTAAATATTGTGGGCGAGAGTATGAAAAATCTAAAACAGCCGATGGAATATAGCTACTGTTAGAAAGACCACTCTCATATAACAAAAATGTTAAATCTCTGTCACTGTCACTGTCAACCTGCTGTTCAATGATTTTCTCAAGCGGGCGCCGGTAATGTCTCCACTCAGCCCAGCCCTGAGATTTTAGCAGTCTTTCCTTACTTGTCTTTCCCAAATGTTAAATAAGATTTCAAATTCCATTTAAAATGAGATACTTATGATGAGGTATTAATATAAATTTGGATCACAGCTAGCATGCTGTGGGACCAATGATTCCATGACTCCCAAATGCAAAGACTCTAGTGTGTGTATCTGGGACCAAGGTCGGGCTTCACATATCTAAGAATGCGACTGCCTCTGGGTTGCATCTCAGCTCGGAGAGACAATTTTACTGCAAGGATATTTTACGGAGATGATTTGCCTACAATGCAATGATAAAAAAATTAAATGACAGGAGTCAATTTCTCATAAAGGTATTTAATTTCCAAAAGTCTAAAATCATATTCTCCCTCTCCTTTTAGCACCAAAACACTATTTTTTTTTTTTAGTGAAAGTTAAAGGCATTATCTTTTTTTAAGGTTTTTTAACTTGGTAAATTAAAACTGATAGCTTTGTCAGTTGCCAATTCTTATTTTTTTTTGTTTTCTGATGTGCAATTTTTAAAGACTGGGAATCGATTTTCTTAAAATTACTGTTATGATATGATCAAAAGATTATTTCTACTGGATTCTCCCATGCAATTGTTATATCTATATATTTGCTCCAGACCGCAGTGCATGGACTGTTAATGTCTTATCTCTAATTCCATGACTATCCAGGTCCTCAGTAAACTCCCTTTTGAAAAAAACCCTTTAATATTTATACATATGCATACTATGTATCAAGATGTTATTACAAGCAAGGAATTAACCATATACATTGCTGTCGGTGTGTATGTTTCCCATCCTGGGCAGTACTGTCCCCCTTCCAGGGTACCTGAAAGATAGGGAAACAGGGCTAGCTGAGGAATAGGGTGGGGGTGGTGGAAGGGAAACCGGGGACATTGGTGGTGGAAAATGTACATCGGTGGAAGAATGGGTGTTGGAACATTGTATGACTGAAACTGGATCACGAAAGCTTTGTAACTGTGTATCTCACTGTGATTCAATTAAAAAATAATAATAAAGTAATAAAAAAAAGGGGGACAGTTGCTCTAGTAAGTCTGGGAACTTGTGCTGCAGTGCTATAGTTGCTCTTAAATCCTCACAAGGATCTTCAGAGTGGGAACATTTTCATTTTTCTTTTTCTTTATTCTCATCCATGGACAACAGTGAGTACATAATAGGTAGATAATGAATATTTGGTGACAGAAAATACACCATCATACAGTAATCAAATCAAGTTCGTCTCGTAACCAGGACAAGAAAGAACCACATTTTCCAACCCTCTGGCAAGTGATCTCGGGCACTGAATTGAACACATAAGAAAAAATACCTTTTTCTGTACTTGGGACATCCCCATCCATCTTTCACAGAACATCCTAAAGTGGTTGACACTTTCTGATTTTTAACATGCATCACTCACAGGTGAGAATACTTATTAGATTTTCAGAGCTGGGAGGCAGTCATTTTACACACAGTCATTAGTTTATAAGGCAAAGAAGCAAAATCCTAACCACATGTTACAACAAACAAGGCAGGGTACAGAAGGGATTACCATCTGCTGACTGATATTTTTTTTATGCCATCTACAAATGTGGGTATAACATCACTGTCAATGTCACTGACACTGTCCATGTCAGTATCAGTGTTGGTTTTTCTTTTCTTGCCAAATCTAAGAAATTGTGTGTACCCATATACATGTATACGTATTTACATACATGTATATAGTCGATATGCCAAAAATAGTAACAACAAGTCTCACAATGGAGACGTTACTGGTGCCCGCTTGAGCAGGTTGAGGAACAATGGGAGGACAGTGCTACAGTGCTATATATATGCAATTAGAAGAATAATATAAGAAAAAAAATGTGAGTTGCGATCAGAGCAATAGCCAAGCGAGTAGGGTGTTGCCTCGCATGCATCATTCCATACGGTCCCCCAAGCACCACCAGGATTAATTCCAGAATGCAGAGCTGGAAGTGAACCCTGAGCATCACCAGGTGTGACCCAAAAAGACAAAAATAAATAAAACTGAAAATAAAGATTCAGGTTAGGTTTTTGTTTTTCAAAAAATATTTCCCGTGAAATTCTAGCTTTGCGTTTATCCTGATACTTTTTTGGCTCTGCACTCAGGAATCACTCCTGGCGGTGTCCAGGGGGACGATATGGGATGCTGGGGACTGAACTCGGGTCAGCCGCGTGCAGGGCAAACACCGTACCTATTGTGCTATCGCTCCTGTGCCTCTCCTAATACTTTTCAGACCAAGAGAAATACTGAGCACCTCCACAGTCTCCTCGTATGTTTAGTCGGGGTTCCTTCGTGATATTTTCATATCACTATCACAACATCTATATTTCCTGGGTGTATTTGTTTTCCTTATTTCCCTAGCCTGGGAGCTACCCAGAGTCTATTTATCCCAAGGAAATGGCTGGTATGCATCTTAGTTACCTGGCAAATGATGTCTAAGTAAGTAAGAGTAAGCAAATGCAAGAATGCTAGGAAGAAAGGAAAGCAGCAAGAGATTAAGTGCCTTTTTTGCCAAAATAAACTTCTTGCTTTGGACATTAAAAAATTTCAATCTGGTTAACAGGTAGCTTAAATCAGCAAGTTATAATCAACACTGAGTTGCTGTTAAGTTTAGCAAACTATTGGGGGGAAAAAAATCCGAGAAGCTTGAGCCAAATTGAATGTACTCACAGGCACCGAAAGAAAGTAGGACCTGTTATAGAGCTGAAGTAGGGCCTGAGTAAACTAATTGGAAATAAAATACAGTAAATTTAGATTTAGAATCCTGCGGAAGTAAAAACAAAACAAGAATCCAATGTTTCATACAATATTTCTTGCCCAACAAGTTTTTCCCCCTTCCCTTCCTAGTAATTCTAGTAAAAGGTGAAAACTGTGAGAAAAGTAATTACTCTCTAGAGGTTAAAATGGCTTCCATTAAAATCCCTGTACAGGAGTTAAGAAGTTCTCCTTGCAAGTGGCTGACCCAATTTGAGCTCCTGCACAAGGTCCTCCCTGCACCCATGAGTACAGAGCTGGCCTGGAGCACAGAGCCAGGAAAGGCCCCCTCCCCTGCCCGCCCCCAACACAGATCTGGGAGTACCCTGCAAGTAGTGGGAGGTGTGGTCTAAATCCTCCCCACAACCCCAACTCCCCAAATCTCTCTACAATATTCTTATTAATAATATTCCCATAACCTTCATTATAACATTATTCTATGTAAAAAATAGACTACTGGGCTGGAGAGATAGTATTGCGGGTAGGGTGTTTGCCTTGCACGCACCTGACCCGGGTTCTATCCCCAGCATCCCATATGGTCTCGGAGCACCGCCAGGAGTAATTCCTGAGTGCACAGCCAGGAGTAACCCCTGAGCATCGCTGGGTATAACCCCCAAACAAAACAAATACATATAAAAATATATAAATACAAATATATATACATATATATACAAATATATATATATATATATAGACAAGGACTTATACAAGTTTAAATCAACCAAAATTTACCACTGGGCTAATAGTTTTTCTCACTAACATGATACTGTATGCAGGTATATTCTCATGTATATGAATACACAGAGCCAATGAAACATTTAAAACTTTGAATCAAGTTCTAGCTATCACCTCCAGTTACTGAAAAAAGAAAACTGGCCAAACTGTAGTAAATAAAGTACTAAGTGTAATTTTTCTTTTAACAAGCAAGGCTGCCTAAGTGGAGCACATAGTAAACAAGCTCAGTCATTAATCTGCTTTGAGGAAACTGGGCTGTCTACCTATATTGGTGACAAAATACGCACAGCCTGAAAAACCGGAAGATCAAAACAAGTGCGTCAAAAAATGCACTGCGGTCCCCACTAGGCATACCCAAGTTTCTTGTGGCAATGTACGTTTAAGGTGGTCCACAAAGAGGTGTCAGGAAGCTGGCATCCTGATAATGAAGTGAGCTTACCTGCTGAACAAAGACATTATTGAGGTGGTTGGCCAGTCTCCGCGCAAAATGCTCTCGCAGGTCACTGAAGCGCTGCTGCTGCTGCCTGACCGCCAGCAGCATGTCGTGGCCTGCAGGGAGAACAGTTCCCAACTGACTGCGAGGGCAAGAAGACCCGGGGAAGCTCATGACAGGACACCGAACGGCATCTGTCTGTGGCGGGGGTGAGATGGGCATACGTGTAGCACAGAATAATCTTACTGGCTTACTGGGAAGGAAGCAAAGAGTAAGTTCACAGTGACTCTCAAAAGTGTGATCCTGCCTCAGCACCCTTAAGAGAGCTGGGAGGAACGTGGGTTCTGGTGCTTCTATCTAGACCTACTGAATCGGGGCCACAGTGGCTGGCGATCTGTAGTGAAATGCACAAAAAAGCCCTATAGGTGATTCTGAGGTTAAAATCAACTTTTGGAACCGCTGATCTAATAAAACCGTACACTCTCTGCTCTCAGCAAAATACACACTAGGTCTCAGGATCTGTGGGCAGCACTAAGGAAAAGTAAGTGCTAACTAGAGTCCTTGCCAGATAATTGGGAGGAACCGAAATGAAGTTCCTACTGCCAAGAGAAATTATGCTTGAAAATAAGTGAAACTTGTCTGGGCAGCTAATAACTTAGTCCTGTGCCACTTGCTCTTTTTTATTTCTTGTCAAAAGCTTTCTACCAAGTTACAAACTCTGTTTCAAAACTTTGATCAGATTTGATCATTGCGAAGGAACGCACCTGGTCGAAGAGCTACATTCATGCACTGCAGGAGGGCGTCAGCCGCATTGGTGCATGCCTCAATGCCTCGGGAAGAAGCAAGGTCTCCCTCATGGAGCGCCTTTATGTGACCTTTGGCCAAGTCCATGTGGTTCTGGAAAATACATAAGCCACCATTTGAACATTCTGAGAAATCCACAAAGGAGATACTACTTAATCCAATCACCAGGGGCTCCTTCGAATTATTTAGGTAGAAAGAATGAGACATGTTTACAAGGGGGCTTATATGCTGAGGCTAGTTTATGGTCGATTGTGGTGATAATCTGTAAGCACACTTACCACAAGGAACTCTATCTCAGAAAGGAGTTTTACGTTATTAGTGTTACTAAGATGAATGAGGTGGTTGCTTTCAGAGATCTGATCCATTTGCTCTTTCACACTCTGCAGCATTTCCTCATAACTGCTTAGTTTTGATTCAATCTGATCCACCTCCTTGAGAGCCTCGTCCAGCAACTTCATCAGGATGTTCACTTGCTTTTCAGAGGCCATGATGGACTGAATGTTGGCCTAGAAAGTAACACTTTGTATTATTTAAGTGTGTAAAGGAAACATAAGAGAAAATTGTGCTCTCTCTGCCAGCACAGTGACAAAGATGGACATAAAGCTCTACACATCCTATTACCTTATCATTTTATGTTTATGATTCAAGTTACACTTGATTTTGTTATCAAGGGTAGGTAGAAACTGTATTTCAGTGTTTTATATTTCCACAGATTGGTCAAGTAGGGTTCTGCCCCACAATGTACTCTCAGCAATGATATATTCTATTCAGTTGGTATTAGATAAAGTAATCTTAACATTTCTTCGAATCCTACAAAATGTCATGTTTCTATACTTATCGTTTATACAAAACCCTAAATAAAAGCGTAACCACCTATATATTACTTTAGTCAAGAGGAGAGCATTGATATGTCAGCCCTTAATCAATACAAGGAGTTAATTTATCATACAATTTATAACAGGATTTGGAAAAGCATGTGGCTCTAAGATAGCTCCTTCTATCATCACAAGCTTTCTCTTTCATTTGCAACTATAATTTTTCCAGACAAAGCAGTAATAAACTTTATTTACATTATTTTTATTACTGTTTTCAAAACAGTTCTATTGATTCTGAACTCTCTGAAATACAGAAGCTACCAAATCTAAAATTAAAGTGTAATGCAATTCAATGACTTGGGACATACATGCAATATTCATTGGGTAGAGAATAAAAAAACACTAAACAACATTAACAACATTAAGAAGGTTGGGCAGCAGTGATGGTACAGTGGGTACAGGGTCTGCCTTACCTGGCTCTAACTCCAGCAACTCATATGGTTCCGATTCCTGCCAGTAGTGATCCCTGAATACAGGGCCAGAAATAAGCCCTGAGCACCACAGTGTATGGCCCCAGAGCCAAAAAAAAAAAAGGGAAGGTAACATGGTATGAAAAAAACAAAATTTGCAATTTTATTTGTTTTGGGTTTGAGGGCCATATCTGGCAGTGCTCAGAGCATCTTCCTGGCTCTGTGCTGAGAGATCACTCCTGGCAGTGCTACAGAGACCATATGTCAGTCTGGGGATCAAATCAAGATTGTCTATGAGGCCACTACCTTAACCCTTGGACTCAAAAATGGAATGTGCTGCCTTCAACAAGGAATTTTTTGGTTTTATTCTTTGGGTTTAGAACTGCATCCAGTGGCACTCAGGGCCTACTTCTGGCTCTTCCCTGAGGGGTTACTCTTGGAGACAGCATGGGCTGCCAGGGATCACACCTGCACCCGATGCGTGCAAGGCAAGTACCTTATTTGTATTATCTCTCTGGCTGCAACAAGGAATTTTTTGAAAAGGAATGCATCATTGATACTGCGATTTCATAAGTTGTTTTATTTTATATTCATAATTTAATTCTAATGTTTAAATGTATAAAATGTATAAAAATTAAATGTATAAAACATGAAAAATTTGGGGGAGTCTTTTAAAATATTCCTTTCCTCAGAGGATTATCTATGCTTATCTTGTCAAAATAAAAACAAATCAAACCTCAAAACATTCTTAGTATAGATTACTCCTCCTACTTACTACTTTCAGCTCTTAACTTTCTGAAGCTAGCACTTAAATTACATACTCAGAAACCATGTCACTGTCACTGTCATCTCATTGTTCATGGATTTACTCAAGCGGGCATCAGTAACCTCTATTCCTCCCAGCCTGAGATTTTAGCAGCCTCTCCTTACTCATCTTTCCCAACGATTGGAGGCTCTTTCAGGGTCAGGGGAATGAGACCTGTTAGGGTTACTGTTTTTGGCATATCGAATATGCCACGGGTAGATTGCCAGGCTCTGTCCGTGCGGGCGGGATACTCTCGGTAGCTTGCCGGGCTCTCCTAGAGGCAGAAATCGTGTACACAAATAAAAAGGAATGATTCCAAAATATGTGTGTGGGGGGGGGCAGGGGGGAAGTAGGGTAAGGAGGACCTTTAAGAGGTGCTGGGGGGGGGGGGGCGGTCAGGGGCCAATCCTGACAATAGTCAACCAGACAGCTCAATGATTAGGCTGCAGATACAGTACTGTTCTGGCCCATGAATCTTGAAGCTACAAGGGTTATCCTGGTGATTAGGGGGTCACCCTGGTCACATCCAGCAGTACTTGTGGGGATCTCTGGACCTACACCAAGTGGTGCTCAGGGATCAAGAGGTACCAGTGGTCAAACTTTAGCCTTCCAAGTCCCCCAGAACCCTGAGCTCTCTCTATAGTCCCCTGATTAAAAAAGCCAGAGGTGTCAAACTCTTAAGCAAGGAAGTCCTTATTCCTTAACTTTCCTATTTTCTGTATCTGATTCCTTAATGATTCCATTTCCTTCGGGTAAATGATTTATTTACCTCAGCTCAATTTATTTCTTTTACTGTTTTTTTTTTTTCAAACCACAAAAATGCTTTTCTTTTGTATTCAGAGGCTGGGGGAGAAATCAATCCCCAAGTGGATTCCCAGGTGGCCACTTTTTTCTTCTATCACTTCTTATCAAGAACTTTCCTAAATCTAGAACTTGAGTTAGT
The DNA here is from genome assembly GCF_029834395.1 of Sorex fumeus. Taxonomy (NCBI): domain Eukaryota; kingdom Metazoa; phylum Chordata; class Mammalia; order Eulipotyphla; family Soricidae; genus Sorex; species Sorex fumeus. The sequence goes on from NW_026606070.1 coordinate 28,221,432, forward strand.
GCCACCAGCAAACAGATGGGTCTTTCACACAGAGAGTGGCAGAGTGATGGGAGATGATAACGCACTCTCAGGGAAAGGAAGCAGTAAACCCAGCCCTGGCATAGTGCTACGGCAGAACAGGAACATCAGGCAGTCTTCTCAATCCACTCCGATGTCACTCACTCGGAGGTCAGAGAAAGTCTTACCCCATCGAGCACTTGCAGCTCTTTGGACAACTTTTCTGCAAAGGCCTCGGCATTCGAGATTGCACATTCGCACCCTTCCATCATTATTTCAATATCCTGCTCCTCTCTTGCATTTAACTCTTGGTATTCATCCACAGCTTCTTCATCGCCTCCAGCCACACTCTGATTTTCTCCGCTTGGAACAGACTCTTAAAGGGGGTGAAAATTAAAAATAAAAGAAGTGAGAAAAAGCAAGAAGGACTGTAACATGAGACATTTTAGGTAAAGTCAGTGATAAGCACAGGTCACATTTAGTGGCTGGAAAAATAGGAAAGAAGGATTCAAATTATATGAAAAAGAATTCTTATTTGAAGAAAGAATTGCATATGTTAATACCATTTTTATTATAATAAAGAAAAAAGCATGCAGTCTAATTCACTGACTTGTGTTAAAACAGGCTTTAGTAACAATTTCCCAAGCATAAACTAAAATGCAAAAATAAAAAAGAAACATGTGGAAATAAACCCCACCCACTTTTTCCTACCTGAAGTGGTGGCTGTTCTAACAAAATACTGATTATGGATTCAAGAACATGAAAACAATTTGCTTTCCTTTTTTCTAGGTAATATTTTTCTATTATTTTTATTCTTTCCATCTGTGCTACATTTTAAAAAAATAACTTTAGATTAAAATTAAAAGGGTACCAATGATATAATTTATTTTGAGCAATAAAAACAGCAATGGAAGTTTTTTTAAAAAGTTCACATGCTCTTAAAAAATTTCTAAATGTTAGAGCTACAGATGCTTCCATAATGACTCTATAGTAAGAAGCAGCACCATGCTTGTTTGAAATAAACATTTAAATAATACTATGCTCATAAACAAAAGACTAAAAGACACTTTCTGACATTGTAGGTCAGTGTTTCCATGGAATATATTTAGTGTGAGTATTTTAATAATAAAGGTTAAATGTTTAATAAAGAATTAAAAAACATTTTCAACCCCTATCAACTCCTAATACTGTCTTTTTTTCATAAACTTATTAGGACACACAAGCTACATCAGACGTTCTGGGTGCTTGATACATTCGTTGTTTTGTGAGGCTGGAGAGAGAGTACAGTGAGTAGGATGGGCATTTGCCTTTCACTAGGGTGACCAGGGTTCGATTCCTGGCACCATATAGAGCTTTCAGCACCTTCAGGAGCGATTGATCCCTGAGCATTACTGGGTTTGGCCCAAAACCCAAAAGCAAAAACATGTTCACTGTTTTGTATGAAAATAAGTATCTACACTTAGCATTGAACTACTAGAGCTACTGTTCCTAGAACAAAACCACCCAGTTAATTCAAAGTAACAAAGGACTTACAATTAAGAATTATAATTAGATTTAGGGGCTGGAATGATAGCACAGCAGGTAGGGCGTTTGCCTTGCAGGCGATTCCCAGCATCCCATATGGTCCCCCAGGCACAGCCAGGAGTAATTCCTGAGTGCATGAACCAGGAGTAACCCCTGTGCATCGCTGGGTGTGACCCAAAAAGCAAAAACAAACAAACAAACAAAAAAACCCCAAAAATTATAATTAGATTTAGATGGTGAGCCTTACTTAGAATGATAATTAGATTTGTATTCCCCATCCCAGGGGAATACAAAAGGAGGGATCTAAAATGTTTGGTACAGACTGTGACAGGTTCCACTATACAAATTCTTCTGAGGCACCCTCTAGTTCTGTGTCCTCTGAATTCAGAGTTCATTTTAGTTCACTGTGGAATTGGTGAACTGTCATTAGTGGCATTATTAGCACAAGGGAATAAGGATTTCCCAAATCATTCCGTATTGCTTCTTACACATGAAAATATTTTTAAAATAAACAGATATGACGGTGAATATTTCAAAAGAATTTTATATTCCACAAAACAGGCCTTTGGAAGTCAATAATGAATGCGAGCATTAAATTTATCACTTATATGGATTTTGAAGCAATAAATTTGTTCCTGTACATAATTTCATAAAATATGCAACCAACATAACAATGGCAAGTAATAAAAATATATGGAATAGAATAAGAAGAAAAGGTGTTACGCACCTTCTGTAACTTTAGGCAGTTCTGGAGAGTAAATAGGTATGAAAAAAGCAGAGGAAAGTAAGCAAAGAATATTAGCTGGGTAGAAAAGTACACAGGTTTAAACTTAAAATACTACCCGTATTTCATTTGAATGGCACACTAAATGATGGTTTAAAAGGCAACGTCAAAATCAACTACAAAATAGAAAGATCCATAGAAGCTAAGTTTTCAGAGTTCACTTTTCTTACTCATTTTTCTGACAGTGACTAAAAATACATGCATTTTTTCTCTTTTCCTTCGTCTTTTAAGAAACAGTATCGACTAACCCTTGGAAGCAAAAACTGGGAGACAGAAGACTATTTTTTTAGGTCAGTGGTGACTCATGCATTTAGTCCAGTTATTTTTACTCCAGGTTCCAAATCTTTACCCAGACACTCCCTCCTGACAATGGATTAGTCATGAACACCGTTACAAAGGACAAGAATGAGGCAATTTGAAAGAACACACAAGGGCCAGAGAGATAGTTCAGGGGTTAAGGTGCATGCACTGCATGCAGATAACCCAGAATTTGCTTAGATACAGCCCTGGACAGACCCCTAAGCTCTGCCAGGGATCCAGAGTAGCCCCAGGCACTTCAGGGTCCAAGCAGCTAGAAGAATTACGGGAGGGGCCCCAGGCCTCCTGAGCACTGCCCTCCAAACTAACAAAATAAAAGTCAAAGAAAACAGCAGATATCAGTTCAAATTGGCTTTTCAAACTTTAAATCGTCATTCAAAAAAAATTTTTTGTTGCAATAATGAAAAAAGAAAGGAAGAAAAGGAGAAAAACCTTACACTTCAAATGCTAATAAAGCATTCTTTTAAAAAAAACCTACTTTGAGATTCTACTGAGTTCCATTTATTAGCATAAATAATCAACAGCTCCTTTAGTTTTCTACTAAAAGGATATGGTGAGGGCTGGTACTGCATTGCTTGGCTTGGGTTCAATTCCCAGCACAGCACATGATTCCCTGATCCCTGCCAGGAGTGATCCCAAATACAACAATATTTGCTAATAAAGCAGCAAGCCTTTGAATCATTTGTTAACTTATCAGAAAATTAACACCCTAATATGGCAAAAAAAAAAATTAAAGCTACTCAAAACAGATCAAAACTACTATTCAAGGAATAGAAATATACCATAAAAAAAAATGAAGGTCATTCTTTCAACACACTCAACTGCCAAGATACTGGGGTCTACTGTCAGTAGAATAACAACACGTGGGCTCCAAACTGGGGAGTTTCCTTGGTGGGAGCAGAACAAGGCTGACACATGAGACTGGCCAGTCCCAAGCCGGAAGCCTGAAGCTGCCAAGGAGCTCAACAACTAAAAGAGGCCTGGCAAGAGAACGGGAAACGAAAGATCCACAGTCACACAGAAAATGAATGAGGAGAACAAAACAGAGAAAGGACAGAGCCTCATGGCTAAACAAATAGTCTGAAGTATCTGAAATTCAATTTTTAGGTCGAAATCGCTGAGTAACAGCAATTTCAGATGCTTGCACCCCACAGGGTACTGTTACACAAATTTGGGTCAAATCTATAATTTCCATTACATAAAAAGGATAAATCAAAGTGTTTTGCTCAATAATGAGAAACTCTGTTGGCCTATATAATGTTAATTCAACTGTTTTCTTTGAGGTTAAATACATAGCTAATTTTATCCACAAGGTATAAAGAACCAATTTCTAATAATGTTTATGCCTTTGTGAAATTTTAAAACAAAGTCTCGTATAACATTTCAACAATTAATAGACTTTTAAAATCTTGTAACAAAATAATTCACAGTAACATTGTTAAAGATATTAGAGACCCAAATACCTGAATTTACTTATTAAAAGTCTAAAAATATTATTCTGATAATACAATAATAGCAAGTGCTTTGGGGTACTATATAATATTTTATAATTAGAAATATATTTTAAAATAACTAATACTTTAAAGGCACGCTCGATATGTAACGATATGTAACATTTTGACGTACTATATACCTACCAGTAATCTCATCATATTCACATATTAAGTAATTCAATCCTTATAATTTCTCTATGGTAGATACTATTATCTCTAGTTCTAGATAAGGAAACTGAGAAATCTGATGTCACATAACTCATATGTGACAAAATCAGAATATGAAGCCAGGCAGTTTGACTCCAAAGGTGTGTTCTTCAATCACCCCACCTACACTTGGCAAAAATACAGCCAAAGGATAGTCATCTCATAGCTGTTTAAACAGGAGAAAGAGTGGAAAATTTTTGCTCAAGGATCAGTTAAATAATTGATAATATATCCATACAATGGGATACTACTGTGCCATTAAAAATAACGTTGATGTAAGAAAGATGTTCATGATAGATTATCTGAAAAGCATTTTAGGAAATGATGCATATTTCTTTATTAAAAGCACTTAATTATGCATAAAAAGACAAAAAATATTCACTAAAATGTTAATAGTGTCTCTGACAGTTAAGTTCATAATGATTTTCATTTACCTAATTTCTTAATTTTCTCTAATAGAAAGTGAAAATTTATTTCAGTTTTGTTCATAAAAATGGTTTCAGGGTTGCAGAGATAGTATAGCAGGCAAGGTGCTGTTTTGCACATCGTTCGCCAGGGCTCAATCCCTGGTTCTGTACAGCACCAACAGGAATAATCCCTGAACACAGAGTCAGGTGCAAGCACTGAGTATTGCCAAGTGTGGTCCACTAACAAAAAAAAAAAGGTAATTCAATGTTCTAATTCTCTGATTAATACTAAACTATATATTCACTTGCAGAAACACTCGATTGCACATACACATTCTGATTTAACTTTACCTTCCAAAAGTTGTGAGCTAACATTGACAAAGTCAATTTTCTTTCGGAGATAACGCTGATTCAATTTCCAAATGCATGAAATAAATGCATTCTTTTCGGCAGTGCTGCTGGCAACCCATTTATATATTTTTTCAAAATGTAAATCAAATTCAGGATTTTCCTGAAATGAAAACATAAAAGCTGTTAATTACAAAAATATATAGTCCTTTTTCATGACTATAAATGTACATTTGGTAAAGTCAAAAGAAACTAAATCTATTGTTGAAAAATAAAATCACTATTAAAGATCTGCTAACTTGTACAAAATAGGTTCAGATAATTCAATTTATAGTCAAAACTTTGTCTCTGGGGCGCTGGAATGATAGTACAGGGGTTACGACAGGTGCTTTAACCAGTTCAAACCAGAGGACCTCAGGGTCCCCTGAAGACAGCCAGGGGTGATCCCTGAACAGAGAGACAGGAGTACTGTTGGGTGTGGTCCCAAACCAAACAATTCAACAAACAAAAACTTTGCCTCTCAGGGAGATGTGTACTGAAAGAAGATAAAAGACCAAACATGATGGCCTCTCAGTATCTATACAGCAAACCATAATGCCCAAAAGGAGAGAGAAAGTTAAAAGGAAATTGTCTGCCACAGAGGCAGGGGGTAGGATGGGGTGGGGGTGGCTGGAGGGATACTGGGGACACTGGTGGTGGAAATGTGCACTGGTGGAGGGGTGGGTGTTCAATCATTGTATGACTGAAACTCAATCATGAAAGCTCTGTAACTGTATCTCATGGTGATTCAATTTAAAAAAAAAAGTAAAAAAAAACTGGATTAAAAATACTTTCCTTTCTACACTTTGTAAGCTGATGAATGGAAACAAATGCTCTCTACTTAATGGCTCTGTGTCTCAGTTTCCTAGTCTATAAGATGCCAATGGTCTTCAGTTGGGATGTAGGTCTCCTTTTCCTTTATTGAGAGGGCAGGGATTTAGATCACATATGATTTTGCTTAGGGCTGGCCCTTTGTTCAGGAGTGAGCCCTGTCAATGCTCTGGGGATCATATACAGTGCCAGGTGTCAAACCAGAGTTGGCCATATGGAGGCAAGTCTTAATCCTGTATTATCTCTCCAGTCCCTAATTTTTCTATTTTAAATTGCTTTTTTTTTCCTTTTGGGGTCACACCTGGCAATGCACAAGGGTTACTCCTGGCTCTGCACTCAGGAGTTACTCCTGGCGGTGCTCGACCATATGGGATGCTGGATACCCAGGTTGGCTGAGTACAAGGCAAACGCCCTACCCGCTGTGTTATCGCTCCAGGCCCTTAAATTGCTTTCTTAAAAGGGTTAAGGTTACACTCTCTCTTTACTACTTTACTCATAATTGTGAGTTAACATTAACTCTTTGAGCAAGAAAATATATTCTAATTAAGACGTGAAAAAAATACAATCTACATTGAGGTCTGGTTTCTAAGAACAAGCGAGGTAAAATACAGGGACTATTCCTAATTTCAATTCTGAAAATGCAGAATGATTACATGGTCATGAAAGTGAAAATATACAGGTCTTAAAAGTGTTTTCTAGAATGGGAGATAAACACCCAAGAATAGTAGAGATAAGTACCAGGAGGATTACTCCACAGCTTAGAAGCCGGCTTCCCAGGCTGAGGGAAAAGGCAGCTCAGATAGAGAAGGGACCACCAAGTAAAAGGTGCCAAGAGGGCCCACTTGGGATGAGAGATGCGTGCTGAAAGTAGACTACAGACCGAACATGATGGCCACTTAGTACCCCTATTGCAAACCAAAACATCCAGGAGAGAGAGAGAGAGAGAGAGAGAGAGAGAGAGAGAGAGAGAGAGAGAGAGAGAGAGAACGCAAAAGGGAATGCCCTGTCACAGAGGCGGGGTGTGGAAGTGGGGACGGGGTTAGAGTGGTGGGAGGGATACTGATGAGACCATTGGTGGTAGAAAATGGGGACTGGTGGAAGGATGGGTAGTTGATCGCTGTATGACTGAAACATAAGCATGAAAATTTGTAAGTGTAGTTGCCCCCCACGAGCGGCTCTCTAGCATGGCCATGACTCCAGAGCACAGAAACCAATCTCTTAATTTTCTGACTCTCAGTAGAAATACTTTCAGGGTTAATTAGTAAAATAGCGGAAATCCAAAACCAACATTTAATTCTTGAACCCAGCTGTAGAAAGCGAATCACTTCACAATGCTTTTTCAGCATGTCTGATTTGGGGGGGGGGGGGGGGGTAAACTCTAAATAATAGTGGTGCATCTTTTATTGAAACAATGAATCTAATCAAAGCAGATAGAGTGTTAACTAGAATTCATCTGCCTCGCAGGCATTGGGAGGGGTGGGGGGTGGGGTTTTATTGGGGTTCTTCGTGGTAAAAAATAAGTATTGGTAAAGGGAAAGGTGTTTGATATTTGCATGACTGAGACCTAAACCTGAAAGCTTTGTAACTTTTCCCACAGTGATTCAATAAATAAATAATTAAAAAAAAATTTGTAAGTCTATAATTGTACCTCACGGTGATTCATTAATAAAAAAAATTTTTTTAACACGGTGATTCATTAATAAAAAAATTTTTTTTAAAGTTTTTTCAAATAAAGAAGGCCATAAGATGTGAAAAAATGATGCAACTTTTTCCACATTGCTCAAGTCACATTTTGGCAACAATTCCAGACCAGGTATTATTATCTTTAATAATTATTATCAGTAATTCCTTCGAGAAAAACTACTTGAATACTGTATAAGAGATGAAAATATATGAATGTGTACTTTTCTTCACATCTGATGAATTAAAAAATAAATGGGAATGTTTTTAATATGGCACATTAATAATAATATTAATGGTATTACCATATTAATAATATATTCAATTAAAGTGTTATTTCTTGTGAGGGGAAACAAAATGTAAATTAAAGACCTCAGAAGAAAGGAAAGTTATTTCAAACTTTAAGTTATATCAATTGTAACAAACTTCATAGATGATTATGAAGAACTGGGACCACTTTGGGACGGAAACTCAATGTGTGGTGCACCATACAACAGTATCAGAGCAGCATGGAATGGCTAATTAATTTCATGGACCACTTAATAAGCAAAATTGAAGTGTCAAAAGATGAAAAATCTGCATTTACAATGAAAATGTAATTGCCTCATTACTTATTAAAAAAAATCTAAGAGCACTGGCATCTAATGTGAAACTTGATGGGAAATGATCTCTTCCCTGGGATACTTCCCATAACGCCATCAGGGCGGCTGAATGCTCTCGTGGCAACACTCACACTAATCAATGTGTGATACCAAATGGCTAATGTTAGACTATGTATAAAAATTTTATCTTTAATATCCATATATAGAGTACACACATCAAGGTGCCTACATAAAATGGAAAAAAGAAAATCCATTAAGCGAGTCAGCAGAGAGGCACTGGCTGTAAGAAAACATTCAACTAAGCAATTAGCAATGCTAGTGTACTATGTGAGTCAATAGGGTTAGAAGGGCAAAACCACTGAATGGAAAGGGCTCTTTAATAAAGATGCATTTCTAAAAAGCCCATAAAGTATTTTATCTTAAACAGAAACCTACCAGAAAGTCTCTATTCTTGATCTCTCCCTATGGTAACAGAAATTGTTCAATAATTCATTGATGTGCTTTAAAAGTTCCATCTAAATTTTCTTGCACATATACATGTGCTCGAAACACCTACTAACTACTGTTTCCACATTTCACATCTACAAAACTGGGCCACTGTCACTGTCACTGTCCTCCCGTTGTTCATCGATTTTCTCAAGCGGGTCCAGTAACGCCTCCATTGGAGACTTTGCTGTTACTGTGTTTGGCATATCGAATATGTCACGGGTAGCTTGCCAGGCTTTGCTGGGCAGGCGAGATACTCTCGGTAGCTTGCTGGGCTCTCAGAGAGCAGAGGAATCGAACGGGTGGAGGAATCGAACTTGGATAAGCCACGTTGGCTGTGTGCAAGGCAAAGCCCTACCCACTGTGCTATCACTCCAGCCCACAAAACTGGGTACTCCCAATAAATGAGGGATATAAACAAAGGTCCAGTTTACCTAAATTTTTAGTTATATATATATTTTTTTTTCAAAATGTTTGGGGGCTGGAGAGATTATTCAATGAGCTGAATTCATGCAAGAAGCCTGGGTTCAATCCCTGCCACCAAGCATCATTGGATGTGGACAAATCACACACTCTCTGTTTCTCTCTCAGTCTGAATTAACTGCCTGTCATTTTCTCCAGTTTTAAGCTCCTCAGAGTCATCTGTACCAGGGGGAGGGCAAAACCATGATTTTATTTTGCTTGAAAAACTGCTTTACAAAATTTTCTGCAAAAGTAGTTTTAATTTCTTTGTATCTTTTAAACAAAAATAATGACGTACAGAACTAAATCAAAGGATACCTAAATAGAACAAATGGATGTCATGAAAGTTTCCCCAGAACCCTGGGTGTGTTTTGGGTTGGACAGGATGAGGCTGAGGAAGCATCTAATTTAATAAGATAAGCTCTTAGTACTTTTTAAAAAAATGGTATTGCTATTAAAAGCCTAGAACTTTTAGGAATAAAGAAATAAATATTTGATAATTTTAGAAAAATTATCAAATATTCAATATTTCTTATTGAAATATTGAGTGTGGTTTAAGTGAAAGGTGTAAGAGTTACATTCTTGAACTTCCATAAAATGAAGTATATACTTCCTGTACTAGAACCACAAACATCAAACCATGGCCTCAAAAGACCAGTTTTAGGATGACTCACCTGATGATTTTACATTAATTTATGAGAAGTAACAAAGACTCACTTTGACAATAATATTAACACAGAATTTTAAAGTAGGTGTGACCATAACAATGAGAACATTTAAAAAACACTCCACAACACCTCACTTTAAAATTGAACTGGAGAGATAATGCAAGCATTAAGATGCATGCCTTGCATCTGGCTGATTCCAGTTCAGTCCTCAGTAATGCCAGGTCCCCTTAATATGACCGGGGGCAGCCCTAGAGGGCTTTGGCACTGCTGGGTGACCTATTAATCCTTAGCAGCACAAGATCTAAGCAGCACCGCATCCCCCGACCCTGACACTGTTTGGCTGAGAATCGCTGAAAACCCCTCTCCCTGACAAGTTTTGTACTAAATTTACGGATTTTTAAGGTCAAAGAAACAGCTCAAAGTACTGGAATAAACGCTTTGCATGCTAGTGCCCAGGTTCTAGCTCCAGCCCTGCCAGTTCCCTAAGCAATGCTGTGAAGGGCCCCCAAGCACTGCTGGAAGTGGCCAAAAAACCAAACCAAAAAAATAATAAAACAAAGCTAAGTTTGTGCACTTTATACTAAGTATGCCTGATCTAATACAGAAACGCACAATCAGGATTATTCTATTCAATGGGCCGGAGCAATGGAACAGCGAGTAGGGCATTTGCCTTGCACGAGCCTGACTGGGGTTCGATCCCTGGCATCCCATATAGTCCCCTGGGCACTGCCAGGAGTAATTCCTGAGTCCAGAGCCAGGAGTAACCCCTGAGCACCACTGGGTGTGACCCAAAAAGTAAAAAAAAAAAAAAAAAAAGATAATTCTGCTCTAGTTTATGTTGCATGTGCATACACACATACAACAGGGAAAGCAATATAATAAACACAGAACACTTATGTTTAGAATCCTGAGTGTGTGACATGGGAAAATCAAGGTTGAATAATACACTTCTCATAACTCTGGTTAGTGGACCAGAGAGTCACAGAAGAGCAAGTTGGAGATTGAACCTGGCAGCCAAACTCTTAGGAGACATAATGCTACATCAGAAAATAAAAACCACTTTCTGAAAACAGATAAAAAGCTAAGAAAAACAGAAATTTGGGAAGGTAAGAATACACCCCTACTATGTGTAAGGTGCTAGGTTCTATAGAAACATTACTGCAGAGCCCCGGAGCACCACTGGGTGAAGCCCTATTGGGATCCAAGTACCACAGAGCCAGCACAGAGCCAACAGGCCTGCACTGCTGAGCTCATCAACTGATCTTACCCTGGCCCCAATTCTCCTCCCACCCTCACCCACCACTGCCCACATCCTAGAGTGAAGTTATTATAATTTTTTTTAAAAAAATCAACCTTTACCTTGATAGCATCTTTAGCATCAACCACAGCAAGGTCTCGAAGGGTCCAAGCAATCTGCCTTTTGTAGAAATCTCCTTTATCAGATTTCTTGACTTTGACCACCTTCACCTGCACGGGGCGTTCGGTGGTCACTGTCAAGTGAAAACAGTCATTCAGTTGCAATATTATTTACTGATTCTTCATTCATCTACTCATTGCAAACAGAGTTGTCATATGTCTATACGTGATACTGAAATGAACTACATTTGTTATGTCACGTGCTATGACTGAGGAATGCATAGAATACTCATGGGAGCATCTAAATCAAACTGGAGGGTTGGAAGCAGATTCCTTGAGAAGTGAAGTTCTACACCAGATTTTTTCTGTTTGGTTTTGCAGTCCTGTGGATCAAACTGAGGGTCTCATCAGAGTTTCCAACTAGTTTTAAAGGAGTAGGATGAAGGTAGATATAAAAAGCTCGAAAGGGCAGAAGAGCCAGTAGGGAGGAGGGCACTTGCCTTGTACACTTTTGACTGGGGTTTGATTTCTGGCATCACATACGGTCCTCTGACTCTCAGGAGTAACCCCTAAGTGCCCTGAGCACCACTGGGTGTGACCCCAAAGCAAATTAAACTACAGTTTTTTTTAAATGTTAATAAAAAAATTCCCTCAAATCTTGAACATGGCAAACTGATGAAAAATTTAGGTGAAAGAATAGAGTCAGAGCAAGACAAAATGAAAATAAGATATAAGAAAACCAGATTTACACACAGCATGCACGTAAAAATGTGATTTACAAAGTTGTTCCAATCGGCCCAGGGCAATGGAGGCCATTGCCCGTCCCTTTGGAATGGCGCTCACCCATCTCTCAGAACTGACTGACCCATGTTCAACAGCTGTTTACATGGAACCCTTCTCCATATTCGGGTTGGAGTGATAGCACAGTGGATAGGGCGTTTGCCTTGTAGGCGGTCAACCCGGGTTCGATTCCTCCATCCCTCTTGGAGAGTCCGGCAAGCTACCGAGAGTATCCTGCCCACATGGTAGAGCCTGGCAAGCTCCCCATGGCATATTCAATATGCCGAAAACAGTAACAAGAAGTCTCACAATGGAGACGTTACTGGTGCCTGTTCTAGCAAATTGATGAACAATGGGATGACAGTGCTACAATGCGGTGCTACAAACAGACTCATTACTATATTACTACATTTACTACATTAAATGCCTAAATGTAAAAGTCAAAATTATAAGACTTTTAAACAATAGAAAATTCTTTTCATCATTTCAGAAGAATATTTAAAATAATATAAAAATTTAATAACATATAGAAATATTATATAAAATAGCATAAAATATAATATTAAAAGAATCAGATCGATACATTTTATTTCAGTAAAATTATAAATTTCAAAGACTTCACAAGCCATAAAACTGCAATGCATGTAACCAATGCAGAAATAGTATACAAATTACATAAAGGGCTTGCATAAATCAATAAAGTCAACAAACACAATAGAAAAATATGTAAAATGCTTAGTCACATGAGATGAGAAACTGTTCCTTGTTTTAAAGTGTCTTACCTTAAAGTAATTAACCAGTTCATGAAAAGATGCTTAATTTCAATTATTAATCATGGAAAAACAATGTAAATCCACACTGAAATATTATGATTAAAAACAATTAAAGTCTGTCAAGATCAAGGGTTACAACAAAGTTTTACATAAGATCTTTGAGAACCCAAAACACATACACTGCTTGTGGGAGTGAAGATCAATACAACTACTTTTCTTTTTTTCAGTGAAGTAAAATGGTTTTAGTAGAAGAAATTTACTTACAGAAATGTAAGGGGAACGAGAGAGAGGGAGGCAAAGAGAGAGGGGAAGAGAGAGACCGATGATCAAGAGAGAACCTGGGCTTCTACTGGAGTTTAACATTCAAATACCTATGCCCCAGCAATTCCACATTTAGGCATCAACTGAAGAAAAGTCTTGCCTATGTCCACCGGTACTAAAGGACAGTCACAGAAGTGCTATCTGAATAGCAAAAACCTGAAAAAAATAACCCTCACATTCATCATTGGTAGGATGAACTCTCACAAAGGAGATTACTAACACAGAGTGGATCACTAAATATCAGTAAAATGGAAAGCACTAGAACTACACAAAAGAACAGAGATCAAAGTCATGAATGTGAATATAATGTTGAGTGGCTAAAGTCACTACTGACTGCATGCATATATAATTCATCTTATGTAAATTTCAAGGATATGCAAAGTTAAATATATTAGCGAGATGAAAAAAGATATGGTAAACTGATTTGAAATAAAGCAAGGAAATATAATAGTTCCCCCCTTATCCAATGGTGAGATCCAAGACCCACAATGGAGACCTAAAAAACCACAAACACCACACCCGCATATACAATGTCTTTTCCAGTAAGAATCAATAGGTTCTTAGAAATCATAATTTTAAAGTACTGAAGAGAAGCATGAATTTAAATAATGTCCTTTCATTCAAAGCCTTCCTGAATAGTTTTCATCAATCCTATAACAAAATAACACTGCAATAACAAAAGGAAACTGAATTAGAATAAAGTCTAATTTAGAAGTCAGGCACAGTAAAGGTTAACAACAATACACAAAGAAATAGAACAACTATAACATAATACTGTGATAAAACTTATGTGAATGTGTTCTCCTCACATCTGCAAGTAATTGGAAACCCGGAGAGTAAAACCACAAATCAGGGAGTTGGGGAGGGGTTATCTTCTATAGTAAGCTAATATTCAGGACCTAAACTACTTCTTAATGAGAGAAGAACTGGGATCAGGAACAAGCACACAGGGAACATCTTTTCTTACATTGGGTGATGAGTCCCAAGGGTTCAGAAAATGGTTACATCATATATATATGCAAATTAGTATATCATGATCACGATCATGATCATCCTGTTGTTCGTTGATTGCCTCGAGCAGGCACCAGTAACGTCTCCTCCGTCCTAGCCCTGAAATTTTAAAAAGTGCCATATTCAAGGCTCTTTCAGGGTTAGGAGAATGAGATCCATCATTGTTACTGGTATTTGGCATATTGGGTACGCCACGGGGAGTTTGCCAGACTCTGCCGTGTGGGCAGTTTACATTCGGTAGCCTGCCAGTAAGAACAAGATAATAAGAAGTCACACGGCTGTAAATGCAGCTGCACACTTCTGGGAGCTGGGTTTTATAGTCTCTGGGTTTTGGCCCTTAATGGGATTACCTGGCACCCGGGGGCAGTTGGTGGGTGTGACCCCTGCCTACTGGAAGATGGAGGATCTGGGTGGAGGATGCTCAGTCCCGATCTGAGCAGGCTTGGAGATCTCAGCCCCGAGACCCGCATTAGTATATATGCATTATACATAGCATTATATGATATACTATAAAGTTTTTTGTTCCTACTTAATATTTAATTGAAAACAATTGAAAAAGTGAATTTGTCGGCCCATTAGCTTTCCCAATTACACAACTAACGAGAATATTTAAAAGAAGGAGAAAATGTACCCATGGAAGTAAAAGAACAGAAGATGCAAAACAGGCCATTTCTCTTACTTCACACCCACCTGTTGCACACAAAAAACAGTTCTTTTTCTTTTTTCCCGCTTTGCAAACATTGACAATACTCAGCAAGCGCTCATCATTTGGTGTAAAAATATCTCTTTGTAGTGCATGCTTGATTGCTGTCATCTTTATTCAGCTGAAGAAAATTCAGAGAAGAGTTGAGTGAATTTTCAAAATAATTCTTAGATCCAACTGTGATTTAAAAATCTTATATAAGGCTAATATACATAGGAAGAATGATATGATACATTAACACACTACATAATAAAAAGAAAAGCAGGGCTGGAGTGATAGCACAGTGGGTGGGGCCTTTGCCTTGCACGCGGCCAGCCAGGGTTTGATTCCCAGCATCCCATATGGTCCCCTGAGGACTGCCAGGAGTAATTCCTGAGTGCAGAGCCGGGAGTAAGCCCTGTGCATCGCCAGGTGTGACCCCCCCCAAAAAAAAAGCCTGTATTTTTGAAAGAGAAATCAGAACCCATCATAACAATTTCTAAAATCTTTTAAGTGCTCATTAAATGCCATATTAAAAATATTAAGAAAAATTAAAATACATACTCAATCTTTAAATATAATTTCCTATCAACTTCTATAACTCTGTAAAAAAAAAGTATCCTGTTAAAACTTGAGAAAAGAGGGGCCAAAGAGTTAGTACCAAAGAGATTGCACATGGCCCACCTGGGTTCAATCTCCATTACCCCATAAGGTTCCAGGAGAGTGTCCGGTGTGTAGAGCCAGGAATGAGCATAGCTGGGTGTGGCCCCAAAATCAAACAAACAAAAAACTTGAGAAAAGGATACGAATAGATCACTTTTTTGGTCTTTTGGCTATGATCAAATTAATATACTTCTACAAAGATATACATATGACACTCTTCATAGTGTCATTTCCATAAAACACACTATATTAAAGATGCACAACATCATTAGCAATTACAAAAATGGAAGCTAAAAGCATTTTATATCCACTAGGATGGTAATAATTAAAGACAAGTGTTGGTAACAACATGAAAAAGGAACACTCCTATCACTGATGGTTGTAAAATGATGCAATTACTTTGGAAAACTTTGGTAGTTCTTCAGGAAGTTAAGCATGGAGTTAACATGATTAAATTCCACTTCTAGGTAAACACTCATATGAAAAAAGATCCACACAAAAAGGTGTACATAAAATATTTGTATAGCATATTTACAACAGCCCCCCATTCCCTCAAATAGAAGCAACTCTAATGTCAATCCACTGATGAACTAACATCAAAATAAAGTATATTCATGCAGTGGAATGTTATTTTGCCTTAAAGGAACAAAACACTGGCATAGTTGTGAGCTGATGAGTGACAGTTTGGTCAAGGCCAGACAGCAGATACAATGGTCATCTCAATAGGCCCTATCACACAGCCGACGTATGAAGTAGGCATCTAGGTCTGTATAAATATGGTCTATGATGTCTGTACAATGACTAAATTGCCTAGCAATTTCTTCAAACAGATATCCTGGAGTTGGGACATGATTGTACATGTCTGACCACTGATGAGTTCTGAAAACATGCTAGTGAAAGAAGTCAGTTATAAAGAACCACCTATTATTCTATGATTCAATTTATATGAAATATCCAGAGAAGACAAATCTTGTTACAAAATGATTGTGGTTTCAAGGGTTGTGGACAAGCAATTATGAGGAATGACTGCTTGGTTAAGTAGCTCTCCTTTCCCTTCAGGAGCTTTATTCTGTAAGTCTGGGTAACCTGTTTTGTCAGATTTGATAAATTATGCTACTTCTCTCTCTTTTTTTTTTTTTTTTTTGCTTTTTGGGTTACACCCAGCAATGCTCAGGGGTTACTCCTGGCTTTGCACTCAGGAATTACTCCTGGTGGTGCTTGGGGGACCATATGGGATACTGGGGATCGAATCCGGGCCGGCCGTGTGCAGGGCAAACACCCCACCTGCTGTGCTATCGCTCCAGCCCTGCTAATTCTCTTGAGCTAGGGGTCACAAATCCATGTTGTTTTATTACAAAAATCTAAGTCCAGTGGGAGGGATACTTGGATCCGTGGTGGTGGAAAATGGGCACTGGTGGAGGGATGGGTATTCAATCATTGTATAACTGAAATCCAAGCACAAAAAATTGTAAGTCTACAACTGTACCTTATGGTGTTTCACTAATAAAAATTTAAAAAAAAAATCTAAGCCCAACTCCAGTCAAAGTGTTTTTGTTGATTGGTTTTCTCTAACATTTCCTTTGGTGGTTTCTTTCCTTATTACTCATAAATGTCGCTACAAATCCTTATTCTCTCCCTCAGCCCCCCGATCTACTGTCAGCATTCTCTTCTGCAAATGACTTCACGGTCTACCCTACAAAGTACAGTCAATGAAGTACAAGTCTTCCTGAGAAGTTTTTCTCCAATCATACTCTTCTTTCATCCTAAATCCCATCTGGCTATTATAAGATGTCCATGTTATGATCCTTCAAAATAATTTGAGGGCCTAGACACTGTGTTAAAAGTCTACTCCTGCTAATACCTAGGTCACGCTGGATACTCACTTTTTAATCACTAGGCTTTTGCTTATGTGATTTCCAGAAATTCCCTTATCTATGGGAAATTCCAACCATTTCTTAAGATCTTGTTTTCTTTTCACACACACAAAAAGTGATTTCTGGCGCTAAGGATGTAGCTCAGTAATACAGCATATACATTACATGAGAGAGCGCCTGGGCTTTTTTTCTATTTAGCATTTCCCCTATCCTCTGTAACATAGCACTTAAAAAAATAACAGTTTTTCAGTTAGCTATATTCTCACTTGCATTAAAGTAGTCTTTGTAGGTAAGGACAATGTCTTATTCATTCCTGCATTCAAAAAATCTGAAGACATAGAAGAATTAATAAACAACTTTTGACAGCACCAAGTGATATGAAAACTATATAGCTTCCCATCTCTTCAATCTGCAAGCAAGTGTCCAGGTTCAAAAACATTCATAGCCAATTCCCCCTCCACTGTGAACATGAAATCTGCTGCCTCCTCGGTGGATTTTTTGAATCCACACGCAATTAATTCTGTTCGGTTCCCACTGACAACACACTAACCCAGGTTCGGTAACAACTACATCTATTTAATGTAATACTACGGTATCTGCTTAGCTCTTTGCAAGTTATCACAATCTCCAAACAATGCACAACTAATATTAAAACCTAGCTTTCATCATATTTTTTTTAACACATTCCCTTTTCAACACATTTGTCTAATGTTCCCAAATGCAAACTTTCCCACTCCAACTCCCCCCTTCCCTGCCTTTCCAGGCTTTCAAGTCTTTTCTTAGATGCTTTTCCACACAGGGAGTATTATCTCCTTCCTCTCCAAGCCCTAATTACACTTCATGGTTTACAGGGAGTTGATTCAATAAAGGTCTTAATCCAAATTGATCTCCCCTTTCAACTTCTATAGCACTTACAGCATCCACTAAACAATCAAAGCACTTGCTGTCTAATTGATTCATGAGATCATAAACTTCAGGATCTTAACTCCTCGAGAAAGATGAGAGGAAGGCGGGGAGAGAAAGAGTAAGAGAAGGGAAGGAGAGAGGTGGGAGCAATGCTTTTATATTCTCTCGTAATCGGTACTCAACAAATAACCTCTGGAGATAACCCGAACTGAATAGTTAAATGAACGAAAAAAAGGTCTGCTGAGTTATAGTGGCCAACATTTACTGCACAGCAGCCAAAAGCAACGACGGGGTGTGTTATGCCTGGTAAGTGGTAAAACAAAAGAGGACTGGGAACACTTCAGGAAGGACTTAGGCACAATGAGAGGCACTGAGTGACCCTAAAATACTGATCCCTACTTGGTGCTGGGCACTCAGGTCTGGGGCGCTGTCGGGCAAGGGACAGCGTTCCTAGAGACCGAAGGCCACGCCTTCAGAGCCGAGCAATCAAGTCTCCAGTGCTGATGAAGTACCGCTCTAAGGCACTGAATACGTCACTAGAGGGCTTTGAAAGCCACCCTCTAGGTTTAAGAGGGCACGTCTGAGAGCCGGTCAGTGCCCGCCGACTCTTGTGTCGTTCCTTGATTTCATCGGGATCGCGCACCACCGGGCTGGACAAAAGGACTTGTCAAAGCAAGTGGGTTGGGTCCTTTCTGCTACCGAGCCACTCGAGCACGTGGAACACTGTCACCGCGCTGAGCTAGCGGTGCGCCCAGACAGGGGGCGGGGCCCGGGTCCCGGGGGTGCAAGGGAAGAGATTTCGAAGACAACAACGGGGCCTTGAGGAGAGAAAAAGGGCAAGCTACTGCCAAGCCCTTCTCGCCACGCCGAAGAAACGCTCGGAGCCGACGAGCAGGAGCGAAATCAAGTCGCGGGGGGGAGATGGAGGCGGAACCGGAAAAGGACGCGACAGCATCGCCGGCCCAAGCCCCAGGCCCCAGGCCAGGGAGGGGGTGCGACGCTGCCAGCGTCTCAGCCAGACTGGACAGCAAGGGAAAGGGGCCCTGACGGTGGACAGCGAGGAGACCAACCCCGGGCGCAGGGCTGGCACTAGGCCGACAAGTGGCCTCCGACCCTGGGGCCCGCCCGTCCGCTGGTCTGTCCGCCGCCGCCAGGACGCTGGGCAGCCGCGGCCCCAGGCTTACCGCAAGGCCGGACCGAGCCCGGCTGCGCCCAGGCGGGTCCTCTAAGATGGAGACAGGTTGGGGCTGGGGCGGCCACCGCTACTAGGACGTGCCTCTCAATTGAACGGTGCACCCAAAGCAGCCGTTTCTCCACCACTTCCCATATCCGGGCACGTGACACATCTTACGCCGGAAGAGAAGCGCGGAGAAGGAAGGAGAAGCCCGTGCGAAAAAACCTGCAGCCAATAGGCGCGGAGAGTGGGCGGGACCTGCGTGGTGGGCGTGGCGAGGAGAGGAGGGCTCCTCCCCAGGGGCGTGTCAAGAACGGACAGGGGCGGGGCCTCGGTTCACGGACGTGGGAATTTTGACGTGTCCTAATATTTACCTCCTGGAGAAAAGCTATTTGTTCCGATATTTTTAGGAACACATGTAAGGAGCTTTTCTATCAACTGTTTGATTTTTGGAATGTGTAAGACTGTTAAATTCTAGAGCGGCACATGCCTTGCAGGTGACCACAGACCCGAGGTTTAATTCCCTGCACCTCACAAGATCCTCCGAGCATCTCTCAGCATAGAGCCAGGAGTAATCCCCGAGAGTGTGTGCTTGGGGACCTCCAGGGCTATATCTGAGGATTCTTGGGAAGCTATGTGATGTCAAACATCGAACTTGGGCCCCTGTCCTTTTGGGCCCCTCTCCAAAGCAGTTAGCAGAAGTCATCTTTAGTGATCGTTGTTCCCTAAAGTACTACAGTCACCATATAATCCACCGTGTCATTTGGGTCTGCATCTCTTTCTAATCAGCTAGAATTGTGTGTTTGGTAATTGTGATGCAGGAGTTACCACTACTTACAATTTACCAGGAATCGCTTACAACCAGCAGGGGGCCTTATTGTCTTGTGATTGGTGTCCTAGGATTAGTCTACCAAATCCCATCCGTCCTAGTGATACAATTTTTAGAGTCACTTTTGATGCCTGATATCCCCTGAACGATGAGTTCATGCTAAATACTGCTGATAGTTTGAGAATATGAGTTTAGGGTATAGGATAAGCGGTTCGGAGATAGTAAACATTAGGAGGAAAAGTTACTACGATAATGTATTATTAGATTAAACCGTATTATTGACCTTACCATGACAACTGGTTCATTGATTCTGAGATTCCTTATGAAACATGTTTCAGATCTCTGCACTAGAGTGAAGATGAAAAATAGTTTCTTCTTCTTCTTCTTCTTCTTCTTCTTCTTCTTCTTCTTCTTCTTCTTCTTCTTCTTCTTCTTCCTCTTCCTCTTCCTCTTCCTCTTCTTCTTCTTCTTCTTCTTCTTCTTCTTCTTCTTCTTCTTCTTCTTCTTCTTCTTTTTCTTCTTCTTTCTTTTTCTTCTTCTTCTTCTTCTTCTTCTTCTTCTTCTTCTTCCTTTTCTTCTTCTCAGATAGTTTTTCAAATAATTTTTATTTAATTAGTCATGATCTGCAAAGTTATTAACAGTTGAGTTTTAGGCATATATTTCAACACCCATCCCACCACCATTGTCAATCCCTCCACACTGCTCTCACATTCTTCTCCACTCCCCCAGCCCCTCCCTTTGACAGCCACATTACAAAGTTCCACTGCTTGCAGCCTCGATCTCACATCTTCAATGTTTTGTTTCTGTGTTTTGGATGAATAGCTGTATCATTCATTCTACATTGCCCGAATAAGTGAAGCCCCCATTCCTATTCACCTGTTACTTACTTTCTCTCTCTTTTTTCTTTTTGGGTCACACCTGGCATTGCTCAATGGTTACTCCTGGTGCAAGCACTCAGGAATTACTCCTGGTGGTGCTCAGGAGACCATATGGGATACTGGAAATTGAACCCCAGTCGCTGCGTGCAAGGCAAACGCTCTACCCATTGTGCTATCAATGGGGAGGAATACGACAGAGATTATGCACATTCGAACAGGGGCACATGGTAGTGCTGTGGTATCTTATCACTAAAGGTGAGGGGATAGTTGAGTTTTAGAAAAATAAGGGAAATGGGCCACCATTTTAAAAGGTAACAATTGCTGCAGGATCAACAAATGAATGGTAAAATTAGTAAGTGGAATATCTATCAGATTATGTCACTGGAGAATTGTTTTTTTTTTCTTTTTAATCAACTGTAGCACTGTCCTCCCATTGTTCATCAATTTGCTCGAGCAGGCACCAGTAACGTCTCCATTTGAGACTTGTTACTGCTTTTGGCATATCAAATATGCCCCGGGGAGCTTACCAGGCTCTGCCTGCAGGCAGGATACTCTCGGTAGTTTGCCAGTCTCTCCGACAGGGACAGAGGAATCGAACCTGGGTCAGCTGCGTGTACTTTAAAATACTTTGACTATTCAAATATCTCATTTCTACCTCAATTCTTAGCCATGAATTTAATTTACTTTTTAAAATTTGGTTTCTTTTGAGGCAACATGTAAATGTTACTGTTGTTTTAAGGGTACAATATAACCACACCACACCAACACCAATAAGCCAATATTCTTCCGCCACAGAAATTGTTCCCTTTAAGCCCAACACCCTCCATCTTGGTAACCTCAATTTTGTGGTTAGGATCCAAGGATCAGTTTCCTTCGACTGTTGTCTGTTCCCTTGCTTTGTTTTTGTATAAGTCACTCACTAACTTTACTGTTCATTTGTTCACCTTCTTGCAGCAATTGTTACTGTCTATTTAAATGGTGGACGATTTCTCTCATTTTTTCTGTATTTAATAGTTTTCCTTTACCTTTTTTTCTTCTTTTTGGGTCACACCGGCAATGCACAGGAGTTACTCCTGGCTCTGCGCTCAGGAATTACCCCTGGCGGTGCTCAGGGGACCATATGGGATGCTGGGAATTGAACCCGGGTCAGCTGCGTGCAAGGCAAACGCCCTACCCGCTGTGCTATTTTGCACCAGCCCCGTTTTCCTTTACCTTTTATTTTTACTGTAGGAGGACTTTAGGTTTCTGTCAAAAAGTTGGCTCCTTTTCCTCATTTATTAGTTTCTATTAATACGGACTCACAGATATTAACTTTAGTCTTTGGGCTATATTCCAAGAAGTTTATTTTGTTTGTTTTGTTCCTCATATTGCATTGCCCAGCCATTGGGACATTATTTCAAGTTGTCTCCTGTTCTTTTTGTCCTGATCTCTCCCCTCCCCCAGTACTTATCCTTCAGCACAGGATGTTCTGGGCTCCTTCAGATGTTTTTACTGCCCCAGCCTTTCTTAAAGAAGTCTGGCTCCTATTATTAGAGAATAGTATTTCAAAATCATTCTCAACCTTCATTTTAAAATTAGAGACATATTTCTATATGTTTTATATTAAAAAATGTAAAGTATACCCAAACAAAGAGAGGCTTATTTAATAGAATTTGATGGAATTATCATTCATTCAGCTTTGAGAATAATCAAACTCATTTATTTTTAATTGCCTCAAATTTCCCCTCCTGAAGTATTTTAAAACATAAATGCCCCCACTTCATGCCATATTATCAGTAAATATCCCAGTATCAAATTCTTATCTAATTTATAGTTACTTCTTAAAAATATCCTAACTGCATCACTATCACACTGAAAATTAAGTCATTCTTTAATACCCTCAGACTTCAGGTTTTTTTTCCTATTTTTTGTTTGTTTTGGAGGGCATCACTCCCAGAGATACTCAGGAGTTACTCCCAGTTCTGCACTCAGGTATTACTTCTGGTGATCTTATGGGGACCATAAGGGATGCCAGGAACTGAACCCAGGTCAGCCAAGTGCAAGGCAAATATGCCACTTGCTCTACTATTGCTCTGGCCCTACCCTCAGAGTTAAAATTTTCTGATTGTTTCAAAATTATCTCTTTATATTTGGCATATTCAAATCAAGGTCAAAGCAAAGTTCATGAAATATATTGTCATAAATATGACATATTCCTTAAGACTTTTAATAAATTTTAATCAATAATAAATAAATAATAAATAATGAGATCTCCAAGCCTGCTTGCATGGGGACTGGGCCTCCTCCACCCAGATCCCCCATCTTCCAGTAGCTAGACAGTTGCACCCACCAACTGCCGTGTAATCCCACCAACGGCCAAAACCCAGAGACTATAAAACCAAGCCCCCAGAAGCATGCAGCTGCATTTGCGGCCGTGCGACCTCTTATTGTCTAGTTTTCTCTCTCAGAGAACCCGGCTGGCTACCGAAAGTATCCTGCCCGCATATATGCCTGACTGGGAACACCTGTAACGGTGATTAGAGGCTGCCCCAAAAGCCTCCATCCCTCTCAGAGAGCCCAGCAAGCTATTGAGATTATCCCGCCTGCCGTGGCAGAGCCTGGCAAGCTACCCGTGGTGTACTCGATATGCCAAAAACAGTAACAATGATGGTCCTCATTCCCCTGACCCTGAAAGAGCCCCCAATATGCCATCAGGCTACACTAGCACTTGACAGGGATGAATGAAGACATTACTGGTGCCCCATCGAGTAAATCGATGAACAACAGGATGACAGTGATACAGGGAATAATAGCAATATTACTGCCACCCCTTTCTTTGTTAGAGAAACGGAATCACTGGAGCTTTAGAATTTTCTATAGTTGGTAAACTTGGCACAATGTCTGTATTTGGGGTGTCATTTGATTTACACCTTTACTCCATATTTTCTAAAACTCAGTAGTTAAGCCTGCTTGGTTAAATTCATGTGCTTCGTTTTTTGTAAACACCTTCATGGTGGGTGTTGTATTTTTTATTTATTTTTTTGTACATCATATTTACTTAATGCAGGTCGACCAACTTCTAGTGATCCTAAGATTACTCACTGGGTTCAGGTAGTGTAGTTTGGGCCCTCTTTTATAAGTTCCGATAGCCACTTACTGACCATTTTAGCCTTCCTTGATAATCATTGCCTAAATTCACTATTTCATTAAGGATTGCGAAATGATAATTTTCTACTTCTATTATTTCTACTATGATTCCATGGGCAAGTTAAAAAGTAGATGTATAGTTTTGCAAGACATTGTAAAATGCCTTTCCTATGGAATTGTATCATTTTTCAGTACTAACACAATGAGAAAAAACTGCTTTCTTATATACAATCAAATATTGCCAAAATTTTTTAGTTTTGCCAACCTTATAGGTAAAATCTGGGATTGTATTGGAAATTTGATTTAAATTTTGCTTATTATAGACAGGACTGTGCATTTTTCCATATTTTTGTGTCATTTATGGTTTTTTCCCCAATGAACTCTGAATCACAACTTTTGCCAAGACTGGCTTATTGGTCTTTTTCCAGCCTCTCAATTTTAGAAGCAATGTATAACTGAAGGATATTAGCATATTGTTATCACTGTATCACGGTTATCCCGTTGTTCATCAATTTCCTCGAACAGGCACCAGTAATGTCCCCTTCGTCCCAGCCCTGAGATTTTAGCAAGTGCCACATTGGAGGCTCTTTCCGGGTCAGGGGAATGAGACCCATCATTGTTACTGGGTTTTGGCATATAGAATATGCCATGGGGAGCTTGCCAGACTCTGCCATGTGGGCAGGATACACTCAGTCGCCTGGTGGGTTCTCCAAGAGTGAGAACTAGATAATAAGAGGTTGTGGCCGGGCGCTTTGGGAGCTGGATTTTATAGTCTCTTGGTCTTGGCTGTTGATGGGATAACACGGCGAAGGGGGCAGTGGGTGGGTGTAACACCTACATAGTGGAAGATGCGGGATCTGGGTGGAGGAAGCCCAGTCCTGATCTGAGCAGGCTTGGAGATCTCAGCCCCGGGTCCTGCATGCCTCAGTTTCTCTGCCGGTTCCTTCATGTGTGAGGCTCACCTGAACGTGTGGAGAGTGGTCTTAAGCATGGCTGTGGCTGGTTCTGGAGGTCTTCAGCTGCCGGGGCTCTGCTGGGGCTGGGAGGGAAACTCAACTCAACCCTCCCCCCTCCAAGGGGCCCCAGTGAGGAGAGCCAGGCGTGGGGACAAGAAACATATTGTTATATGAATTGCAATATTTTTTTCCAGTTAGGCATTTTTATAATTTATGTTTTTGTCACAAAAGGGATTTTTACATTTATGAAATTAAATTATTTTCTCCTTACTGCTATGATTTTTGAGTAATAGCTAGAAAGGTTTTCTTCTAGATTCATCTAAAAGTTTATTAAAAAATTGACCCATATTTTCTTCTAGTAGACTTAGTCAAGGTAGTTCTTTTGTTTTTTCCCCCCTAGGGCTGTATTGAGATATAGTTCACATACATAAAACTCACTCACTAAAACTATATACTTTGATTATTTAGATTGCGATGACGACATTATTGCTATTTTTCTGGGGGGCAGGGAGTCACACCCGGTGATGACAGGGATTACTCCTGGCTCTGCACTCAGGAATGACTCTTGGTGGTGCTCAGGGGACCATATGGGATGCTGGTAATCAAACCTGGGTCGACTGTGTGCAAGGCAAATGCCCCACCCACTGTGCTATCCCAGCCCTACATTATTGCTTTTTAATTATGGTGGAGCATATAACATTAAATCTCCCACGAATCATTTAAAAAATACAATTAAGTAGCATTAATGACATTCACAATGTTGTACAACTGTCACCACCAAAGTTTAGTTTTACTGAACTTTGTTCATCAATTAGTGCATGAACATTCACTAGTATGTCCCCATTCTATGCTCCTCATGGGCTGGAGCGATAGCACAGTAGGTAAGGCATTTGCCTTGCACGCGGCTGACCCGGTCAGCCCAGGCTCGATTCCTCTGCCCCTCTTGGAGAGCCCGGCAAGCTACCGAGAGTATCTCACCTGCATGGCAAAGCCTGGCAAGCTACCTGTGACGTATTGAATATGCCAAACACAGTAACAACAAGTCTCACGATGGAGACGTTACTGAGCCTGCTAGAGCAAATTGATTGATAAAATTGATGCTCCTCACAGTGCCACTTATCTTCTTCTACCAACAATAAATGACAGTTCCATTTCTCCATAACTCAATCAAAACTTTATTTTAATCTTTTTAATAGTCATCTCAGTAGGTACAAGGTGACGTTTCATTGTCATTTTGATTTGAACTTGACTAATAATGTTGAATATCTTGTGTTTATTGCATACCTTCCTAGGAAAGATGTCTTTTGAAATCCCTTGTGTATTTTCTTTTTTGTAATTTTTTATATTTTATTTTCATAAAGTAGTTCACAATAGTTCATTGCAGATAATATTCAAATACAATTCAACCATTGAGCACCTTTCCACTACAATAAGAAGAAAGTGTGTGAAGGTTGTTGTATTTCATTCTGGAGCCATTTAAGCCCATATATAAGAGAATACAAGCAAGTATATTAAAACCAAACAAATGTGTGCTACTTTTGGTACATAGGTGGGCTAGAATATAAGAGGTCTTATACTTTGTGCCTGCTTGCTCCAGGAAATTCTGCAGTGTTCTCTTCTGGGAGCTTTGGTTTATAGGCTCTGGATCTTGGCCATTGATGAGGTTACATGGCACTGGGGGCAGTTTGTGTCTGTGACTGCCAAGCTATTGGAAAACTGGGCAGCTGGGAGGAGGGAGAGGCCTAATCCCCATCTGAACAGGCTTGAAGGTCTCAGTCACGGGGCCGCATACCTGGGTTTTTCTACCAGATCCCACTTCGGAGAGACTTGTGGGAGTGTGTGGAGAGTGGCCTTGAGCATGGTGGTGGTTGAGTTCTGGAGGTTTTCAGCTGGAGTTCTGCTTGGGGCAAGGAGGGAAACTCAACCTGCCGCCCTCCGAGGTGCCCCGATGAAGACAGCCTGATGTGGGTTCAGGAAATTCTGCCCCCTTGTGTATTGCTTATTTTCAAAACTGGATTGTCTTTGTGTTAATGAGTGGTAAGTGTTCTTTATTTATTCTGGATATTAAATCCTTATCAGGCATATGAGTTTCAAATATTTTCTTCTGTCCTGTAGAGTTTTTTCACTTTCTTGATAATATCCTTTAGTAATTTTGTTTTAGCAATTAAATTTTTCTTTTGTTTCTCATGCATTTGATGTCATTAGAATCTATGATCAAATGCAAAATCCTTAGGGTTTTCTTTTAATGTTTTGTTCTAAAAGTTTTATGATTTCAGACCTTAGGTATTTGATCCATTAAATTGATTTTTGTGTACGGTATAAAATAGAGGTCCAACATCAATCATTTGCATGTGAATAACCAGTTGTCTCAGCACCATTTGTTTAAAATATTACAATTTCTTCTTTCTTATTATTTCTTAAAATTTATTATTATTATTGTTATTAGTTTTTGGTTTTTGTTTGGAAGCCACACCCAGCTGTGTTCAGGGTTTATTCCTGGTTCTGCACTCACGAATCACTCCTGGAGATGATTAGGGGACCAAATAGATTTTGGGAGATATTGCATAGAATCTGTAGGTTACTGTGAAAAGTATTAACATCTTTAAATCTTCCTATATGAACATGGGGTGTCTGTCCATTCCAGCCTTTTATAGATACTTCATGGTGTTATTTCCTAGAATACAAATTTAGGCCAAGCTTCCAACTTCTTCCAACTTTACAAAGGAACACATAGGTGAAAATCTTAAGTGTTGAATGATTGCTTTAAAACACATTTCTTTATAATCCATAAAGAAAACGTTACTTTATTTTCATAAAAATAATAGTCATAAAGTTAGGGGAGAAAGCAAAGTCATGTCTTAGCCTTTACTTAGGGAATTTTTTTTCTCTAAATACTGGTGAAAAAACGTAATTCTTCAGAGTGGAAGAGGACACAAAGACAAGCATACAAGATTGAAAGCATAAAAGCATATTTTCATAAGAACCAAGCAATCCTTATTGTTGGAGGACCAAATGACATCATCATTAATGTAAGTAGAATCAAAATTCACAATCTGTAAGTCCTTCTTAAGATACACATGATTCAGCTTATTTACAGTTCGAGCAAAGGCATATTTAGAAGCACAACTATACGCTTCCAAACGGTACACTTTTTTGAAGTGCAGATCAAAAAATGGATTGTCCTAGAAGAGAAAGGGAGATATGATTTTGTTATAGACAGGAAAATAGCCAGGTGTCCTAGATTAACCTGCATTCCCTTGTATATGCTTATTGATTGTATTATAACCATATCAAACACATTTTCAAAATCTGCAAGTGGGCTTTCCAATGTTTACTGCTACATAGTACTTCTAAATGGAGAAAAATAGAATATATTACAGTGTTTGTACACTTCCAATGATACAAAAAAAACTTATACCTTGTAACGTTCAGTTATTTTGGCTTTCTATGATAATGAATTTGGGAGGATAGATAAGGGCGGAGAAAAAAACTAAACCCACTCATGAACTTCTGAACTGCAGAATAAGCTTCTGCCTTACTCTACTAGATGCTTGTCTCATGTGCTATTTAAAAGTTAGAAGGGAAAATTACAAGATACCTGTAGCTTATCAATTTTTAAAAAAATTTTTTATTAGTGAAACACCATGAGGTACAGTTATAGACTTACAAATTTTTGTGCTTGGGTTTCAGTTATACAATGATCAAGTACCCATCTCTTCACCAGCGCTCATCCTCCACCACCACGGGTCCCAGCATCCCTCCCACCCCCCATGCCCTCCATCCTACCCTGCCTCTGTGGCAGGGTATTCCCTTTTGTTCTCTCTCTCTCTCTCTCTCTCTCTCTCTCTCTCTCTCTCTCTCTCCTTTTGGGTCCTGTGGTTTGCAAGAGAGGCATTGAGTGGCAATCATGTTTGGTCTATAGTCTACTTTCAGCATGCTTCTCCCACCCTGGGAGGATCTTCCCAACACCCTTTAATTGGTGCTCTCTTCTCTATCTGAGCTTCCTTTTCCCCTAGCACGTGTGGCTGGCCTCCAAGTCATGGAGCTCAATTTTTGATTCTGAAGTTAATAACAAGGAATAACTATTAACTATTAATAGTTATTAATAGCAAGCAACTCTCCATTTTGTTTGTTTTGGCCCCACACCCAGTGGTGCTCAGGATTTACTTTTGACTTTGTGCTCAGGAATCACTCCTGGCAGTGCTGGGGGAGACCATATGGTGTGTTAGGTATTGAATATGGGCCAGCCACATGCAACACAAACACCATATTCACTATCACTCTGGTCTTCCACAAGGAATTAAGTTTGATGTTAATAGCAAAGGGGACTCCGCACCAGGCTATGGGGCAGGTGAGAGCCCTCCCTACCCCCAAGGGACAAAGTCCCGGCAGCCAACCTTCACTACCCAACTGCTGCTACGCTCCAGGCCACTTTCTTGATGCTCAGGCTGAGACTCACGCATGAATGAAGTCCCAGGGCACCCAGATAATGCGGAACTTCGTGACCTTGGACATATTATAAGACACTTCCTACCCATTTTTCATAATTACTACACCATATCTGTGGGGGTTCAGACAGTAGGCAACAAATCATAGAGAAAAACATATAAATATATGCCTCTCGGAGAGCCTGGCAAGCTACCAAGAGTATACCGCCTGCATAGGCAGAGACTGGCAAGCTCTCCGTGGTGTATTCGATATGCCAAAAACAGTAACGACAACAGGTCTTATTCCCCTGACCCTGAAAGAGCCTCCAATCGTTGGGAAAAAATGAGTAAGAAGAGGCTCCTAAAATCTCAGGGCTGGGAGGAATAGAGACGTTACTGGTGCCCGCTCGAGTAATTCTACAATCAACGGGATGAGTGATGACAGTGATGATGACAGTTAATAGCAAAGACCATCAGATCATTTGAAACTGTTGAAGTACTAAATAAGATTTCTATAGGACTAGTTGACTGATTATACTTCTATTGGAAATGTTTCCAAAAAGTATACATTAAAGATTAAATAATATAAATTGCTACTATTGCTGGAGCGATAGCACAGCGGGTAGGGCATTTGCCTTGCACGCGGCCAATCCGGGTTCAATTCCTCTGCCCCTCTTGGAGAGCCCAGCAAGCTACTGAGAGTATCTTGCGCGCAAGGCAAAGCCTGGCAAGCTTCTCGTGGCATATTTGATATGCCAAAAACAGTAACAACAAGTCTCACAATTTGTTGTGAAATGTTACTGGTGCCCGCTCAAGCAAATTGATGAACAATGGGAGGACAGTGCAGTGCTACAGTGTTACTATTGCTAATAATAGTAATAATGATTCTTTGACTTTATGTACTGTTAAATGCTTTCATATTTGTTATCTGTCTAACTTGTAACTTTCCTTAAGAGTAGAGGTTTTGCATTATTTATCTTTGTGTTCCTAATGCTTATCCAGGGCAACTACAAAGTTCTCAACAAATGTGTATCTGAAGCAGTCCTTCAGAAAAAGAAAAGGAAGAAAATATTGCTCTGACAAGGGGGTGAAGAGGGACCAAATCAGAGACTAAATTAGGTATTAATTCACTATCATGTAGGATATAACTATATATTAAAATTTTGTGCATTTTCATATTTATTTTTGAAGTAGAAATTTTTTTTCGGGAGACAAAAAAAGGAACACATTCTTTACTTTTTACTGTTTTCTAGTTTGTTTATTTTACTCTTTGGTTTCTGTCTTCCATGTTTTGTAGTTTTTTTCCCCCTTCTAACAATTTTGAAGTTAGAGAATCATTTTGACTCCCTGATTAGCCATGGGCAAAATACTTATCTGAGCTGACTCTCATTTTCCTTATTTTAAATAACGTTCTTATAGCATTTTAGATGGAATTAATCATACAAATTACCTAGCTTGATACTTAATAAATAATAGTTATTTTCCCCAAGTCTGTCCCATTAACACCCAAATTGATATTAACACCACATTGCTTCATATCACTAAATTTATAAAACAAAGTTTTACAAATAAAATGTATAAAAGTTATGTAATTTTAGATATAAGGCTTACACATGAAAATATTTTCATGATTGCAAGACTCTTCTACAGAGAATTTCAATAAAAGGAAATCACACTAATTACATCATCAGATACTAATCATATCCCTTATGTAATTTATTCTCTGAGACACTTGTTCTTATTATACAGAAATTATCCTTAGTACTTTTGAGATACTCAGAAAGGATTTTTTTTCATTTTTGCCTACCAATAAAATTCTTAGAAAAAAATAATAGAATACAAATATAATATAATATAAATTCAATAGAATACAAGTCCCTCCTTCCCTACTTCCTTACTTTCCTTAATTTCCTCCTTCATTCCCTTTCCCATTTTTTTCTCTCCCATATTCTCCATCTCTTTTTTCTTTCTTCAGTAGAACCCTAGAGCTAAAAGAGCTCTCTGCTAATAGAATTTAGCAGTCTTCTGTATACAGCCAGGATGATAGTTTCCAGAGAGTGAGCTCAGGGGAACACATGAAATTATGGGCAGAGCCAGAACAAGAACCAAGATCTCAATCAATCAACAAAAATCCAATTTTTGTTTCGGGAGTGTCTCTCCCATTGCATCATGTCAATCTTCAAATCCCCAGTCATTTTGATTTCTACTTTATAAATTGACTTCAATTTCAACTCCATTCCATTTTAAAGTTGACAACTTTCTGGCTTGAAATTGCTTTATTTAAAACTGTGTCATTGCTATAGAGCAAAATATGATATATGCTAACTCCCGAGGACTCAGTTCCAGAAGAGAGAAGTGAAAAATACTAGAACGACTAAGATCTTTTAATTTTATCCACAGAAAAGAAGTCTCTAAGAGAACTGCTCTTCAGATATTATGGCTCCTTCGACATAATTCAGAAATTTAAAAATTAACTTTGGCAATTCAGAAATGGAATGGACTCCCGTGTGTGGTATTGAGTTATTCTTTGGCAGAGGAGTTCAAAGAGAGACTGTTTTTCAAATTGGTTAGACGTGGGGAGATAGTAATATACACACTTTCCCCTCCTTTCCACTCCACAGTTGTAAAGTTGTAGAATTTCCAAGGGTTATTTATTCTTTTGGAGAATCAAGTGCCACTGATATTAAATTTGAAGAACACAAGGGAAGGAATCCCCAAACTACTAAACAATCTTTTGACTTTTGGGCCACACCCAGAGGTGCTCAGGACTTAATCCTGGCTCTGCACTCAGAAGTAATTCCTGGTGTTAATGAGAGGACCAAATAGAGTGCCAAGGATCCAACCTGGGTTGAGTGTGCAAGGCAAGACCTTACTTGCTATACTATCTTTTGGACCCTGAGATTCCAAAATTTATGGCGAAAACTGAGTGCCAAGAAGACAATGCCAGGAACAACATATTTTCCAAGTTTCGAGATTGACTAAAAGATTGTGTTTAATTTGTTTAGAACCCCCTGGAAAGACTGGAGAGATAGTACAGGAGTTGAGGGGCTTGACTTGTGTGAGGTTCAATTCTTGGAGGCATAAAATCCTCCAAGCACTATTAGGAGCACAGATTCAGGAGTAGCTCCTGAGCACTCCTGGGTGTGACCCCAAACTCTAAAGAAATAAACAAGCATCTTGGGAAGCTTTTATAAAGTATTATTTTATAAATAGGTATAGTTAAAATTCAAACTAATAAGAATTAGAACAAAAATGATTGGCGAGTTAGTGGTTAAGTTAGTGGTTGATTTGTGGTTAGTGGTTGATTTGCAGCTCACCAACCCTAGTTTGAATCCCCAGCACAGCTTATGTTTCCCTGAGCACTGCCAGTGGTCATTCCTGAAGAGAGGCAGGAATAATAGTCCTTGAGTACTTCTGGGAGTGACTCAGCAATCCGCCTCCCCACAAGCCCCACCAAAATAAGCAAACAAACAGAACAACACCCCCATTATATTGTTCCAATAGATTCGAACAAATCACTGAAGAACAACATAAAATTTTAACACTTGGTAGTGCCAAGAATACAAAAAGTTAAGTTACCAAACATAAAGATTCCAAAACATAACTTACGGTATCTGCCTCTTTTCCATCAATTTTCTGCAGATCTTTCAAAGACCATCTTTTGGTTACTTCATATTTTTCATCTAAACCTATTCTGTAGTGTTTCACCATAATTATTTTTACTTCTTCTTTTTTGGTCACTGTAGAAAAAAATAGTTTAAACTCTTAAAGAGAATACATTATTTATTATCATACTTTTAAGTATTTATATATTGTTCATATACTGACCTTGAACCATATAATTTGAATCCCAATTATGAATCCTGATTTAGCTGAACTTTGTGAGTATGTCCCCAAATTTGCTTAAATGGTTTTATTTTTTGCTACAATTGTGTCTATATATGGTCACAGTAACATCTGCCAAATATAATTATGTGTTTTGAATTACAAACATTCAAATGGAGAATTGGGGTTCAACCCTAGGTAGGAAACAAGGTTTAGTGTTAAGGTAAATCAGAGCCAGGGTGTTTATTAGAAGAATTTTGAATTTTAACTTATGACAATATAAGAAAGCGAGGCCACGAAAGTAAGCAGTTCTACTCACACAGCACTACACTGTTCAGAGTAGATAAATACCACTATTACCATTGTCTTTTAAAGTTGCTTTGAGATTTTTTGATATAGAAGTATTTTCATCACAGTTACTATTGGTTTGTTTGGTTTTCTTTCCTTTATTTTTTTTATTGTTGCTTCAGGTTCTTAATCCAACAACTAGCATTCAGATGTGTCACTGAAACAAAACAGTTTAGTATTGTACTTTGAAAAGTTTTAGCATTGTACTATTAGAATGAATAAGGAATTAATTGCTTAATTTATATGAACAAAATAAGGAAGATGATTTCTTATGCTGAAAATTACTTGTATTTGGTCTTTTTTTTTTAATAGTTTATTTCTTTATTGAATCACTGTGGGAAAAGTTACAGAGCTTTCGGGTTTAGGTCTCAGTCATGTGAGTATCAAACACATTTCCCTTTACCAATACTTATTTTTAACCGTGAACCCCAATAGAACCCCACCTCCCACCCCTCCCAATTCCTGTGAGGCAGATGAGTTCTAGTTAATACTCTATCTACTTTGACTAGATACATTGTTTCCATAGAAGATGCACAATTATTGTTTAGAGTTTACGACCCCCCACCCCCAATCAGATATGCTGAAACAGAGTTGCGAAATGATTTGCTTTCTACAGCTTGGTTTAAGAATAAAATGATGTCTGGCAGCGCGGTTTTGGATTTCTGCTGTTTTACTTATTAACCCTGGAAGTATTTCTATTAAAAGTTAGATAGTTAAGAGATTGGTTTCTGTGCCCTGGAGTCATGGCCGTGCCAGAGAGCCGCTCGTGGGGGGCAGCTGGTGACCTCGGTCGGGCGTGAAGGACGGCCCAGAACGCCCCCCTTCCCATGAGGCCCCCGCTGCCCCCCGCCCCCGGCTCAGACCTGCTGTCCACAAGGCTCCCGTGCAGCCGCCATCTTTCTTTCCAGAGAGGAGCGGGCGAGCGGGACAACACCCTTTCCCCTCTGGGCAGGCTTGGTGGTGCGGTTTAACACATAGTCCATTTGCTTCTCTGCTCCAAGCGGCTGGCTCTCTGTGCTAAGTCCTTGTGCCTCCGGGGCCGTGGCCGTGCCGGAGAGCTGCTCGTGGGGGGCAGCTGGTGACCTCGGTCGGGCGTGAAGGACGGCCCAGAACGCCCCCCTTCCCATGAGGCCCCTGCCGCCCCCCGCCCCAGGCTCAATCCTGCTGTCCACAAGGCTCCCGTGCGGCCGCCATCTTTCTTTCCAGAGCTACTTGTATTTGGTCTTATATAAAAACAATGAAAAAAATGAACATTTGATATTAGATCTAATTCTGAACCAAAAATTATCAATAAGTTAATGATGAAATATTTATTGAGTGACCATTATTTACCTGATAGAACTATTTTATATGCGACAAAAGATACAGGTAAGCAACAAGCTTTTTTTTAAATCTCTAGAAACATTAGCTGAAAAAGAAAGGCTATCACACATGAGTAATATAAAACAAATATTATAAAAATTTATAGTACATTATACAGAAGTTGGCTGGAGAGATAGCACAGTGGGTAGGGCGTTTGCCTTGCACACCGCCGACCCAGGTTCGATTCCTCCGCCCCTCTTGGAGAGTCCGGCAAGTTACTGAGAGTATCTCGCCCTCACGGCAAAGCCTGGCAAGCTACCTGTGACGTATTCGATATGCCAAAAACAGTAACAACAAGTCTCATAATGGAGATGTTACTGGGCCTGCTCCAGCAAATTGATGGACAACGGGAGGACAGTGACAGTGACAATACAGAAGTTACATAGCTGAATAAATTTTATGGTATTTTTTTTTCTCTTGGGGATCACACCTGGCTGCACTCAGGACTTTCTCCTAGCTCTGCACTCTGGGATTACTCCTGGTGGTAGTTGAGACTATATGAAGTGTTGTGGATTGAACCCTGGTTGACCATGTTCAAGGTGAGTGCCCTACCCTCTGTGCTATAACTCCAGCCCGGAGTTTTTTCCTTAATATATGTAGGGATCATACCTAGTAGTGTTGGGGGAGTCATGTGGTGTCAGGGGTGAAACTTAGGACCTTCTATATGTAAGGGATATGTAAAGCATATGCTCTATCACTTGAATTATATTCCCAGCCCCAGAATTGAGTATCTTAACTTTATCCAGGATGAATGGCATCACTTAGAGAGCTGAAAACTGGCTCTGTTTTCTGAGAGTGAGACTGAATTTTATCATCTGAAAATTTTCCCTTTGTTCTGAAAAATACTGCCTAGGAATTCCTTTCTTAATCTGTAAAGCAACATCATGCAATACAATCAAAGTGTTAGGTAAGTGAGATGGAGCAAAACATATTGTTTCTAGAGGCGTTCTGGGAAGAGAGAGGATTAGAATCGTTAAGGGAGGAATTATGGAAGAAACAAAATTTGAGATAGGGCTTAAAATTAAACAGGCTAAGGAAAGAAGGGTGATGCAGCAGACATTTTGAGACTTGAAGAAGGAAACTGAAAGGCAATCGAAGTGTTTCACTTCACCAGGTGTAATTAGAGAAAGTGGACAGAGAGTTGGCTGGTGTGAGGACACAGTGAGCAATAGGACGAACCAGGTGTGCAGGTTGTGCAAATGATTTTGAAGAATTGTGGTTTTGAAAAGTGACAGAGACTGCTGTGGATATGTGGTGTCTGAGTACAACTCTCTGGGGGGAAGGAGGGGGTGCTCCATCAGTGAGGGCTCTAGACTTGGGGCTGGCAAAGGGGATTGTTACCCTCTGGAAGTGCCAGAGATACTGAACTCAAGGCAATCACCTGATCTCAAGAGTTGATGCTGGAGCTGAGCTCTGTCCACTAGATAAGAGAGTTTGAGCAGGTGAGCACAAAGAGAGTACAGTGTCAGGTGTGAAGGCCCGTGCAGTAATGTGTGCTTAATACATCTCCCTCTTCCTCCTGCAGGAGTACCTTGCTGAAAGAGACTCTTTCCGGAAACTTCAGTGCACTTTGAAGAAGAAAGGAAAAAGGAACTGAAGGCCTCTGGAAGAGGAGGGGTGACCTCATGGGCTCTGTATGAGTTATTCTGGATTTAAGTTCTAGCACCACCTCTTATTGTGTGGTCAGCGTAAATGACTTCATGTCCAGAGAGCCTAATTCTCAGTTTCTGCATGCTGTGATGTGGATAGCAGAGTCATACATCTGCATAAGGTATAAACATTAAAGCAGATGAAGTCTGGAAGAGGCTTAGGAAAGTGCTTGATTTATAGTAGGTAAGAAAGTATGTTCGTTTTAAGATGCTGTTGTCATCTAGGCATAGGGTGTGGGCAGTGGAAAGAGAAGAGGCATATCTAAATAACATTTCAAATAAGGCGTTGGCAACAACACAGGAAGACAATAACATTGGGAGAAGCCGATACAGGAAAGAAAATATAGAAGGTGAAGTGTTTGGATGGAATAATGAGGTTGACTTTTGACAGACAGACTTTTGTCCACAGTCTATCTCTGGAGAGAAAAATGGAAATTAATAATTTAAGAATAAATATTTGGAACTGTTTGATGTGGACAACACACAAGACTAAATTTATAGGACAAAGACCAAAATAAAGAGGTGGAGAAGGAAAGGGTGCAAAGGAGATATATGACAAGGGCAATCAGAAAAGAGAGTAGTCAAATTTTCAAATGTTGAGAGACAGGATTGACAAAACTGTTGCTGTAATTTTTGGGACCACACCCAGAGGTTCTCAGGGGCTACTCCTGGCTCTATGCTCAGGGGCTCTGCTTGGTGGGGCTTGGGTGTCCATATGCAGTTCTGGGGATTAAGCCAGTATTGTGGCCACAGCCACATGCTATGCAAGTACTTTATTACTTGTACTATGGGATGAACTATGCAAGTACATCTCATAAACTTAATTTTAAAAGTGTTTTTATTTATTTTTCCCCAAGTTTTTAATTTTAGGCATCATAGTTTATAGTATTGTTAACAATAGGGTTTCATGCATAACTAACACAAAAAGATTGGATTTGAAACATGGCAGAAAGTGCTGCAGACCAGTCTGAATACTGCTCTGGTGGGAAGGATGGGAAATGGGTGACTTGAACAATGAGGGTTCCAAAACAGGGCTCAGGAAAGGGAATCCTTGTCAGGAGACAGTGAAATCAAGGTAACTGACTAAGCTCAGAGCCAATGCTGAAGATGAACTCAGTCTCCTGGAGAAGAGTCTGAGCAGGCTAACACGTCTGAGAAGTCAGGGTCTGGAAGCGCAAAACCATCCATTAAGAAATTCAAGAGAATATCAAAGATTTGGACACAATTTCATGAGCTCATTTTATTGGGTAAAGCCAGTTCAGTCCCGGCACTGAAACACTTTAAAAAGATTATCGATTTTCCTCTCTAACAGCAGTTTCTTTAAACTAGAAAGGGCAGAAGACAACCAAAAGAGGACTTTTTCATGCCTGAAATACAGAGTGAGTATACAGTGTGCTGTTTCCAGGATCAGTAGGACTTCA
Organism: Sorex fumeus; assembly: GCF_029834395.1. Taxonomy (NCBI): domain Eukaryota; kingdom Metazoa; phylum Chordata; class Mammalia; order Eulipotyphla; family Soricidae; genus Sorex; species Sorex fumeus. The sequence goes on from NW_026606070.1 coordinate 28,259,639, forward strand.
AAACAGAAGAGAAAAAAAGAAAATAAAAGAAAGGGAACAAAATAAAAAGAGGAGAAAGGCTATTGCTTAGATCATACATTTCAAGTCTGGAAGAAGAAGGACTGAATACTTTGGGGACAGAGGTGGTGACAGAGAGACATTCTAGATGGAATCTAAAGTAGAAGATCTTAACCCAGAGCCCACAAACTGGCTCACATTATGAGTCTCCGAAAATTATGTGCAAAAAATGGTGGGTTTGCTCATTTCTACTTCTTTGACTCTAAACAAGCCCGTTTCCACTGGTTTAGGCCGCAGCTTTGGGAAGAGGAATGGACTATAGAAGCCTCTCGAGAGCCAGAGGGATAGCACAAGGGTTAGGATGCATGCCATATGCCCCAACCCAAGCAACGTGTAGCCCTACTGGCTCCTGAGCACCCCTGAGTGTTGTTCTGACAGTCCCAGCACCTTATTCTTGAGCCTAAGCATTGAATGTCTGCCCGAGTTGTCCAGAATTGCTGGGAGTGGCCCCCGTATGGTCTGAGCATCCACTGGGAGCTGCCCCGCAGAAGTCATTAGTTTGTGTCGAGTTGGAGACACAGTTGGTTCAGTCAGACTTAGTAAGGACAAGAACTCAGAATCATTTTTCCTTATAGGAAGTAGTTGTGTATGTGTAGGCCAGAAGCTCCCAAACTGTTTGGTCTATCACCCACTTTCCATGAAAAATTTACTCTGGACCCTACCAGAAAACTTCTTTCTTTAAGTGAACAAACAGAAAGTTCCCCAAGGCTACTATTTGCACCCAAGACTACTACTGTCCGTGCTCTCCAAATTCCCCTATAGCTCTAGTGCCTCCCAGCGTGGGGGAGGTATTACCCACTTTGGGATACAAGACTCCAAACAAAGGTTCCATCTGAGAGCCAGGGTTCGGTTTTTATTTTTTGTTTTTTTTTTTTTTTTTTGCTTTTTGGGTCACACCAGCAATGCACAGGGGTTACTCATGGCTCATGCACTCAGGAATTACTCCTGGTGGTGCTCGGGGGATGATATGGGATGCTAGGATTCGAACCTGGGTCAAATGCATGCCAGGCAAATGCCCTACCCACTGTGCTATTGCTCCAGCCCTGAGCCAGGGTTCTATGCTTTGTTTGGTTAGCTGTCTCATTTGCTACTGATTGGGTGGAACTGGATAACTTTGGAGAGATGGAAAGAAACAACTGACTACTGCATTGAAGGAAATTCCACTACCTCATCTAGAGGTTATAATCAGCTAATATGATTATAGATCTACACATTCAGTTTCATTAATTTGATAAATATTCAAGGGCCTCATTTGGACAAAGTGCTATGATAGACATTGAAAAATTTATTCTCATTTGGCACCAAATCACTTTCACTGATATTACTGGAAGTCAGGACCTTTAGCAAAAAACTCAGTGCTGCCAATGAGCCATAGATAGGACAAATAGAAATATGATTATCTGTCAGAAACACTTTCTGAAGGTCACCTGATTTGTAAAGGGCAGTGGGAGTTACCGTAATGACGAATTGTGTTATAGGAGTTTGAGAACATATGTATACAAAAGCATGAACTACTCAAGACTTTTGAGTCCTTGTGGGCTGGAGCGATAGCACAGCGGGTAGGGCGTTCGCCTTACAAGCGGCCAACATGGCCGACCCGAGTTCGATTCCTCCGCCCCTCTCAGAGAGCCCAGCAAGCTACCGAGAGTATTCGATATGCCAAACACAGTAAAACAAAGTCTCCAATGGAGACGTTACTGGGCCCGCTCGAGCAAATCGACGATCAACGAGAGGGCCTTTATGGGGTTTTATGGTTATTTCGATTTGTTGGCATTATGTATGAGGGTCAGTAAGTGGTAGCATGCACTAGGGACTGGAGTTTCTGAAGAGCGTAAAAGTCTAGGCTGTCTAAAACGAGAGAGAAAGAGAAAGAGTGAGAGAAGAGGATGCCTGTCATACAAGCAGGCTGGGTTGGGGTGTGGCTTGAAGGGGTGGGAGGGAAGCTGGGGACACTGATGCTGGGAAATTACACTGGTGGAGGAATGGGTGTTGGAACATTCGATGACCGAAACACAATTATGAACAATTTTGTAATGCTCTATCTCATGGTGATTCAATAAAAAAATTAAAAAATAAAAAAAATGCTAGGCTATTACTCACTTACTGTGAGCAAGCATTAGGGACTCCATAATGTTCCTCAAATGTATACTTCTTATAACCTCTCCTTTCCCCTTGGTCTTTGCTCTGTGCTTCAGTCCTAAGAGATTTTCTCATGGTCTGTGTATTTAATCTTGAACCAGGTCCAATAACAGAAGGAAGGGAGGGTGCAGAGAAGAGAAAACAACAGGCCCTCTGCGAACACTCTTTGAGCTTATCATGCACAAGGACTCCTCTTTTCCTTGGAGAAGAGTCAACAACAAGCCCTCTGGAAAGACTCTTGAAGACCAGTTATCATATAGACCCTGGAAAAGAATACTTGTTTGACCTTGCTACAGGAAGAGATCATCTTCCTTCAAGGATCCATTAATCACTGACAGTGGCCCAGATAACCTCAGAACAAAACTCCCTTCTCTTCTGATCCTAAGCCATTAATTTCTTCCAACTTCCTGTTCCAATCAACGTTATATAAATCCCTTGCTTCAATCTGAGAGACCATTTTATGGTTTTACTTGTTTGTTTTTTTTTTTTTTTTGAGGAAAAGAAGTCTAGCATCCTCTTATTTTGCTAGTCCCTGAATAAGTCTCTTGCTAGTCTCTTCCCCACCCCTGTCTACCTACCATCCACCCTTGTTTTTCAAGTCATGGGCCGTGTAGGGTGAACATCCAAACTTGGGTTCAGTAATGAATTAAAAAGTTCAAAAGTGACTTTGAAAGATATGGAGGGGGAGGGAGGCAAAGGAAAGAGGGAATTGCCACTGAAGGACTTTAAGTACACAGGCTGAACTTAAAAATTTTAAGTTTCCTTGGTTAGTTCTGTGAAGAAAAGGGGGAAGAAAAAAGGAGAAGAGAATCAGGCTAAAAATGGTAGAATCGCCTTTCCGTTGGTGACGACCTCCCAACAAGAACATGCCTCTCGCCAAAGACCTCCTTCACCCCTCACCGGAGGAGGAGAAGCAGAAGCACAAGATGAAGCGGCTGGTGCAGAGCCCCAACTCCTACTTCATGGACATCAAGTGCCGAGGATGCTATCAGATCACCACCATCTTCAGCCATGCACAGACTGTGGTTTTGTGTGTGGACTGCTCCACTGTCCTCTGCCAGCCTACAGGAGGGAAAGCCAGGCTTACAGAAGGATACTCCTTCAGACGGAAGCAGCACTAAAAGCTCCCTAAATCAGATGAACGGGAAATCAACCCAATAAACATATTTTGGATAAAAAAATGATAGAATCTTGGACATTTAAGAGGGGGTGTGGAAGTTCAGTAACTTTGTCCACCAAAACATAAACATTTACACTGTTATGACATTTCACCTCAACTACAGCAGTAATAATATGAAAATTAGTCTCTATTGGTGATGTTAATACTCTCTGTCGCACTAATGCTAAACAGAGAAGATAAGTATGCGCTCTAAAAAGTGGCCTTTGGAGCCACAGATACATCACAGAGACAGTGCAGTCTCCTTCATTTGGCAAAATAGCCTCCTCTGGAGCCAGAGAGGCTCCAAGAATTGCCTTCAGCCAAGAGCCAAAGAAGCCTTCTCAGGCTGGAGTGGACCCAACCCTGAATTTCCACATTTAGGCTCGGCTGCCAGATCAAATTAAATGGCCATATCCACATTAATGCAGTGGCAAGGCAGAAACTTCTCACATTGTCTTAAAACCAAAAAGTGTTTGTAATGTCAGTGTTGGTTTCAGACATTTCAAGGCATCATTGTAAATACCATTTAGTAATATCTACAGACCCAGGGAACTTCAGAATAAATCTGCTCCAGTTTGGTTATCTGAGTTCACATTTTCAGAATTATGGTCTTAACTTTATGTCAACCACTTATTTTTACTTTCAATTCCAAAATAATTATTTTTTATAGATAGCTATCTCATTACCATAGTGAAAGAGTCAGTATCAGGCCAGGAAGATCTCACAGGGGTTAGGGCAGCTGTACCCCTACCTGGGCTTGATCACTGGCATCACATGGTCCCTCAAGTATCACTGGTGTGAGCCCGGAGGCCCCTTAGGACTCCCGGGTGGGGCTTAGAGGTCCTGGCACTGCGAAGCCTGAGCAGTATCACATCATCCAGACTTAGGAACTGAACTGAAGGAGCCCCACCTCCCAACCAAGAAAAAGCTAAAAGAGAATCAGTATTACTCATGGGTGAGACTGAGTGGAAAAATAATTGGCCAATTGGAAAATATAATCTGGCAGAATAGAAGAAGAGGGAAAAAGCAGCTCCCAAGAAAGCTGCGGTGACATGGTTTAAATAAATAAATGCTATTTTATGGTCTTTTTTGTTTAATTGTTTTCATTTTCAAAATGAAATAATAAGGGAAAATTATCAAGAACTATCAAATATAAAAATTTTGGTAGAAATATTTCATTGTATAACAATGTATTAATGATGTCTTGGGGTGGTTTAAGATTGCTGTTATGAATTTCATTGAACATTTAAAATACTTGTTTTCATTAAAATTTTTATTAAAATTAAAAAATAATTTTCAAATATTATTTTTCTGAGAAAATTTTAAAATAAAATCTACTTAAGGACTCCTTTGAGTATTATAGGTTGAATATTTGTGCTCCCAAAATTTCTATATTAACACCTTTTTTCTTTTCTTTTTGGGTCACACCTGGCAATGCACAGGGGTTGCTCCCGGCTCTGGATTCAGGAATTACCCCTGGCAGTGCTCAGGTGACCTTATGAAATGCTGGGAATCAAACCCAGGTCAGCCATGTGCAAGGCAAAAGCCCTACCTGCTGTGCTATTGCTCCAGCCCCCTATATTGAAATCATAAGTCTCAAAGCGACACTACTTGGGGATGAGGACTCTAGGATGTGTATAGGTCATGAGAGACAAGCGTTCATGAGTGGCATTTGGGTCTTATTAATTCTTCACAGAACCTTTGTTCCCAGCCCCCACTCCACTGCACCAACTCAGGCCATAATGAGAAAATGGTCCATGTTGAAGCAGCCCTGTACCGGAAAATAGGTCAGCTGGTGCTGGCATGTTTCACATTCCAGCTTTCCCAAGCATGAAGAATACATAATTGTTGATTGTAGACCATCCAGTCTACAGCGTTTTCTCCCATGTTCATATACCACCCTGAATGCACCTGATCTCATCTGATCTCGGAAGCTAAGCAGGTCAGGACTGATTAGTGCTTGGATGGGAGATCATGTAGCACTCATTACTAACATTTTTCTTGCAAATTATTTGACAATATAGTTAGATTATCTGATTTACATGGAAGTTTGTTCTGGCATCAAATGTAGACAGGAGAATTTATGCCTATTATCTTCCTAGGTCTATTAATTATTTAGTAATATCTACTTACATTAATGCTATATATAATGCTTTAATATAAATGCTTATTTGTAGCATAGTATATTTTTGCATAAACATTTTAATAAGTGTTTTCTCAGTAAATACACTTTTCTATAAATTTAGAAGTGAATTATTCAATGATTTCAATCATATGTGGAATGAGTTATTAGAGCAAATTGGCAAGAAACAACAAAACTAACTCCTAGAGTCAGGAAAACTATGGTGGCTATAAAAGGAAAGGGGAGCAGATCATAATGGAGTGAGCAAAGGAGTGTGTGTTGTGTGTGTGTGTAGGGAAGACACTGAAATGTTGGTGATGAAAAAAAGGACATTTCCACAAAGAAAGGAGTAAACCCCTGACCAATGAGAGGTTAATTCAAGTATATCTATATCTATAAAACCTGCCTCTTGTTGCATATGGACTTTAATTCCCTATGATAGTCTTTTCCAAGATAGGAATTAATAGGAAAAAACCAAGTGCAGAGGTAGGTGCTATTACCACCACTTCAGAGATGTCAAAATGGGGATCAAAACTTTGTTCTCTTGCCTCAAATCTCACAGCTGGCGGTTGGGTAGAGCAGCTGCACCAGGTCTTGATCCCAAGACCCCTCACGCCTTTCAACTTCTCTTTAATTTTGCCTAGTGCCTCTCTTCTCTTTCAATCCTTTCAGAATGTTAATTCATCTGCACAAATGACATCCCTTTCTAGAATCATCACATAATAGAGCTCCTTCTTTCCCTTCTTTCTTCCTCAGAAGATGCTCCCCCCCCCCATTTAAATATTTTATTGTAGTTTAGGTAACATGGCTGCAATAATATCAACATTCTTTGGTTTTGGTGTACAAAGTTCTATACCCTCATCACCAATTAATTTAGCCAGACCCTCAACCACTCTCCTTCTTATTAAATTAAAAATTTATATTTTACAGTAGCAGCAATATTATTGTCTTATACTTGCTATACCATGTCCACCACACTTGTCAGAATCCTCCCACTCTTTTCCCAAGGTATCGCTCCTCAATAGCGCCCTCAGATCACTGTCCTAAAGACCACAGGAGATGCTTTGTTGTTGTTTTGGGGTCATGGTAGGCAGTTCTCAGGGCTTATTCCTGGCTCTGCTCAGGGATCACTCCTGGTGGGGCCAGGGAATGTATGTGGTGCCAGGGGTTGAATCTGTATCAGCCATGGAAGGTAAGCACCTTACCCACGCTACTATATCTCTGGTCCAGAAGATACTTCTTTCTAGAAGGTGCCAGTGATTTGGTGTCTCAGCTACACAAAGCTAATCTCAGGAATTTGTCATGAAAACACTGAGGTTAGAGGAGATCACAATGTCAAGAAGCTCTAGCGTGAATCCTTGCAAACTCCAGAAAGTTTATCATTGGGTTTATAATGTCTGAAATTTTTCTTTAAAAAAAACTCTCCGGTAGAACATCAAGATAATCACAAACATCTGGTGGGAGACTTCAGCAAAGGATAAACTTGGAGCAGATAAATAGAATATATATCTAACCTAAAAATATTCTTCTTAGTTTAAAAAATGCAAGGTAGAACTTGACCACTCTGGACCTGTTAAGGATACCAAGAAGAAATCATAATTTTGTGTCTCATGTTTTAAACATGGCTTCATCTGCCTCTAGGATTGTTGTTACCTCTTTGATTCATCCCACTGAGAATTCCTGAGTATCATACAGTCAAAGATTTAAGCTATCACATAACTCCTCAAGTTTATTTTAAATGGTTGTTCTGTATGGATTTGAAATATTCATCGGGGTAATGGTGTTGTACTTGGGGAAGGTGCTCTCAAACTGATGGATGAGATACAGAGGACAGTTAGGAAAAGTTAGTTGTGAGAAGAATGAATATAATTTTTTGGCCAACATTAACGTGGGATAGCAAAATACTGTCTTCTCTTCCTGCTCTCGGGAAAGGCTTTGTTTTTGCTTATTACTTTACAGAATCATTGAATTTTATCAGTAAATGTGATCATCTCCTTGATTTAGTCATTTTCCAGACGAGAACATTGGACCCTAAAGAGTTTACCTTCCCACATTTTGACTATAAATCCTGATTAAAAAGATTCATGCCATGTAATAAGATAGCAGGTGTCTTTGCCCAAAGTGTCTTTCTAGAAAATGAGGATACCAGAAAAAAAATCTATTTAATTTTTGTCTCTTAGGAGACATTTTTCCAAGCAAGACAGGGCAATTTTGGTTTATCTCTATTATTGGAGAAAGGCCTCAGTTTACATTTGTTAAATTACACACACACACACACACACACACACACACATACACGCTAAATATATGATTTTGATTTAATTTTATATTTTTCTTGAAAATACTTGGATACTAAGACTGCAATGAGTAATAAACTTTATAAAGTAGATCAACAATAAGTATAAAATTAAATATTAATTTTGGAATAAGAATCTTCTCTAAGATAGTAAGCTAAAATAATTTATGACATACTAACTTGTCAGTTGGGGTATGATACATTTTCTAAAATTGATTTATTTAACTTTTTGTCATAATTTCATTTCTTTTTCCTAAACCAATGAAACACTTCCCCTTTCTAATATGCCAATGGCTCTCTGTATTTATAGAGGAAACTGTGCTGGTAAAGTGTCGATAATTGTTACTACTTGTGTAATTGAGTATTACTATGCTTATAAGAAATGATATAATTTAAAGAAATTTTTAGCACTTTAATGATATGCAACTTCCCTTGATGTATTCCCTCTTGGCACCTTCAGAAAGGCCTTCTAAGACAATTATCAGATGGAATTGTAACAAGTTGTTTTCTGAAGTGCTGAGTGGTCTGCTTTTGAAAGGAAAGTTAACAATGAACACTTAAAGGTTCCAAGTTCTTTCTTCCTCAATTCCTGAAAAGTATTTAAGGACATGGTTTGGGAAGGGAATTCAATAATGGCATGCACTTTTCTGAGTAAACCGAGCTGAACAGATCCAGATTAGGCAAATTAAAATTAAGCATGAAAGGCTACTCCTATCTCAGAAATTTTAAAAACATGAGAAAAAATTATTTTAGTTAGAAAATGCTGTCTTATTTTTGCACTCCTTTCTTCATAAATTAATTTTTACTATTGAAACACTGTTCCTATGAGTACACATTGCACAAGAGAAAGCAAGAACTTTAAAAAGATCATTTCTCTCTTCAAAATAAACCACCCAGAAGTCTGCAAAAGTAAAAGCAAACGAACAAACGAACCCCCCCAAATCCTTGGTAGCATGAAAAGACAGAAACCTAGATGGCCAGGCTGGTTGAAATGGAGCTATATAACTCAATTCTCCAAGATATTAAAATAAATATTTATTGGCCTTTGCTGAAAATTTAAAAATATACTCTTCAACTATAAAACTGCATGTCATGCAAGTGAATTAAATAAAAGATGGGAAACAAAATAATCAAATCAGTAGAAGTACACACCCATTTCCCCTTCTGAACAATTAGCTGAAATACTCTAAGTTTATTTATTTATTTTTGTCTTCCGCTTTGGCATCTAACAGAAAATTATGTAGAATTAAAATCCTTACACTTGTCATAATTATGCTTAATTACAAGAAAATGTGGTGCATTATTAGGTAGGAAAATAAATACCTCCCAAATCCCTCTCTCACCCAAGCAGCAGTGAAGTTGTTTACTTTGGGAAAGGGTAACAAAAAGATTACCTGACACACAGAGGTAGTACCTGTCCTGGACCGAGAACTCTATTTCAATGAACTCGTACAGATTCTGCGAGAGAGGCTTAAACAATTTCTTCTCCAAGTCCTCCTTTACCAATGATGACATTGCCTCCAGTTCCACTTGGCTGGCTCTCTTGACTCAAGTCCTCTCTTGCCGTTTGCTCACTAAATTTTGGTTTGGGCTATGCAGCTCCTGATTGAGTCCTGCTCACCCCCCAGCCCTCACCTGCTTAACTTGTCAGTCCTAGGCAGAGCCAGGCTGCCAAGAGCGCTCAGCGGCGGCCAGACCCCGCTCACTGTAGGATGTGGCAGAGGCGGGCGCAGACCGAGCACAGCAGCAGGACCAGCCTCACCGTCACTTTTCAGCATCCAGGCTCAAGCAGGCTGCTCGCTGAAGCCCTCCCGAGGCTCGTTGATGGGGAGCCGGTTTCTGAACACCAGCAAATCGACTTGTGGAGTCCCCTGGTTATTCTCTAGTAGCTTTGCCCTCCCACTTCACTCTGCAGATGGAGACCACGACTTCTGCTTGATTCCATTACATAAATCAGCTGTCTGGCGCTATTGATTGAAATCATCTTCCATTAAGAACTTCACTATCATCCGCAAGAGAAAAAGCATCAAGGCAAACACTCTTGACACTTCCAACAAGTCTTCTTGCCCCTCCTGCAAATCACTCAGATCTTTGCTTCCTGACAAGCAGCACTGAACTTGGGTTCAACTTCTTCTTCCTCTTTTTTTTTTCTAAAAGGGTCAACTTTGATACTGAACTTTGATACTGGATTCAACGTCTTCCTTCCTTTTTTTTCTAAAAGGGTCAACTTTGATGTTGTTTATTTCTCTACACAAACACACACAAAAAATCTACCAATCCAAATCATTATATTTTTGCCCAGAGAAGGTGAATTTCCTATTCTTAAGGAGTTTGTGATCTAAAAAAGGGGAATATACCAAATAATCAAGCAAATCAATGAACAATGGGAGGACAGTGGTATAGTGCTACAGTTCAAAAATGGTAAATGGCACAAAGGAGAAGGGAAGATGTACTTGGGAATGTCAGAGAAAGTGATGAAAGAAGATCTAGAGTTTGAAGAAGAATTAAAGAAAAGTGTCCTGGTGGATGAAAGAGCGCATCACAGTGAGCCAAAGCTGGTTCAGGAAAGGAAATGATTCCGTGTCCCCTGTGGTTCTTGTGAAGACAGAGAGGGTCCAGACCGTGAAGAACCTTGGATGTTACTTTAATCTTTTTGGTTTTATTCCACAGTCAGTGAAGATTTGGAGACACGCAGCAAGTATTTTTCAAGGGTTGACACTGTCGTGCTCTGTTTAGAACTGGGAATTCAGCAGTGGGAAGAAATTAAGTCAATTTCTGGTTCTTGTGGAACTTAGTGGGGTAGATATGAGAAAGTAGTCCACTTGGGGTGCACTCAGCTACAAGGAACATGGCACAGAACTGTAAGTAGGAGAGTCTTCAGTCATCTCATAATAGAATTCTTCAAATAGTCCACCCCAAGGGCACATGAGGCTTCTAAGTACTGTCTGTTCTGATCTCAGATGCCAGCCTTTGTCCTCAGGTCGCTACTGTTTAGCCATAAGAACTGGGAGTAGGGGTTGGCAGGAGCTTAGGAGTGGTGATAGTGGTAATTCTTCTTAATTTCTCTTTTTGTTAGGAGAAAATCTCTCTCTCTCTCTCCTTTTTTTGTGGGGGTTGAATCACACCTGGAAATGTTCAGAGCTTACTTCTGACTCTGTGCTAAGCATTCCCTCCCAGCAGCACTCAGGAGACGATATGTGGTGCTGGATATCAAACTGAAGTTATCTGCAAACAAGGCAAGTGCCTTAGCCTTTGTACTATATCTCTGGCACACAAGGAGCAAAATATTTTAGAAACCAGACAGTTGACTTCCCTTTACAACATGGTGTTCATAAGGAGGACAACAGGAAAACAAGTATTCACCATATTCTGATGCTATCATGGCAAGGGAACTTTCTACCAAGGAATAAGGGGATGAAAATGACTATAAGTAGCCAACCAAGAGTGTATTTCTTTTTTAAAAATTTTTATTAGTGAAACACCATGAGGTACAGTTATAGACTTATAAATTTCTGTGCTTGGGTTTCAGTTATACAATGATCAAGTACCCATCCCTCCACCAGTGCCCATCCTCCACCACCACGGATCCCAGCATCCCTCCCACCCCCCATCCCACTCGTCCCATCCTGCCTCTGTGGCAGGGCATTCCCCCTTGTTCTCTCTCCCAAGAGGGTATTTCATGGCTATACTTGAGAAAATTAATGACAGGTCTTTGGCTAGACTGAATTGGTGGGGCATTTGCCTTTCTGGGTCTCAGTTTCCTCCTCTAAAGAATGGCTTCGGGATCTTATCCTACTTTAATATTTTCCTGCTTTTATTCCGGAAATCCATTAAAATAATTTTGAAAAGAGAACTTGAAAACCAGCACTCTCCTTTCGAATATTTAAGTGGAAAAGAAGGCATAAATACATGATATATCTTTAAAAATACAATCAAGAAGCCAGGGCACCTAATTGGATGTCAGATTGGAAGGTGGTATCAATTTCACACCACGACTTTCCACCTCTATGAGAAATTGAACTTACATAAAAGAAGGCATGTTTTCAGAGAGAAATCATTTTAAAGTCTTCATGTAAAGGTCACCCTAACTAAAACCCAAGGATAGTACCTTGAGTAAAACAGGTTGGGTCTTTTTAGAATAAACTAGGGCAGCAAAAGCACCCCATACAAGAATGGAATAGATGATGAAGCAGCAAACTGCATCCAGGAATGGAAAAAATAAAGCAATTTAGGGTCTTTCAGAAGTAGAGGCAAAAATAGAATAGGAAATTACCAGGACTTTATACTTTAAGATTGCCAGCTGATTGGCTCTGTGAAATATCCCAGTCTCTGCTCTTAATGTACCCATTGAATTTTGATTAAGGACTAACTGTCCTTAATGTCTCTGTCAAGAGAAGAGGAAAAAACCTATCAACATGATTTATGCTAGGTTCTAAGTATTGGTCTTTGAAATATGAATTGTTCAATTCAATATTCTAGTAATACTGAAAGCTTTTTTCAATCTTGCTACACCTACAGGTCAGCATCTGTCCTGCATACCAGGCCATGAACCTGCCGTGTCCAACGTGGGGCCGAGCCAGGGGAAGGCCGTCAGGATGAAAGCAACACTCGAGACACACAGGGCTCCGCCATGCAGGAGATGGTGAAGGATCTCTCTTTATCGTTTCACACCACAGGTATTTATCTCCCCTCCAAGTCAGGCAGGAAAGGGGAAGAGGCAAGCAGGGGCGTGGGGTGAGTCACGTACTGTCAGTCGGCTGATTGCCCCCAAGCCCTCGTAACCTTTACATGTGTCTCAATGTAGTGGCTGCCACATCAGTTTTAGACATAACCATAGAGGACGTGCTAAACCGAGGGTGTGCTCTAGATAAACATTTACAAGCTGGGACGTTTCCCAGAACTGAGGCCGTACTGTTGATACCAGAAAGTTGCCCATAACGTGAGTGTGGGGGAGGCAGCAGATCAGGCATCCATTTTGTGCCAGGAGGCAACATGAACCGACAGTTCTAATCAAAGTGTAGGCCAGTGGCTTCAGCCTTTCTACATCTGTAGGCTGGCACTGGTCCATGGACTGGCTGTTGGAGTGCATTGATTTAGAGGTTGTCGCACTTTTATCTATAAGGAAAGAGAATATTCTATGAAAGCAAGGTAACCCTTCTTATAGTCAATCAAGGAGTTGGTGCAATTCTGTCCCAAGTTTATCGTGGTAACTATGTCTGTAGCAATAAAATGTTACAAGTCCTTCCTTAGTAAGTCTGGTTTAGGAAAATTTTGTGAGTGTGTGCAATAGACTGAGGGTTTTGTCCCTCTTCAAATTCATCTGTTGAAACCCTACCCCTGAAAGGGATGAGATGTTTCAGCGAGTTGGAGTTGACCAGGTCATGGGGACTGTAATGATCTCACAAATGGTACAGGCATCCTTAAAAAAGAGGTCCCAGAGAACTCTCTCACATCTTTTGTGAAGAGGACACAGCAAGAAGAATCAGGAAACCAAGTCTCACCATACATCAAATCTATCAGTGCTTTGCTCTTGAACTTTGTAGCCTTCAGAACTATGACAAAGAAATGCTTAAGAAGTTTACATGAACTCTATTGCATTGTTCACGTGATCCAGATGGACACTGTACCCAGATTTACACTGTGTGCATGCACCACTAAAGTATGAAAGGATGTGCTTTACAAGGTGTTTTCCCCCACCCTCTTCCATCAGTTTCTTTCTTGGCATGTAAATCACACACACTCCCTAAACTCTGACTAACGTAAGAGTTATTAGAGACCAACAGCTCTGTCCCTGGAAGGAAAAGAAGCACAAGTCCTTTCTTCTGTGACCATTCTCCCTGATAGCTAAGACACTGGCTATCAAACCTTTCAATTTCTCACTAATATTGCATAATCCCTCACTGCTGGTGTCAGTATTCCCATTGGGAGAGGGCTTTTCTGCCTCGTCCCAGTGTACTGCACATTTTTCTTGCTTGACATATTTTAATGTCATTTTGATTTGTCTTTGGATCACATCAGAATTACCGTGGCTTTGTGTTTAGGGATAACTTCTGGTGTGGTTCCAGGGTCACATGGGTTGCCAGAGATCAAACCTGAGTCAACCACATGCAAAGCAAGTGATCTATCCACTATACTATCTCTCTGTCCCAGTTTTAGTGTTGTTTTATTGCACTGAGTTTTCAAAGACAGTATCCATTTAAAAGGAAAAGAGAAAAAGAAATATACAAGGATTCTATGAAAAAATATTTTATTGACAAAACATATACACAAATCCATCTTCAGGTGGAATTTCTGCTTTCTACACAATTCTATGAGTATTTAAGAAAAAGTACATAGAAAATGTGTGTCTTTTGTTCTCTGTGATGTACAATAACACCATGGACAAGTTTTTTTCTTGTTCAGTCTTACTTGGTTCCCTGGAATGCATAATTTGTGTTCACAAAAAGGCTACTTTACCCCAAATGATAGTGAAGTAATAAATTTTGCACTCTTTTGGAAGATACATGTATGCATATATTTATAAATATATGTGCTTATATGGGATAAACACATTTTTTCTCTTACTCTCTCTGCCTCTCGCTCCCTTTCCCTCTCCACCCCCCTCTCTTCTTGAAAGGAAAATAAATGAAGTTGCAAGTCTCTATATTTTTATATCTCAGTTAGTTTTTTTTTTCAAAAAAAAAAGGTTTTACTTTTTCCATTTTGGACCTAAGGGGACTTAAACTTAGTATATGTCACATTGCTTGATGTCCAGCTAATAACTGCTAATTCATAGCAAATGCCATCAATCATAAATCGCTTGCGGTGTTGTCAGTGACTGTCAAGGAGCTTTCCACTGGTTAGCTTATTTAATCTTCCCAGCAGGCCTTGAAGAATACTTCTTATTCATATTTTATATATGAGCAGGTTTTACACTGGTTATCAGCCATTTGCTCAATGTAGCATCGTAGTGGAGTCAAATTAGAATGCTGTCTTGCTCTTTAATTTGTGTCCTTAACCACGAGGCGCCACTGCTTTGTTCCAATTTGATCATGAATAGCACTTAAAACTCATTTCTTGGAACTACCTAATCTTTAAAATAAGTATTATTTTTCGTATGTCATATTTTTTCTTTCCAGACACTTTTTTTTTCAGTTTTAGACCTTTCAATTCTGCATGACTACACAAAGAAGCTAATAGTTCGACTAGTAGGATGAGATCCTTTCATGAAAGGAGCTTGCTACGCATCTCCTAAATAAAAGAAAATGCAACTATTATTCTTAAAGAAAATTTTCTTTCTATACTAGCAACCCCAAATGAAACTAGGCATTTTAAGGTCAATGTACAGTATTCAAAGGATATTTAAAGAGCTGGAGAAACAGTTCAGTTGGTAGAGCATTTGCCTTGCATGTATCTGACCTGGGTTTGATCCCCTAAAACCCATTTGCTTCCCTGATCCACTTGAGGAGTAAGCCCTTAGCCCTGCTGGATATGGCTCCAAAACAAAGCAACATAAAAAAAAACAACACGAAAAAGGAAGAAAAGAAAGAAAGGTGACAAAAGATTTATTATTTTCCTTGGCCTAACAGTTTTTCCTTCCTTTTGGTAAAAGAATGCATTTCTAAAAAACATTTTATTTATTTATTTTTTAAAAATTTTATTAGTGAAACGTCATGAGGTACAGTTGTAGACTTACAAATTTTTGTGCTTGGATTTCAATGATACAGTGATCAAATACCCATCTGTTTTTTTTTTAATTGAGGTTGAGGGTAACCTGTGTGTTAGTAGTGTTAATGTTTATTGTATTAAAATTAAAAATATCTGACTATTCACCACCACCAAAGGGTCCAAGACCCTCCATCACTGTCCTTATTTCACTCTGGCCCACTTCTTCCTTCCCCAAACTCTTCTACTACATTGGTAATCTGAGTTTTGTAATCCAAGACCAAGTGTCTGTAATCATTCATGACATATCTCATGCCTTTTTTGTTTCATAGATGTGACATCATAACATATTTGTCCTTGTCTTTCTGACTTACTTCACTTGAAGTGATGTCCTCCGATTCATCTACGTTGCAGCAAACTACATGATTTAATTTAATTTTTTTTTTTGCTTCTTGGGTCACTTCCAGCGATGCTCAGGGCTTACTTCTGGCTCTGCACTCAGGAATCATTCCTGGCAGTACTTGGGGGACCATATGGGATGCTGGGATTGAGCCCTAATTGGCCGTGTGCAAGGCAAACAACCTGCCGGCTGTACTATCGCTCCAGCCCCTTATTATTTAATTTTTAAGGAGCCATTCCACTGTGCATGTATATCACAACTTCTCTATCCAATCATCTGCCATTGGGCATTTGGGTAGTGAGAACAATATAATTTCTTTCTGCCTTATTTATTTATTTTTTTAATCACTGTGAGATGTACACTTACAAAGTTGTTCATGATTAGATTTCAGTCATACAGTATTCCAACACCCATCCTTCCACCAGTGTACATTTCCCAGCACCAGTGTTCCCAGTTTCCCTCTCTCCATCCTCCCTGCCTGCCCCTCCATCTAAGCCTGCCTTTATGGTAGGTACTTTTCTTCTTCTTCGTCTTCTTCTTCTTCTTCTTCTTCTTCTTCTTCTTCTTCTTCTTCTTCTTCTTCTTCTTCTTCTTCTTCTTCTTGTTCTTCTTCTTGTTCTTCTTCTTCTTCTTGTTCTTGTTCTTCTTCTTCTTCTTCTTCTTCTTCTTCTTCTTCTTCTTCTTCTTCTTCTTCTTCTTCTTCTTCTTCTCCTCCTCCTCCTCCTCCTCCTCCTCCTCCTTCTTCCCCCCTCCTCCTCCTCCTCCTCCTTCTTCCCCCCTCCTCCTCCTCCTCTTTCTTCTTACCCTTCCTCTCCTTCTCCTTCTCCTCCTCCTTCTCCTTCTCCTCCTCCTCCTCCTCCTCCTCCTCCTCCTCCTCCTCCTTCTCCTCCTCCTTTTCCTTGTCGTCATCATCGTCGTCGTCGTCGTCGTCCTCCTCCTCCTCCTCCTCCTCCTCCTCTTCCTCCTTCTCCTCCTCCTCCTTCTCCTCCTCCTCCTCCTTCTGGGTATTATGGTTTGCCATATAGGTACTGAGATGTTATTATGTATATATCCCTTTACCTACTTTCAGCACTCAGTTCTTGTCCAGAGTGGACAATATTATTTCTAAAATGGAAATGAAAGTGAGACTGCTCCCCTTTCTATTTGCTTGACCATAGTGCACTCATGAGCACCTGATCCCAGCCTTTACTGAACTCATGAGTTCTCTCTTCCTCTGGTAACAATGATTAGTTAAGAACTAATGACCCAGGAAAGATGACATCTAATTTGTTTGGAGCCTAATTGGGCTCCGAACCCAATTGTCTGCCTTGCTTTATGATCCTAGAGCTGGGCCCTGTAATTATTTTTAATGACCTTCTACTAGACTATTAATGCCAGTAGAGGCAATACGTTGACCTTACAATAGCTATGAGGGAGTTCTGGTGAATTATGATGATTTAGTCAAGGGAAATCTAACTGTGCCCTCAGACCAGGGTCTGACAGGGTCCCCATCAGCATCCACTCAGACCCTCTGGCATCTGTTGAAGCCTATCTACACCCTCCAGTGAGACCAAACTGTCTCTAGGTCTGGCCTTGGCCTGTTTCCTTGTCACCAGGAGGTTCTGGTTCCTGGCTAGCCATGCCCACTTCCTAGAGGTCTGCATCTCATCCATAGTGGGGCTTTGCTTTAGTCCTTTGTCTTTTTAGGCATCGTGGTTTGCAATACTGTGATAGTATCATTCAGCAGCTTATTGACCTGAAGGGACTTCCACTCCCAGCTGATGCTGGAATGCCAGCACCTCACAGGTGCCTATCTTGAGGATTGAAACCAAAAACTCCAGAACTCATTCTCCTACCTTCCTTATCAGCCTCCAAGCTTGGAGTGAGCCACCTGTCCTAATTATTCGAGAGTCAAGTACTAGACCACAAAGGACAGCCCCCAAATCTTGGACTTCACTGAAATCACTCACATTCACCAATCCTAGACCTGCTCTGCCCTACCTTGCCCATTCTCCCCATGCCAACATAATAAAGGCTCTTACCTGTGACTTCCCAGTGCTTCCTTGTCCAACCCCTTTGGTGGCGCATGGCATATCTCTTTGTGGAATAGGTGAATACTGTTGAGTGGCAACCCTCTCCTGATCTGTTGGCCTTCCCGAGGCTTTCATTTTCTATTGCCACACGGTATTTTAAAATAGATACCATATAATGCCTCTTTTGCAGACCACAACACCCAAAAGGAGGAGAGAGAGAACAAAAGGGAATGCCCTGCCACAGAGGTAGGGTGGGATGGGGGGATGGGGGTGGGAGGGATACTGAGATCCATGGTGGTGGAAAATGGGCACTGGTGGAGGGATGGGTATTTGATCATTGTATAATCAAAACCCAAGCACAAAAATTTTGTAAGTCTACAACTGTACCTCATGGTGTTTCACTAATTAAAATTAATAAAAAATAGATACCATAAACATAAGATTGCAAATATCTTTTCTGAATAGATTTTTTCATAACCAAAATCTGGAAGTAACCAAAGAACAGGTGATTGGATAAAGAAACACAATGGAATGTTACTTGACAATAAGAAAAGATGAAATCATGCAATTTGCCATTACATAGATGGAACTGAAGCCTGGAGTGAAGTCAGCCAGAAGGAGAGGGTCAATTCATTGTACTGTCTGGAACAACTGTGTGACTCTCATGTGCTAGGGGATCATTGAGAAATGTCTTAGAGGCTATATATGTTGTTGTGGACTGAATATATAACAGAGTCTCCTCCCTTTGCATTTAATATGTTCAGTTCTCATCTTGTTTGTGATGATACGAGGAGATGGAGCCTTTAGAAGGTGGTTAAATTATAAGTGAAGAGCCCTTGTGAATGGTATTAGTGCTCTTGTAAGAGAGCTAATTCCTTTTTCTTTCCACCATATAAACAATGAAGAATCAATCCTCAACAACCCAGAAAAGGTTTCTCACCACCACCTGACCTTATTGGCAGCCTGATCTCAAGCTTTCAGAGACCAGAACTGTGAGAAAATAAATGTTTGTTGACAAGCCACTCAGTTTAGTGTATTTTATTGTAGCAGCCCAACTGACAAAGACATATGTTTTTGAAACCTTCTCCATTTGCGTAAGAGTATCATGACCTTTACTGAAAACAGATACTTGGATTTGTCTTCAGTATTGATTTACTAAGAGGTGTAGATTTAGAATATCATTACTGCATAAGAAGAGGAGTTGGCAGGTATGAGGAATTTAGTATTATTTTCTTGAGAATGACACATTGTAAATTGATCTGAATGTCTTTTATTTCCCAGAATTTTTACTGGCTGAGTTTATTCTGCAAATACCTCTTCTCTACCTTGGCAATCTCTCAAGAGTTATTGATGAATTATTAAATTATGATGCAAATCCAAATGCCAGAATTAACTATAAAATGGTATATTCATCAGAGTCTAGTCAAGGGACAAAAAACACAATGTTTATCATGACAAAGAAAATTTAATGTAAAAAATTGATGGCTAGGTATAAGGAATTTTTAACTTAAAAGGCAAAAAATCCTCTGTGAATGGAAAACCATATCCTTACCCCCAGGACTGAGGAAACGAAGGAAAGAATTTGAAATGATTACAATTTTAACCCCTAATGGAGAGAACTTGTGAATAAAAATACAAGTATGAGGGTGCTATTTGGATGGGTCTTGGAAAATCTATTGGGGATACTGTTAGCAAAGTATGGCAAAGCACACAGACTTAGACATGTCATGAAAATTTATAGTCACAGATTTCTAGGAGGCAGCCTGGTCCATGTAGGACCATCTAGGCGAGTACCAAGGCAGACAGTTTTCCATTTGATCTACATGAAAGAGATGGAAGGACTTCCTCCCAAGAATATAGGAGCAGTGATCTCTATAGGAAAGGAAAGAAAGGCACAGTAAACAGCTTTGGGTTGCCTAGTTTGAATAACTTCTTTAAGTTGTGGAGTAGAGGGTTAGTAGCCTTAGATATTCAGGTCTAGCTCTGCACAGGGAGCACTAGCTTGGTATATGAGTTTGGTAAAAGAGATGATAGGGATATTGGCTCTAATTGCATCTGTTCCTAGGCAACTTGTTTGCTATCTCTAGGAATTAACTAGCCTGGGCACAGGTAATCCCTGTGGGGTCTTCAAGGGCCCCAAGATGTTAAAACATCATAAAATATACAAAATGCAGTTATGTTTATTGCAGTATAAGCCGATATTGTAGCATAACAGCTGGTACAAGCTAGTATTGTTAAACTCAGAGAGATGTCAACTGCTTTTGGAGCCTTTCTCCTACCTCCAAGATTAGAGCAGGTAGTAAATATTTGGCTTTCAAAGTGAAGCCTATTTCTGGTCCTAATCATTGAACTTACCAATCCAAAGATTCCACACTGTAAGTTGTTGTCTAAGTATTTAAAACATAACATATATACATATATGTACGTTATGTAGACTGTCTGTCAAACAAACACTGTCCTCCGGTTGTTCATCGATTTGCTCGAGCGGGCCCAGTAACGTCTCCATTATGAGACTTGTTGTTACTGTGTTTGGCATATTGAATACATCACGGGTAGTTTGCCAGGCTTTGCCGTGCGGGCGAGATACTCTCCGTAGCTTGCTGGGCTCTGTGAGAAGGGCAGAGGAATTGAACCCAGCTCGGCTGGGCTGGCTGCATGCAAAGCAAATGCCCTATATTCTATCTATCTATCTATCTATCTATCTATCTATCTATCTATCTATCTATCTATCTCCATTCATCTTTACTTTAGGATTTTCTCTTTAGGTTCTAGAATAAACAATGGCTGCTAACAGAATTTGTAAACTCCTTTATAAAAACATTGTTTTTATTAAGGCATTGTGTTTTATGAAATTGTTCATAAAAGAACTGTTTCAGGCATAAAAATTCCAACATTAATCCCACCGCCAATGTCCCCTTCCCTCCACCAGTGTCCTCTCATTCACTTCCAACTCTCAGCCAGCACCCTTGTCAGGCATATAATAAATTTATTTTATATTTCTTACTCCAACAAAACTTAAAGGAGTAGCAAAAGGAATTATCAGATAACAAATTACAAAAAAGCAATTTATGATGATTGGTTGCCTTCCAATTTTAACCTATGTAAGACATTCAAATCATTTAATATAATATGATATAGTGCCTATTCTTATTACACTAATAAGTTTTCAACTCTGGCATCAAAATACATTGTATTGACTTTTATTCTGTACTTGGATCTTATTGTGGTAATTATCATGTCTTCTCTGTCATAAGTTAAACTTCCTTTTTAAATTTGTGCTAATATACTTTAGAGTTTACATAAAATTAGTAAAACATACAAATATAAAATTTAGTAAGAATGAAGAAAATTTAAAGAGGAAAATAGGAATAGGCCTATAAAAGTAAATATGTGTTTTATTTTAAGAAAAAGAGAATACTGGTTTTATGTTAGAAAATATTACATATACTGCTTAAGAGTCTGAATTAATTGGGAAATGATTGCAATAAAATTTTTTTTAGTTGTCTGGGGTTGTAGAGTCAGTATAGTGGTTAGAATGCTTGCCTTGCACTTGGCTGCTGATCCCGATTCAATCCCTGTTATCCCATATGATGCCCTGTGCACTGCCAGGAGTAATTCTTTTTCTTTATTATTTATTTAGATTTTTGTTAGTGAAACACCATGAGGTACAATTGTAGATTTTTGTGCTTGGGTTTCAGTTATACAATGATCGAATACCCATCCCTCCACCAGTGCCCATTCTCCACCACCACTGATCCCAGTATCCCTCCCATCCCCAGTCCCCCCATCCCACCCTGCCTCTGTGGCAGGGCATTCCTCCTTATTCTCTCTCTCACCAGGAGTAATTCTTAAATACAGAGCTAGGAATAACCACTGAGCATCAGCAGGTGTGGGCCCAAAACAAACAAAACAAAACAAAATTCTATAGATGTTAAAAATCCACTGATTAGACTGAACTGGTAAAACTCTTTCAAACCGGAGCAGAAAGTGGAGCCTGTGAGGGGCATTACAATGAGTGACTTCCTCTAGCTCCTCCTCTAAGTAAGTCCCTGACCTCATGTCAGGATCAGAGGATCTCAGACAATATTCATTTTTCTCTTTTGGGGCCACACCCAATAATATTTAGGGGTTATTCTTGGCTGTGCACTCAGCAGCTACTAGTGGCGGTGGTTGAGAGATGAAGTATAGGGTGCCAGGGATGAATCCCATGTCAGCCTCATGCAAGGCCAGTGCCCAACCTGCTGTACTATGCTCACATCCTCTCAGAAAAGTGTTTGACCACTTTTGGTTAAGTTTTCAAAAGGCTAATTTTTTTTTTTTTTTGCTTTTTTGGGTCATACCTGACGATGCTCAGGGATTTCTCCTGGCTCTGCACTCAGGAATCACCCCTGGCAGTGCTTGGAGGACCATATGGGATGCTGGGAATCGAACCTGGGTTGGCCGCATACAAGGCAAATGCCCTACCTGCTGTGCTATCGCTCCAGCCCCCAAAAGGCTAATTTTAAGTACTAAAAGTTTCCGTCCTCGAAGATGTAAGTGACTACAGTATGAGTTGGGTGAGAAAGAGAGAGAGAGTGAAAGAAAGAAAGAAAGAAAGAAAGAAAGAAAGATAGATTGATATAGAGAGTGAGCGAGAGAGAAAGAAAGAGGGAAGGAGGGAGGGAGGGAGGGAGGAAGTAAACTTAAGTGTTCACAGGACTTCTTTCCTGTGGGAATTAATTCAACAACAAGAGTTGAAGGTGGGGAGTAGGAAGAAGGGTCGGAGGCAGAGGTAGAACATCACTGCACCAGAAAATAGGAAAGTCGGGTGGTGCTGGGTCACAAAAGACATCTTCAGAGTTTCCATGTGGAGCCATGTATACTGAAGGGTTTGATGGTGGGATGAATGAAATGATGGTGCCCATTGATTCCTTTCTGAATGCCGACTCTCAAAGTTAACCCCCATTTTGTTTGCTTTTGGATGGCAAATGGGGACTCCATGTCCCAAGTTCTGAGGCAGAGGGTGCCCATGCATCTATAAGACTGGATGTGGTGTTGTAGCAACTGTGCTGGGCATAATGGAGCCTTGTCCACCTCTGGCTTTCCCTTAGGAAGCTTCCGCAGAGATGGGAGGGAGGCAATGGTGACAATGGCCTGAACTTTTAGTGGAGGAAATGTCTGGTGCAAGGAACTAATCTGGGGCAGAAATTTGCATCTGACCTAGATAGCAATAGGGAAAGAATACCCAGATAATGGAAATATTTGTAAATAAAAATGTAAGTATAATAGCTCTTTCTCGTGCTTTCCAAAATTGAAGTTATCCATAGTTAACAGTGGTCTGAAATATTACATATACAGCAAGATATTTTGAGAGAGACCACACTCATACAAGTTTTATTGCAGTATATTATTATATAGTGCTATTTAATGTATTATTGGTCTCTCACTATGTATAACTTATAAAGTTTATAAAGTGCAGGGCTAGGAGTAACCCCTGAGCATCACCAGGTGTGGCCCCCAAACAAACAAAATCAAATCAAATCAAAACAAAATGCACATATATAGGAAAATCTAAAGTAAACTTAAGTTTATGTACTATAGTCATAGCTTCAGGCATTTACTGAAAATTTTAGAACATACACTCAGGAGATAAGTGAGGTCTACTGTAGTGGAGATATGGAAAGTTCCAGAAGAATATGTCAGCCACCTGGATTTTTAGAGCAGGAAAGCAGTAGACATATGCCAACAGAGAATCAGAGAGTAAAGGGACAGTTCTCCTGAGACAGGAACCTACCTGAGTTTCCTCTTCTTTCAGCTGAAGGATGACCTTGGATTGCCTTTTCATCCCTCTGAATCTGTTGTGTTAAGAAATCAGAGAAAATCAAGGCTTATTTTTTTCAGTTCTAAGATATATGTCTAAGAGAGATAGCCTTGCAACAGTAATTTTTATGTCCAGTCTTTTCAGAATTCTCTTTCTATAGATATATCTATAAATAAGAAACTATAGGCAAGAATTTAATTACACACAAAACCTCAAATTTTTTAGTGTGAAATTTGCCCCAAGGGGTCTGACAATAAGTGATTGCTCTGGGAAGTCAGCCAAACTGAATCCTAAATTGGATTTATTTTAGAAAACAAATATAAAATCACATAAAATAACCTAAAATCTATTTCTGGGGTTCAGAAAAATAACTGAATAGGCTGAGTGCATGTTTTACATTCTGAGGGCCAGGGTTCCATCCCTGGTGCTACATGGTTCTCTGAGCATCACTGGAGTGTTACCAGAGCAAAGATCGAGAAGCAGCCCTTCAGCACCACTGGGTGTGGCCCTCAAACCAAAGCAATAATGACAATAACAGGGAGATAGGTGGACCACATCTGATGGTGCTCAGGGAGTACTCCTGGTTTTGGGCTCAGGAATTATCCTGGAAGTGCTTAGGGATCCATTTGTGTCATTGGGAATTAAACCTGGGTCCACCATGTGCAGAGCACTGTACTATCTTTCTGGCCCAATAACAATAATTGGAAAAATAAAGCCCATCATTGGGTATCATCAAATATAGGCTCTGGATTCCAGGTAAGTTGGTTTGAGTGCCACTGTTATTGTAGACCAGTTGCATGAACTGGGGTCTCTTGACCATCTTCCCTTGTAGGTCTATGAGCTCCTGCACAGAAAACGCCTGCCATAAGCTTACACTCAAAGGCCCACAAGGAGAGATTAGAGAGATAGTATAGGGGTGAAGGTACTGACCTTGCATGCAGCTGACCCAGTTCAGTTTGATTCCCAGCATAGCATATGGTCCCTAAGCACTAGCAGGAGTGATCCATGAGCACAGAGTTAGTACTAAGTCCTGAGCACTGTTAGGTGTGATCCCCAAACAAACAAGTAAAAAATTCATTTCCTTAGGATTTATGTGAATGTTAACACTCCATCATTCCATACTCAGCTTCATTATTGATTGATTATAAATGCTTAATGAGTATTTATTATATGTGTAGTTATGTGCCCTGGGGGAGCACACAACCTAGTTAAGATTGTCATGTAAGATTATGCACCATCCACAATAATCTACAAGGTTGTGATAGAAAGTGATATCTTAAAAGTATAATAAATAGTATTTAAATTCTAAGATTGATGTTAAACACATTATTCTGGGAAAAAGCACTTTGTCAGTGTTGGAGAATATACTTATGACAGGGCCTTAAAATTTTTTAATAGATGCCCATTAGTATATATTAAAGATATAACTAATGGAGTGTTATTGGAAGCAGCGCCAGATAGGTTTTATTCTAATGTCTGAAGCATAGTAAATTATATATCATGGCTCAGTCTAACTGTTCTTTCTAATGATATTATATTTCTAATGAAAAACATATTTAGATTGATATTAAATGGTGCCTTGAGTTTAACTGAAATGGAATTTGTGTTGTCAAGATAACCATGGTTAGGGTCATAGATTTAGGACAAAATACTCCCTACAAGAAATGAACGATCAATAGCAATGATGCATTTAGAGATCTAGGAAACAACATTGAGTACAGTATTCAAAAATTATGTTCATATTGTATTTTTATGATTAGAATTATGAAAGGCTGGAGCTATAGTACAGTGGGTAGGGCGTTTGCCTTGCACGCAGCTGACCCGGCTTTGATTCCTCCATCCTTCTTGGAGAGCGTAGCAAGCTACCAAGAGTATCCCGCCTGCACGGCAGAGCTTGGCAAGCTCCCTGTGGCATATTCGATATACCAGAAACAGTAACAACAAGTCTCACAATGGTGATGTTACTGGTGCCTGCTCAAACAAATTGATGAAAAATGGGAGGACAGTGCTAAAGTGCTACAGAATTATGAAAATAGAGGAAAAATTTAGGAAAAGTGTGGTTCTTTAAAAAAATGTGTTGGGGCCAGAGAGGGAAAGTGGAATTGGAACACATGTACTCCAAGTGGAGGCTGAACTTCATGCGGCTCTCTGAGCACCATTAGGAGTGACCTCTGAACACAGGAATAGACCACCAGCACAGCTGGGTAATGTCCCCAACCTATGAACAAAAAATAAAAGTATGTTTGGAGCCAGGAGCTAAGGATTTATGGAAGGCCCTAAGTTTGATTGCTGGTATCACATAGCACTTCCATCCTCCAGTTTTATGGTTGCAACATTGGAGGACCCCAAATACTGCCAGGGTGGTCCTGGTACCAAAGGTCATGAGCAGCACCACATTGCTAGTCCTAGCATTGAATAACCCAGACTATTGGTCCAGGACTACCGAGAGTGAGCTCCAAGCTCCCTGAGCACTGTTTGGGTGGCCCTCCTTTAAAAAAAAAAAAACACAGTTTTGGATCAGAAAAAAAAGGTAACTAGACAAAATGAAAAAAAAAATTGTTGTATTAGGCACTTAAAAAATTAAGAAAAGTAATTTAAGAAGCTTAAGACAGAACTCCAAGAAGTTTGTTTTAGGATATTTGGGAAGAAACGATCATGTTTAACCAACTCTGCTGGGTTACGGTTACATAAGATCAGGTTTGAGTAAGGTCTAAGGTTAGGTTTGTGACGGTGTTAAGTATTATGTTTTTCTGTGGTCATAGGTTAAAGTGGAAGTTAAGTACATTATGTTTGTTAAATTCAGGCTAAAGTGTAGGTTTTAACACTGGCTAATTTCAGCCCAAGTACAGGCCAGGGTTAGTATACATACAATTAGAGCTAGGGTTAGTGTTAGAGATTTTGTAGGGGTTATCCATTACTTGTTCCTGTTCTTAACAACCAGACATGCAATTTAAATGTATATGGAAATAGTTAAATTTAGCCTAAATGGTAGTTTTTGGCACTGGCTAAGGTGAAGCTGAGCAAAAATTAGGGGTAGTGTTAGGATTAGGATTAGGGTTAGAGTTTGTTTAGGGGTTATCTATTAAGTTTTGCTATGTTTAAAGTTTAAAAACTTAAGTTAAATATTGGTGATATTGTATTTTGGCTAATTGGGAAGTTTAGGGTTAGGCATGGTCTTGGTTATCAAAAGGTCAGTGTTAGTCTTAAAATTTAGGTAGCACTGCAGCACTGTAAGTACTGTCCTCCTGTTGTTTCCTCCTGTTGTTCATTGATGTGCTTGTGTGGGCACCAGTAATGTCTCCATTTGGAGACTTGTTGTTACTGTTTTTGCCATATCCAATTCATCATGGAGAGCTTGCCAGTCTTTGTCGTGCAGGTGGGATACTCTTGATAGCTTGCTGGGCTCTCCGAGAGGGGCAGAGGAATGGAAACTTGGTTGGTTGCGTGCAAGCCCTACCAGCTGTGCTATATTATAGTTAAGTTTGTGAAGGTGTTAGGTGTTAGGTTTTTAAGCATTAATATATACAAATACAAATTTACTATAGGGCAATTGCTAAATTTAGGCTTAATCACTTAATCACTTAACTTCCCGTTAGTCGTCGATTTGCTCGAGCGGGCGCCAGTAACGTCTCCATTTGTCCCTGTCGCGTGCTAGTGTAGCCCAATGGCATCTGTTCGCTCCAGGAACATGAAGGGCCTCAAACCGATCGTTCATGATCTTGACGAAGAAGTCTGACCATCTAGTAGGTGGGCGGCCACGCGGTCTTTTGACATCCTGTGGAATCCAGTCGGTAACAGCTCTAGTCCAGCGGTCGTCTTTAAATCTCATTACGTGACCAGCCCATCTGATTTTCGACACCTTGGCAAATGAGACAGCGTCCCTGATCCTTGATCGTCGACGGATGTCAGAACTCCGGATTCTTTCTCTCATTTGAGTGAAACGTGATATTCCAAGCATAGCTTTTTCTATTCTTCTTTGGGAGACCTGAATAGCGTTCTCATCTTGTTTGCGTAGGGCCCAGGTCTCTGAGGCATATGTTAATGCAGGAAGAACAGTGGAATCAAAGAGATTCAAATTTAAAAGAGATCAAATTTAAAAGAGATTTAAAAGAGATCAAATTTAAAGAAGGCCTTTGATTCTGTTGAGACAGAAGCGGTCATTGAAGCCCTAGCCAATCAGGGCATTCAAGCCCAATACATCAGGATCCTCCATGAGCTGTATTGCGGATTCACTACCAGGATCTCACCATTCTACAAAGAAGTGATCGTTGATGTCAAGAGAGGGGTGCAGCAGGGTGATACCATTTCACCGAAACTCTTCAGTGCCACCCTCGAGAACATCATGCGACGACTGGAATGGGAAGGAATGGGAGTGAAGATAGATGGTCGGCAACTACACCACCTCCGCTTTGCTGATGACATTGTTTTAATAACACCAAACATCAGCCAAGCAGCACAAACGCTGGCCGACTTTGACCGTGAGTGTGGAAAGGTAGGACTACAGCTGAATCTTACGAAGACAATGTTTATGAGAAACAGCCTTGTTCCTGACGCCCCATTCGCTCTCAATGGAACGACCATCTCCGAATGCAACAGCTATGTATACCTAGGTCGAGAGGTCAACATGACAAATGACCTGGCACCCGAGCTGCGCAGGAGGAAGAGAGCGGCTTGGAACGCCTTCAAGAACGTCGAAGAAATAGCTAAGAGGATGAAGAAACTCCGGCTCCCGGCACATCTCTTTGAAATTTAGGCTAAATGGTATTTTTAGACTGGCTAAGGTCAGCCCGAGCACAGGTTAGAGTTAATGACAGGTTTAGGGGGAGGAGTAGGGTTCTAATTTTTTAAGGGTTTGATATTAAGTTTTTCTATTTTAAATGAAATTGCATGCCAAGTATTGGCAATTGTTATTTTTTTCTCATTAATGTGCATAAACCTCCTCTTGGTCAGGGTTACATAAGATTAGGATTAACCAAGTGGTGCTGGGAAAACTCGAAAGCCACATGCAAAAAAATGAACTCAGACCTCTTTCTAATGCCATGCACAAAAGTCAAATTTAAATGTGTCAAAGACTTCAGTATCAGATCTGAATCCATGAAGTACGTGGAAGATGCACACAAAACCCTCCATGACATTGAAGCTAAAGGCATCTTCAAAGAATGAACACCACTGACCAAGCAAGGTAAAGGTAAAAGGTAAAGGCCCTCCCGTTGATCGTCGATTTGCTCGAGCGGGCCCAGTAACGTCTCCATTGGAGACTTTGTTATTACTGTGTCTGGCATATCGAATACTCTCGGTAGCTTGCCGGGCTCTCCGAGAGGGGCGGAGGAATCGAACTCGGGTCGGCCATGTTGGCCGCGTGTAAGGCGAACGCCCTACCCGCTGTGCTATCGCTCCAGCCCCAAGCAAATGGAAGCAAATATAAACAAATGGAACTACATGAAAATAAGAAACTTCTTCACCTCAAAAGAAACAGTGATCTAGATAAAAGATAGAGAGCTGGAGTAATAGCACAGTGGGTAGGGCTTTTGCCTTGCATGCGGCCGACCCGAGTTCGATTCCCAGCATCCCATATGGTCCCCTGAGCACCGCCAGGGGTAATTCCTGAGTGCAGACCCAGGAGTAACCCCTGTGCATTGCTGAGTGTGACCCAACAAGCCAAAAAAAAAAAGATAGCCCATTGAATGGTAAAAATTATTTACTCAATACCCATCTGATAAGGGGTTAATATCAAAGATATATAGGCACTGGTAGAGCTTTATAAGAAAAAAGTCCACCCTCACCAAAAAATAGGGAGAAGAGATGAACAGAAACTTCCTCAAAGAAGAAATTAAAATGGCAAAAAGCATGTGCTTTTGGCTATTTTGATTTTTTATTGGCCATTTTGGAAATTTTTTTGCTTACTACTCAAAGACATTTAAAACACTGGTAGACTCAAAAGAAACAGTGACCAAAATACAAAGACAGTCTACAGAATGGGAAAGGATATTCGCCAACTACACATCTGATAAGGGGTTAATTTTAAGGATATACAAAATACTGGTTCAACTCCACAGAAGGAAAACATTCAATTCCATCAAAAAATGGGGAGATGAAATGAATAGAAACTTTGACAAAGAAGAAATACAAATGGCTAAAAGACACATGAGAAAATGTTCTACATCATTAATCATCAGGGAGATGCAGATCAAAACCACAATGAGATATCACCACACACCACAGAGACTGGCCCACAACCACAAGAACAAAAGCAACCGGTGCTGGTGCGGATGTGGTGAGAAAGGGACACTCCTTCACTGTTGGTGGGAATGCCGACTGGTTCAACCCTTTTGGAAAACAGTATGGATGATTCTCAAAAAACTAGAAATTGAGCTCCCATTTGACCCAGCAATACCACTCCTGGGAATATATCCCAGAGAGGCAAAAAAGTATAGCTGAAGTGACATCTGCAATTGTCTGTTTATTGCAGCACTCTTTACAATAGCCAGAATCTGGAAAAAACCTGAGTGCCCGAGAACAGATGACTGGTTAAAGAAACTCTGGTACATTTACACAATGGAGTACTATGTCACGGTCCACGGTCACGGTCCTCCCGTTGTTCATCGATTTCCTCGAGCGGGCCCAGTAACGTCTCCATCGTGAGACTTGTTACTGTGTTTGGCATACGAATACATCACGGGTAGCTTGCCAGGCTCTGCCGAGCGGGCGAGATATTCTCGGTAGCTTGCCCAGCTCTCTGAGAGGGGCAGAGGAATCGAACTCAGGTCGGCCATATTGGCTACATGCAAGGCAAACGCCCTACCACTGTGCTATCGCTCCAGCCCGGAGTACTATGTAGCTGTTAGAAAAGATGAAGTCATGAAATTTACATACAAGTGGTACTACATGGAAAGTATCATGTTAAGCGAAATGACTCAGAAAGAAAGGGATAGACATAGAAAGATTGCATTCATCTGGGGAACATAAAGTAACAAAATAGGAAACTAACACCCAAGAATGGCAGAGATTAGTACCAGGAATTTTACTCAATGACCTGGAGGCCAACCACATATGTTAGGGGAAAAGGGAGCTCAGAAAGAGAAGGGAACACCAAACAAAGGGTGTTGGGAGGATCCTCCCAGGATGGGAGAAGCATGCTGAAAGTAGACTATCGACCAAACATGTTTGCCACTCAATGCCTCTTGCCTCTTTTGCAAACCACAGCACTCAAAAGGAGAGAGAGGGAAATTCCCTGCCACAGAGGCAGGATGGATGGGGGCTGGGGGGGGGAGGTGGGAGGGATACTGGGATTAGTGGTGGTGGGAAATGCGTACTGGTGGAGGGATGGGTGTTTGATCATTGTATAATTGAAACCCAAGCACAAAAATGTGTAAGTCTGGAAAAAAAATAAATAAAATGTTTTTTAGTGGAAAAAAAAAGAGGAATTTTGTGTCCTAGACATTTAACCCCCCCCCCCCCCAAATAAAACACTGGTAGAACTTTACAAGGAAAAAAAAACCCAAAATGGGAAGAAGAGGTGAATAGAAACTTCCTCAAAGAAGAAATACAAGTTGCCAAAAAGCACATGAAAAATGCTCTGCATCACTAATCATCAGGGAGATGCAAATCAAAGCAACAATGAGATATCACCTGACACCACACAGACTGGTACATACCAAAAAGAACAAAAAACAACTAATGTTGCCATGGATGCCTGGAAAAGAGGCTCTTACCCACTGCTGGTGGGAATATAAACTGGTCCGTACTCTCTGGAAAACAGTATGGTAATTCCTAAAAACTCTAGGAATTGAGCTTCTATTTGACTTGGCAATTGCACTTCTTATAATATACTGATGCAGGTGAGGCAGAAGCTGTCATGGTGGGTCTCTGTCTTCGTTCATGATTTTGAGGTTCTTCAATATTTTCATCTTTAAAAATATTGGATAATAAAGATGTTCAGCAAAAAGTTTACTGGAAATTAGAAGAGCAAAAGAAAAGTGGGGGGAGGAACTTAGTATAGGACTAAGTTAACTATGGCTCTTTTTGTGGGATTTTTATAGGAAAACTGGTCTTGGTGTTACAGGAGATGCAGGGACTCTACAAAGTAGTCGGGCAGGTATCAGTCTTTCTGTCCATCTGCCTCAGGTAGTGTCCTTTATCTTAGTCTCACTGTAATCCTGGGGCAAAATTTTATGATGAACAATTTTTAACTCTGTGCTTATCAGAAAAGCCCGAGAATTTTCAGGGAGTCAAAAAATGTAGGATGGTCCGGCCAAAAGCAGGACTGCTCACAGCAGCCGGCAAGGATAAATTGAGGCTTCCTCTTTTAATACCCCTAAGAGCTCAAAAACAAAATGGAGAAAGACACTTGCACCCTTATGTTCCTTGCAGCACTATGCACAAGAGCTAAAATCTGGAGACAATCCTTGTGTCCAGGAATAGATAACTAGATAAGGAAACTTGGGTACATGTACATAATATGCATATATGGCACAATCTGCCACACAAAAAGATTAGATCAAGCAATTTTCTGGTACATGGATGAATCTGGAGAGTATCATTCTGAGTGAAGTAAGTCAGAGAGAGAGAGAGAGACTGACACAAAATTGTCTCTCTCGTAGGCAGGATATAAAGAAACATAAAACAAAGGCCCAAAGACCATGGAGAGAAAGAACTTGAGAATTGGTCTTCCATAGGAAACATGCCAATTTTGGGCAGGGGTGAGGCTGTGAAATAAGACAGGAAACAGGAGCGGGCAATGACGATGGTGGAAGAAGTGGCACTAAAAGGTGGTAAAATTTATGTGTTATGTTATGTTAAAGTATTATGCTCAGATACCCATCCCTCCACCAGTGCCCATTTTCCACCACCATGGATAATATCCCCCCCACCCCCATCCCCCCCATCCCCCCCTGCCTCTGTGGCAGGGCAATCCCCTGTGTTCTCTCTCTCCTTTTGGGTGTTGTGGTCTGCAAAAGAGGCATTGAGTGGCAAACATGTTCAGTCCATAGTCTACTTTCGACATGCATCTCCCCTCCTGGGAGGATCCTCCAAACACCCTTTATTTGGTGTTCCCTTCTCTATCTGATCATTGTATAATCAAACCCAAGCACAAAAAATTGTAAATCTACAACTGTACCTCATGGTGTTTCACTAATAAAAAAATTTTTTAAAAAACCATAAATATGCTGGAATAATTTGAGAACTTATCAAAGAATGACATACATGGGGACTAAGATGTGAAAATATTTATTATGAAGGAATTGGAGAAAATGTAGCTCAGTGACACAGTTTATATCTGAAGTTCCAGAGGTCTAGATTCAATTGTTGACTAAATCCAATAACCTCAAACAAAAAAAAAGTGTTATGCTCAAAAACCCATCAGTAACAAAACAGTAAGTCACAGTGCAGAGGCTTATTTAAAAAGCACCTCTTATAGAGGCAGACTGGTAAGTGAGTGGAAAATTGGTGGCGGAGGTTTTCGTAGGGGAAAGTGGACACTGGTAAAAGGATTGGTATTGAAACACTGTATGCCTGAAACCCAATCATGAATAACTAATTTCACAGTGAAGTCTGTGGAACTTTTATTGGAACAGTCAAATATGCATTCAAATGATGTGCATACCAATCTGTCTTTTCTATTGTTGGCTTCAATTTATGCTTTTACTTTCTCTTGCTTCTTATAAATAAATTCTAAGCTGAGATAACACTAAACAGAATTTCAAATATTTTTGCTCAGAATGAGGCTCTGCCACTGAATCTAGGAAACTTGGTCAATGAAAATTTGATTTGTTGGTTAATGACAATCTCAGAAAAATTAAGAGTATATGTACATTTAAAAAAAGAATTATGGTTAGAACTAGCAGTAGAGTTCAGTTTATGTAGGGGTTGCATGTTAGATTTTGCCATGTTCAAACTTAAAAATGAAAGTATGAATAGGGTGAATGCTTAATTGAGACTATTTTGGTTATTTTTAGCATTGGTTGCAGTCAGGTTTAGCATAAGTTATGTTAGGATTAGGTTTAGGACTAAGGTTAGTTTTAGGGTTTGTGTTGGGATTAGATGCAAAACTTTGTGTTTAAAGTTAAAAGTTGGAAGTTGAGTACTGGAAAATATAAATTCTGATTAATTAGTAGCTTTAGTGCTCAACTAGGCTCGGGTTTATAAGGTTAGATTTAGCATTAGGGTTAGGGCTCAGGTTAGAGTTAACTTTGTGTAAGCATTAGGTGGTAGGTTTGACCATGTTCAAAGTTACAGATGAGAAGAAAGTGTGAGTAGATTGTTAAATTTAGGCTAACTGGTACTTTTTGGAATCACCTGAAGTTAGGCTTAGCATAGTTTGAGTTAGGATTCAGTTTAAGTCTAGGTTTAGGCTTAGGGTTTTTTTAGGGCTTGGATGCAGTTTTTATTTTTCTGTTTTTAGTGTAAAAATGCAAGTTACACATTGGGGAATATTAAATTTTGATTAATTCCTAGGTTTAGGCCTAGGCTTTTCTCAGGTTACATTATAATCAGCCTATATTTACTTTCATTTTTTTTTAACTTTGAACATGACCAAACCTAACAGGAGAGATTGGACAAAACTCAACCTAATCCAAGCCCTAATAGTATTCTTTTTTTTTCCTAATAGTATTCTTAATGCTAATCCAAATCTTATAATAAGTCTGACCTCAGACTAGTCTTAACATAGAAATTTGCCAAAATTTGACATTTTCCCAAAACTTATCTTCTACTTTTTTTCCCTTTGAAAACAACAAGACTTTGCATCGAACCCTACACAAACTTAAACCTCACCTTCACCCAGATCCGATCCTAACCCTAACCTATCCTAAGCCTGATTTAACAGATGCTAAAAATTGCCCACCACCTTAAACTTAATTACCCTATTAGTTTAATTTTTAAATCTGAACATGGCTAAACCTAATCCCTAGCCCCAATGATATCAAATCCTAATGCTAACTCTAATCACAATCCCTCACCTTGCAGTAACCATTGTTCTCAGCTATCTCTTCTCCTTATCCCCTTCACCCTCCCTTTCCTTCTCCTCTCTATACTCTGGGGCCAATCTAAGTCTGGGCACCCCCTTAAAATATTGTATTTTATTATGCACAAGAGCTAAAATCTGGAGACAATCCTTGTGTCCAAGAATAGATAACTAGATAAGGAAACTTGGGTACATGTATATAATATGTATATATATGGCACAATCTGCAATACAAAAAGATTAGATCGAGCAATTTCCATAGAGTTTACATTTTTTTGTTTACATTTATTTTTAACTTTTATACAACCAACCTAGCACCTTGCCACTAGAAAAACCTAACCCTTACCCAAGTCCTAACCCTAATCCTAATCTTAACCCCAAACCTGTACTGGCCCTGAACTCAATCTCAGCCTAACCCTAAAAATTAGCCTAAATTTAGTGACTATCCAGTTATTCTAAATACTACATATAAGTGTCATCATCCCACGTTGTTCTTCTTCTGGCTTGCTTCATTTAACATGTTAACTTGGATTTTAACTATGAAAACAGAAAAATCTAACACCTAATGTGTATATAAACCCTAACCCTAACCCTAGCATGAATCCTAAACATAATCCTAACCTATATTAATCAGGATCCTAGCCTAGGCTACCAATTAACCTAAAGTAAAAATTGCTCAATTGTTAGATTGCATTTTTAATTATGAAAACAAAATATTTAGCCCCTAACCCCTTCCCCTAACACTAAATCCTAATACTAACCTAAACTCCATTCTAACCATGACCTTCATAAATGCTTAAAACTAGTAATTAGTCTAAACTGAATTATCATCCTATAATTTACTTTCAATTTCAACTTTAAACAGAGCCAAAGCTAACACCTAACTCTTCCAAAAATATAACCCTAACCCTAGCCCTAAACTTAATTCTAAGCCTACCCCTAATTTGCTACTCTGATCAAATCCTGGTTCTAAGCTTTAAAATTAGCAAAAATGGAAAAATCACCCAATACTTGAATTTTTACTATGAAAACAGAAAAACCTAATGTCGATACAAAACCTAATCCTAACGCTAGCCATAATTCTAATTCTGACTCTTACCTATACTAAACCTGACCCAGGTCATTTCAGCAAACTACAAATAGCCTAAATTTA
Organism: Sorex fumeus; assembly: GCF_029834395.1. Lineage (NCBI taxonomy): Eukaryota > Metazoa > Chordata > Mammalia > Eulipotyphla > Soricidae > Sorex > Sorex fumeus. The sequence continues at coordinate 28,295,384 of NW_026606070.1, forward strand.
ACAATTTCCATAGAGTTTGCTTTTTTTGTTTACATTTATTTTTAACTTTTATACAACCAACCTAGCACCTTGCCACTAGAAAAACTTAACCCTTACCCAAGTCCTGATCCTAATCCTAATCTTAACCCCAAACCTGTACTGACCCTGAATTCAGCCTCAGCCTAAACCTACAAATTGGCCTAAGTTTAGTGAATATCCTATAATTTACTTTCTTTATTGTAGGATAATAAATATTGTTTTGTGCTTTCTCTTCTGCCATAAGGAGGCTAGGTTTACTGAGTAGTGCTCATCAAAATGCTCCTGAAGGACTCCCACTTTCTTGGTATATTGCTTTTCTCCTTCTCTTATGTCCTTGTTCATAGTTTACTTCAGAGCAATGTCCTTTTTTTTAATAGACACAGGAAGACAGTTAATGCTATGCTTTTGTAACTTGGGAGTTAATTGGCTCCGAATAATATTCATTCCTGGGTATTTGTTTTCTTGATTTAAGCCTCAGTTGACCTTAATTCCTAGAACCCCAAAAGCAGGGTCCCGATGAGGGACTGGATAGATCCAGGCCAAGCTGTGAGTTACCCTGGCATTGAAAATGGCCAGGCCCAAGCGCCATAATACTTAACTATAAATTAAGAGCGTGGTCAAGGACAAATTCCCTCATGATCCAAAGAGTAACAGCTGGATTAGGACCCTACTAGGGTTAGGAAAGACTAATCTGGCCTGAGCACTGTAGTCTGGGATCTATAGCGAGATGTCCCTAGGAGAGCCATCCTACAAGCTTAATATATCTCTTATTGTGTTCGTACAAAATGACTAATTAAGAAGTAGAATCAAGATGAATGTTTAAATGGTTATTGGACTAAGGAAAGGAGAAACATACCCCTAGGTGGTATTTTGCCCTTGAGAGAATCTCCTGGCTGCAGAAGATCTGAAGGAAGGGCTTTCATATGTTGATTGTGCTGCCAGACCTTCGGACCATCGGACCATGTTGAAACTGCTATCCTGAATGCTTAGGGGTGGGGCCCTAGACCAAGGCTGGGAGATGGAGCATGGAGAGACTAGCATGTGGGACAGGAGGAGACAGAAATGAGGGGCAGCGTGAGACTGAAATGGAGAGCTTAGTGAGACTGGAACAGGCATGTCGGGAGAATGGAATAAATGGCAACTGATCATCAACCAGCCTGGCTCCCGTTTTATCCACCTTTCATCCTTCACCATCGGGGTGGAAAAACAGCCAAACCACCAAACACATATGGAGAAAGAGAGCACACCCTCTTTTTATTTTGTGATTACACATTTACTTTTATTTTGGTTTTTGGGCTACATTGATGATGCTCAGGGGTTACTCCTGGCTCTATGCTCAGGAATTACTCCTGGCAAGCCTGGGGGATCATATGGGATGTAGGGGGTATCAAACCTGGGTCAGCCATATGCAATGCAAATGCCCCACCCATTGTACTAGCTCTTCAACCCCACCTTAAATTGATGAATTTTAACTAGCAAGAAAAAATGCCTAAACAAGCAATTAATCTAAATTGAATAACCACCGTATAATTTACTTCAATTTTAACTTTCAGTACAGTCCAGCCTAAAACCTAATTCTTCCATAAATATAAGCCTAGCCATAACCTAATTTTTACATTTGTCCAATGCTTATCTTGCATTTTTAACTATGAAAACAGAAAACCTAACACCTAAACCCTAAAAAAACCTAATCTTAACTCTAGCCCTTACCCTAAGCCAAATGCTAACCTTTACCTTGAACCAACCCTGATGGTAGCCTAGGCTGAATTCTAGCAATTAGTAAATTTACATTTTAGCTTTGAAAAAAGCAAAATTTATTTATTCATTTATTTTTTAATTAGTGAGACACCATGAGGTACAGTTGTAGACTTACAAATTTTGTGCTTGGGTTTCAATTATACAATGATCAAATACCCATCCCTCCACCAGTGCCCATTCTCCACCACCACTGATCCCAGTATCCCTCCCACCCTCCAACCCCCCATCCCACCCTGCTTCTGTGGCAGGTCATTCCCTTTTGTCTCTCTTCTTTTGGGTTCTGTGGTTTGCAAGAGAGGCATTGAGTGGCTATCATGTTTAGTCTGTAGTCTACTTTCAGCATGCATCTCTCATCCTGGGAGGATCCTCCCAACACCCTTTATTTGGTGCTCCCTTCTCTATCTGAGCTCCCTTTTCCACTAGCATGTGTGGCTGGCCTCCAAGCCATGGAGCAAAATTCCTGGTACTAATCTCAGCCATTCTTGGGTGTTAGTCTCCTATGAACAAAGCAAAATTTAACACATAATCTATACATGAGCCTATACACAAACCCTAAACCTAGCCCTAATCCTAAACTGAACCCTAACCTCTACTAACCCTGACCCTAGACTATTCCTAAAACTATCATTTAGCTATATAAACAATAACCCTGTACTTAACTTTCATTGTTTATTGTTTACCCCTGCCAGGCACTTTCGTAGATAGTTTGGGGCTATCAGATAATCAGATATATTGTTCCTCCTCTCATATAGCTTATGGTGCAGGAACTACAGCTGACTGTAGGACTGTCAGCTCAAAGTTGAGTAAAGGAAATGCTTCTCTGTATAGGCTGTGGGGCATGCTGAACTCAGACTTGGGGAGTCTGCAAAGGTGTCTTTGTGGAAGGCATGTCTAATCTGGGTGTGAAAGCTCACTGGGATATATGTGTTATGACACACTAAAGTTGTTAGAGATGATAATGTCAGGCCAGAGATACGGGACTGGGTACTGGTTAAGGTACTTGCCTCGCATTTGACCAACACCAGTTTGATTTGTGGCACCGCATCTCATTACTTGAATTATCTCTGAGCATAAGGTCAGGAATAAGCCCTGAGAACACCAGATGAAGTCCCGAAACAAAACAAAACAAAACAAAACCCAGAATTTTAAAAAAGTAAGTAAAAATTATGATTTAGAAACTAGATGGATAGTTTAACAGGCCAAAGGGCTTTCTTTGCATGCAGGAGGTACAGGCTAGGGCCCAAGTACCACAGATGGTCTCCTGAGCATTGTCAGGAGTAAACACCAAACATTAAGTTGAGAGGAATCCCTGAGCACTACCGGGGTGACCCATAAAACAAAAGAAAATTTAAAAAAGATAGGGGGCTGGAGCAATAGCATAGCGGGTAGGGTGTTTACCTTGCACACAGCCGACCCGGTTTTGATCCCCAGCACTTCGTAGGAACCCCAAGCAGCACCAGGAGTAATTCCCTGTGCATTGCTGGGTGTGATCAAAAAAGCCAAAAAAAAAAAAAAAGATGATATACGTGTGAAAGGAGATAAACAGCATATGACTGAAGAAAAGCTCAGACAAGAGAGTAACTTCATTTTTGTAAAATTTTGTCTCTACATGCATGTGCGTGTAATATCTATTCATATTATTATATATTTATGCATTCAAATCTTGACTACGGCAAAATATAACAACATTATAGTTGGAAGAATTGGAATTGGTCGCCACTTTTAATTTTAATATATTATTTTTATAATCAGTGACTACACTCTGTTGTGGTTATTTTAAATGTTTTAAATAAAAGTAACTCATATTAAGTGTAGATATTTGTAAATTATACAAATATTATGGAGAAGAAAATTTTTTTTTCCCCTTTATTTTATTTTATTTTTTTTTAAAGTTGTAGATTTACAATTTTTTGTGCTTTGGTTTCAATTATACAATGATCAGATACCCATCCCTCCACCAGTGCCCATTTTCCACCACCATGGATAATATCCCTCCCACCCCCATCCCCCCATCCCCCCGTCTCTGTGGCAGGGCAATCCCCTGTGTTCTCTCTCTCCTTTTGGGTGTTGTGGTCTGCAAAAGAGGCATTGAGTGGCAAACATGTTCAGTCCATAGTCTACTTTCGACATGCATCTCCCCTCCTGGGAGGATCCTCCAAACATCCTTTATTTGGTGCTCCCTGGAGAAGAAAATTTAAATAACTAAGAATTCTCTACCCAAGAAGAAAGACAATCAGTTGCAACATTTTGCTTTTTTCATTTTCATATGCATATGAATGCAGTAGTTCTTTTTGTAATAACTTATCTTATAGAGAAATTTCAAATTCTAATATATTAAATATTAAAAACAACTTTATCTTATAAAAGTAACTTGATCTATTATTCATATATGTTCCATCACAGTGCAAAACATAATTACCCAAATTAATTTATTATGCTTAATAGTTACACTACTATAGACATTTTGGAAATCAATTTACTTCTTCCCTTTTTTCTCCCTTTCACTAGATGCAGTTGAATTTTTATATGATTATCATAGCACTGTAGCACTGTCCTCCTGTTGTTCATCAATTTGCTCAAGCGGATACCAGTAACGTCTCCATTGTGAGACTTGTTACTGTTTTTGGCAGATCGAATACGCCATGGGGGTCTTGCCAGGCTCTGCTGTGCAGGCAGAATACTCTTGCTAGCTTGCCAGGCTCTCCCAGAGGGCCAGAAAAATTGAACCCAGGTTGGTTGGCCACATGCAAAGCTACCGCCCTACCCACTGTGCTATCGCTCCAGCTATTGAAACTTTATTATAGGTTGAAACTGGATAAAACTCCATTCAGGGTGACTGGAGAAATGGTTCAAGAGGCTGGAGAGAGTAACACCTGTGCATTGCCGGGTGTGACCCAAAAAAAACAAAAACAAAAAACAAACAAACAAAAGAGGCTGGAGAGCGTGTTTCACATGTAAGAAGCCCAGAAACCCAGGTTCAGTCTCAAGCACTTCTTCCAGTCCCCTGAGCACTGCCAGATGTGACCCGAAACAATAAACACATTCATTTTTGTGAGCTCATGTGAATTATATTACTAGGCCCAATAGAATAGAGCCAGCCATTATGGGTGTGTTCATTAGCTTAGCACTGTGTATGTAGCTCCTCACATATTGAGAAGGTGGAGTGAAACGAAGTTCTTTAATTTGAGAACTCTTTATTACATCCTTTCTGATGTGTTGCTTCAGTATTCTATGGACATACTGCCATTTATTACTTTTTTCTTTTAAATTTCTTCTTCTTCTTCTTCTTCTTCTTCTTCTTCTTCTTCTTCTTCTTCTTCTTCTTCTTCTTCTTCTTCTTCTTCTTCTTCTTCTTCTTCTTCTTCTGTCATGAGTCAAATCCACAGCCTTAGGCATACAAAGTTTTTTACCCAGAAACTCATTGGCCAGTCAGTGTGATTGTTATGAAGCTTTTTCCATGTGTTTTCTTCTAGGAGTTTCATGGGCCTTACGTTAAACTTTATAACTGCCTTTGCGTTGATCTTGTGATCTTGTAGATGGTGTGTGAGAGGTTTTCTTCTATTCTTTCACACGTGAACGTCCAGTTTCCCAGCACCATGTGTTAGATTTTCCATTCCCCATTACGTGTCCTAGCAACTTTCTTGAAGAACAGCTTACTATAAATGTATACATTTATTGAAGGAAGCTCTCCTCTATTCTCTTCCACTAAGCGCTCTCTCTTTCTGTCACTCAGCCTCTAACCGCTTTGGAGTCCTGTGCTCAGGGATCAGGGATCACTCCTGAAGGGTCTCATGGAATCATATATAGTGCTGGGGATCAAACCCAAGGTGGTTGCATGCAAGGAAAGCAACCGATCTACTGTATTATCTCTCAAGCCATGTATGTCTTTACGACAGTGTCACACTATTTTAATTACCTGAGTTATGTGAAATACTTTGAAATCCAAAAGTGTAATGCCTCCAGCATCACTTGTTCTTTTTCTGCAGTTTGTTAGTCTATTTAAGGCTCTATGTGATTCCATACAAATCTTCTATTTCTATAAAAAACAAAATTGATGTCTTGATAGGCATTGCTTTAGCTATGTACATTACTTTGAGTATCAGGAACATTTTAACCATAGTAAGTCCTAATTCATGAAAATAAAATTGATTCCCATTTTTATCTAATTTCTTTCATCAATATCTTGTAGTTTTTATTGTACTGATTCTTTGCTTCCTTAGTTAAATCTGTTCCAATTATTTTATTTGTTTTGATGTTATTTGCAAATGGAATGCATTCTACCATGAAATTGATCTGACAATTATTTTATGGATATAACACCAAGAAGGCAGGTAACAAAAACAAAGAAAAACAAAAGATATATGGGACTAAAGTAATCTAAAACCATTTTGTGCACCAAAAGAAACAATCAACAAAATTTAAGAGTCAATCTATCGAATTGGAGATGATTTTTCTAAACCACTTACCTAAAAAGGACTTGATATTAAAAACATTAAAGAAAGTGCTAAAACTCAGTAATAAAAAATGAGTAATTTAAAATAGAAACTCAATAGATATTTCTAAGAAGAGATTTCATACACTTGCTGGACATTTGTATAATGTCTAAAATCATGATTCATCAGGGAAATACACATCAATACCACAATGTGGTATTACCTCATGCCTGTTAGAATGGCTATTAAAATTTAAAAAATCAAAATAGAGCAAGTATTCACAAGGGTGTAGAGAAATTGAAACACTCTAAACGGTTGATAGGAAGATATAATGCCTTAATCACTGTGAAAAACAGTAGCACTGCACTGTAGCACTGTCCTCCCGTTGTTCATTGATTTGCTCGAGCGGACCCAGTAACGTCTCCATTGTGAGACTTGTTGTTATTGTGTTTGGCATGTCAAATACGTCACCAGTAGCTTGCCAGGCTTTGCCACGTAGGCGAGATACTCTTGGTAGCTTGCCGGACTCTCCAAGAGGGGCGAAGGAATCGAACCCGGGTTGGCCACATGCAAGGCAAACACCCTACCCGCTGTGCTATCGCTCCAGCCTGTGAAAAACAGTATGGAAGTTATTTTAAAAATTAAAACAAGAAAAACTACCACATGATTCAACAACCCCACTTAAATGAGGTAACTAAAATAGTTAAACTTATAGAAGAAGGTAAAACAGTATTTTCCAGGGATATGGGTAAGGGAGAGATAGTTATTACTTTAATGGCCACAGAGTTTCAGTATGTGATGATAGAGAAGATTTGGAGACAGTGATAACGCTAGCATAATAGTATAATGTAATTAATGCCATTGAATTGTACATTTAAAATGATTAAAATGGCATCAAATATTTAGAAAAAGATATAGAATGACTAAAAGCCATCACCTAAGGTTTTAAAACACCCTGAAAACCCAAGTTTTAAATCTAGTAGGGGAAAATTTATAGAAAATGTTGACTGGCAGTTAAGAAAATGAGTCAGTCTTTTTAGTTTGCCAAACATCCCTAGAAATTGGAAATTAAGCCTTATATATATATATCAAATTTAGAAGAATCAAACTATTAATATAAAACTATGCTCCTTTAGTAGTTTGAATAAAAATTATTGAGTAATGAAAAGGAATTAAAAAGTACGTTTATAAATAATTATTTTAAATTGCTTTCAATGACTATTAATTAACAGAAAATAAGATAACCTAAATGTACTTTGCTAACCCTAACACCAACAGGAGAGAGAGAGTAAAAGGGAATTTGCCTGCCACAGAGGCTGGAGGGAATGGGGCAGGTGGCAGGAGGGATACTGGGAACATTGGTGGTGGAGAATGGGCACTGGTGGAGGGATGGGTACTTGATCATTGTATGACTGAAAATGTATTAGTGGTTTCTAGAAATTGAATATTGGGGCAGAGAATAGCAAGAATGACATTTCTGGGCCATATGATAATTCCAGAGTGTCTAATAGAGCTGTACCAGTTTTCATTCTCATCAGTAATGGTTAAGTGTTCACATGTCTTCACATTCTCACAGACATGTTCCTTCTTTATCCTCTTATTACAGCTATGCTAGTAGTAGATGCAAAGTGATATCTCACTGTGGTTTTCACATTTTCCCAAGTGACTAAGGAAATAAAATATTGTTTTATGTATTTATTGACCATTTGTATGTTTTCTATGGAGAACTATTAAATCCTTTGTCCATTTTTAAATGTTTTGCTATTAAGTAGCTGTGGGAGTTCTTCATGTATTCTAGTATGATTCAACTCTGATTAGTATATGATTGGCATATATTTTCTCACATTCTATAGGTAGTTTGTCCACTTTATTGCTAATATCTAATGATGCAAAATTGTTTTTTTCCAATTCTGAAGTCCAATTTAGTTTTTCTATTTCTGCTCGTCTTCTTGTTGTCACATGTAAGAATTGATTACCAAACCCAAAGTTATGAAGGTCGACGCATTATTTTTTGGTTTAATCATCTTCAGAGCTTATATTTAATCATTGATTTATCTGAGGTAATCTTGGTATATGGTATGAGGTAAGGGTTATGAATATATCTATGTCTTTAGGCCTTTTAAAAATGCAAACATTTTAAAGATTTAGTAGCCCCATCTTAGTCCCTTTTTAAAAGATGGCAGTCAGATGCAATATTAATGTCTATTAAAACCCAATACTTTGAAAAAGAAAAAAAACATGTTTGAACATCTCAGCACTAATGTCTTCCTATAAATGACTTCTTGACAACATCAGGCTTTGTTTCTCTGGTCCTTAGTTTATCCCAATGGTTCCCAAACTGATTAAGCCTACCATTCTGTTTTCAGAAAAAAAAAAATACTTAATGACCCCCTGAGAATCTATATTCTTTAAACGAGCAAAAAGAAACTGCTTCCCTCAAAAGCACTTGAGGAATATAGAAGATTTTAGTTTCCTGCATCTGCCTCATAAACATTGGCTAGACTTTAAAGAATACAAAATTTATTCTTGTATGGGTTATTAGAAACTTTGTAGGGATCTGAGCTAATAACAGATAACTTTTTCTTTTAGACCTTTCCTAAGCTATTATTTTTAAATTTTCTTCCTTTTTTTTTTTAAAAGATTCAACTAAAGTTGAAAAGGTCATTTCTCAGTTTGCCAAATGAAGTACAGCTCTAACTTCGCCAGACCGCAATCTATCAAGAGAAAGTCACAAAAATATTCCATTCGGGCCTTGGCAGTGCCCGAAGAAAGGTAATGGTAGATGTTGTGAATAGAATTTAACAGCATTTCAAAGACCAAAGGCATGTTGAAAATTGAATATGGACCAAACTAAATATTCAATAGTCTATGTGTTGAACTCTATAATGTTATGATGATTTTTCAAACCAATCTAAAAGATACTAGAATTGAAAATAGGATGAAATAGCCAGAATCTAGAAACAACCTGAGTGCCCAAGAACAGACGACTGGATAAAGAAGCTATGGCAATCTGCACAATGGAATAATACGCAGCTGTTAAGAAAAATGAAGCCATAAAATTTGCTTATAAGTGTATGGACATGGAGAGTATCATGAAATGAGTCAGAAGGAGAGGAACAGATATAGAATGACTGCGTTCATTTGTAGTTTATAAGCTATACATAGTAGAAGCCTAATATCCCTGACCAGGGAAAACAGGAGTTAGGAGGACTGGTCAATTGTTGGAACTAACCACAAGTGTGTGTGGGGCTGAGGGTAGGTAAGATAGAAATGACACCAGTATGACAGTAATAGCTGGGGATGGTAATGCTGGATCCGAGGGTTAAAAGGAGGTAAAGGGATATTCTTGATAACTTTCCAGAACCAGTATTGCAAACCACAATGGTCAAAAGGAGAGAGAGAGAGAGAGAGAGAGAGAGAGAGAGAGAGAGAGAGAGAGAGAGAAGAAGAAGAAGAAGAAGAAGAAGAAGAAGAAGAAGAAGAAGAAGAAGAAGAAGAAGAAGAAGAAGAAGAAGAAGAAGAAGAAGAAGAAGAAAAGCGTCTGCCATAGAGGCAGGCATCGGGTGAAGGGTGGGGGATGATGGGAGGGAAACTCAGGACACTGGTGCTGGGAAATGTACACTGGTGGAGAGAGGGATGTTGGTACACTATATGACTGAAATTCATTCATGAATAGCTTTGTAAGTCTCTATCTCACAGTGATTCAATAAAAGAGTTAAAAAACCTGAAAAATAAATAAAATTTAAAAATGTGCTTTTCCTTTACCAAGAGTAAAGAAAAAGGTAGCAGAAGTTCAGTAAAGAGCTATTGAGTTGAATTAAAGTTAACCTAAAAAAGTAGAATGGAAGCCCAAACTTACTCTAAGCAAAATACCAAAATCTATTTAAAAATGACGTGAAATGATGTGAAGATTAAAAGTTGACATTGCAAGTTGGAGTTGGCCAAAATCTTTCAAACAAACTTTACATTTGCATCATTTCCTATAATATAAGCTCCACCAACTTGACATAGAACACAAACAAGACAAATGTTTTCCTTTCCTATTTCCTCCTAACAAGGTACACACATAGATGTGATTTGGATTCTGACAAACATGTATTCACTAATTTTGCCTTGAAATTAATATATTTCAAGGAAAGGTAGGAGAGCATCTATTTTACTGGTATCTGTACTTGCAGAGACCACCTTTTTTTTGTTGTTCAGACGTGGTGCTCCAGTTACTTTCCTCTGGAGGAGCAGTGTGGTTCTGATCTTTCAGGTATCTTCACTAGGTTGTCCCTTGAAATTTGGCTGGCTGTCCCTTGAAGTTTGGCTAGGTTGCCCCTTGAAGTTTCACTAAGTTGTCCCTTGACAGTAACCTTTCCAAAGATTCTGTGAGCTATTTATACCAGTACTACTAAGCCTGTTATTTCTCAGACCTATCAGCAATGTCTACTATGTGCAGCCCAGACACTTGTTAGAAAAGATCCATTGTGTGTATGATTCTTCTTTCTTTCTTTCTTTCTTTCTTTCTTTCTTTCTTTCTTTCTTTCTCTTTCTTTCTTCTTTCCTCCTTCCTTCCTGCCTGCCTGCCTTCCTTCCTTCCTTCCTTCCCTTTCTCTTTCTCCCTTCCTTCCTCCCTTCCTTCCTTCCTTCCTTCCTCCCTCCCTCCCTCCCTCCCTCCCTCTCCTTCCTTCCTTCCTTCCTTCCTTTCTTTCTTTCTTTCTTTCTTTCTTTCTTTCTTTCTTTCTTTCTTTCTTTCTTTCTCTGTCACACCAGCAATGCTCAGGGGTTATTCCTGCTTCTGCACTCAGAAATTACTCCTGGCAATGATCGGGGGACCATAATGGGATGCCCAGGTAGGCAGTGTGCAAGGCAAACACCCTACCCACTGTACTATTGCCCTGGTCCCTGATTTTTTCTTTTAAAAAAAAGGTAGCATTAGCATGATATCTCATTTTAAAAATTATGGTTATTTAGAAAATTTTAATAGTGTGATATTTATTAAATAATATTAATTATTAAATATTAATTATTAATAATTCAATGAATACTGTTAATACAATTTATCTAATTTATCTTTTATGGAGCTATGATAGTGGAGTATAAAAACATTAGCTAAACCAATGTGTCAATAAATAATAAATAATGCTCATAGCTTCTTCTTAGAGTTTAATATATGATATACATACAGTTACATGTGTTAATTTAATTTCTGAATGTGAATATATTAAATGTTTTTCTATTCTTAACAAAAATGATTTGTATTTGTCACATTGGAGCAATTGCAGCTACATATTTAGTAATAATACATGTCAATCAAACTAAATATTCACAAGTATTACAAATGCTCCAAAGTGCTCCAAAAGTCTAAATTAAATGTTTAAGCACTAGAAACTTATTTAGTATTGACATTCCTTCACATCACTCAAATAGTCTCTGCAGAATCATTCTGGAGTTACAGTGAAATAAAAAAGTAGAGTACAGGCTTACGTGAATATTTTATGATTTACTGTATAGATGGTGTTCTTAAATTTTAATGCTGCACTAGAAATGGGTTGCTCTGGAATCCTTGTGTCAATGAGATAGAGAGACTAGTGATACGATTATCAAAATGGGCATCTGGCAGTCAAATGTTGTACTTCAAATTCTGGTTGAGAATTACTGGCCCCATTTAAACTTTTACTATGTAAAGCAAAGAAAACGGGATGCGAATGGCTTGTGCTCTTTCCGCGCTGTTTTAAATTCACCTGAGTTTTGCATCCCGTACACCTGTTGCTCATAAATGAGTCCTTGGTGAGTTCTTATCCTAGAGGACTTTACCTCCTTTATGTACTTATTCGCTTCATTCTCAAGATGCTATATGGTCTTTTAGCCTATTCTACTTTTAGTTCACAGAAATCAGTTACTGTTTTGAGGAGCTTTCTGTGGTGTGGCAGTTTCTTCAGTAACTGAACAAGGGGCCTTGGGCCACACCTTGTGGTGCTCAGGAGCTGTTTCTGGTTCTGTGTTCAGGAGTGACCCCTGGTGGTGCTTGGAGGACTGTGTGTAGTGTCAGGGCTTGAACTAGGGTTGCTAGAATGCAAGCAAGCATCTTAACCCTTATATTATCTTTCCAGACACTGTTTCAGTAATTTTTAATAATTTCTCAAGTCTATGGAGTTTGTGTAGTAGCTTCTGAATGTTGGAATTTGTTAACACAAATGACATAATGTCAGGAGCCATCTCAATTTAGCCTGTGATCTTTACAAAGACAGTGAATTTTCTTTACAAAGGCATTGTTAAACTGTAGAACTATAATGATTATTATTCCTTTGGAACTATAATTACTATTACCATCTATTAAATATTATTACCATCTATTATTTTTGCCATGTGGACACACCCAGCAATGCTCAGATCTGTGCTAGGTCTGTGCTGAAGGATCATTCCGGTTTATTTTTTTCATCTTAAAATTTTTTATTTGTTTTTTAATTGAATCACAGTGAGATACACAATTACAAAGTTATTCATGATTTGGCTTCAGTCATATAATGTTCCAACACCTGTCCATTCGCCAGTGTCAATTTCCCATCACCAATGTTCCCAGATTTTCCCTCCTGACCCTCCCCCCACTTGCCTCTATTGTGGGCACTTCCCCCTCCCCCTCCCCTCCCCTCCCTCCTCCTCCTCTTCTTCTTCCTCCTCCTCTTCTTCTTCTTCTTCTTCTCCCTCTTCTCCCTCTTCTCCCTCTTCTCCTTCTTCTCCCTCTTCTCCCTCTTCTCCCTCTTCTCCCTCTTCTCCCTCTTCTCCCTCTTCTCCCTCTTCTCCCTCTTCTCCCTCTTCTTCTTCTTCTTCTTCTTCTTCTTCTTCTTCTTCTTCTTCTTCTTCTTCTTCTTCTTCTTCTTCTTCTCCTCCTCCTCCTCCTCCTCCTCCTCCTCCTCCTCCTCCTCCTCACGCTCCCTCCTTTTGGGCCTACAGTTTTCAATACAGAAAATGAAACGTTATCAGGTATATTCCTTTACCGATTTTCAATACCCAGTCATGTCCAAAATGATCATTTCCATCTATTATTGTCATATTGGTCCCTTCTCTATCCTAACTGCCCTTTGCCCCCAAATACTCTTGTGGCAAGCTTCCAACCATTGTTCAGACCTCCTTGTTTTTCCTAGCCTTGGATACTGGTCTCATTATATATATATATATATATATATATATATATATATATACATATATATGTGTGTGTGTATACATATATATATATCCCACAAATGTGTATATACATATATAAAGTAAGTAAAGTAAAGGTCCTCCCGTTGATCATCGATTTGCTCGAGCGGGCCCAGTAACGTCTCCATTGGAGACTTTGTTGTTACTGTGTTTGGCATATCGAATACATCACGAGTAGCTTGCCAGGCTCTGCCGTGCGGGCGAGATACTCTCGGTAGCTTGCCGGGCTCTCCGAGAGGGGCGGAGGAATCAAACTATGGGTCGACCATGTTGGCCGCGTGCAAGGCAAACGCCCTACCGCTGTGCTATATCCCGCGAATATATATATGCTTGTTCCTCTCCTTCTTATTCATTTCACTCAGCATGATACTCTCCATGTCCATCATTTATAAGCAAATTTCATGACTTCATTTTAATTAATGGCTACGTAGTATTCCATTTGGGAATCAAACCAAGGTTAGCCATATGCCAGACACAAACATTAATTTCTGAGCTACCTCTACCTCTCTTCCCCTTCCATATAGTAGTTTTTAAGTCTTTATACAAAAATAAATGCAAATCAACAATAAATTAATTTATCCTAGAAAGCTAAATTTCTTGCCTCACATCACATTTGCAATAGTTATTTTAAAAAACACTTTTATTTAATGATATAGCAAAGCTTCTCTAAGAAATCCATTTTGTTCAGAGACTTTCTATTCTGTGGTTGAGCAACACCTTCTTTTTCAGACTCATACGTTACTGACTGTTAACATAATCAGTGCCAGTAACTAACCCTGGTTCTCTCTCCATGTACTGAATTAGAGAAGTGAACGGACTTGTTTAGCTGCCCTCTAACACTCACAGTTTCTTACTGAGGGAAAGATTTTAGAGGCCAAGAATTGTCATTGAGTCATTTCAAATAATACATAGTCACTGAGCACCTGCTTTTGAGTCAAGCACCAATCTATGGTCTGGTGCAACTACACAGCACAAGTTACACGTGATCTTTGCCTTCAAGGTCTGAATAAGCAAAAGATAATATTTGCTTCTCTAAATAAATAGAATTATTTTCAAATAAAGATGACAGGATTTTTTTTACCATCAGTGACTTCATACTTTCTATTTTAAGAAGAAATATTTGTTTGATTTTTAAAAATTCTTTCTCCCCAGATTGAAGATAAAATTTGGTTCTAAGACAAGGATATATACCTCTTAAATGCCACTTGACTCTTGCTAGATGTTTGAAGATCATGTCAAACATTAAAAAAATACCAACTTGGAAGTTTTAAGTGTATTTGAAGAAGGAGGCTACATTAGGGTAAATATTATCTCACTTTATAGCTGTCACGTTTTTATTTTAAAATTTTAACTTTTTACAAATGAGAAATTATTGTGCCTTTAAAATGCTCAATATCTGGGCTGTAGTTTTCTCAAGTATTAATTTTTTTTGTAATAGAAGATGCTGATAAAATTCATTTTGAGGCCAGAGAGATAGTTCAGGAGGAAAGGTGCTTGACTTGCACGTGGCTGACTCTAGTTTGATCCCTGGCACCACATACTGTCCCCAAGCATCGCTGGGGGTCATTCATGAGCACAGAGCCAGGAATAGCCCCTGAGCACCACCAAGCATCACCCACCTCCAGCCACCTCCAAATCATAATAAATTAATTTTAATTACTTCGCAGTGTGAAGCTAACACAGATATCTTAATAACCAGGTTGTCAACATACAGAACACATTATAAAATTCACAAGTAATTTTTATATGGGTGACCAACCAATTAAACAAATGAGTTCCAGACCGTGCAGCATAGGAGGTAGGGCTGAATTTAAAAATAAAAGTGTATCATAACAGCTGCAGATTCAAGAAGCTCCTCTTGATTCTTTAAAGAAACTCTAAAATATTTTATGTAAAAAGGGATAAGATTTAGGCCAAGAAAGCAGCTTGTGTGCAATAATAAAACTTGCTTCATTTGTATATTTAGTCGAGGACAGATTGGACTTGGAGATATCAAAACCAGAAGTTTCTAAATATAAAGGTTTGGGAAGGTAAGCGCAGTTGCTAGGGGTGACTCTAGAAATGTCAGGTGAGGTCAGATAACAATCTGAGGTTAGAAGCCTTGCTAAAGCATCTGGATTAATTATCCAGGCAGGAGAGCAACTTTGGGGTTTTTAAGTGGGAGGGAGAGATCTCACATTGCCATTAGACAGATGATGAGTTGGGAGGTACATGAGTAGAGTATAACTAATCCAGAACTGTAGGAAATAAATTCAAGATATTTTATTGGTAACAAAAGCAATATGAAAGGCAAAGATATATTTCTAACAAAGCTTTTGGTTTGTTTTTTTGTTTGAGGGTCACACCCAGTGATGCTCAGGCATTACTCCTAGCTCTGCACTCAAGAATCACTCCTGGCTGTGCTTAGGGGACCATATAGTATGCCAGGGATTGAACCCCGGTTGGCTGTGTGCAAGGCAAGCCCCTACCCATTGTACTATCGCTCAGGCCACTAACAATTTTCAATTAAAACTAACACTTATTTTTTCACAGAATTATCAATGTTAATTATACATAGTCATGAATGTGTCAGTATTTTTTAATTTTTAAATTAAAAAAATTTATTTTCAAAGAGTTGTTCACAGTAATTGATTAGATTCAATATTTCAACACCAAAGCCCACCATAATTACATCTACCTACCACCATTATTTTGAATTTTCCCACCACCACACAAGCCTGCTCCAAATTCAGATGCTAAATAATTTATTTTGTATTGCTTGTTATGAATAATTGACTAAAAATGGTCGAAAAATGTTTCCTTAGAGGAAAGTGTGTGAAACATGTTGTATCTCATATTGGAGCTCTTAAGCCTCTGTATTAGAGATCATTAACATGTTGTTAGAGTTTGAGTCTTGTGTTATATGTATATATGTATGTATATATATACACATGTATGCATATATATATATTTAATAAAGATTGATTGTTTTCCAACTTACACCCCCTCAAATGTGGTCTGTTACTCTTGGCATATCAGTGGCATGATTGTATGAGATATCACACAGCTGCAAAAGTGGCCATCTGCTCCTGGAACTTTAAAATTTTTCATAGGGTGCTAGAATTGGAGTTAAGATTCTTTTTAACTGGATGCTGATTTGGGGGTCCAGAGGCATCCCTGCAGCATGTTGCTCTCTTCTGTGATTCATTTTGAGTCTTGGTCATGGCCAGTAATATGCTTAAGTGGTGCCCAGAGACAGTTTGTGGGCATGATTGTCAGGAAAACAGAAATGCAGGGAGAAGGGAGTTGGGGCCCATTCCTGACTCCAGAAATCTGAAGATTTTAGTCACAAGTCCCTCATACCTGGGTTTTTCAGCAGATTCAATCTCATGCTTGGGGCCTTGGGTTGAGCTGTGAAGGTTGGCTGTGAGTGTGGGGGCAGCTGGGTTCTGGAGGCTTGTGGCTGCCAGGGTTCACCCCTTCCAAGGTGCCCTGATGAGATCAGCCTGGCGAGTGGTGGGGAGACATCTCTTCAGCGTGTTACTCTCTTTCGAGATTCATTTGTGAATCTGTGTCAGCATTTTTGATGTGTGTGAGGTGCTGTGTTTGGTCCCTGGTTTCTGGAGTCCTGCCCTCTGGAACACCTCATACCACAGCAGAGTGCGCTATCTCTGGCATCCCACCAGATATGTGAAGCATCATGACTCAAATGTGCAACCCCTGGTAAGCAACACAACTAAGTTGTGTGGACACCACAGCCAAGCGTGTCACCTCTGACATGTGCATGTAAGATACCACCCCCTATAGCAACTCTGAAAATGCTATCATAATGGGAACACTGAGACCTGTGGAATAATAAGCCATGCTGAAATAATACTATAATCAGCAAACACAGATAACATTGCATCCCAATTCCATTTAATTCTGTATTTGTAAGAAATAAAAGTGCCTTGTTCTGAAGAAGGAAAACCTAGAGTGAAGATGTTGACTAAGACCTATAATGTTCAGTGCTGAGGAAATGGTGTTAATGAAACCATGCACAAAACTATGAAACATTTTGGAGATGAAAACTGAAAAGATTGTAGCCATAAATAATACAGATGGAATTTTTAAAATTTTTATTTATTTTTAGTTGAATCACAGTGAGATACACAGTTACAAAGGTTGTTCATGATTGGGTCTCAGTCATATAATGTTTTAACACCCATTCCTCCACCAGTGGACATTTTCCCCACCAATGTCCCTGGCTTCCCCCTGCCTCTATGCTCCATGTCAGACACCTCTTTCTCTCTCTGTCTCTGTCTCTGTCTCTGTTTCTGTTTCTGTCTCTGTCTCTGTCCCTCTTTCTCTGTCTGTCTGTCTGTCTTTTTCTCTCTCTTTCTCTCCTTTTTTGGGCCTTATGGTTTGCACTTTAAACACTCAGTTCTTGTCCAGACTGATCATTTCTATTAGTGGCAGACTGGGTACCTTCTCTATCATAACTGCCCTTTGTCTTTGACACACTTGTAGCAAGTGCCCAACTAGTCTGCTTGGCCCCTGTTTTTCCAGGTCTTGGATATTAGTCTTATACTATTTTTAGTATATTAATATTATTATAAGACTAACTCTTATACTATTTTTATATCCCACAAATGAATGCCCTCATTCTGTAACTGTCTCTCTCCTCTGGTTCATTTAACTTAGCATGATACTTGCCCTGTCCATCCATTTAGAAGTAAATTTCATGATTTCATTCCTCCTAACAGCTGCATAGTATTCCACTGTGCAACTTCATCATAGTTTCCTTATCCAGTTGTCTGTACTCAGGCACTTGGGTTGCTTCCAGATTATGGCTATTGTGAATAGCACTGCAATGAACATAAAAGTAGTGGCCAACTCTTTCTTCAACGACTAGTCATCTACTGGAAAAAAGTCACTTGTCCCTCTTCTGTTCCGTTGGCCTACTATTGTTATTGTGATGTCAGGTGTCAAATATATTTAACTGTAGTGTGAACAGTGAACAGTGGAAGTCTCGAATTGTGCACAGGAGACCTACCCTACCCAGATAAATACCCCACTGGCAGACTTCCACTCTCGACACTACTTCCACTGCCCAGCCGTCGCCACACTCCAGGACGCTTTCCAGACCCGCACGGCCGCAAGCGGCAAGCGGCCGCGCGACACATCATAAGACACTAAATACCCATCTTCCGGAATTGTCGTACCATATTTGATAGGGTTCAAATATGGTAACACCTACAAGGGTGATTAGAGGTCGCCCCAAAAGCCTCTATCCCTCTCGGAAAGACTGGCAAGCTACCGAGAGTATTCCGCCCACACGGAAGAGCCTAGCAAGCTATCTGCTGTGTATTCGATATGCCAAAACCAGTAACTACAACTAGTCTCATTCACCTGACCCTGAAGGCTTCACCAACATGGCAGCACTGAGAAGGATGAGAAAGGAGAGGACGACAAAATCTCAAGGTCGACCTAGGCTGCCACAACGAAGGAAGACAAAAATGATCGTCTGTACTTTCAATGCACGTACGCTAGCATCAGATGCATCCATCGAGGACCTGATGGTACAAGCGTGAATGATCAAGTACGACATCATTGGTCTGACCGAGACAAGAAGGCACGAATCTCACCATGCCGTTTTCGACACTGGAGAAGAACTGTTCCTCGGAACATGCGATAAAAGAGGTGTTGGAGGCGTCGGTGTCCTTGTCAACACAAACTTGGCCAAGAGCATTGATTCATTCGAATGCCTAACAACCTGAATTGGACGTTTACATTTGAATAGATGTGACTCACTGCCTGCATTTTCTATCTTCGTTGTCTACGCACCAACATCTCATTATGATGAAAGAGAAATCGAGAAGTTCTACATGGAGCTAGAGAAGTTCTATAAAGAAGACCACACCTTCTACAAGATCATTGTGGGTGATTTTAATGCCAAGATAGGACCGAGAAGATCAGCTGAAGAACTTCACATCGGGACCCATGGCCTAGAATGGAACGAACAGGGTGAGAGACTGTCTGAGTTCATCATGTCGACCAAGACCATCCATTGTAACTCACAGTTCCAGAAGGCAGAATCTAAACGATAGACATGGGAGTCTCCCGGTGGACGATTCCACAACGAAATAGACCACATCATATTCAATCAACGGTTTTGCCTGACTGATGTCGCTGTTGTCCCAAAATTTTGAACGGGATCGGACCACCGTCTCCTTCGTGCAAAATTCTACTTCACAGAGCGGGGAGAAAGGGCTGCAAAGTTCAAAAAGAGAACTCCCAGAATGACCACCAACTGGGAACTCTTTGGTACTATTGCGGCAACATGGGAAGATGCCATTGTTGACAACATTGACGAGGAATACGATCGACTGGTTCAGCACCTCCATGAATGTGCGAGGAACGCCAAGAGAGAGATAGCCACAAAAAATCGCCTATCTTTGAAAACTCTTGAGCTAATTCACCAGCGTGGTTTGGCGCATGCCTCAGGCAACCGCAAGCTAACATCCAAGCTCGCAAGGCAGTGCAGAGATGCGATCAAGGAAGACCTCAAAGAGAGAAGAGCAGAAGTACTGGTAGATACGGCAGAAGCCGGGAAAAGTATTCGTAACGCCCGCCTGTCCTTCGCTAACTATAAGACCAAGATGACTGCCCTCCGACGTCCTGATGGATCCATCACATCCTCCAGAATGGCAATGGAGAAGATTATCCATGACTTCTACTCAAATCTCTTCGATAGCCATGTCCACTTGCCGACATACCAAATTCCACAGGATGGATATGTCGTTCCCAACGTTCTCCCTTCCGAAATCCGACACGCCATTTCGTCGGTAAAGAAACAAACAGCACCCGGCCCAGACAAGGTCAGACCTGAACACCTGAAGAACCTGCCGTCAGTACTCATCAATACACTGGCTCGGCTCTTCACTCGCTACCTATCTGAATGCAAGGTTCCGTCCCAATGGAAAACCAGCAGGACCGTACTACTGTTCAAGAAGGGAGACATCCATGACATTGGCAACTATCACCCGATCTGCCTATTGTCTGTCATCTACAAGTTGTTCACTCGAGTCATCCTAAATAGGATTGGCAGAACACTAGATGAAGGACAACCATGCGAGCAAGCAGGGTTCCGAAAAGGATTCAGCACCATCGACCATATCCACACGATAACCAAGCTCATTGAGGTTTCTCGGGAGTTCAAGATGCCGCTCTGTTTAACGTTCATTGATTTAAAGAAGGCCTTTGATTCTGTTGAGACGGAAGCGGTCATTGAAGCCCTAGCCAATCAGGGCATTCAAGCCCAATACATCAGGATCCTCCATGAGCTGTATTGCGGATTCACTACCAGGATCTCACCATTCTACAAAGAAGTGATCGTTGATGTCAAGAGAGGGGTGCGGCAGGGTGATACCATTTCACCGAAACTCTTCAGTGCCACCCTCGAGAACATCATGCGACGACTGGAATGGGAAGGAATGGGAGTGAAGATAGATGGTCGGCAACTACACCACCTTCGCTTTGCTGATGACATTGTTTTAATAACACCAAACATCAGCCAAGCGGCACAAATGCTGGCCGACTTTGACCGTGAGTGTGGAAAGGTAGGACTACAGCTGAATCTTACGAAGACAATGTTTATGAGAAACAGCCTCGTTCCTGACGCCCCATTTGCTCTCAATGGAACGACCATCTCCGAATGCAACAGTTATGTGTACCTAGGTCGAGAGGTCAACATGACAAATGACCTGGCACCCAAGCTGCGCAGGAGGAAGAGAGCGGCTTGGAACGCCTTCAAGAACGTCGAAGAAATAGCTAAGAGGACGAAAAACCTCCGGCTCCGGGCACATCTCTTTGATTCCACTGTTCTTCCTGCATTAACATATGCCTCAGAGACCTGGGCCCTACGCAAACAAGATGAGAACAATATTCAGGTCTCCCAAAGAAGAATAGAAAGAGCTATGCTTGGAATATCACGTTTCACTCAAATGAGAGAAAGAATCCGGAGTTCTGACATCCGTCGACGATCAAGGATCAGGGACGCTGTCTCATATGCCAAGGTGTCGAAAATCAGATGGGCTGGTCACGTAATGAGATTTAAAGACGACCGTTGGACTAGAGCTGTTACCGACTGGATTCCACGGGATGTCAAAAGACCGCGTGGCCGCCCACCTACCAGATGGTCAGACTTCTTCGTCAAGATCATGAACGATCGGTTTGAGGCCCTTCGTGTTCCTGGAGCGAACAGATGCCATTGGGCTACACTAGCACGCGACAGGGACAAATGGAGACGTTACTGGAGCCCGCTCGAGCAAATCGACGACTAACGGGAAGTTAAGTGATTAAGTGATTAAGTGAACATATTCAGGCACTAATATAGATATTAGCCTAAATATTAGCACAAAAGAAGATGCATTTATTTTATTTTTTTCAGGAAATCTGCCCCTTAATTAAAGCCAGTTGATCCACTTCAGTGCTTTGTAATATAGACATAAAACTTTGGTCGTAAATAAACTAGCAAACACATGAAAACAACCAATATTTTAAAAATAAATTCTTTAGGTCAAGCCTAGATAATACGCAAGGTCAAATATATTTACATTGAGACTGAATGCTAATGAAAATTAAGTTACATGCTTAAATAATGTTGGATCCTAATCTTTAACAATGGTTCAAGATCTCGATTAGCTCACAAACTCTTTAGTTAGGGGAGGCTAATTTTTCCCCTCTTAGAAGTTTTTGGGGCCTGAAACTAACCTAAGACTAACCAACAGGAGGAAACCATGGAAATCCATATGTTTTGGTATGTTTTAGAATGACATGAAGAACCTCCCCAAAGTGGCAACACCTAAATACTTTTTATATTAGGTTGAACAAAGAGACACAACTGTGGAAATGTTAGTAAAACACAGCAGGAGGCCAGAGGAAGATCACAACAATTTTCACCGTGTCTGTTGTGCAGAATTCTCTCTTCTTTCACTCTTGGGAAGGAAGGTACCTTTTTTCTTGGGACAGGGAGGTCATCTTTCATATGGAAATTTTTAATCTTCAATTTCAGGAATGGAAGGGGAGATTGAACTGCCTTCCTTGTATCTGTTGGGTTTTGTTTTATTTGTTTCTTGGGAGTGGGATACCCTAGTGGTACTCAGGTAATCATTGCTGGGGTCACTCCCAGAGTATTCAGACAACCATCCCAGCAGTTCATTGTTGGACCTGAGGACCAGGGCTGCTCTGGGCCTGCAATGCCAAGGACCACCCAAGCCTCCCCAGTGATTCTCAGGGATTTCCAGGGCTACATCTACCAATGCCTGATCATTCTTATTTTTTTCTCTTTGGGTCACACCCAGCAATGCACAGGGGTTACTTCTGGCTCATGCTCTCAGGAATTACTCCTGGCGGTGCTCACAGGACCATATGGGATGCTGGGACTCGAACCCTGCTCGGCCTCATGCAAGACAAATGCACTACCGAATGTGCTATTGCTCCAGCCCCCTGAAGATTCTTAAAGGCCACATAGTACTGGGGATCCCATATGTGCTAAGTACATGTCCTACTCCCCTACTGTCACCCTGGTTCCTGTATCTGCTATTTTTACGCTCAGAAGAATCTTTATGCAAAGTAGCATTCATCTTGATGCTATATTTTATCTCCCTACACAGATCATAGGAATTTTTAAGGATTCAAAAAAATCCTTGTTATCCAGTTAAAGCTAGTATATCAGGGCTCAGTAAGTTAGAGTTATTACTTTTGCTTTTACTACTAATAAAACCAAAGAGAAGGTATATTACTGATGACAGATGTCCTTCAACTTAATTTAAAAAAGAAAACAGAAAAGAAACTTTGACTGTAGACTAAATAAGTGTTTACTGAATGAGAAGGGGCAGGATGGGGCAGGAGAATCTGGCAAAACAGGTTAATTGTATAGTAAAGGGTGGAATTAGATTTTTAGTATATACAGATCTTTGCTGTTACTATCAACGCTATGTGTTTAGGAAAAGGCTTAGTCAGGTCATCACTAAGTTTATAATCTGAATTAAAATGTCCACTAACAGGGATGGGCTATGGAAATGCTGCAATTATTTGGGGGGGTCACTCCTCAATGTGTTTGGGGGTTACCAGAACTATATCTGACAGTGCACGATGATGGGGGAGGTAGCATGGGTCAAACCCAGGGCCTTGCACATGCCAGATATGCACTGTACAACTTGAGCTACAGCCCTGGCTGGCCCCAGTGCTAATGTTCTTAATGATAAGGCAGGAGCTGTGATTTTCTTGTTTGGCAAACCCAGTGCTTCTTATTACACCAGCTTATATCAACTGGAAAACAAAGGCTTTTTTTTTATTTTTGTTATTGGGGTGGCTGGAGCGATAGCACAGCGGGTAAGGCATTTGCCTTGCACGCAGCCCATAGAGCTGACCCGAGTTTGATTCCTCCACCCTTCTTGGAAAGCCCGGCAAGCTACCGAGAGTATCTCGCCCACACAGCAAAGCCTGGCAAGCTACCCATGATGTATTCGATATGCCAAAGACAGTAACAACAAGTTTCACGATGGAGACGTTACTGGGCCCACTCGAGCAAATCAATGAATAACGGGAGGACAGTGCTACAGTGCTACAGTTATTGGGGTGGGATAGGGGCAATCTAGAAGTGTGTAAGAGTTCTCAGGGCAGTGCAAAGGTGTCCTGTGATTTCTTTTCATTTAAAAAATATCTCTCTGATAACTCTCAGATAACACATAGCCCAAGACTTAATATGATGATCTGACAACCGCTACTCTAAGTTTTGTTTGATTTTGTTTTTTTATTAATTACTCATGACCATTGGCTTTTCAAAACCATTTAGGACATAAGTTCCTTATATTTATTCCATATATATAATATATGTAACCTTATTAGGAAATGTCATGTGAAATTTCTTGAACATCTTAGTATTGATGAATATATATATATATACAAATATATATATATACTAGAATACACCATGGGTAGCTTGCTAGGCTCTGCTGATCCTGGCAAGCTACCCATGGCTCTTTCAGGGTCAGGGGAATGAGACCCGTTATTGTTACTGTTTTTGGCATATTGAATACCCTGAAAGAGCCTCCAGTACATTGAGAAAGACGAGTAAGGAGAGGTTGCTAAAATCTCAGGGCTGGGACAAATGGAGATGTTACTGGAGCCTGCTCGAATAAATCGATGAACAACGGGATGACAGTGATATAGAGATACAGTGAGATATATGTTTGTATATATATATATATATTCCTCGGGAAGTCTGAGATGAATGCATTGGTTAGGCCCTCTTGAACCAATTTCCTGCTTAGCTGGAAAGAAATTCTTTCTTTTTTTATTAGGGAAAGAAATTTATTTATGAATATTAGCATGTTCCTATCTACTACGACTCACAAGTATGGTCTGTAAGATATTCCTGAAGCATAAGAATTTGCATGAATCTGTTTCTGATTTTTTCAGTGGATATTTTTGTCAATACTAATCTAATAAGGCAGATTAAATATTGGTGTAATTGCTAGAATAAATCATTCTCTGAGGTGCTCCTCAGATTCAGAGTATAATATTCTGTAACCTTATTAGGAAAAGTCACGTGAAATTTCTTGGACATCTTAGTATTGATGAATATTAATTTAACAGATGCATGCTGTGGGGACTTGGTGGGTTCTAATGATTATAGTTATCAAAAGTGCCACAGATTCAAATATCCTGTGCAAAAGCATTATAAACACAATGATAGGCAGGATGTGGTGTTCTTTTTAAATGTTATATTTGATTTATTATTGATGGGTGAAAAAAATAAGGTGAGTTCCATTAACCTAGTGAACTTAATTTTTTCCTAAGCAGGATAATTGCATTCTAATGGAAATATAGTAACAGCAGATATTGTAAATAGAATTCTGAACAAGTGGAACTCTTTTCTTTAGCCTCTGAAAGCATCCAATGTGTTTCAGCATAAATTTATTTATTTATTTATTTATTTTTAATTTTATTGAATCACTGTGAGATAGTTACAAGCTTTCATGTTTGGGTTACAATCACACAATGATCAAACACCCACCCCTCCACCAGTGCACATTCCCCACCACCAATATCTCCGGTAACCCCCCACTTCCCACCCTCCCCCTGCCTCCATGGCAGACAATATTCCCCATACTCTTTCTCTACTTTTGGGCATTATGGTTTGCAATACAGACACTGAGAGATTATCATGTTTGGTCCTTTTTCTACTTTCTGCACACATCTCCCATCCCGACTGGTTCCTCAAGTCATCATTTTCTTAGAGATCCCTTTTCTATTCCAGCTGCCTTGGTTAACAGATCCTGGTTTGATCCCAACACTGCATAGGTCCCCTGAGCACAGAGTAAGGAAAAGCCCTGACTACTGTCAGGTATGTCCCCGCCATCCTCCCACTTAATTAAAAAAAAGTGTTTATATGTTGTCTAGAATTCATCTTTTTCCAGAGTAAAGGATGGTGTTGGGGACTAAGAAGCAAGCAGTTAGTACTCCCTGCCACCTAAACTCCTTTCCTGAGCAGTCAGGGGCACCCAAGTAGAGGCAGTTTACTTCAAGGCCTTATTGAGTCTCAGCTGTCTGCACAGGTCCTATACTTCAAACAAAAAAAGATATTTATACTAGTGCATGTGGCTCTGTGCTAAGTCCTATGTTTTGTCCCACCTCTATAGTGGTCTCCTGTTTGCTTCAGGGAGAGGGGCAGAAGGACACCCTTTGTAGCAGAGAAACTGGAACAGTCTAACAGGCTGAACTTAAAATACACCATGTGATTATCAAACATACCTGGTGGGAAAGAAGAAGAAGGAGGAGAAGGAGGAGGAGGAGAAAGACAAGGAGGAGAAGATGACAAGGAGAAGATGATGATGGAGACGACGGTGAGACTCATGAGAAGCCTCACTCGTGAGAAGTATTTGAAGAAGAGAATAATAGTTTGGGTTGGTGACTTCCTTCTATTGAGCACCCCTGGAGATTTTTTTTTGTTTTAATACCAATAGGGTCACGACTTAGGTCAATAAAACCAGAATTTCTAGGCTTGCAGTTTGAAGGACAGTAATTGTCAGTCTCCCCGTGAGCCCAGGAGCGAGTACTGAAACACAGGTTCTGTATATGGTTAACCAAGGCTCTTCATCATGGAGAGGGATGGTTGAATGCTCAGGCCCAACAATGTGAAACTGTGTTAGGGCATAGCTACATGGTACCAGGTTTTGAATCCCAGTCCCCAAACTCAATGCCACTTTGTAGGCATCCCTAACCACTAAGCAATCTCCCCAGCCCCAAGCAGTTGAAGTCCTAAAGGTTGACACCTTCAGGATGATCCAGAGTTGGTACAATGTAGGGAGCAGGGACCCACATAAAGAAAAGAACCTGGTATATCCCAGAAAAAGCAAATGATTCAGTGTGAAACAAGAGTAATGTTGAAGAGGGTACAGCAGCATTATACCAGAACTAGGTCACAGGGAGCTGGAGTTGTAGTTCCAAGAAGTAATTTGTGTAAAAGGGATCAGCTATGGCACGTGACAGGCCCTAGTGTTAGCAACAACTGGCAGTAATCAATGCCTGAGATCACATTTACTCCTGGTGTGGGAGGGACACTCCATGTCCACTCAGAGGTCCTAATGAGAGTGTTGTTCTAACAGCACTGCACAGACCAGCTGAGGGGGTGAGAGGCAGAGACCATGGCATTTGGATATTGCTTTCACCCCATTCCCAGTCTGTCATCTGAGTTCTGTGAGTGACTAATTCCCCAGTAAATATTTTTCTTTATTGTGATAATATATTTAATACAAAATTCACCATTTTAACCATGTTGAAGTGTTCCTTCCCATTATGATATCACCAGCACTGCTATTTACAGCTTTTTCATCCTCCCAGTTGGAAAACTCTGTGTTCCTAAAAAGACAACTCCCCAATCCTTCTTGCCTCTGCCCAGGCCCTGATATCTTTTCTCCTGCTTTATCAGTTTGACTGTTCTTCTTGGAATAGCAATTATATCTCATATTAAAAAATCTTGTTGTTTTTGTCCTTTGTGTCTGGCTTATTTTACTGGTAAGCTTCTCACCAGATTTTCATTAAGTCTTATCCTTAGACTTTAATCCCTGACCTTGCAATCGCACAGGAATAGCTTTGATGCTGCAGAAGTTGTAATGTTACAACACAGCATAATGCAAAATGACAAAGCAGGGTCTGCAATGTAGGCGAATCTTGCATCTCCTCCACAGAGCTCATAGTCCTGAGTAATACACTATGATTGTCACTCTGATTCAAAAAAAAAAAAAGCATAGTGGAGGCTGCTTTTCTATCTTTTTGAGAACTGTTTTTCTCTTTGTTTTCTTTCCCACAAGATTTTTTTTTAAGTTAGCACTGTAGACTAACTAAATTTGAGGTGCAAAATAGAGTGAGATTTTGGATGCCTTTTTTGCACCAAGCTCGATTGTAAATAGAAACAGAAAATAATTTTAAATGATTGCAATTTGTCTTTATACTAAAGCAAGAATAACTTGATCTTTGTAGCCTATATTATAAACTGTCCAAATATATGACTCACCTATTTTCATAGCTCTCTGTCCTCCAAAATATCTTATAAGTAGCCGCTTAAAAGAATGGGAACCAATTGGCATAATATTCATATGATAAATCATCACACCTCAATTCTGGATAAATCTGCCTTTCTTCTCTTTCTATACTTTAATTTCTTAAAGTTTTATTTATTTGAAAAACATTTCTTGAGTTCCTCAGAGATTCCAGGAACTGTGTGAAAGCTCACTGCAAACACCATTGACATAATATCTGTTCTTTCAAAAGTTAGTGGGCACAAGGAGGATCGCTCCATGGCTTGGAAATTGGTCTCATGTTACTGGGTCCGCTCAAGCAAATCGATGAGCAATGGGAGGACAATGACAGCGACAGTGGTTTTAAACAACTGCTAGTAGACATGGAGAAAGATAATGACAGAAACACAGTAGAACAGACGCCATTAACACTCCTCTATCACTTCCGGATAGATTAACAAGGCAAAACTTCAACAAGGCAAAACCTCAACAAGGAAACACTGATCTTAGAGGAAGAACTGGAAGAGAGATGGACTTAGCAGACATTCATAAGAGTTTCCATGCTACAAAAGTTGAGTTTTTTTTTTCCTATTCTTCTCCAGTGCTCATGGGACAGTTTTCAAGATAGACTGCATGCTGGGTCACAAAAAATAGCTCCATAAAATCAAGAAGACAGAAACATATCAACTATCTCAGACCATAATGGTTTGGAAATGAAAATTAATCATAATCTGAAACGATCACGATCACGATCACGACCATTCTGTGGTTTGTCGATTGCCTCGAGAAGCCCCAGTAACGTCTCCTTCATCCTAGCCCTGGAATTTTTAAAAAAGTGCCGTATTCAAGGCTCTTTCAGGGTTAGGAGAATGAGATCCATCATTGTTACTGGTATTTGGCATATTGGGTACGCCACGGGGAGTTTGCCAGACTCTGCCGTGTGAGCAGGTTACATTTGGTAGCCTGCCAGTTTGTCCAAAGT
This sequence comes from Sorex fumeus, assembly GCF_029834395.1. NCBI lineage: Eukaryota > Metazoa > Chordata > Mammalia > Eulipotyphla > Soricidae > Sorex > Sorex fumeus. The sequence continues at coordinate 28,324,309 of NW_026606070.1, forward strand.
AAGAATGAGATAAGATGTCACATTTTTTTCTCTGTTTATAATCTGAAACAGAGAAAAAAACCCTTGGAAATGAAATACACACAAATAAATAACTAAATAAAGATTTTCTGAGTAAAGAAAAGACACTATGGTTTTGCTCACAAAAATATTCCCCTCAAAGAATCCATGAGTAGTTCTTTGATTAGGTCCTTCTGTTGCTCTGTCGAATAATTCATTTCTATTTTCTGTGTCTTTTGATTAAGACTGAAGAAGTACTCTGAGGTGAATCCACATATACTTCCTGAGAAAGAAAATCTGGTTCTTAATCATGACCCAGATTCCAAGGTTTTATTTTGAAATATTAGTCACATAAATTTTGTCACTCATTTAACACTTTTGGGAATTCTACTTTGTTCTGTGATTGGATCAATTTCCTAGTCCTGGAGGACAAACTCCTGCCTTTTTCTATGGGCCTGTTGGATAAACCAAATTGCTCAATTGTCCTTGTCGGACCTTTTAAGGAGACTTGTTGAAAGGTGTGAGTTAAACAGACACCTGGTTTGTCTGTCTGGAGTCTGTCTTAGCTTAGACCTTTCTAGTGCCAAAATAATGCCTAATTAAATAGCATCCTTTTATACCCTAAATAATTTTTATTTCATCGCTGTACAGAACTGAATTAATTTTGTTCAGCACTTTAAAAAATTTTAATCATTGTGAGATACACAGTTACAAAGTTGTTCATGATTGGGTTTCAGTCATACATGTTCCAATACCCATCCCTTTGCCAGTGTACATTTTCCACCACCAATGTCCCCAGTTTCCCTCCTGACACCTCCTCACCTGCCCTGTCCCCACAGTTTTGATAGTGACCTCACACTCCTGGAACTCATCATGCATTTGCCACACCACCACCCCGATCTGTTGGCAAATGCAAACATGAGAGTTTATCTCTTCATACTACCTTCATACTACCCCAGGAAGCTAGAGTGCTGATACCACCTTTGTCATTTCTTTCTTTCTTTTTTCTTTCTTTCTTTCTTTCTTTCTTTCTTTCTTTCTTTCTTTCTTCCTTCCTTCCTTCCTTCCTTCCTTCCTTTCTTTCTTTCTTTCTTTCTTTAATTTTATTGAATCAACGTGAGAAAGTTACAAGCTTTCACGTTTGGGTTACAATCACACAAAGATCAAACAAACACCCATCCCTCCACCAGTACACATTCCCTACCACCAATCTCCCCAGTATATCTCCCTCCTTCCTTCCCCCTGCTCCTCACTTTCACTGTTGCTTACTTCAGGGAACTTAATGTGCTGGCATTTTCACTTCCCGTTTTAGGACTTTTGGGTGTGATGTGTTTTTAAAAATGCTCTCCCGTATATAAATAATGGACAAGAGCTGGTGTCCTGCAAGCACACAGGGCCTTGAAGATTAAGATCCCCAGGGATTCAAAAGAGCAAATTATAGAGTACATTTTATGTCTTGGAAAAGGAACAAATAATATAATGAATTTTTAAGTTAGCACTTTGTTAGTCCCTTGAGGCCCTGGCAGCATACTGGGGTTACAGGGGGTAAAAAGCACCTGCAGAGAGAAATGTCTCAGAATCAACATTTAAAGTAGTGGTGTGTTAATGCTTAAAAAGAAATTCTGCATGCATTTTTAATGACTTCTAGCTTTTTCAGCTGGATCTAACGAATGGTGCTCCAAGAGGGTGAGCCAGCTTGCCATCTTCCTGGCTTCAGTTCCCAACACTTACGTGCTTCCCAGTGCCAGCTAGAGCACAGTCTTAAACTAAAGACTGAGTTTTATAAGCAGGGGGGCGGGGCGGGGTGAGAAGGCAGCTGGAATAGAGAAGGGATCTCTAAGAAAATTAGGGTTGCAGGAATCAGTCGGGATGGGAGATGTGTGCTGAAAGTAGGTAAAGGACCAAACATGATGGCCTCTCATTGTCCGCATTGCAAACCATAACGCCCAAAATTAGAGAGAGAGAGAGTATGGGGACTATTGTCTGCCATGGAAGCAGTGGGAGGGTGGGAAAGGGGGGTATACTGGGGATATTGGTGGTGGGGAATGTGCACTGGTGGAGGGATGGGTGTTTGATCATTGTGTGACTGTAACTCAAACATGAAAGCTTGTAACTATAACTCACCGTGATTCAATAAAATAAGTTAGAAAAAAAGAAAGACTGAGTTGTGCTGCAAGTACCTGAAAAGAAACATGTATCAAATGCCATTGGGCTGAGGTTGAATTGTTTGTTTGCCTGCTTTTAAAAATTCTTTGTTTTTTGGAAATTACTTCCAATTCATTTTTTTAATTATTATTTAAAAATATATATATTTTTTAACTGAATCACCTTGAGACTTCCAGTTTAATTTAAAACCCAGTGCATTTTCAGTGATTCTGAAATTAGGGGAATGTTCTCTCAAGGAAAAGAAAACCAGCGTCTATATGATTAGTGTTTAGTGAAATGCTCCAAGAGGCCAGTCTTCATTGCATCATCAAGTGGAGATGTGTCATTATAAAAAAAAAAAAAATTAGAGCCCAACTCTGAGGTAAATGGAAGATTCCCTGATTTTTTTTAGCCTTTTAGAACCGAGTTATTTGAGCTTAAAAAAGAGGAACCAGGCATTTTAGCGGTCTTCGGAACTGGACTAAAGAAATTATGACCCAAATTCAAATGTAGTCGTAGAGATCACCATTTTCTCAAAGCATGGGAATAAAAATAGAAATAGATCCCCAACAGGGAAGGAATATGAACCTTTCATCGGAAATGGGTTGGCTAGCTCTGATACCTTGGACAGTGCATATGAGGCCACAAATAGTCTTTTCCCAGTCCTTGTCTGAGTGCCAAAGCAGCACTATTTATTAACATTGTTGCCCCAATTACCTTATATTTTAGCTAACATTATCCTCTCTCAGAAACATCCTTCCACAGCAGGCAATCCCAAAGGGTTGTGTGCTTGTTTAGAAACTGAATAGCCATTTTGATTCTTTCACTTTTGCCTTCTGCTGCCTTGGTCATGGGCTGGAGGGATACAGCCGGTAAGGCATTTGCCTTACATGTGGCTGACCCAGGTTCAAGTCCTCTGCCCCTCTCAGAGAGCCCAGCAAGTTACTGGGAGTATCCCATCCATACGGCAGAGCCTTGCAAGCTACCCGTGGCATACTCGATATGCCAAAAACGGTAACACCAAGTCTCACAATGGAGACGTTACTGGTGCACGCTTGAGCAAGTCCATGAACAATGGGAGGACAGTGCTACAGTGCTCTTCAAGTTTCATGGTTAAGCCTCTCCGTCAATTCAAAGTCAGAGTCTTGAACAGCCAAGGGGCAGACTCTTACCATCCATCTCCTGGCGTCTGCTCCACCAGGCATCCCTGCTAGCCACCCCCACCCCACCCTGCCCTGGGAAAAATGACTTCTTCAGTCAAAATGTGCCATCAACTCATTCTAGTGGATTTCTATGAGGATCCTTCTGTCACCAGTTGTGCAAACCACAGTCTAGTTTGAACACAGGACACTAAGCTGCAAATGCAGTTTTACTTGATAAACAGGAAATGTGAAGTATTACAAAGGGGTGCTGGTCTTAGCAATAGTTGATTTTCAGACAAGCTTAAATAACAAACAAGATACATCCAAGGAACCTTAATTCTCTCTGATAAACCTATGTGATAAACAATAAATAGAATCATATGTAAGATATATATGTACATATGTATGCATATGCCCCATTTCTCTGGGCCACAACTGAATACTATTAATAGAAAATGACTACAGAAAATTTAAAAAGGAATTAACACTATTTCCACCTTTGTCAGAGAGGAGAGGTTAGGAAGGTACCCTTTATTCATGATGGTTCTAGTATTGAAAAACTAATTTTAATTTGGTAGAAAAAAAATTAGGAGGTTTTGCTCACAAATTAAGCTAAGTTTTGTATCTTGTGATCCCTCAGATTAAACAGTCTGTTTCACCATGAGAGAATAAGACACGGCTTATTCCATAAGAGAATGAGAATGACATATTTCATGGCTTCAACATCTGTTCATATATTGTGATTTATAAGTTATATGCAAAAACACATGAATGTAGGTATATAGACATTCAGATGATCAAAATATATTTCTCATAGACATTTGATCTGCATTGCCTAGTTCACAGTTCCCTACAATTTTTGATATTTGCTGAGTTATAAGGAAAAACAGAAGCATCTTTTGATGTAATATTGGTTTCTTGCGCTCAGTTCCTGAGAAAGCTTTGTAGTCATAAAAATGTTTACCTGGGTATCTTACTACTCTTATGGGCCTGTGAAAATAAAGTCAAATTTGGGGGGTACACCCAAGAATGGGGACTGGTTGCCAGAGACAGAGGTTGTATCAGTTCAACTCCTAATTTCTAGGAAGCATTACAGTGGCTAAAAGTTGAATTTAATTGTCACTTATTATATCAATTCATGCCTTTGTTCTGAAACCTCCATAGAAACTCCAAAGGAGAGATTTAGAAGGTCTTACAAGTTGGAAAATCAGAGTTCTTCCACATGCTTCTGCCATGTCAGAGCTGCAAGCTCCATGAAGACAGACATTTCCTTTGAGATGCCCAGGGAATCTCTATGTTGGGTTATTGATAGGTTTCTTTAGTGTCCTTTGTAGTTAATTCATGATCTTGTGAATAAATGTGCTTTTGAGTTAAGTTGTGGCACAGAGAATCGAGGCATAATTATATCTGATTTTATTTATTGTGACCAGAAGAGACTCACAAAGTTCCATCAGGAGGAACTAAGGATGTGAACCCAGATTTATAAGAGGACATACTCAAATATTTGAGCAAATTCTGACATCGCACCCACTAATATCTCACTGACCATTATTTTTTCTTGGCAAACCCACGTCCAGGGTGAATGGACTTGTTAGTGAGAGGAACTGCAAAGTTAGAGGTAGCAGACAGACATGTGTGTATGGGTCCAGTGTGGGGCTAATTACTCCCTTTCCACTCCCTTTCCTGACCTCTCACAGGTGTTACTTACTCACCTATCGGACTCTAGTTCCTATTTTCTTAAACTCTGAGTTGTAACTAAGTGTGGGCTTGCAAAACTTTGTTTTAAAAAAATATATTATTATCAATATATGTTTGATTTTTAACAAGTTGAAACATTTAAGCTGAGTTGTTCTTAACCTTTTCACACCTGAAGATCAGCATTTGTTCATGAACAGGCAGTTAATAATCACTGCGGTTTGTTTTTTAACCTTTTATGCTCCCATTGAAAACTACCACCTATAGACCACCTTCTCTCTATTTCTCAAACACAACTTTCTCTCCCACTGAGCCTACATAACATTATGACATTAATTTATGCCATTAATTTACAGGTTAACTTAGCACTAAACTTTGTTTTCTAGAAGATTCCATTGATATCATCACTCTTTTATTTTTTATTTTCTTCCTTTTTTTCACTGTATTTTTGAGAATCTATATCCTTAGAGTCTTCACAGACTTGAGAATAGATCTGAAAGCCTTTCAGATTCACCATTGAATCAATAAAACACTTTTCTTTTCCCTTGATACAGTGAAACCTGCCAAAAGATGAAAACCAAATTAATTTGCTAAATAGGGATAATGGGCAGAGTTCTGTGAGGAAGAAACAAACTTTAAGGAACTTTAGAACTGGGGAGTTGAGATGATTCAGACTTCCTGAACTTCTGGATTTAAGAATTGCCATATCCTAAGCACTTGCAAGTTTTTGTGTTTCTTGTTTTGTTTTGCTTCCTGCCATGCCCAGTGGTGCTCAGGGGTTATTCTATTGGGTTATTGGGTCTAGGGGTTATTATAATGCTCTGTGCTCAGGGATCACTCCTGGCATTCTTGGATGTGATGTACGTAATGCCAGAGAACAAATCTGGCATTGTGTACACGTGCAAGGAAAGCTCCTTAACGCCTTTACCATCTCTTCAACACCTGTGTTTGGGTTTTTAATTCACATCACAATATATTCCGTGGTCTGTTGGTCATTGAGTTGTCTATCACACCAAGCATCTGAGAGAGCATTTTGTGATTCTGAGGGAGAGAAGTATGTAAGGACGAGGTAGGCACAAGTGCCATTTGAGTATATTATCATGAAAGTAATCAGTGACAGACCAAGTCATGTACATTTTGCTTCTGAGAAAAGGAAGGAAGAGGGGAATGGGTTGGAACCTAGGGGAAAAGGCTTGAGGTTCTTTCCTCTGTTGGCTTAGGGGGAGCATGCAGGAACCTCCTCTCTGAAGGAGAAAGAGGAAGGGGATAGGGAGGCTGCAGCAGTGCTCGATGGAATCAGGGTCAATGGAGGCGAATAATATATCACCACGGTCATGGCCGACATCACAACAACATAACTGAGACTCTGTGTATTACAAGATATTGCAAATGCATCCCATTAGAAAGACAGAGGAAATGTCCTGGGCTTACATTTGAGCAGTGTGAAAGATGCCTCATGAATCTTTTGTCTTTTCTGCCCCCGTGTATGTAACTAGTGTACAGAGCTTGCACCACACTGTATTTAGTTTAATCTTTCCTTTCCCTCAAATTAAAAAATTTGGTTTTATGCTAACGTTAGAGGATATGATAAAACTATTGCCTCAAACAGACTGGAGGGCTAGTGGTGGGAGGGAAACTGGGGGCATTGATGGTGGGAAATGAACACTGGGAATGGGGTGGGTTTTGGAACATTGTATGACCGAAACCCAGTCATGAACAACTTTATAACTGTTTATCACATGGTGATTCAATAAAAAAATAAATTTTAAAAATGATTGCCTCAAAAATTCATTGTTTCTTACTTTTATTTTAGGATTTTTATTGCATTCTTGCACAGAGAATACAAGGTCAATACCAGGAAATCAGAAGCTTTCTAAGGTATGTATTGTGGATAATACTTATAGTTTTATTATTTATTAATTTATTATTTTATGGATTTGGGAGCCACTGCTCAGGGCTTAATCCTGGCTCTGCATTCAGGAATCAGTTCTGGTGTGCTCAGGGAATCATGGAATGCCAGTGATCAAACCCGAGTTGGTCATGTACAAGGCAAGCGATCTACCCACTGTGCTATCATTCTGGCCCCAATTCTTACGTTTTCAAGGAAAGTCACTGATATTCATTTAATATCTTGATTTTAAATTCTGAGTAATCTATAAATACTCATTATGGTATATGGTATCAGGCTATATTTAAAAAGCACATAGGTCTGGAGGACAAATGCAAACCTGGATCTGAATCTCAGTGTAATGTATACTTGGCTTGCCCAAATATGCCTGTAAGCATATTCCTTCTAATCTCAGCTCGTGCATGTACAAAATGCACATGATAGGAAATTCCTCTCTGCCCTACATTAAATGGATCTAAATTTTTATAAAATCTGTGTTTTAATCAGGTAATTAGAATAGTGCCTAAAATTAATACGTATTCAATAAAATATTGTTGAACCATTCATGATTAAATTAATGAATGTCATAGGTAAAAACTGGAATAGTTTTATCCAAGCTAGTGATTTGATAGAACTAAGCACTAGGGATACATGAAAAGAAAGATAACTATGAATGGCTCTTGTGCCCCAGAGCTCAAGGAAATGACTCAAACCTGCCCATTCTTAACCTACTTATCCTGCCTTGCCTGTTTCTCCCCACAGAAACCACAGTTCTGCGTCCACAGTGTCTACCCTCCCTCCAATTCATGGTCTCCATGAGATTTCCTCATGGTGGTCCCTTCCCCTTGGTAACTAGGGTTTTCATATTGTCTTTCCAACAGAAACCATCTCCTGACCTTTGACCTCGTGGTACCTCAACTGATGTATTGAAATATTCTGGTTTACAGAGACACTGGCCCCACTTTTGTATCATTTAACTAGGGTGGAGGCTCAGAATGGTGGAGACTGAGAGCTGTGGAGAAAGATTTTCTAAGTCCCAGAGCTTTGTTCCGCTCTGCTCTGTTCACTGGTTTTGTTCCTCTGGCCTCTGAAGACCAACTTCCTTGATGGTCTCAGGCATGACTCATCTGAGTTGGCCTCCAGTGGTGCCCTTGGGTGCTAAGACTTCACGTCTAGCAAACATTTCTTACCCCTTAAGTTTTCTCTGTCTCTCTTCCAAATTCCCACGAGAAAAAAGGTAATGACTGTTTAGGTCAGTCAGTCCCACTCGGGGTCAGCTGTCCACCAGTCAGCAGCAGCCAATTGGGAGGACAAACATGGCTGAAGGGCTCATGGAAGGGAAACGGGAGGAACGGGACCCCTGGCTCAGGGCCCGCACCTAAGGTATTTCGCAACAGTCTTTCAAAACAGTCATTAGAGGGTTCTCATCTTAAAAGATCATTTTAAAAATTAAAATACTATGTTATGACCGTTTGAAGCCATAGTTACTTAGCCTGATAACTAATTTTCTAAAGAACGAAGATAAAATCAAAAGGTCTAGATTTACTAATCCCCAACTCCTAATAGAAATGATAAGTAGATGACTTCTTGGAATTGTAAAGTCAGTTCTGGGGAGGGAAAAAAATAAAAGCCATACTTAGTGTACATTATGAGAAATGCCATAAAGTTCAGTGGAAAGTTAAAATGTGGTAAGATTTTTTGGGGGGGTCACACCCACACAGAGGATTACTCGTGGCTCTGCACTCAGGAGTTACTCCTGGTGGTGCTCAGGGGACTATATGGGATGCTGGAAATGGAACCCGGGTCGGCCATGTGCAGGACAAATGGCCTACTTGTCGTACTATCTCTCCAGCCCCCTAAAACTTAGAAAGATTTTTAACAATAAAGGAAGAACTATTTCTGAGATGAAGTTAAGCCATGACTCAAGGCTTGCAAATATGTAAAAATAAACATCGAGTGTGCTGAGTCAAGTTTCGAAGAATGGTAGTCAGGGTGAAGGAGAGTAAAGTCATTTGACTGATATAAAAAAAAATTCACATTAGAACTTAGACTTGTTAAAGGGTTATTTTAGTTTCGGTGGTCATTGTGCAAGTGATGAAGGACAGTGGAGCTTCCTTGAGGGCCATATCTCCACAAGAACTCTGTGGTTAGTCCCTGATCCACAGTGTGATTGGACTTGATGAGGGCGCTTCTGAGGAAGTAATTAAGGTCAAATGAGGTCATGAGGGTGGGGCCCCAAAAGAACAATCTTCTCGTCAGAAAAGACACAGGAGAACTTGTTTGTGCTCTCTCTTTGCTCCTGGTGGCGGAAAGGCTATGTAAGGACACAGAGAGTGGGTGGCTATCTGCAAGCCAGGACGAGGCCCCACCAGGAACTGAGTCAGCCAGTCTTGATGCTAGACTTCCAGTTTGGCAAATGTGAGAGAGTAAATTTCAGTTTTTGTAGCCACCCTATGTTATTTTGTTTTCGACGCCTGAACAGGCAAAGGACGGTTTCTTTTTTCACTATGAAGTTTGTTATTAAAATATCATAGTTATACCTTTAATAGATTTTTTTTGGTGGTGCTGGTGATTTTTTTCTTTTTGGGTCACACTCCGCGATACATAGGGATTAATCCTGACTCATCCATTCAGGAATTACTCCTGACGGTGCTCAGGGAACCATATGAGATGCTGGGAATCAAACCTGGGTTGGCCGTGTGCAAAGCAAATGCTCTACCTGCTGTGCTATTGCTCTAGCCCCAAGGTGCTGGTGATTGAACCCAGGACCTCACTCATACAAAGCAAGTACTTCACTACTGACCTACATCCTTGGCCCTTCCATCATGAGTTTTGTCTATGCTAAAAAACAACCCAAACCAAACGAACAACAACAACAAAAAACACCCAAAAAACCCTGCATGGTTTCCCATACAACTCTGAGGAAGGAAGCTAATAGTTTTCTCTTACAGATGTGCAAATGTGGCTGAAGAGACAGTACAGAGGCTGTAGCTGCCACAGTGGTTTGAATCCTGGCACCAAATTTGGTGCCTTGGCCACAGAAGTCAGATGTGGCCTCCGAGTACTGACAGTTTTGACAACCCCCATACACAAAAATGTGTAAATACTGTCAACCTCTTTCCTCATCTCAGCACAGTGTATGGATTAGCACACTTCAGTGCAGGATGAGAGATTCAAAACTTGAGAAAAGGTACTTTGACTCAAATGAATTTTGTTCTGTTTAGTTTAGTTTTGTTTTGTGGCCAGACCTGGCAGCGGTGCTCAGAGCTTGCATTCAGGATTCTGGCTCTGCATTCAGAGATCACTCCTGGCAGGGCTCAGGAAACCATACAGGATGCTGGAGATCAAGCCCAGGTTGGCTGCATGCAAGGCAAGCGTCCTGTGTACTGTCCTATCCCTCCGCCCCCACCCCAAATGTATTTTTAAACTCACATATTAATTTATAGGTTTGGAAATGCTGTGCAAGTGTCAAACTCAGAAAGCCCATTGCAGCTTTTCCCAACTCTGCTACGATCTTTCAGTTGCAGCCAGATCTGAGCCTCAAATTATTTTAAGGTACAAGAAAAGTGACACTTTCTGACAGCGCCACTCCCTGACTTTGTACAATGGTTTAGTCAAGGAACAGTGAGTATTTGTCAGTGAGGTGTTGATTGGGGAGGCAGAGGTCCTTAGGTGTGGGCAAATGATGTTTTTAGAGGCTGCAGGGGGCTTCATCTCCAGAGGCTTCCTCATTAATACTCTCACAGAGGTGAATGAATTCCCAGACTCCCACAACTTGACAACACAGGTTGGCTGATGGGCCACTTCCAGCCTCAGGCATGTTTTGAGACTCTGCTAAGATTTAGATGCATAAAGAGCTTATAAAAATCAAGCATTTTGGTTTCTCGTTAAGAGAAAACTGATTGATATAAACTGCTAAATTCAAAGAATACATTTTTGATCTTTCACTACATAATATCACTGTATCACTGTCATCTCGCTGTTCATCGATTTGCTCAAGCAGGCGCCAGTAACATCTCCATTCGTCCCAGCCCTGAGATTTTAGCAACCTCTCCTTACTCGTCCTTCCCAATGATGCTATATTGGAGGCTCTTTTAGGGTCAGGGGGAATGATACCCGTTATTGTTACTGTTTTTGGCATATCGAATACGCTACAGGGAGCTTGTCAGGCTCTGCTGTGCGAGACTATATAATAATAGTCATTATTCAGATCCAGTCTTGACTATTTTTCACTGTCATCAATTATTAAAAATACTCCTATGGGCAAGTCATGAGGTTTCTAGGACCTCGGTCTCCAGCACTCCCTAATGCCTTTTACTTCTCATTCCTATCAATTGTATTAGCTGTGGGTTCTTTGAGATAGGGGACCTTTAAGACAATTGTTCTAAGTCAATCTTCTTCTTTCCCAAAAACTGCTGGGCAGCTGGGTCACAGCAGTAGGTGTAAACAACAAAGTAGGTGACCTTTGTTATTCTCTACAGATAAAATCTGAAAGAGGGGTTCTATTGGAATGATTTTTTTTTCCTTCTGTAGACAAATAGAACTGCTTGGGGAAACATATATTCAGTTCTGGATTCTTGTTTTTGTTTTGTTTTGTTTTGTTTTGTTGCTTTTTGGGTCACACCTGGCGATGCACAGGGATTACTCCTGGCTCATGCATTCAGGAATTGCTCCTGGCGGTGCTCGGGGGACCATATGGGATGCTGGGAATCGAACCTGGGTTGGCCTAGTGCAAGGCAAATGCCCTAACCTACCCGCTTTGCTATCGCTCCAGTCCCTAATTCTGGATTCTGTCTTTCAAAAAAAATCAAGTGCTGCAACTTCAATTATGTTTGTCCTGTTTTTAGCAAACACTTAGGTTTTTCTTTTTTACAATAGGCATCAGTAAGCAAGCTCACTCTGAAAACTCAGTCTTATGGATAGGTAGCTAGAGTAAGATGAAGGGTAATAAAAGCAGGAGAGAGGAAGAAACTGAACGGATAGTAAAGGAAAAAAGCAAGAGAGAAAGAGGGAAAAAAGAAAAAAAAAGAAATGTGTCTTTAGTGTTCAATTATTTGTTATCTCCGAACTATTTTAAAATTCACTTTTCTTTCCTTCAGACTGTTATTGTTAATTAATCCACCAGATGGTGCTCCAAAATTCCAAATAAGCTTCAGCTCTTGGAAGACTATCTTGCCTGGACTTCCCAGTGTTGATGATTATCAAAGATAAAAAAAGAAAAAAAAAAGGAAAAAAGCTCCACACACCTCCTTTTCCTTTATTTTGAAAGTATTAACCTCATACCAATGCATAAAATTGTTTTATTAAAAAAATGACATTTAGAGACTCAATTACATTGTTTGGTTTTATTAAAAGCAAAGCATCCTTCAAAAGGCAAGAAAATCACAAAGAATATTTATAACACCAAAATAATGCCAAGAAAAAAGTTTGTAAGTCTGATTATGTACATTGAGCTTGAACGCACTGATGATGTTCTCTGCCATCAATCTCCTCATTTGGCTCTCTGCATTGCCATCACTTTTGTCCTCTGTGGACCACTCAGAAGCCTAGGTCCTGCCTGTTCATTCAACATCCCACTTCCTTTTGTTGCCTTCAACACTTAGTTCAGAAAGATCTGACTTATTCCCCTCCTGATTGCTACAGGAAGTGAATTTCTTTTTAAGTCTCCAATTTATGATCAAGGGAAATCATTTAGAGGGGAAGTATTTAAATAACTTGAAAGGAGGACATGACTAACACAGGAGAAATATTAGGGGCCGTGATCTTTAATATGATTTGGTATTAATTAATCAGAATTGTGACTCAAGGCACTGTGAATGTAATAGTGATACCTCTAGCCTCAGACTGTGCTGAGTTCACTTTCTGACTATCTCACTTTACCGTGTGATGATGGCAAAGCTTAAATGCATCTTTGAACCTTAGTTTTCTCTCCTCAAGTATCATGTTAAGTGAAATGAGCCAGAAAGAGAGGGACAGACATAGGAGGACTGCACTCATTTGTGGAATATAAAGTAACAGAATGGGAGACTAACCCCCCCAGGGATAGTAGTGATAAGGACCAGGAGGATTGCTTCACGGTTTGGAAGCCGGCCTCACATGCTGAGGTAAAAGGCAGCTCAGATAGAGAATGGAACACCAAGTCAAGGACGCTTGGAGGGCCCTCTCGGGATGGAAGATGTGTGCTAAATGTAGACTATAGACCAAATAGGATGGCCACTTAATGTCTGTACTGCAAATCACAACACCCAAAGGGAGAGAAAGAGTAAAGGGAGAAATGTTCCTGCCACAGAAGTGGGGGGTGGGGGTGGATGGGGTGGTGGTGGGAGGGATACTGGAATCATTGGTGGTGGAGAATGAGTACTTGTGGAGGGATGGGAGCTCAATCATTGTATGACTGAGATGTGAGCACGAAAGTTTGTAAGTCTGTAACTGTACCTCATGGTGATTCATTAAAAAATAAAATTAATTAATTAATTATTTTTTTTTTCTGTCCTCTAGAAGGGGACAAGGAATTCCTACCTGGTATGTTTGTTGTAGGGATCAAGCAAGAACATGTGCTCTAAGCACTGAGGTTACCAAGTGGCCCATCAATTCAACTGACTTCTTCTCTTTCCTTGCTTATTCCTGGACTCCAACTCAAAATGTGCAGCTCCCCACCCAGTCTCATTCCAGCAAACAGGGACACTGCTCCTCTCAGATTTCTACTGCATTGGTGATCTGGTAATTGGTAACACTTTCCTAACAATGACCACTGCCTGGATTTCCACTCTTTCCCTGTTTCCCCTTCCTCCCAGTCCCACAACTGATGAAGTGGTTTCCTGTACCTCCCTGCGCCCAGTTACCTGCTTGCCTTCTTGGAATGGTCACTGTTCCTCCCAGCTTGCCCTCTGGTTATATCCTTCCAGTGATATTTCCATTCCTTCTGCTGGGTTGCTCTCGAACAAAGTCTCAATGGTGCTTTAGCAGAAGTGCTGGCCAGCCATGCTATGCTCAGTCTTCAGATCTGGTGCGGAATGAAAGGTGGGTGTTTTCAAAGTAGATTAAAAGATGGGCTCTATGTCCAAAAGTAAACTGGAAGACAGAATGTGTTCCAGTGGGAGTAGAGTTTGAGTTTCTGCAAGGGTGTGCCCCAAAGGACAGAGCACCATACCAAAGCTAGGTCCTTTCCAACTGTGGGAGTCCACTTTGGGAGCCCTTTGACTCTTGCTAATCTTTTTTGCAATCCTCGGATTCAGTTAAATGACCCCATATAGGGTCGTGAACCACAGTTTAAGAAGATAGGCTTTAAAGGGATATTTTTATTTGCATATATTGGAAAACCAGTGGAATCAGTTTCTGAGTAAACTTTTCACCATGTTTCTGAAACTTTTCATGCAGATAAAAGTCCTTTTTAGAAAGACCTTTTATTTGAATTACTTTTCGTTATCCAAACTTTTGTAACCACAAATGCTGTTTTCTCTGATAAAGAGTGGTCTCTTACTTTACTCTTTAGGTTATTTTGACACAAATCTCAAACAAGTAAACTTCAGTTGTTCATAATTTTACCCCTAAAAGTTAAAAAAAAAAAGAAAGAAAAGAAAAGAAAGAAAGAAAGAAAGAAAGAAAATGCAAAATATTTCTGTTTGATATTCAAGAGTCAGTCTATGTTGCTCAATTATATAAACAAACTTTGGAGATACCCAAGAAGAGCCCCCCAGGTTTCCTGAGCACTGCTTAGGAGAAACCTTCCCCCCTACTCCACCTTCCCCACCAAAAATAGATGGTCCACTGAAAGCAGAATTTCCGGGCCAAGGAACTAATTTTTTTAATACTTCTAAGCTGGCCTAGAACCATATTACAGCAGGTGAGGCACTTTCCTTGAAAGCAGTTAACCTGGGTTCAATCCCCGGTATCCCAGATGGTCCTTCAAGCATTACCAGGAGTAATCCCTGAGTGCAGAAACAAGAGAAATTCCTGGGCATTGTTGGGTGTGGCCTCCTCTCTCTCTCTCTCTCTCTCTATATATATATATATACATATATATATATGTATATATACCGAATGTAACCTGCCCACACAGCAGAGTCTGGCAAACTCCCCGTGGCATACCCAATATGCCAAATATCAGTAACAATGATGGGTCTCATTCTCCTAACTCTGAAAGAGCCTTTAATATGGCACTATTTAAAAAATCTCAGGGCTAGGACGAAGGAGACATTACTGGGGCCTGCTCGAGGCAATCGACGAATAACAGGATGGTCGTGATATGTACATAAATGTGTATTTCTAAACTTTAATAACGTTAAATCAACTGACCTCTTCCATGTAAGATCTATGCCAACATACACATGGAAAACTTCCCTTTTCTAGATTCCTGTCACCCTTCACACTCACTCTTTTCAGGCAGACAGAAAGTTTGGATTCAGTTGTTTTTATTTGTTTGACTGTACTTTTCACCTGTCGAGTAGATTAGTATGTGTGGTTCTCTTGGTTATCTAAGACTACTCAAAGGGATAAAAATGCAGAGCTTCATTCTGGATATTTCCTGGTTGATATATTCAATGCCACTAACCAGTGATTTCCCAGTACTTTAGTATGGAAATTGGTTACCAGTTCTCATCATAATTTTCATTTCATTTCATCATCTTGTTATTCGTCGATTGCCTCGAGCAGGCCCCAGTAACGTCTCTTTCATCCTAGCCCTGAGATTATATTCAAGGCTCTTTAGGAGAATGAGACCCATCATTGTTACTGGTATTTGGCATATTTGGTACGCCACGGGGAGTTTGCCAGACTCTGCCCTGTGGGCAGGCTACATTCGATAGCCTGCAAGTTTGTCCAAAGTAGGTATGAGATGATAAGATGTCATAAAAGATGTTCTGATAAGATGTTGCGCGGCCGCATTTGCGGCCGCGCGGTTCCGGGAGCTGGATTTTATAGTCTCTGAGTCTTGGCCGTTGATGGGATTACACAGCGCCAGGGGGCCAGGTGGTGGGTGTGACTCCCGCCTACTGTGATTTGGAGGATCTGGGTGGAAGATGCTCGACTCCAGTCCGAGTAGGCTTGGAGATCTCGGCCCCGGAACCCGTGTGGCTTTGTCCCTCTGCCAGTACCTTCATGTGTGCGGAGAGTGGTCTCAGCATGGTGGTGGCTGGTTCTGGAGGTCTTCGGCTGCCGGAGCCCTGGTCGGGGCAGGGAGGAAAGCTCAACCCGCTCCCCTCCAAGGGGCCTCGGCGAGGAACAGCCAGGCGCGGGGGCAGAAGACTAATAGAGGAAATAAAGAGGAAGGGGCTGAATAATCAAGATACCCTCTTAGTCCCTTACTCTAGCCAACTGGCTGTTGTATAAAGCCTTATTTACATGAGAGGCAGTCAGTTGCAGAGCAAGATGGGAGATGGATGATCTCTATCAGTGGGGTTTCTTTGAGTATTCAGGGGCCACTCTTGCTACTGCACCTTTGAACTTTTTTGTGGCCTCCGGTTTCTTCTGTATGGGAAATAAAGAAGATATTGATGGATCGTGATTCCTGGAGTTACCCTGGAAATGGGAACAGCCGTCAGTACTAATACATGAGCAGTAGAAGAAGGCACCATGGCCCTGAAACAGGTGCTCAGCATGCTAATCTTACATGTCATCTACAAAACCCACAGTTAGTGGTTCCACTGTAGCATCCTGGCCACCTCAGATGGGCTGACAACAGCTCTAGGCTAGACCAGCTCTGCTACAGCATCTCCATCACTCAGTTCTGGCATTTCTTAAATACCTCATTATTTAATGAAGGACTGTAATATACGAGTGTTGCTAACAATGTAGATACATTCTAATTCTGGGAAGATATGTATGAGTGAGATGTGGGTTCTCAAGAATAAAAAAACGTGATACTTTCCATGTAGTACCACTTGTATGTAAATTTCATGACTTCGTCTTTTCTAACAGCTACATAGTACTCCATTGTGTAAATGTACCAAGTTTCTTTAACCAGTCATCTGTTCTTGGGCACTCAGGTCTCTTCCAGTTTCTGGCTACTATAAAGAGTGCTGCAATGAACAAACAAGTGCAGATGTCACTTCGACTATACTTTTTTGGCTCTCTGGGATATATTCCCAGGAGTAGTATTACTGGATCAAATGGGAGCTCAATTTCTAATTTTTTGAGAATCAGAAAGAAAGGGATAGACATAGAAAGATTTCATTCATCTGGGGAACATAAAGTAACAAAATAGGAGACTAACACCCAAGAATGGCCGAGATTAGTACCAGGAATTTTACTCCGTGGCTTGGAGGCCAACCACATAAGCTAGGGGAAAAGGGAGCTCAGATAGAGAAGGGAACACCAAATAAAGGTGTTGGGAGGATCCTCCAAGGATCAGAGAAGCACGCTGAGAGTAGACTATAGACCACACCTGATTGCCACCCATTGCCTCTTTTGCAAACCACAACACCCAACAGGAGAGAGAGAACAAAAGGGAATGCCCTGCCACAGAGGAAGGGTGGGATGGGGAGGATGGGGGGTGGGAGGGATACTGGGATCCGTGGTGGTGGAAATGGGTACTGGTGGAGGGATGGGTATTTGATCATTGTATAATTGAAACCCAAGCACAAAAATTTGTAAGTCTGCAACTGTACCTCATGATGTCTCACTAATAAAAATAAAATTAAAAAAAGGAAAAAAAAACCAATAAAAATAAGCTTTAAATGATATTTCTGGTGTCCTCTGTGTTTATAAAATGACCTATTACAAAGGTTGAATAGAGGATTGTTATTATAATGGTTAAACTGGAGGATAAATTTTATATGAATTAGGTTACTTAAAATATCACTTGGAAATATAGGCTTATGCCTGACAGTATGGTAAAGACTATCTTGAAATATTGTTTTGAGAGGGCAGGAGATAATGCAAAGGGTAATACACTCACCTTGCACACATCAACCTAGGCTGTTCCCTGGCACCACATTTGGTCACTTGAGGCCTTTAGGAGGGACATCTGAGCACAGAGCCAGGAGTAGCATCAGATGTGGCCCAAACTATCCCCAAAATTGTATTTTAAAATGAAAGAAATCATCATGATTAGGCTGCATACATTAGTGGCTTCCCAGAGAATAAAGCATTGCTCTGTAGCATTGTCATCCTATTGTTCATCGATTTGCTCAAGTGGGCACCAGTAACGTCTCCATTTGTCCCCTGTTGTGTGCTAGTATAGCCCAATGGCATCTTCTCACTCCAGGAACACGAAGTGAGACTTGTTATTACTGTTTTTGGCATATCGAATATGCCACAGGGAGCTTTCCAGGCTCTGCCATGCAGGCAGGCTACTCGGTAGCTTGCCAGGCTCTCCAAGTGGGACAGAGAAATTGAACCCAGGTTGGCTGCGTGCAAGGCAAATGCCCTACCTGCTGTGCTAGAGAATAAATCCAGCCCCAGAGAATAAATCCCTGTCATCATTGTCATCCCATTAAGCATACATTACTCGAGTGGACACCAGTAGCGTCTCCATTTGTCCCAGCCCTGAGATTTTAACATCGTAAACTTTGTGCTCTCTCTTCACCGATCCGGCACACTAGCTGGATGTCCTTGGGCATAAGGTGCCGTACTTGGCGTGGAATGCGCAGAGGTTGGTGTCCTCGAAAAGCCCCACCAGGTAGGCCTTGCACGCCTCCTGCAGCACCATGACGGCCAAGCTCTGGGAGCGCAGGTCTGTCTTGAGGTCCTAAGCTAGCTCATACACCAGCCGCTGGTCTCAAGTAGTGCCATGGTATTGGGCCGGTAGCAGTGTGGCTTCTTCATGCTCTCGCGGGCTGCCTTGGTGGCCACCTGCCTGCGGGATGCCTTCCCACCTGTTGACCTGAATGCCTCTGCTTAGTATGAGCCCTCTCATTTTTTCCAACTCTGCTGGAGACTCTTTCAGGGGTAGGGAAATGAGACCCATTTTAGCTACTGTTGTTGGCATATTTGGTACCTCAGGGGTGGCTTGCCAGGTGCTAGGCTGAGGGCGGGGAGGGGAGATGGAGAAGGAAAAAAACCCAGAGAATAAAACAAAACAAAAACAAATGGGGACAAAGAGCTGGAGACCTGCCCTTTTGCACCAGCAAGTACAGCCTTTTCGAGGAGGGCATGGAAATTTTTGTGACTTTCTCCCCAAAATTCTGCTTCTTCTCTAGGGTGAAGGGGTTCCCTGGGGACCTTGGTGCTAGTAAGTTACACTGGTGGAGGGATGGGTGTTGGAACATTGTAAGATTGAAACTCAATCATGAATAGCTTGTAATGACCTATCTCATGGTGATTCAAAAAAATTAAAATTTAAAAAAAAAAAAAGCTGGAGCCCTTTCAGACAGGCCCAGAGCTAAAAGTCACCAGATCAAAGGAGAATTCCACTGTGATATGAGTTGTAGTACTGTTCAGGGGAACCAATTCAGGGCCTTCAGAGAGGCAAGAAACTCTGAGGTGGATCTTGATCTTTGTAGAGCACAAGGCCATACATTAAGGAGGTCCTTCAGGGTTACTTGGCTATAAAACAAACCAGGAATATAGGAAGAAGAAAGGTGACGTTGAGGCTGACTGAGGTTGGAACTAGTAAATATTACTGGGGTTGATGCTCTTATCTAGGAAATGTCTAAGCCATCAGGTCTAAGAAGAAATAGAACATGCTAAACTTGCGTTTCCCTAAATATCAAAAAAGTTGAAGGGATCATGTAATTATCTTAACACTAGTTGATTGTCAGGCCGTCCCCTGATCTCCCAAATCAGAACCTCCAAATAGTCTTGAAATTATGTGCTTCTAACAAATGAGCCTGATGATCTTTTCTTTCTTTTTCACTTTTCTTTTGTTGGCAAAGTAAGTTTGGAAAACAGTACTTTAGTCCAACCATTCGGGCATCAGAATTCAAGTTTTCTGACCCAAAATGCAGGACAAGCTTTGGGAAGAACTTTCAGGATCAAGATGTTGTGTCAATAGCACATCAGGAAGGGACCCTAAGGCATGATGAAGCTGGGGGAAAGAGGACCATACCTTCCAGAGGTGAGATCCCAGGGTCTATGAGGTGAGCTGTGTGAGGCCCAACTCGAGAACCTGTGGGAAACTTGGAAAGACCCCAAGAAGCACAATATCCATCCAACCCTTGACCACTGGTTGGGGAGTCTTCAGCCCTCTAGAGTCAAATGAGAGATTTAGGTATCTGAACCCTTCCTGCCTGATTGCCTGTGACAGGCATACCCTTTTTGGGTAAGTAGAATTGGTGTCTCTCTTGAGAAGAATCTCACCCAACTAAATGGCATGTAGGGGGGAAATGGAAGGTCCTTAAAATGCTCCATCAGAGGGGCTGGAGAGATATTACAGAAGCTGACCTGGCTTCAATATCCAGCACCATGTAAGGTCCATGAGCCCTTCCAGGAGTCACCTCTGAGCACAAAGCCTGGAATAAGCCCTGGTAATGCCAGGTGCAGCCTGAAACAAAACAAAACAAAACAAAATGTTCCATGGAGGCTGGGTAGGCAGTGAGGTTACTCCGGTTTCTCTCCAGGTGCCATTCTTCGACTGCACATGGGTGTCCTGGAAGCTTAACCCTCTTGAATTTATCAGATCGTAGTGGGTTCCCTCATGTACCAAATGTCCCTTAGGGAAAGGAGACACTCAGAAGGATAGTGTCATCATGTCCAAAGATCCCTTCCCACAGGGATCCTGAGTCCCTTGTTGCCTGTGAGGGATGTCTGGAGGTGGAAATTATTCTCAGCTGAGACTTGAGCAGGCAGGAAGAAGTGGGCTTGGGATGTAAGGAAATGATTTGAGTTCTGATGACCCAAGAGTATGATCTGTTAAATTGGAAAGTGATGCTTTTGACTTTGACCATCTCTGCAAACCAGTATTTCCCAAAGGGGATGATACTACTGCTGCCAGGGGGCAGGGAGGGTTGATTTCTGTTTGTTCACTTAAAGAAGGCTGATTTTCAGAGGAATTCTGAATAGCTGTTGCTTGTTTGTTTGTTGTCTTTTCCTGAGAATAAAAGGAGTGGTAGGCCAACTAAAATTGGGAGCTTCTACTATAGACTGATATTTCTGTACTCCCTCAAAATAAATAATTTAAATCCAATTTCTATTGTGATGGCGATTATGTCATTGACAGGACTGGTATTCTTAAAAGGTGCTGAAGAGATCAGATTCCTAACTTCCACTACAAGAGACATGGGTAGAAGACTGTGTCCATGAACCAGTACATGGACTCTCAACTAATGTGCAGCAGATATGCTGGGTTGGTGTGTAACTCAGTGGTAGAGCATTTGCTTTGCATTCATGAGGCCCTGGGTTTGATCCCTGGGACCAAAAACAAAACAAAAAACATGCTATAAATCTGCTGGCCCCTAATCTCAGACTTCTAAGCTTCCTAGCTATAATGAAATGAAGTTGTTTATAAACCAGATTTATTATATATAACCAGTATATAATCCACTTTATGATTTTCAGCTATAAAATTAGGAAAATCAAGAAATTATTGAATAATTGAGCCAGAACAATAGTACAGTAGATAGGGTGCTTGCCTTGAATGCAAGCAGACCCAGGTTCAGTCCCCTGCATATTATATGGTCTCCCAAGAATTGCCAGGAGTAACTCTCGAGTGCAGAGTCAGGAGCAACCCTTGAGCACTACTAGATATGGGCAAAAACCAAAAGCAAAATCATTGAATAATGAATAAAAATTGTAGCTGCTTCTCAATAATTCAAATAATCATCTGGGATATTCTTAATTCTGCCAAATTTGTCTTCTTCTCTCAATAGACTCTATCTTTATTATTTTAATGGCCAAAAGAAAATATCGACTTTCTGGTTTACTGTTCCTTGGGCTAGAGTGATAGCACAGCGGTGGGGCGCTTGCCTTGCACGCAGCCAACATGGCCGACCCGAGTTCGATTCCTCCGTCCCTCTCGGAGAGCCCGGCAAGCTACCGGGAGTATCTCGCCCGCACGGCAGAGCCTGGCAAGCTACCCGTGATGTATTCGATATGCTAAACACAGTAACAACAACAACAAAAAGTCTCCAATGGGGACGTTACTGGGCCCACTCGAGAGTGACAGTGACAGTGATGTTGATTTATAAGTATATCACTATGTTTTATATCTCCATATTATGGGTTATGTTGCTATATTTTGTATCCTGAGCTTTTTTAAAAAATTTTAGTAGTAAAACACCATGAGATACAGTTGTAGACTAACAATTTTTTGTCCTTGGGTTTCAGTTATATAATGATTGAGTACCCCTCCCTCCAACCAGTGCCCATTCTCCACCACCACTAATCCCAGTATCCCTCCTACCCCCCATACCCCCCATCCCACCTGCCTCTGTGGCAGGGCATTCCCCTTTGTTCTCTCTCTCCTTTTGGTTGCCGTGGTTTGCAAAAGAGGAATTGAGTGGCATTCATGTTCAGTCTATAGTCTACTTTCAGCATGCATCTCCCATCCTGGGCCGATATTCCCAGCACCTTTCTTTTTGGTGCTCCCTTCTCTATTTGAGCTGCCTTTTCCCCTAGCATGTGTGTCTGGCCTCCAAGCCATGGAGTGAACCTCCTGGTTTTAATGAAATTTACTAAGTGAATTAGAAGACTTGGTTCTTTCCATTTTCTTTCCCCATTGTACTCCTACATACTTCCCAGAATCATATCAGCATCGTCTCTTCCATATAACCTAACTTTTGAGATTTCTCCGTTAAATGGGACCTTTCCATTCTTCAAAACCCCACACCAACTTAGTCTGCTTGTCCTCATGGTGCACTCTCACATGGCACCATATACATGCTTCTTTTTCATCTTCCTGATATGAAACTTAGTTAAATAGCATGTATATCCAATCCTTCTTGTTCCATGAAGAACACTCAGAGAAGAAAATGTAAAGTAGTCAAGAAAAGAGAAATAAAGGAAAATAAATTATAGGCTTATAAAATGAATCCAAGTGTTGCAAACATTTTTTGGCTTCTTCCTGTGTCATATAAGCTAGACAAATCTTGCATTCCTGGTACTGAGATGGGGTAGATTTGTGGCTTATGGACCAGTTTAACTCCAGAAAGCACAAAGATGAGCTTCAAACCATAACTAGATGTTTAATCTTAATAATTTAACCCTTCAGCTCAGATAAAGAAGGGAGCACCAAATAAAGGGTGTTGGGAGGAACCTCCCAGGATGGGAGAAGCATACTGAAAGTAGACTATAGACCAAACATGATTGCCACTCAATGTCTCTCTTGCAAACCACAGCACTCAAAAGGAGAGAGAGAACAAAAGGGAATGCCCTGCCACAGGGTTGGGGTGGGATGGGGGGATGGGGGTGAGTGGGAGGGATACTGGGATTAGTGGTGTTAGAGAATGGGCACTGGTGGAGGGATGGGTACTCGATCATTGTATAACTGAAACCCAAGCACAAAAAATTGTAAGTCTACAACTGTACTTCATGGTGTCTCACTAATAAAAATTAGAATAATTAAAAAAAATAATTTAGCCCCCTACCCGCCCATTTGCTCTCTAATTCTCCCATTTCTTATTATTGTTTGTCTCTCAAAGTTCAGTAACAGTGTGTTTGCAATTGTGCTAGTATTTTTTTGAGAAATATCTTTCTAGATTTATAGATAAAGGAATCTTTTTCTGGGTTTAAGGACTTTCATGTCAAGATTCTAAGACCCAATTATGCTTAGGAACCAGGGTAGTCCTTAATTTTTCCAGGGAATTTCTATTCAAGGTTGTTTGTACTTATAAGATCCAGTAAAATGAAATCTTGGCAATTTTTCATCAAGTTACAGCTGCCTCTGTAAAAGAAACCTCATTTCTATGTCTTTGCTATATGGGCTAAGTGGCAGCAAATAAGATAAGGACATGATCATTATTTTTGCAAATGTTGTAAGGGCAGCTGATGCACCAACAGTCATTTAAAGCCCTAGGACAAACTGTGCATAGAATGTTATGATTATGCAAATGCCTGGAAACGTAGGTTGTTACCATAGCAACGTAAAATACTACACATTTCCCCATATCACAGCCCAATTGCTATATTTTTGTCCAAAATAATTATAGAGGAGAGGCCTTTCTGGGCCATTTTGGTTTTTGTGATTGTTTAGGTATTACATCTGGCAGCGCTCAGGGACTATTCCCAGCTCTGTGCTCAGGGATTGCGCCTAATGATCCAGTGTAGGGGGGGAGCCAAACCTTGTGGTGCTAGTGACTGGACCTGGGCTTCCTGCATGTGAAGCATGTGCTCAGCCCATTGAGTTTTCTGGGTTTTGTGGCCCTTTTTATTTTTTTTCAGGATTTTTAAAAAAAATTTTTAATTTTTATTAGTGAGACATCATGAGGTACAGTTGTAGATTTACAAATTTTTGTGCTTGGGTTTCAATTATACAATGATCAAATACCCATCCCTCCACCAGTGCCCATTCTCCACCCCCACCAATCCCAGTATCCCTTCCACACCTCCCATCCCCCATCCCACCCTGCCTCTGTGGCAGGGCATTCCCTTTCGTTCTCTCTCTCCTATTGGGTGTTGTGGTTTGCAAAAGGGGCAATGGGTGGCAATCAGGTTTGGTCTATAGTCTACTTTCAGCATGCTTCTCCGATCCTGGGAGGATCCTCCCAACACCCTTTATTTGGTGCTTCCTTCTCTATCTGAGCTGCCTTTTCCCCTAGCATGTGTGGCTGGCCTCCAAGCCATGCGACAAAATTCCTGGTACTAATCTCAGCCATTATTGGGTATTAGTCTCCTATTTTGTTACTTTATGTTCCCCAGATGAATGCAATCTTTCTATGTCTATCCCTTTCTTTCTGAGTCATTTCACTTAACATGATACTTTCCATGTAGTATTGTGGCCCTTTTTAAATGAAAGCAGTTGTATTAGGAATGTTTAAGAAAGTTCTAAGAATATTTACTCTAATTTTTGTTCATATATTTATAAAGCAAAAACAAGGCAAATCAATTGATGTGTAATTTTTATTCTAATTGACCTTTTACATTATATATTTATTACAATACCTATCACCATTGCCCCAGATAATAACTAGTAATTAGAATGTTCTCTCACAGAACTGACTTTAAAATACAGACCTTTTTTTTTTTTTTTGCTTTATTTTCAAATTTCAACTAATTTTCAAATTAAGGTCATGGATGTAAGTCCTACTTTGGTTTTACTTCCAGGTAGCTCCAAGATTGGTTCTTTTCCTCAGCCTTTGTTTTCTGTTATGTAATAAAGTCTGTTTCTTTAGCATAGAGGATTATTGGATGTGGCTCCCAAAGGAGCCAGGTGTATGTTTTCCTTAGATCAAAAGTTATGCTGTTCTGGGATTTTTCTGGCAGTATAGTTGCATTTGGTTAAATGTGAGGAAGAGGAGAATCAGGTCAGAGGTACACGAGTAGGCAAGGATCCAGTCTGGGAGGTAATGCTGAGAGCTGACAGAAGTCACATTAAAAGGCAAAGCAAAAGCAGCCTTTCATCTGGGAGATTTGATTACATTTGCATAGGATAACATTCTTGCTTGGGGCAAGCATTTAGTAAATCCTAGGCTGGTTTCTTAAGGATTTCTGACCACAACATGTAGAAATCTATTTTCATAACTTTGCACACAGTCACACACAACCCTAACTACATCCAAGCTTTAGGAAAACCCTTGCCCTCACCATAGAAGAACCAACTGCTCCTATTTCTCATTCTCATTGGCTCTATTGCACTTCAAGGTGTTGGAAGGAGGGGCTGGAGCAATAGCACAGCAGGTAGGGCATTTGCCTTGCACACAGCTGACCCGGATTTAATTCCCAGCATCCCCTATGAGCACCACCAGGAATGATCCCTGAGTACAGAGCCAGGAGTAAATCCTGCGCGTCGCCTGGTGTGACCCAAAAAGAAAAAATAAAAAAAGGTGTTGACAGGAAACTAAGAAAACTCACCCATGTTACGCCTGTTGTAGGCAGATAGGTAGGGGGATTAGGAAGGGATTCCCTTAGCTCTGCAGTAGCCCAGAGGCATGAAGACCACATCCCTTTGATACAAACAAATCATGAGCTCTTTGGAAAAGAGAAAATGAGGCACCATCCAGATTCAGAAAACCAGAGAAGGGCGGACCCCTCAGAAAAGTGAAGCCACAAAAGAATCTCAGTCTGAAGAGATCATCACCAGTGCAAGGAATGAGATAATGAGATCATCAACAGTGCAAGATTTTCCTGTGGCAACACCCAGATTGACTTTTATGTATGCAAAACTCCAGGGTGGGGGGGGGACATTCTGAATGGGGCTGGAGCAGATAGGGTGTTTACCTTGCACGTGGCCAACCTGGGTTCGATTCCCAACATCCCATATGGTTCCCCGAGCACTGCCAGGAGTAATTCCTGAGTGCAAAGCCAGGAATAACCCCTGTGCATCACTGGGTGTGACCCAAAAAAGCAAAGCAAAAAAAATAATAATAAAACATTCTAAAAAATTTTATAAAAGCCACTGGGGCTTGTTCTTCAATTCCACGTTCTCCCTTGAACACTAGCTCACTTGCATGTCTCTACATTCCTTTGCTTGATTCTTTCTGCTTAGGAGAAGCCTGTGTTCTCTCCTGACAACGTGCTTCTTTCCTCTTACATCTTTCTGAATAAGTTTTAGTAAAAACTATCTTGCTTCACAATTTTGCTCCCTCCTGAAATCCCACTCCATGAATAACTCAGAACACCTGTGCTGACTCTGGGGCTGACCTAACCTAGTCCAGGCATTTCCCCGAGCCCTGCCCGAGGTAGGTCAAGCAGAGAGGTGGGAGCACTGTTTGGCTCGAGTCTCTTTCCCTTAATCTCCACTTTGCCAGAGTCACCAGCAAAAGGTCAGTGGAAAAAATTCAATTCATGCAGTTAGACTGTATTGGAGATGAGGGAGATGGGATGAGAAGAGGACACACACACACACACACACACACACCACACACACACACACCTACATACACACATGCCACCAGGGAAGAAATATTTTGATTATTTAGGAAACTGAAAATTCCCTAGGAAGTTTGAATAGAAGATATGGAGACAAAATAGCACAGTTAACTTTTCCAACCAGGTGTGTGAACCCCCTGGCCTGTGCTTCCCATCCCACTGCCTGAACCCCAGACTGTCACCCAAAGGGAAGCTCCTCCTTCCAGCATCTCACCGGAAACTGTCCTCCCTTGCCAGCTGCCGCCCCCAGAGTGCCGAACTAATTTCTCCAACCAGGTGTATAGGTTTCTTGCATTGCCCAAATCCTGTTCAAGTTTTTCCAAAAAATTGAAGAAATAGAAACACTTCCAGTTTCTATGAGGCAAATATAACTCTCATACCAAAAGCAGAACAGAGACACCACAAAAAAAAAAGAGAATTACACACTCATGCAAAGATACTAGCAAATAGAAACCAATGACTCATCAAAAAGATCATACACCATGACTAAGTAGGATTCATCCCGGGGACGCAAGGATGGTTTAACATTCATAAGTTAAACAACATAATATACCATGTCAGTATAAGGAAAGATAAAAACCATATTATCATATCAATAGATGCAGTGAAGGCATTTAATAAAGCCCAGCAACCGTTTATGATAAAAAAAAAAACCTCTCAGCAAAATGCAAGTCAAAGGAACTTTCCTAAATGTAATCAATGTACCACAAGCCCACAGCAAGCATTATTCTCAATGTGAAAAAAACTAAGAGCCTTCCCTCTAAGATTGGGAACATGACAAGGTTCCCCACTCTCACCACTTCTATTCAACACAGTACTGGAAGTACTTGCCATAGCAGTTAGGCAAGAAAAATATATCATGGGCATCCAGATAGGAAAGAAAGAAGCCTAGCAATCACTATTTGCAGATGACATAATACTACATTTAGAAAATCCTAACGACTCTACAGAAAAGTTCCGAGAAATAATTGGTTTGTATAGTAAAGTGGCAGGTTACAAAATCATTACCCAAAAGTCCATGGCTTTCCTATATATAAATAATGAAATAGAAGAAAAAGATATTTAAAAAGCAATCCCGTTCACAATAATGCCTCAGAAAATCAAGAACCTTGGGATCAGCTGAACTAAAGAGGCGAAGGACCTATACAAAGAAAACTACAAAACACTACTTCAAGAAAGGGGCAGGGTGGGGTGGAGGGATGGGGGGTGGGAGTGATACTGGGACCCGTGGTGGTGGAAAATGGGAACTGGTGGAGGGATGGGTATTTGATCATTGTATAATTGAAATCCAAGCACAAAACTGTGTAAGTCTACAACTGTACCTCATGGTGTTTCACTAATAAAAATTTTAAAGAAAGAAATAAAACAGGACACTAGGAAATGGAGACACATCCCCTGCTCATGGACCGGGAGAATTAACATTGTCAAAATGGCAATACTACCCAAATCACTATACAGAATTACTGCAGTCCCTATAAGGATACCCATGACATTTTTTCAAAGAAATAGACAAAACACTTCTGAAATTCATATGGAGCAATAAACCTCCACTAATAGCTAAAGCAATCCTTGGGAAAAAGAAGATGGATATCATTACCTCCCCCAACTTCAAACTGTGCTACAAAGCAGTAGTAATTAAAACAGCATGGTATTGGAATAGTAAGAAACCCGCAGACCAATGGAGCACAGTTGAAGATTCTGACACAGACTCTCAAGTATATACTCACTTAATCTTTGATTTTAAAAAAAGCAAGAAATGTGAAGTGGAACAAGGAAAGCCTCTTCAACAAGTGGTGCTGGGAAAAATGGACAACTACCTGCAAAAAAAAAAAAAAAGAACTCAAACCTC
Organism: Sorex fumeus; assembly: GCF_029834395.1. Classification (NCBI taxonomy): domain Eukaryota; kingdom Metazoa; phylum Chordata; class Mammalia; order Eulipotyphla; family Soricidae; genus Sorex; species Sorex fumeus. The sequence continues at coordinate 28,352,924 of NW_026606070.1, forward strand.
TGTCTAACTCCAAGCACAAAATTCAGATCAAAAATTGTGGATTTTTGGATTAAAAATATCAATATCAGACCTTAATCTATAAGGTACACAGAGTAAAATGTAGGCAGAACCCTCCATTATGTTGAAGTTAAAGATATCTTCATGGATGGATGAAACACCACTGACCAAGCAAGTGGAAACAAATATAAACAAATGGGACTACTTTAAACTAAGAAGCTTCTGAATCTCAAAAGAAACAGTGACCAAAATACAGAAAGAGTTCATGGAATGGGAAAAATTACTTACTCACTATCCATCAAATAGAGGCTTAATATCCAGGATATACAGGACACTGGAAGAACATTACAAGAAAAAAAACTCCAACCCCATCAAAAAATGGGGAGGAAAAATGAAGAGAAACTTCCTCAAAAAAAGAAGTTCAAATGGCCAAAAGGCACACAAAAAATGCTCTACGTCGCTAATCATCAGGGAGGTCGGAATCAAAACAACAATAAGATATCATCTCACACCACAAAAAATGGCACACATCAAAAAGAACAAGAACAGCCAGTTCTAATGTGGATGAGGGGAGAAAGGAAAAAGAAAAAACTCTTTCATTGTGAGTGGAAATGCCAACTGGTCCATATTGGAAAACAATATGGACATTCCTCTGAAAACTAGAAATCGAGCTCCCATATGACCCAGAAATACCACTGCTGGGAATATATCCCAGAGATACAAAAAAATACAACAACAACAAAAAACTATAATAGAAATGACATCTGCACTTGTATGTTTATTGCAGCACTGTTCACAATAGTTAGAATCTGGAAAAAAGCCCAAGTGTCCAAAACAGTGAGTAGTTAAAGAAACTTTGGTACATCTACACAATGGAATACTATGCAACTGTTAAAAAAGTTAAAATCATGAAATTTGCGTATAAGTGGATCAACATGAAGAGTATCATGCTAAGTGAAATTAGTCAGAAATAGAGGGACATGCATAGAATGACTGCACTCATTTGTGGAATATAAAGTAACATAATATGAGACTAACGCCTAAGGACAGTAGAGATAAGGACCAGAGGGATCAATCCATATTTTGGAAGCCTTCCTCACATGCTGGGGGAAAAGGCAATTGGGATGGAGAAGGGAACGCTAAGTAAATGAAGGTTGGAATGAGCACTCAGGATGGAAGATGCATGCTGAAAGTAGACTAAGGACCGAACATGATGGCCTCTGAGTGTCTTGTATTATAAACCATAATGCCCCAAAGTAGAGAAAGCATAAGAAGGAAGGTGCCTGCCACAGAAGCAGGGGATGGGAGGTGGTGGGAGTGGTGGGAGGGATACTGGCAACATTGGTGGTGGAAAATGCGCACTGGTGGAGGAATGGGTGCTCTATCATTGTATGACTGAAACGTAATTATGAAAGTTTGTAACTGTGTCTCATGGTGATTCAATTTTTTTAAAAAGCACAGTTATGGTAGAATAAAAGCAGAAAGCTGAATTAACAGGTAACTTTCCATTCATCAGAAAGAGCTCAGGAATTGACAGGAATATTAAAATTGAAGGATAGGAGCAGTGAAAAATAGAATCACTCACAGAAGTTGGCAAGGAGAAACAGACTTCTTCTTTCACTATTTTATATTTTGTATAGATAAATCTATAAAACACAGAGAAAGAGAGAGACAGATAGAGAAACGGACAGAGAGAGACAGAGAAAGTAAATTTCTCACCCTAAAATTTTCCAAAAGAGGCAGAAATCTCTGTTCTGGAAATCTACCCACGTCCCAACCTGGGATACATACTCTTGGCTTTTTTACCTCTGAACTGTGGCTCAGTTTCTTCATTTGGGTGGTACTTCAGTTTCTCTATATCCAAAGAGTTTAGGATTGACATCTAAAATGTCCCATTCTTTATGCCTTTGGGCTACTTCAGGGCTAGACAATTTCTTCTTGGTTTTATTATTTCCATAAACTCATTACCACCCCTCCATTATCTAACTACCTGCAACATTAATGCTCTTGGTTATATTTAATTTATACATATAAATAAGTATAACCCACAATCATTCTGCTGAAACAAGGATACCAAACTGAGTAAGTCCCAGTCTTGGAAGGAAGCGTTTAATTTCTATTGTATGTGGTTGTTTCTGGGCTGGAGAGATAGCACAGTGGGTAGGGCACGCAGCTGACTGGGGTTCGATTCATCCACCCCTCTCAGAGAACCCAGCAAGCTACCGAGAGAATCCCTCCCACACAGCAGAGCCTAGCAAGCTACCCGTGACATATTTGGTATGCCAAAAATAGTAACAGCAAGTCTCACAACGGAGACATTACTGGTGCCCGCTCGAGAAGGTCGATGAACTATGGGAGGACAGTGCTACAGTGCTACATTGGCTGTTTCTGAAGAATATAAACTATTTGTAAATAGCATTTGTGTGTTTTGGAAATGAAATTCATTACCATACACATGTGCAGTACAAATGGCCTGACACTTGTAAACTATAATGCAAATAGCTTGCGGAATATTACAACTCTGTCTTGAGACCCTTTTTCTTTGAGCTGCTTTTATATGAACAAACTTGCAAGTTGCCATAAAGAAATGTCAAAAACTACAGAGAGTTGTTTTTGAGTCTCTGGATTGATAATGATCAGCTCTGTGCCATTCTTTTCTTAAATTGAATCACTGTGAGATAGAACCTCAGAAAGCCGCTCCTGATTAGGTTTCAATCATGCAGTATTCCAACACCCATCCCTTCGCCAGTGTACATTTTCCAGCACCAGTGTCCCCAGTTTCCCTCCCACCACCCCTCTCCCCCACTTCCAGCCTGTCTCTATGGCAGGCACTTTTCTTTTCTCCCTCTCTCTCTCCGTCTCTCTCTCTCCTTCCCCCCTCTCTCTATCTCTCTGTCTCTGTCTCTCTCTGTCTCTCTGTCTCTCTGTCTCTCTGTCTCTCTGTCTCTCTCTCTCTCTCTCTCTCTCTCTCTCTCCTTTTGGGATTTGTGGTTTACAATACAGATACTGGAAGCTTACCATGTATATCTCTTTACCTACTTTCAACACTCAGTCCTCGTCCAACATGATCATTTCAAACTGCTATTATCATACTAGTTCCTTCTCTATTTTACCTACCTTCTGCCCACACACACTTGTGGCAGGCTTCCAAACATTGACCATTCCTCCTGGCCCCTGTTTTCCCTGGCCTTGGACATTAGTTTCATACTATTTTTTATATCCCACAAATGAATGCAGTCATTCTATCTCTGTCCCTCTCCTTCTGACTATTTCACTCAGCATGATACTCTCCATGCCCAACCTTTTATAGGCAAATTCATTTTTCCTGATGGCTGCATAGTATTTTATTGCATAGATTTACCATCGTTTCTTTATCCAGTCATCTGTTCTCATGTGCTATTTTTTAATGTCCACCAAAATTTGCTGTTTCCAAAGGTGATCAGTTGCATTTTCCTCCTTGGATGAATATCCTAACAGTTATTCTTCAAGTTGACAACTTCTTGCTTCTTGGATGGTTCGCTTCCATCTTATGCTCAAGGCATTTCGGCATTTCTCTGCATCTTTCAAAGTTTTTTTGGATCACTCTTCCACCACATATCCTAGATACACTAGAGATTTTCCCCAGCACTTAGACTCATAGCAAAGTAAGGAAACTCAAATTTAATTACCTGTGATGTGCCTTATTTGATGGAACTAAAGAAAATTACAAGCGTTTAAAAATCTATTATTTAATAAGGACTAAGTAATTTCTTAAACTAATTACTATATCATTTATTAGCTGTCATTAAACCCACGTTAATTAAATAACATGTAAAGTTAAGTAAAGAGATAGGTAATTTCCTAAAGGAGATGAAATTGTGATTTAAATATCTTTCTTAATTGTTGAATAGACAGGCATGTATAGAGCTGTATAATTCATCCGAGACTGCATGTATAGAGCTGTATAATTCATCTGGGAATGAAACTCTAGGATATATATGATGAAACTATATATATGAAAAACTATATATATGAAAAACTCCACACAGATGGAGCATTATAGGAGAAAGAAATGGGATTTCTCTTTAGAGAACTGATGTAGGGATATAGATAAGGGAACCCTGGCGATGTATTTTTTTAAAGTTTTTAATTTTTTTATTGAATCACCATGAGATACACAGTTACAAAGTTGTTCATGATTGGGTTTCAGTCATACAATGTTTCAACACCCATTCCTTTATCAGCGCACATTTCCCATCACCAATGTTCCCCCCCACCCCCACTACCTGCCTGCCTCTGCCTCTATAGCCTCTCTCTCTCTCTCTCTCTCTCTCTCTCTCTCTCTCTCTCTCTATTTCATTGTCTCTCTCTTTCCTTTAGGGCATTATGTTTTGCAATACAGGTACTGAAAGGTTATATGTTTGTTCCTTTACCTACTTTCAGCAAGCAGTTCTAATCCAGAGTGGTCATTTCCAACTATCATTGTCATGGTAGTCCTTTCTCTATCCTAACTGCCCTCTCCCCCTACCACTTGAAGTAAGCTTCCAACCATGGAACCTCCTGGCCTTTGTTTCTATTGTCCTTAGGCTAGTCTCATACTATGGTGTTTCCTTTATATATTCCACAAATGAGTGCAGTCATTCTATGTCTGTCCCTCTCCGTCTGACTCATTTCACTCAGCATGATACTCTCCTTATCCATAACTGAATTTCACTGATTTGCTTGAGCGGGCCCAGTAACATCTCCATTGTGAGACTTGTTGTTCCTGTGTTTGGCATATCAAATATGTAACAGGTAGCTTGCCAGGCTTTGCTATGCGGGCAAGATACTCTCAGTAGCTTGCCGGGCTCTCCGAGAGGGGAGGAGGAATTGAACCCGGGTCGGTCGGGTCGGTTGGGTCGGTCCGCTGTGCGCAAGGCAAACTGTGCTATCGCCCTACCACTGTGCTATCGCTTCAGCCCAACCGAATTTCATAACTTCATTTTTCTTGGTGGCTGCATAGTATTTTATTGTGTAGATGCACCATAGTTTCTTTGTCCTGTTGACTTAGCAACATACTTTTGGGAAATACATTTAAGAAGAGTTTTCCTAGCTTTGAAGTAGGCCAAAGGCCATATCCCTTTGATACATACAAATCCTGAGCCTTTGGAGAAAAGAAACTGAGACACCTTCTAGATTCAGAAATCCAGGGGCGCACCCAGAGAAAAGTAGACCCTTCTGAAAAGGTGAAGCTACAGAAGAATCCGTGAGATTCTGAGAAGACCATCAACAGTGCAAGGCTTTCCTGTGACAATGCCCAGATCAACTTTTATGTATGCAAAATCCAGAAAAACCCATTTGGAAGAACTGTATAAAAGCTCCTTCCAAAAGCCATCTAGGACTTTCAAAGGTTTTTCCTTAGATAGGTATATCACTTGCTTGTCTCAATGTTTTTTGCTTGCCTATTTCCACTCCAGAGAAGCCTGTGTTCTCTCTTAAACATATACTTCTCTCTCCTCTCACATCTTTCTAAATAAGTTTCAAGGAAACTTACCTTACCTCACCATTTCACCTTCTCCTGAAATTCTTTGCTGTGAGTGAAAGATGCCTGTACTAATATTGGGATCTAGGCCAGGCATTTCCCCAGGACTGGTAGCTGACGTGGGTCAAGCAGAGAGGTAGAAGCACTTTTTTCTGGAGTCTACCTCTTTGCTCCCCACTGTACTGAGTCACCGGGGACATAATGGCTGTCTTCTGTTTGACTCTGTTCCAGTGGCTGTTATGATCTTTTTCTTGGTTAAAAAAATGCAGTGTATAAACACCAACTAGTGTGTTTACTGGGTATCTCTTAGATGCGAGACATTGAGATCTTAGGAGCTCGGGATTTATATGAACAAAAATATATTCTTCTGAATTTGGTGCCATATGAACATGAAGGCAGAGATCTGGGTGACAGTATATGATCAAGCTAATATTTAAAATACGTGATTGCTGAGTATTGTTGAAATACAGTAACATTCTCGTCACTCATTACATTTCATTATAGGAAATGTAGAGTAAGGACCAGAGATGTAACTCAGTGGTTGAGCACTTTGCATTTTATGAAAGCCTGGGTTCAACACAAATTTTTTGAGAGTCATGTAATAAAATGGTTTTTAGAAGCCTACTTTTTAGTGTTTCCATGTGATGTCAAGGGGGAGGAAGGTTACCAAAAAAAAAAAAAATACTGTACACTACTTTAAGTTTATATCTTTTTAAAAAGTGTTTTTTCTTTTCTAAGTTTTTTTTTTTGAGAGATAGTACAGTGGTTCAGATGCTTGCCTTGTATGCAGTGAATCTTTTTTTCTTTTTTTTTCTTTTCTAAGTTTTATCCCCATTCCCTTCCCTTTGTTGCTGTTGCAATGACCAGAGTTTGTAGTGCTTGTGCACTTGGTTGCAGTGCATCAGAGATTGAGTAGTTTTTGAGAATTTTTTGTCCTCCTGCAATTATACTCAACATGTAGTAGTGTGGTGCCAGGGATCAAATTCACAGCCTGATGTTTGCAAGATTACTCAGTACTTCAGTGGCTACTCTACCACTGAAACACACCCCTCCAGCCCCTCCTTTTTTAATTTTGGATTCGCAGCCACATCCAACAATACTTAGGGGCTAATCCAGATTCTATGCTTTGGATGGTCTCTGTGTTGCTTGTGGGACCATGCAGTGTTAGGAATTGAACTCAGACCTCCTGCATGCAAAAGATGCACTCAGCTCACTGAGCAGTCTCTCTGGCCCTTAATTCCGGTAATGATAAGTATCATGCTTTTTAATTTCACTTCATGACTTAATACATACTCTAATGCCAACTGATGTCAACCGTATTTGAGTTGAAATTGTAATTCTTGTATTAAATAATTCTATGACACTCCACACTTTTATCTAAAAAAAACATTTTTGGGCCAGACAGATAATACATGGTTTAAGGTACTTGCCTTGCATTCAACCTCAGTCCAATCCCTGGCACTTCATATGGTCCCCTAAGTACCACCAGGAATGATTCCTTAGCACAGAGCCAGGAGTAAGCCTTGAACATAGCTGCATATGGCCTGAAAAAACAATATACATATATGTATATATGTGTGTGTGTGTACATATGTAGCATGTAGCACTGTCCTCCCATTATTCATCGATTTGCTCGAGCAGGCACCAGTAATGTCTCCATTGTGAGACTTGTTGTTACTGTTTTTGGTATATTGAATACGCCATGGGGAGCTTGCCAGGCTCTGCCGTGCAGGCAGGATACTCTCGGTAGCTTGAAAGGCTCTCCGAGAGGGGTGGAGGAATCGAACCTGGGTCGGCCTTGTGCATGGCAAACGCCCTACCCTCTGCCCTATCACTCCAGTCCAAGATATGTACATATATATGTATATATATAACAATATACACATACATATTGATGTACATATTCCCACTATTACCTCTGATCTGAAAAATATTTCTGGCTTCTAGTGTTAAAATAGAAAAAAAAGCAGACCCCCAAATGGAAATTCTTCTCCTCACCTCCAAGATTTAATCCTTAATTACCGTTCCAACCCCTCCAAGGAATGTTATTAGAACCAGTTGGTCTGGAATTTCGCAGTCACCCTTCTCGAGGGAACATGTCTGACAGTCTCCTCCAGCTCTCTCAGGGAAGGCCTGATATAATCCTCTCTCTAATCTCTGATCCTATCTATAAAGTCTTCCATTTTGTATAATCCTTTGGAGCTCCTTCCTATGTGCTAGATGGGATGCTGCCCAATTCATGAGTCATTTAATAAAGCCAATATCTTGTTTAAACTTACTCAAGCGAATTTTGTTTTTTAGCAGAAATTGCCTATTTTGACATTGTGAATCAAATATGAACAAAATTGCCTCTTGGATACAAAGAAAAGATACAATGGAAAACTATGCAATCATTGTTTTAGAGAGAATTATCTGCAGTTTAAATGGTAATGCATTAAATGCCAAGATTTTTAGGACAATGATAACTTTACAATCATACTTCTGAAGTATTAATACGACTATGAATTATTGGAGAATATGCTGAACAATGTTCTCAAGAGCGAAACTAGTCCAAAGAAATTAGGAGCAGCAAACTCCTAGCCAAGGATACTTGTCCTTGTCTTACTGTCCTAGAAACTTACTCTGTCCTCAAACTAAAAATTAAGAAAGTTCCTCAGTTTGTCTTTACTTTGTTTATGTCCGTCCATATGCGCAGTGTGCCTCAGAAGTCCATGAAGGGGCTGACTGTTTGTTCTGGAGCTAGCTTGTTCTGGTTTGTTCTGGAGCTCCCCGGTCTGCATCCCACCCTCTCTCCCTGTTCTTTTCCTGTGAAAACCCCACCGGTGACTGTGAAGACCAGAGAGTTGTTTTGAGGTCAGGAGTCCACAATCTTCCACCTGCCTGACAATGCTTAATCTATCTATCACCTGCCTCTCAACTGATTTCCTTCATCTTTCCTCCTACTCCCTCCCTTCTCGTTACCCCTCAGATTTCTCTAAATAAAACTCCTTTATTCATTTTCTCTTCATGAGAACCCTTTTTCAAAGGAAGGCCTGTAAAACCTGACAAACCTGTGCCTAGGTGAGGACTGACTTTTCCTACAAAGAGTAATTTTTCACTCCAGCCCAAGTCCACTCGAGTGGTGGGGACCAGCTGGAACCGAGACACAGCTTGACAGCTGCCTTGTGGGAGTGCTGAGTCCCTTACTTTGACAGTCCACACTGTCAAAGTTCTCATGGCAAACCTGACTTGTTCTAACCCTCCCAAGCTTTCCTTTTAGTGACCGAGGTGGATTGAACAGGGAGATGGCAGCACTCTCTCCTGAAGGCTTATCTCCGTGTTCTCCGCTTAATTTATGTCACCTGAAACATTAACGTGAAGATTACCTCACTCCAGCAGCAAGGAAATTACAGAATGATTGCTCTGAATTTCCATTTTGGGGAGAAACTAAGACTGCAGTTAGTTTAGGTGTTAAACCTTGTAGGGATTGAAAGAGGAAACCTCAGTTTCCCTCGCCAGATGCTTCAAGCACCTTCATTTTAGCTGTCCACATCCTACATTTCAAACATTCCTACAAATTCCTGGGCTCTTTTCGAGATAGGAGAAGTTTGCAATTTCCTAAGACCATATACTCTGTCCCAGACTTTGGGCTCATAGGAGACTAAGAGATAAGGGACAATATTAGGCCATAAGGTGAAATATATAACCTAAAATGTGTTGGGGGAAAAAAAGACAGTCAGATAACAGTCCCCACTCTTAGTAACACAAATAGTTCTAAATTATCAAGATATCTCTGGGAAATTATGGGAATCCTCTGATACTTTGTTTAATAAGTAACACAAAGACCCAGTTTTCCTATAAAAACCCTGAAACCGTTCTTAATTTAGTCCTATACTAAGTTCCTACTCAACTAGGGAGTTTCTCTTTTATTTTCCAATAAACTTTTTTATTTCTAACTTTAAGTCTAGGCATTTTTAGTACCTAAAAATATTGCCTAAAATATTTATTGATATTTTTATTCTTGAAAATATTGAAGAACCTGGGTGCTATGGACCTATATCACCGGTCCTATAGCAAGACTAGCATGAAGGACTCCATTTAAGCCTGTTTCTTACTTTTAATAAGTGTATTGAATATTTTAAGTTTCATGTTTTCATTGTGCAGGGGAGGTTGAGACAGAAATTTGGGATTCTGAAGAATGAAATTTTGAGTAGCTAATTTAGTTTAACTGACATTTTTAAATTGATTTTAAAAAATCTGATTTACATATCCTAAATGTATAATAATGTTTACATGTGACTCACATTTAATTTAACTTTAACTTGTAATTGAATGTGACATTGACTCCATTAAATTAAATAAAATTATTTATGGAAAGCACCAAGACCATTCCTCTGGCTCAAAGAAAAATATTACCTCCTAATTAACTTTAGCAACCATGTCTGTTGGGTTGGGCTATATCACTAGACCCAAAATTAGGTCAATTGTCTAAGGAAAACATCTTTTCTCTTAATTTAAGATATGTGTTGAAGGGGCTGGAGCGATAACACAGTGGGTAGGGCGTTTGCCTTGCACGTGGCCGACCTTGCTTCAATTCCCAGCATCCCATATAGTCCCCTGAGCACTGCCAGGAGTAATTCCTGAGTGCAGAGCCAGGAGTAACCCCTGAGTAATGCTGGGTGTGACCCATAAAGAAAAAAAAAAAGATATGTGTTGAAGTCCTTGGTTTGAAAAGAGCTGTTATTTCATCCCCCAAATGCAGGCTTTAAGTTTCAAGCTAAAACAGGCAGGAAATTTTGTTTCTTTTTTGGGGTCACACCCAGTGGAACTCTTGGCTCACTCCTGACTCTGCATTCAAGAATCATTTCGGGGGCCAGATGGGATGCAAGGATCAGCCAACCTGGATCAGCCATGTAAGGCAAGTGTCTTACCTGTCATACTATTGCTCTAGACCTCCACCTCCAATTTTTTAAAGATACAATTATGTTGTCTACCCTAGAGGAATTTATAGCTTTGCTGCCACATTTTGAGAATGCGGTCAGATACAAGTAAGTGCCCTATTATCTTACATAAGTGGTAGGTAGGTGGCACTTTTGAAGGGCAGCGATGTGACCTAGAGTGGTCAAATAGAGTGTGGTATGAAATTTAGTGATTGAAAAGACAATGAAGAGAGCACTTTCTGGAGAGTGAATGTTTCCTCGTTTTCATGCAAAATAAGGAGATATTTGTTTTGTTGGCATTTCCCAAACAGTGATCTGGGGCCATTCTTGGTGGTCCTTGGTCAACATTGATTTAAATGAAAGGGCCTAAAGGTGCAGAGTTGCTTGAGCCTTCATTTCCAGGGACAACCTTGGCCACCTCCAGGGCTCAGGGCAGTGCTTGGAGGCCTGGCAGTTGGCAGGGGTAGTGTGTGTGTGTGTGTGTGTGTGTGTGTGTGATGTATGAGTGTATGTGGGCGGTATGATGTGGTGCCAGAGCTTGACGTTGGGACCTGGTGCTCACAGAGCATTCTTTCCTGATTGCTGAACTATTTCCCCTGCCCATAGCAAGTAGTTTCTTAAAGAGAGTTTGAAATTTCCTGTGCAGATTGATGCCATACAGGAGTTTTGGCTAGAAGACCACCCTTAAAATTACTTTGCTTAGGTTGTGTTCAAAATATCCTTTTGAAATTCAAAGGTCACAAAATCAGCAAAGCAGTCTTGAAAAAGAAAAGAAGTTGGTCCAAGGTTTTGTTTACAGTTAAATTTTGGTTTGAGGGTTTCTTTTTTTCCTTTTTTTTTGTGTGTGTGTTCAGGGATCATACCTGGTGGTGCTGGGGACCATATGGGGTTCCAGGGATTGGATCTGGATCAGCTGTGTGTAAGTTAAGTGCCCTATCCCCTGTACTATATCTCTGGCCCTTATTCTTGTGAATGAAAAGATACATTTAAAAAAATGGAGGGGGGCACACTCAGCATTGTTCTAGGGTGAGAACATGCATGTTAGGGATTGAGGTCAGGCCTTCTGCAGGCACAGTTTCACATGTTCACCTCCACTCTTACTTGGGCTGTGGACTGACCGATAGGTCTCGGTTGGAAGTTCTCAGTAATTATTTAATAGGATTTGTTTTGGAAAAAAAAAGTTTTTTATTATTTATTTATTGCTTTTTGGGTCACACCCAGGGATGCACAGGGGTTACTCCTGGCTCTGCACTCAGGAATTACTCCGGCGGTGCTCAGAGGACCATATGGGATACTGGGAATCGAACCCAGGTTGGCCATGCTCAAGGCAAACGCCCTACCCACTGTGCTATCACTCCAGCCCCTACAATTTCACTTTTTACATTTTCATTTTTATATCTTATATTTTTAATGGCTTGGGAGAAGTCCCAAAATCCTTCATTCTCTTCCCTTTGATTTTTCATCTGAAATGTGAAGAGTATTTAATTTAGGATTGTTTTAAGAATTAAATGAGATATGTGTACATACAAGAAACATAGCCAAAGCATGGCAGATACTAAGTGCTCAATAACTATTAATTAGGGTCAGAGAGGCAGTATGGGGTTAAGGCCCTTGCCTTGCACTAATCGACCACGGTGGAATCCCTGGTACCACATATGGTCCTCTAATACCGCCAGAGTGATCCCGGAGCAGAGAGCCAGGATTGTGGCTCTGAAAGCAAACCAGAACAAAGCAAAAAAATAAAACAAATTATTAATCATTTATTTATTGATTCCTTCAAAATATTTAAGGAGCAATAAGTTGCTATCATTATGATGTGTCTTTGTTATCAAATACTCTTACTTAACATTTCAGATGAGAAATCAAAGGGAAGGGAATAAAGGATTTTGGGACTTCTTCAAAAATATTAAAACTATAAAAAATAAAAATGACAATATGAAACAAAAGGAAATTGTGACTATGGGAAAAAAGCAAAGAAAACACTGATAATAACTTAAATTGTGTAATAAAAGGCACAGATGAAATAAAACTATATCTGAGTTTAAAAATAATTTTCAAACCAAAATGCAACTGGACTGTCATTTAACTACAGTGCTTTGCCGCCCTGGGAGGGGAAGGATGTTTGTCCCTCCTCCTATCCCTCCTTGTGGCGGCAGCATGGTGGCCTCCATCTTTTAGAGCCTAATGGACAGCCAGGTATGAGACTGCATTGACAGGCATGCAGGGCCTCTTGGGATGGGGGTTGGAACCGGCCCTGCTCCCCGCCCTGACAAGGCTCCGGGTTGCCACCCACAAACGCCTCCTCCGGCTCCTGAATGACCATGATCCCAGAGGCACACAAACCAATCTCAGAACCCAGGGTCTTTGGGGAGTAATCCCTCTAGGCTTATTATTAAAATATCAGAAATCCAAAATCATGTGACCACTATTGCGGCCACAGGACATCATATGCTCTTCATAATCAGCAATAGAAAACAATTTATCTAATGATGTCTTTTTGGCAGGTCTGAATGTTGGGGAAATTTCCAAATAATAATGTTGGTCTTTTGTAATATTGAATGTGATCAACATAGAGAGAGACTAAAGTGGATATCTGGGGGTGGTGGTGGTGGTGGTGAGAGGGGGCTATACTGGGGTTCTTGGTGGTAGAAAATGTGCACTGGTGAAGGGACGGGTGTTTGATATTTGTATGACGGACTGAGACTTAAACTGAAAGGCTTTGTGACTGTTCTCATGATGATTCAATAAATAAAACTTTAATAAATAAATAAAATAATTTTCCAGAGGAAAAGGGGAAGTTGTAGCTGAAACACGATGACTGAACCAGAGTGATAGGTACATGAAGTTTTCTTACACTGTGCTGTCTTTTAATGCATTCAACATTTTCCATGAAAAAGTTCTTTAAAAGGGTACAAAGATATACATACAAAATTAACCACTCTTTAATGCCTAGTAAATGTCACATTTCTGCAGAGTTAGGTTGTTGAATTGGTTTGGAAAACAGTATAAAGTGACGATGAATCTTAAGATTCTGGAAGTCACAGAAATCAGCTTCCTTTACCTTTGCCATAAACTTAACACTTACTGTAGCTGGGGAGATAGTACAGGGGTCAGAGCACATGCAAGCTCTGGTCTGATATCTGAGGCCACATGACCCTGCCCACAAATAGCCAGGTATAGACCTGTGACCTCCAAAACACTGTTGGATATAGCCTTGGTGTTGCTTAGGAGTGGCCCTCGTGTCCTCTGAAATTGTAGGAACCAAACAACACTGGACCCTTGAACCTTCACATTAAACCACTGGCTCATTTGGCCCAGAATTGCTATGAATGACCTCGAGGTCCCCCGAGTCCTGCTTGGAGAACCAAAAAATTATTACTTTTATGGTTATTTAAAAGCTACTTTTCTACATTATTTTTTACCATTGAGCATTGGCATAAATGTATCTAGATCCCAAGTTCTAGGACTAAATGATAATTTATTTATATTGTGTTTATTCTACTCCATATTAATCATAAATGTGATTCTTAGATGCACTAATCAACTCACACCTTCATTAAGGGAAGTCCAAGCCTTTTCAATGCAATGAAGCCAGTATAGTTTAAAATTATATGCAACAAAGCCAGAATAGTTTGAAATTATGAATGACAGTATTATAAGAACTGAACAGTAAAATTTTCTTCAGTTCATTTTACTATGTTATTTTGGTATAAAGAAATGTATACAAGAAGAATTATGAAATGAAAAAGTTTCCAAACTAAGGACCATAGAGATACCACAGGAAGTAAAGGGTTCACCATGTAGCCCACTGACTCTGGTTCAGTCCCTGCCCTGAGTTTAATCCCCATCAGCCACCAGGTCTGACCCCTGAGCACTGAGCCAGGAATACGTCCTGAGCATTGCCAGGTGTGGTCCAAATCCTTTCCCTCCCCCATGTTAAAAATAATACAACAAAATTTTTCCCAGGTCAAAACCCTGGGAAAGGCAGGAGAAGAGGCAGGAGAAGACAGGAGTTTTGTTTGGGTGTGATGATAGCATGAACAGAGGAAGCAGTGTTACAGCAGCTCTTAATTCTCCCTCTCTTGTTCTCTGTGCATGATAGCTATGCCTCAACAAAGGTGAGGATTTCCAGTATTTGAAAACAATAATATGCATTTAATGAAAGAAGATAACTGCATTTTGGGATGGAAACCTGGTCTAGAATGTCAAACATTTTCTTTTTCCTTGTCTTTTTCGCCTTCTGGTACAAATTGGATTTTTTCCCCCCACTTACCACCTCTTCTATTAGTAAGCTGCCTGATACATCAGTATGGGGCATGAGTGATTCTGTACCAAGTTCCTTCCCCTTGGCCTTGGAAAGTGATGTGTGCTTAGCGAATACCTGCTGGGTGACTTTATCTTTGAGGGGATTTGAAGGAGTTTGAAGAAGGAGAGGTTTGGTCACATATGGTGGTGTTTAGGATTTGCTTATGGCTCTGAGCTTAGGGATCACTCCTGGCAATTTTCAGGGGACCATATGGGATGCCAAGGATTGAATGAGGTATGGCAGGCACCTTCCTTCTTGCCTCGGCCCCATGCAAGGCAAGACCCTTAATCCCTGGGCTCTCTCTCCAAGCCCTGCTGAGTAGCTTTATTTGATTCAGTTTTCCAAGGCAGATTTATTTCCAACTGCTTTCCTGAAAGAAGGTCCTCACATTGCCTGCTTGTAACCATTTCAGTTTTAGTACTTCTCTCCTTGCCTCAACCCTCTTTCAGTGGATCTGCATTTTAAACATTTTATTTATTTATTTATTATTTATATTTTTGAGTCATACCCGATGATGCACAGGGGTTACTCCTGGCTCATGCACGCAGGAGTTACTCCTGGCGGTGCTTGGGGGACCATATAGGATGCTGGGAATTGAACCTGGGTCAGCCAGATGTAAGGCAAACACCCTACCTGCTACGCTATCGCTTCAGCCCCTTAATTAATTTTTTTATTGAATCATCATGAGATACAGATACAAAACTTTCATGATTGAGTGTCAGTTATACAATGATTGAACACCCATCTCTCCACCAGTGCACCTTTTCCCACCACCAATATCCCCAATATCTCTCCCGCAAGCCCACCCCATCCCATCCCCTTCCTCTATAGCAGGCACCTTCCTTTGTACTCTCTACTTTGGGCATCATGGTTTGTAATACAGATTCTGAGAGGCCATCATATTTGGTCCTTAGTCTACTTTCAGCACACATCTCCCACTGGATCTGTGTTGAGCAGAACTTTGCTGGGCTCTGTCAGGCCTGAAAATACTGTGTGCAATAATTTGCTGTCCTCATGGAACCACAGGAGAGTGAATTAATTTCACATTAACCATTTGATACATAAACGTAAACTTATGATGAATTAAGCACATGAATTAAAAAAAATAAACAGAAAAGGAAAGCCAAAATTGGGAAAACTTCTATGAAGGGGGCTCCACGGCTGTGAGCGCACCGTCACCTCCTCTAGGAGCCAGGAGTCTGTGAAGACGGAAAAGCTGTGAAGGGACCGTTTCAAGCAGAGCCTGGGTGTTCCAGAGCAGCAGTGGGAAGGAGCGTGGCACACACTGCGGACAGAAAGTTGGAGTCAGAGCCGGTGGGTAAGTGCAGCAAAGCATCAGGGCAAGGCCGGTCTACAAAGAGCCTTGTAAACTCTTCTATGGATCTTTGACTTTATCCTAAGAACACTGGGAAACCATTCAGTAGGGTTTTAGAGGGTTTTTTTTTGTGTTGGGGGGCAGAAGCACCTTCCAAAAGTCCTCAGGAGGCCTAAGAACCTCTCTAGGGCGACACATAACCACCCTGACCTTGCTTTTCAATGCTAGTGTCTCAGAATATGGTGCTGCTAACGTCCTGTGGTACCAGTGGCTCCCCGGGCTGCCTCAGCAGTGCTCGGAGGGCTCTCGGGTGTGAGGATTGATCAGGGACCCCAAATGTGCAATGTATGAATCCCTGAGCTGGATTATCCCCAGTCCTCATTCAGTGATTTTTCACACAGTGATACAATATCATTGTATCACTGTCATCCTGTTGTTCATTGATTTCCTCGAGCAGGCACCAGTCACGTCTCCTTTGTCCTAGCCCTGAGATTCCAGAAAGTGCCACACTCTAGACTCTTTCAGGGTCAGGAGAATGAGACCCATCATTGTTACTGGGTTTTGGCATATTGAATATACCACGAGGAATTTGCCAGACTCTGCCGTCTGGGCAGGATACTTTCGGTAGCCTGCCAAGTTCTCCAGGGTAAGAACTAGATAATAAGATGTTGTGCGGCCGCTTCCGGGAGCTGGGTTTTATAGTCTCTGGATCTTGACCGTTGATGGGATTACACGGCAGTTGGTGGGTGTAATGCCTGAATTATCCCCAGTCCCCATTCAGTGATTTTCACAAGGTGATAAAATAAACAAATGTATATTCATATCTAGATTTGTGTATGTGTTGTCAGAGAGCTGGGTGACTTTATCTTTGTAGGGTGGAAGTGGAAGAGGTCTACTTCCTCTGACTTCAAACTGCTTCTAGCCAGGGTTTGCTCCAGGCACTCAAGTGCATGCCTTCATGTGCGAGGTCTTTGGTTTAATCCATGGTACTGCATGCTCCTTCTCCCAGGATTGGCATCAAAGTGGCCTCCTGGGAATTGCCTGGAAGAATTTCTACCCCCTACCAAAAAAGAGAATAAGAGAACTGCTTCCAGAGTAGACAAAGATTTAACAGTTCCAGTAATCCTTAGCCCTTCTGAAGAATAGGAAATAGGAAACGTACGGCAAACATTTCTGTATGAAGAGGGGTATGGTTCATTAGTGATTACTCTATTCATGTATCTTATGGTGACTGCAGATGGGGTTGGAGAAATAGTACAGGAAGTAAGTTGATTGCCATTCAATGGACTCAGGTTCAAGCCCCAGAACTGCATGTGGTCCCCCAGCACTGTGTCACACCCAAGCACAGAGCCAGCAGAAGCCTCTAAGCATGGTTGAGTGGGGTCCCAACCCCCCTCTCACTCCACTAAAAGATAAAATGACTATAGTTATTTTTGAGCACTGAAAACTAGATTGAAAGTAAGTCTGATCAACAAGGTAGTGCTGCTCGGAATCCCTTGTATTCAAAGTATAATTGCAATTCGGAGAATTTAAGAGAAAGCATGCCTGCTTCCACAATTTACTTCTAAATATAATTGAGATCACAACAGCAAGTTGCAGTTGCCATGTTTTGTATTTGTTGGTCATAAGCTTTATGCTCCCCAAAATGTATTTAAATCTACATTTAATTTCCTTTTCAGACATAGTCACTAAATTTAAAGAATCAGCTTTTGGGGGGATAATATTTCATTTTCAAATTACTGATGCACATTTACTAGAGAGATACTTATATATTTTTCCCAAAATAAAATCTTCAAAAGGTTTCCAAGATAGATGCGTTTCTTATTCTATGTCCCCCGCCCCCCCCCCCAGCCCCATAAAAGTTTCTTTTAAATGAAAGCATTTATATCCCTAACTCTCCAAAGTAAGCCTTAAAGAAAAAGACCCTGGAACCACAAAAAAACAAAAGAAAGAAAACAATATCTAGGCTTTTGAAGAGCTCACTTAGTTATAGGAAGTACTGTATATCTGAACCCCTTCTCAAACTCAAAAACAGAACAGCCTTTGTGTTTGTTTGGTTGGTTGGGGTTTTTGGCGTTCTTTTTGTTTTGTTTGTTTTTTGTTTTTGCTTTTTGGGTCACACCCCGCAATGCACAAGGGTTACTCCTGGCTTTGCACTCAGGAATTACTCCTGGCAATGCTCAGGGGACCATATGGGATAGCTGGGAATTGAACCTAGGTCGGCTGCAGGCAAGGCAAATGCCTTACCTGCTGTGCTATCGCTCCAGCCCACAAACAGCCTTTGTTTTAAACAAACTGTTTCCATGGCAACACTGCAGCATTTCTTTGCTTCCATAAGACATATTAGTCAACTGTGGGATTTCCCAATCTTTCCATCTTGAGCTCGGTCTGTAGTATATATCAAACACTTCATAGATTTTCTCACACTCTTAAGCACCCAAAGCTACTGCAGAGTTGTGAGCCTATAGCCAAGCGGAAGAGGATGTCAAGGCTGGGTCCACCTCCCTCCCACTCTCACTCCTTCCCACTGTCATCAAACTATTCCCTGTGACTCTTTCCCACGGGTCTTGTGTTTTGTCTTCTAGAACTCTACAGAAGAAAGTCTTCCCTTGGGATTTGGAAAAAAATGAGGACTTTTAGAATCCCACCTTTGTTTCAGTTTCTTCATTACCTTCTGTCATTCTTCCATTTTCTGTGGTTGGGAAGTATGTTAAGGCCTAGGCATCATCATTACTTTTCCTGTTAATCTGTAAACAACCCCATCTTCAACATTTTCAAATGCAATGCTAATAAATTAGCAAGTCTTTCATTCTGATTTTGTTCTTTAACCTTTGTGACTTTTTTCAAAAAAAAAAAAGGTAAAATAACTGGGTTTCAGCTCTGACTCTGCCACCATCTTGCAATGCCATCATAGAAAGGTTGTGAATTAACTTGGGGACTCCATATTTTTCAAAAGAGGAAACTCTACTTATTCCTGATGTTTTCTCCTACGAGGTGGGAACCCCATCCCTGGATCAGTTTTGGTTGGGCTCTGCTCCTCTCATTCAATTTTCTCAGAGAATATGGGATTTCCTCAGGACAGTGAAAATGGCCCTCCTGAGAGGTATATGCTTACCATTTCCCCCTTCCTTCAGGGAACACTAATCACAGAGCAGACAGCATCTGTTCTGGTCTTGTGATCTAAGAGTTAATAGATTTTAAGAATTGTGCCACCTCACTGGTAGCCCAGTGGGGTTGTATGTCTGGGAGGGCCACTGGCCTCCAGATTTAAGCCAGTCTCTTCACTGTCTACTGTACCAGTAATAAGGTTTTAGCCCACGCTTCTTTATGTCATTATATCAGTTGGCTCTGCATGCAGTACTATTGGGCTCTTCTCAGTAATGATAGGACAACCAATGTTTGTTTTCTTAAATTCCTTGTCCCTGGGAATAGGACATTTATATGTATTCAATTAGATGTCCTAAAGTTTGTCTGATGAAGTGTTTGTTGTCCCTATAACCCATTCTACAAAAAGTGTGATGAAATGTTGGCATACATATATTGCAATTATATGGAGTTTGTATTATCAAAATGGTTGGGGTTTTTTTTTTTTTTTTTTTTTTTTTTGCTTTTTGGGTCACACCTGGCAATGCACAGGAGTTACACCTGGTTCATGATGCACTCAGGAATTACTCTTGGTGGTGCTCAGGGAACCATATGGGATGCTGGGAATCGAACCTAGGTCGGCTGCGTGCAAGGCAAATGCCCTACCCGCTGTGCTATTGCTCCAGCCCCAAAATGTTGTATTTTTAAGGGGCTTGAGAGACAGTACAGTGGATTGGAAGCTTGCCTTGCATGCAGCCAATTCAGGTTTAATCCCTGGTACCCCATATGGTCCACTGAGCCCCAACTGGAGTGTTCTCTGAGCATAAAGGTAGGGGCAAACACTGAGCACCACAGGGTGTGGCCCCCAAACAAAAGAAAGTAACTCCAGGAGTGTGCTGAATGGATTTTCTTTTTCTGACAAAAGAATGATACCCAGTTAAGTTTCGAAGCTTCTGTTAACTAAAACCTTCACAAACATCTACTATAATCCTGAGCTTCTATTATTGTGACTTGATAAAAGATTACAATAGACCTCTTTATAGATACATGATGATGACTAAACAAGACAGTGGATAATTCTTGGCATATGGCACACTTGATAAATATTAGTTATAATGATGATAGATGTAAGTTGTTTATCTTATATTAAGTCCATAGCAGTTTCAACTGAAATTAAGGTCAACAATGTGTAGTCAGCAGGCAGCTAGGGAAAGAACCAGTGGCTCTCTCTCTTGCCGCAGCCCGAGTTCCGTGGACTCGAGCCATTCCCCGCAGGGACAGCCAATGCCATGGGCAGATGAAGGAAGAAACAAGAGCTACCAGGCTGTTTGGTGATCAGTTGCCGTTTATTCCATTCTCCCCGTGCATCTGTTCCAGTCTCACTGAGCCCCTCATTCTAGTCTCACACCGCCCCTCATTCTGGTCTCCTGTCTCTCCTGCTCATCTCTCTGAGCTCCCTCTTCACCTGCGCTGTGTCTCTCATCTCTTCACGTGCCTGCTCCTGCATCCTTCCTCTACATTCTTCTCTCTCTGTCCCCCTTGCTCGTCTCTCCATGCTCCATCTTGCTGCCGAGATCTCTCTCTTGTCTCTCTCCAACTCCCCGCACTGGGTGTAGACGCCATACCCATCCGGTAGCACAATCAACATATCCAAGGCTCAAGGGAGGGAAATGCCACATAGGGGTGTTTCTCCTCTCCTTAGTCCAATAACTTAATTAACATCTTAATTCTACTTCTTAATATTAGTTATTTTGTATAGATACAGTAAGAGATACATTAAGCTTGTAGGGTGGCTCTCCTGGGGACATCTCACTATAGATCTCAGACTACAGTGCTCAAGCCAGATTAATCTTTCCTAACCTTAGCAGGATTTGAATCTAATTACTACTTTTTGAATCATGACAGAATGTGTCCATGACCATACTTTTAACTTATAGTTAAGTATTATGGTGCTTTAGCCCGGCCCATTTCGATGCCAGGGTAGCTCACGGCTTTCCCTGGGTCCATCCAGCCCCTCATCAGGACCCTGCTTTTGGGGTGCTAGGAAGTAAGGGCAACTGAGGCTTAAGTCGAGAGAACAGATGTCCAGGGGTGAATATCATTCAGAGTCAATTAACTCCCAAGTTACAAAAGCATAGCATTAGCTATCTTCCTGTGTCCATACAGAAAGGACACTGCTCTGAATTAACTTTGCAAAGGACTTAAGGAGAACAGAGCACAAAGAAAGAGGTTACAAATAAATAGAGAGGAATGGGAGCACTGTAATTGGAGTAACCCAATAAACCTAAGCTCCCTGTGGCAAGGCAGAAAGGACAAACCAATGTTATCCTACACAACAGGATTTTTTTCTCATTTTTGTCACTTCTGTGTGACTATATTTTTGGTTAGACTTTAATCTAAAACTATTGATCTAAAACTAGCTGAGTGCGATCTTATGTATTAAAGATATTTTCTTCTTTTAAGTGAATAACTAAAAATAGCAAGTGATAATCTACATGTGCATAATTATATAACCAAAAGAACCTAGGATCCATGTATTGTTATATGCAATTTTAAAAAGTAATTCAAGAAAAATTTAATTCAAAAGATCTTAATATTCCATAGGTTTATATTTATATAAACCTATGGAATATATTTATTTATATATTTATAAATAATAAATAAATATATTTATATATTTATAAGTTATATTTTAGACCCCAAATTATATTGGTCTGCAGTTTTTCATGTTTCTAAGATAAAATTCTTTGTTTCATCTTCTGTTTATGTTTGTCTTCTTTGTTCTCAAGTATACCATATATATGCCTTCTTATATTTAAAATATCTTCAATTTTTGAACTTAGAAGATAGCTCAATGGTTTGGAGTACTTTGAATGCAGAAACTCACGCTTCTATCTTTGGTACCACTTGGTCCCCTGAGCACTAAACTAGGAGTGGCCCCCAACCATTGCTGGGTGTGACCAAATAACAGCAAGGGGGAAAAAAACCAACAATAATCATAAGTATTTTTTTTTTGGTTTTTTGCTTTTTGGGTCACACCTGACAATGCACAGGGATTACTCCTGGCTCTACACTCGGGAATTCCTCCTAGCGTTGCTCAGGGGACCATATGAGATGCTGGGAATCAAACCTGGGTCGGCAGCGTGCAAAGCAAATGCCCTACCCACTGTGTTATCGCTCCAGCCCCATAACCATACATTTTTAGGCCAGAAAAAGAACTGAGTTTGATCTCCAGTATACCCTGAAAACACACACACACACACACACACACACACACACACACACACACACACATTTTTTTCAGTTTTTTAGAAAGCTACAAAGATAGATTCATGTATCAGTTCTACTATTTTTTAGTATTTTTGTGACTTATTGTCAGAGGTTTCATTTCCACCATTCCAATATAATAAAAACTAAAAAAATAAGTTTTACTTTCTTTCACTGTCTTAGTAGCAAATCTCCGTCTCTTTCCACTGTGCTGGAAATTCCCTAAGAGCATAATTAGGACTGGTAGGGGGTTTTGTAGCTTTGATTTCTCCTGTACTTAGTGTTGGAAGGTGGCTGTAATGTTCTCATGTTACCTGAAGTTACTCAAAACCACAGAAATATATTTATAACTCACTTTTAAACAGAAATAGCTGTAAATAATATGTTTTCACACACTATGACATATTTTCCATTAAAGGTGACAATATAGCAATAGTAGATGCTAATTTGAAATTTCAGAGTTTCATATTCTTCCATAGCAAGTCATCAAAAAGTTATAAAATAAATAATTAGACCCAGATTGAAACTATTTTGTCATTCTTCTATGGAAGACCATTAATAATAAAAGCGGTTATAATATGTCCCAGATATTTTCTATCCTTTAGAGACATTGCTTACACTTCTAATCTTCTCTAAAAGAGGTCATACATGGGAAATAGAATTTTCTTCAATATATCAGTGACTATTAAAAATAATAAGCAACTTTTAAATCTAAATGTAGAAATTCTGGACTTGGAATCTTGTGTTAAAATAATCATCTTCTGTCTCCAAGTCAAAAACCACTCCCAGATGCAAAAGAGCATCACATCTTTCTTTAAAACCATAAATAGAGTATAATATATGGAGAACAACCTAAAACTGATAAGAATGTTACTCTTACCAGTTTCCAAAAGTCCAAGAAATTAATAAATTAAAACATAGGCTAACTATTTAGGGGTAATTATGTCTGACCTGCCTACCTGAAGAATAAAGAATAAACATGTTTAATTTTGATTAAAACAATACAACTGCAGTTAATTTTTTAACTGTTTCAAAAATAAACTCTGCTATTGCTCATAGCTACAAGAAATGATTTATTTAACTCAAAAAGCAATGTAGAGATAATTTCAAATTAGCATCTACTATTGTTATAATTGCTGGCAATAATTGTAGTATGTGTCACTGAAATCATCAGCCCAGTGGAAAAGATTGTCTTAATCTGGCCAAAGATTTCTTTCAAATTTCCCAGAACAATAAGAATTACGTTTCTAAAAATCTCTGAAATAAACAAAAATTACTGAAAACTTCCAAACTGTGATGATTCAAAGGTGTTTGTAATTCAATGGTCTGGGATTTGCTCACGGTATAGCAAATTAATTTATGAACAGAAAAAACTTGGTAGACTGACACATGTTTTGCATGCAGGAGGCCCAGGTCCTTGGCATACTATAGTCCTCTGAGCAGCACTGGGAATGGCCCCTGAGCACAGAGCTGAGGTAATTCCTGAACAGCTGCTTGGTGTGGCAGGAAAGAAGGAATGAAAAGGGAAGGGAATGGAAAGAAAGGGAAGAGAAGGGGAGGGAAGGGAAGGGAAGGGAAGGGAAGGGAAGGGAAGGGAAGGGAAGGGAAGGGAAGGGAAGGGAAGAGAAGGGAAGGAAGGAGAAGAGAGGGGAGGGGAGTGGAAGGGAGGTGAAGGGAAGGAAAGGGAAGGAAAGGGGAGGGAAGTGAAGTAGGGAAAGGGAAGGGAAGGGAAGGGAAGGGAAGGGAAGGGAAGGGAAGGGAAGGGAAGGGAAGGGAAGGGAAGGGAAGGGAAGGGAAGGGAAGGGAAAGGAAGGGAAGGGGGTAGGGAAGGTAAGGGGAGGGGAGGGAAAGGGGGCCAGGGAAGGGAATGGGGGAAGGGGGAGCAAGAAAGGGAAGGGGGGAAGGGGAGGGGAGGGGAAGAGAGGAATGGGAGGGGGACAGGATGAGAGGTGAGGGACAACATAATACTTTAACCCCCCATATTACCTCTCCAGCCCAACACTGTGTAAGCTTTAGATTTACAGCTTCACACCTCAACACCTTTACACCTCACCTCACCCAACAAACCCTCCACTCCTTGAAAACCAAAGAAATGATTTTGGGACAGAGCATAGTTAAGTGTCTCCCTGTGTAGACTAGAAGTCAGCTGGAATCATTTTAGAGTGTGTTTCTTCAAAACATCTCCAGAAAAAAAATTTTCTTGCAATGTGATTTATAATATTAATTTGCTTAGCAAATGCATCTTCTTCTCTTCTATTTTTAATAGATGAGGCCAAATTAAATTGTCCCCAGTCACTGCCTTCATCACAAATTCTGAATTAGTCTAAACTAATGTGGAAACACAAAATATGAGCAAGTAAAATAAAATTTATAGCCTGGCATTGGGGAAGGACTGTTGACAAGGAACAAGTAATTAATGCGTTTAAGTCTAAAAATGGGGAAGAGGGATGCACTCCTGAGGTTGATCTGACCCTGCCCCTCATGTGACCATAATCTCCCTCAACATTTAGGCCACCAGTTTCAGTTGTCCTGTGTGTCACATCCATCTCTTCCTGCCCCAGGTTGAATCAGTTGAGAATGAGCACGAAAGCCCATGGTCAGCGGGCTCACTCTCCCCAATGCAGCGTCTGACACGTCAATCAGGTGAATTAAAGGCCAATTCTTCCCAGCATCCAGCCACTTGAGACTCTAGACGGCTTCTCATTACTCTTAGTAAAGCTTGTGCCTCTCAGCACAGCAAACCGAGCCCCTTAGAACCAAACTAAGTCTCTCTCTTCAAACTTTCCTCCATTCATCTCCCCCACAGATTGCTCATGTTCTTTATTTGGTCATCCTGTACTTATTCCTGGGCTGGAGCGATAGCATCTTGTAGGGCATTTGCTTGCACACGGCCCACCGGAGTTATATTCCTCCGCCGCTCCCAGAGAGCCCAGCAAGCTACTGAGTATCTCGTCCGTACAGCAGAGCCTGGCAAGCTACCGAGAGGTGTTCGATATGCCAAGCACTGTAACAACAATTCCCACAATGTTACTGGGCCCGCTGGAGCAAATCAATGAACAACAGGAGGACAGTGACGATGAGAGTGACAGTGTACTTATTCCTACCTCTCTGCCTTCTTTTCTGGATTTCCTTCTGTGTGGAATTTCACTTTTATTTTTTCTCACCTAATCATCTCTTTTTTGGGGGCAGAAATAATTATTTCCCTCTGTTCCTTTGTACTTTATATAAAATAAAGCATTTCAATCTCTCCTAACATCCATTTTATCCTTGTAGATATTTTGGTTGGCTTCTCTGTCTTGCAACCTCGGCAATGGCAGGGGCTAGACTGCTTCTGGAATGGATACAATGCAGAACATTTCAACAGCAAATATTGAAAAATTGATGAGAGATGAGACATAGATGTATGTATTGATACATGGTATTTGAAATGTTTAAGCACAGCTGCATATAGATGTTGGGCAAGCTGTTGGTTCTCAAACCCAAAAGAGAAGCGAGGGCTACACAGGTTGACTGAAAAGACAGCCTCTTACAGGTTACAGGAATAGCTTAATTTGTCCAGAGACCAATATAAAGTAAGGGTTGGTAGTATAGTACTGTGGGCAGAGTGCTTGGCTTGTACATAAACAACCAACTGAAGTTCCATTCCCATCACCACATACAGTTCTCCAAGCATCAAAAAAAAAAAAAAATTCCTGAGTGCAGAACAGGTGGAAGTCCAAATTCTAAGCACAGCTAGGTATGACCCTATGTAAATAAATAAATACAGAATTTAAAAAGTTATTGATTAAGCTGCTGTGATTCACAATGTTGTTAATGAATAAGGAATTAGTCCTGGCTTTGTGCTCAGGGATCACTCCTGCTGCTTCAGGGACCATATGGAATGCTAGGGATCAAATCAGGATCAGCAAGGCAAGGCCCTTCCCACTGTGCTATCTCTCTAGCCCCAATAATATTTTTAAAGGCCTTAAGCTATAACTCTGGGCAACATTCAAAGTGGAAAAATAAATCAGAATTAACGGAATTCTAGTCAGATGGGGTGGAGGGAGACCAGAACAAAGATGTAGACATAGACACTGCATGGCATATCTGAGGAGTGATTATAGGGTCAGAAACTCAAGAAAAGCAGGATGAGGTGTGAAAAGAAGCTGGTGGTTTAAGCTCTTACAAAGCCATCGATGATGACTTGTCAATAGACTTTAATAGAGTCAGTCTGACTTCCAATCTGATGGAAGTAAGATTGTGGACTGGGAGTAACTGAGCAAGAATGAAGAAGAGAAGTGCAGGCTATTCTTTCAAGAGTTCCTGGAAAAGAAATTAACTAAAGCTGCTGAAACGAAATCTGGGAAATCTGATTATGCTTGTGTATGGCAGGATGACTGGGAGATGGTTTGCCACTGTCAACTGACAGACACTACCATCTGTAGTATCCAACCAGGGCTCATGTGGGCCATTCAACTGGGAAGATCTCTGATTGAGAGCCTAGTTATTGTCCTGGTCAATGAAATACATTCTGTTTTGTGACTTATAAAATAACTCTGAGGGAAATTTCCCATGTTAAAAAAATTGAGCATTATGAACAGTACTTTTTCTCTTTTTTTTGGAAAGAACATATAATTAGGATAAATTTTGAGGGCATGTTTTTTGTATGTATAAATTCTGAAACACTGGCAGAAATAGATATCATTATTCTTTCCATTTCACACAGACTTGTAGAGGGACATCAGGCTATTTATCTTCCCTTCAAAGCCAGGACTCCTGTTACAGCCCTCTTTGCCCGTATGTGTCTGTTTGTTTGTTTTTATAAAATTGTTCACAGTAATTTATTACATTCAATATTTCAACACCAATCCCACCACCATTACACCTTCCCACCACCAATATTTTGAATTTTCCCACCCACCATCCATGCCTGCTCCAATAGCAGACCCTTAGTAATTTATTTTGTACTGCTTATTATGAATAATCTGCTAAAAATGATCAAAAAAGTTTTCTTAGAAGAAAGTGTGTGAAGATTGTTGTATCTCAGCCTAGAGCCATTAATTCCTTGCATAAGAGATTTACTAACATGTTGTTACAGGCTGTGTTTTGTGTGCTAATATATATATATATTTTTTAATTGAGATCAGTTGCCTCCTACTTTACAACCATCCAATACAGTGTGCTACTCCTGGCATAACAGTGGTGTAGAGTATGAGATGACTAGAAATTCTAAAATTTTAAATAGATTGATACAGCTGGAGTTAAGTTTCTAATTGGATGGTGACTTTGGGGTCTGGGGTATCTCTGCCGTTTGTTGCTCTCTTCCAAGATTTATTGGTGATTCTCTGAATCATGGACATTAATTAGCTTAAATGGCACCAGGGGTAGTTTGTAGGCATGACTGCCAGACTACCAGAAGAACAGGGAGATGGGTGGAGATCACCCATACCCATCTCCGTGAGAGCCTGCAGATTTCTGTCACAAAACCTGCATACCTGAGTTTTTCAGCAGATTCACTCATGGATGAGGCTCTTCCAAGCCTGGGGAGATAGTTTATGGGCATGGCGGTGATTGAGTTCTGGAAGTTTTCAGCTGCCAGGGCTCTGTTGGGGTGGGTGAGTCACTATACCCACCTCCCTTCTAGCTGCCCTGGATATAAAATTCGGCCTGGGTGGGGTCCAGATTTGCCTGTATGTTTTGAAAACATTTTCTTTTGTGTATTTTTCCACATGCATTTCCATTGTAGATAAAAAATGTCCAGTTTGCAGGCCCAGAAGTCCTCTGCCTGAGTCCTTTGACTGGTTTCTGAGCAAGATCACATAAATTGACCCCACCAAGGCAAAATCATAGGTCTGGGGTTTTAGTTTTGTGGTTTAGGAACTTCAGTTTCTCAGCTACCAAAAAAGTAATTTTACGCAAGTATTGGATTTAAACTAACAACACGTGGACAAGAGACAGTACAGGGATAAGGTGATTGCCTTGCACATGGCAATCCGCAGTACCACATACTGTCCCCCAGTACCCTGTGCTCAAAAGCATGAGTCAGAATAACGCCAGAGAAAGCTGAGCATGACCCAAAACTTCTCCTCACATAAAGAAGTAAAATAATCAGCAAACTGCCCATTTATCATGGGAACTGTTATTTTACAGCGACATGTTGTTCTATCTGCCCCATTTCACACCTGACCAGGAAGCTATTCCTAGCCTCAAGATGTCTTGAAGCCTGTGGGGAAGATCTGCTGGGTTCTCGGTAATCACATCAGAGCAAAGGGAGGCTGATGATATCACTGGTTATCTCAGGAAAACAAATGTGTTCTTTCTAACTCCAAGAAAAGGATATTTTTTTTTTAAAAGGATCTTTATTTTTGTTAAAGTCAGTGTTTTTTCTTGGGAACAATGTTAAATGGATGGGCATTACCAATTTTGGTCATTCTTATCCCCATATCCATCTTTTCCTATAGACCAATATTCTAGTGCAACTTTTTATTACATACATTTAATTTAAATAAATTCTTCTTGTGTGTCGAGGGGGAAGTCAGAAGCTTTTCCTTTTTTTTTCTATTTGACTACACTTTGCACATATGCCTTTACCACACCCCAATGAAGTCCACTCTCCCTTGCCCATTTTCCCTACCCATTGCCCACCTGGACACGACACGCACCAAACAAGGTAAATTAAAAAGCTCCATGAAAACTGTTTGCTTTGAAATTTTCATTTTGATTACTTAGATAGCTATAAAAACACTGTTGCAGAAAAGTAAGGAAATAACATAGCACTATTCCTCCATAGTTATTCTCATAGATTCCAGTTCTTTATAATTAGTTCCAATATTTGTTTATTCTCCTTAAGACTTTCTTATGAAAACCCGGAAGAGATCTTTAAACCACAAGTCCTATCTAATGGTTATTCAGATTCATCACTTCATTTTTCCTCGGCATGTGTATGTATGCTCTCCAGGTCACTGAATCCAGTATTAAATATTTCTTTTTTTTTTACAGTGCATACTTTTATTTCTTTTTTTAAAATTTTTATTAGTGAAGCACCACGAGGTACAGTTGTAGACTTACAAATTTTTGTGCTTGGGTTTCAGTTATACAATGATTGAGTACCCATCCCTCCACCAGTGCCCATTCTCCATCATTTACATTTTTTTTTAATTTTTGTTAGTGAAGCACCATGAGGTACAGTTGTAGATTTACAAATTTTTGTGCTTGGGTTTCAATTGTACAATGATCAAATTGTACTATTTGATCACAGTATTAAATATTTCTATAGAAAGAAAGAAGGATAGATAGATGTAGATAGGTAGAGCCAAAGATATGCCTATATATATATATTTTTTTTTGGTTTATATCTAACTAAAGGTCATGCTCTCCCTTTGCAAGTTGTGCTCATTTGTTTTTTTTTTCTTTTTGTTTCATTTTGTTTTGTTTTGTTTTGCTTGGGCTGGAGCAATAGCACAGCAGGTAGGGCGTTTGCCTTGCAGACAGCGGACCCACCCGACCCGAGTTTGATTCCTCTGCCCCTCTCGTAGAGCCAGGCATGGCAAAGTCTGGCAAACGACCCGTGACGTATTCAATATGTCAAACACAGTAACAACAAGTCTCACAATGGAGACATTACTGGGCCCGCTCGAGCAAATTGATGAACAATGGGAGGACAGTGCTACAGTTTTGACTTAAAGGTAAAGGTAAAGGCCCTCCCATTGATCATCGATTTGCTCGAGCGGGCCCAGTAATGTCTCCATCGTGAGACTTGTTGTTACTGTGTTTGGCATATCGAATACGTCACGGGGAGCTTGCCAGGCTCTGCCATGTGGGCGAGATACTCTCGATAGCTTGCCGGGCTCTCCGAGAAGGTCGGAGGAATCAAACTCGGGTCGGCCATGTTGGCTGCATGCAAGGCAAATGCCCTACCGCTGTGCTATCGCTCCAGCCCTGTGCTATCGTTTTGACTTAAACATTCAATAAATTTTCTTGATTTAGAGTAAATCTCCTTGAAGTTAAATCCCCATGTTTTATGCACAGGCAATGGTACTAATTTATGAGAACTTATTTACTGGTACTTTCAGTCTTTCAACCACCGATATTCTTCAGCTCCATAAACAAGGAATGCATGTTGTGTTCTAGGAATGAAGAAACTACTATCAAGAAACAATAGCTTTGAATTGATAACAATAATAGGAAGATACCTCCCGTGGTAGAGCCTATGCCGAACACGCGAGAGGCCAGACACTTCATTGCCTCCATGAGTATTACTGGGTATGTCCCCAGAGGTTCCCAGCCCCACGGTGCCACAGCAGGACTGCATTCTGCGTGTGTGGTCCCTTAAAGAAAAAAAGAAAAGAATGCTTTTGAAGCTTTCCAAAGTTCTGTTTCAGTGGCCTCCCCTGCACCCTTGGGATTTCAGAGGGACTTTGTAGCAGATGCTCTGGGATTCCTCCTCAGCAGCTCTAAAATCTTCAGCTGTGTCTCTGCACCGGTTTGCCACAGGGCTTTTCCAGACCCCTGAGCTCCACCCAGACACAAATGGGCAGGCTAGAAGGAAGGAATGAGGAATCAATAGCCTTGCGCACCCCCAGCCAAGATGGGACTTGTTGTATAGATACCCATCAACCCTTGGGGTGCAGGTTTAGAGATGTGTATGACATCACATCCCCAGCTTCATGGCAGCACTAAGCTCCAGGCACCCTAATGATGTCTGTGATGTATACCCAAGATCGTAGACCAGGTTGTATCAGGTTGACCTTGTGGGAGCTGGAGTCTGCATAGCGAAGGTCTGCCATATAGGCTCTGTATGTCTGGTCGATTAACTTATACTTATATTCTGGGCTGGAGCGATAGCACAGGGGGTAGGGCATTTGCCTTGCATGCGGCTGGCCCAGGTTCAATTCCTCTGTCTCTCTCGGAGAGCCTGACAAGCTACCGAGAGCATCCCACCCTCACAGCAAAGCCTGGCAAGCTCCCAGTGGCGTATTCGATATGCCAAACACAGTAACAATGGAGACTTTACTGGTGCCTGCTCCAGCAAATTGATGAACAACTGGAGGGCAGTGCTATTCTGGCTATCCAGGCTCTAGTGAGCTTTGCTAGCTGGAAGTACTTCACATATCTCTCACGCTGCTGTCATGCAGACTGAAGAGCATCCCCAGGCAATTTCACTAGAAGACATCTACATTAATTTTCCTTTAACTTTGGTTTCGCATGTTCCCCATTTGTTGAATCTGATCTGCAGCCTTTCACTGTAATGAACTACAAATATAATTATAACCTCCTTTTTTTTTTAAGTTCTGTGAGACTTGCAAATTATTGAGTCTGAGTGTGGTCTTACAAACTCTTGACAAGACATGTACTAGACAAAGATAATCTTTGAGTCTTCCATGAATAAGTTTGCTGATCCAGGAACAGAAGAGAGAAGAAGTGAATAAAGGACATTCTAACAAGTTAATTGACATTGATTTCTGTTGCTTGATGCTCTTGGGACATTCTGGGGAGCAATAAAATATCAGCACAGTCTTCTTAAGGTGAGGAGAGAACATCTGGTTTTCTTAGTCTTTAAGCATTGAGATTGGACATGCGTTGGGTATGGCACAAAAGAGAACCAAGAACAGAAAGGTGAAGGTAGTTGGCAAAGCCTAGCAAAGGTGTCATCAGAGCTATACAAAGCTGGTTGCCATTGTAATGGCTGAGTTAAAAAATGGGGCCGAGAGCTTGTGAGACAGCCTAAGGGAAGCTCATGATAGTATTCTCCTTAAATAACAAGATCTACTTGTACCCTATGCTGAGTCCAAATACGACTGACCACAGTTTCTACAACTGACTCAGTTCAGGAAGATGAATGTGTTCTTAGTCATGTGGATAGTGTCAAAGTATGGCTGACATTTTCTCTTTACCTCCTCATCCTAAAATTACAACCTAACCTAGCAAGCTAGAATAAGGGAAGTTGCTACTACCAGAAGTGAGCATCCAGAGCACATTAATAGGACATATTTAACAACTGTTTTGACGCTTCTTAATACTGATGCCTGTCATGTTCTTTCTGTTTGGTCCCAGACATGGGGATTAATGCTGGTAATAGAAATAAACATTCATTTTGTTAAATGCTGTTACAAAAGGGAATATACTATATCCCCTAAGTGTTTCTTAGGAAAAAAAACTAAAACCCTGCTAAAAACTGCTAATCTATAATGACTAATATTTTTATGACTAATATTTTAACTATTTTCACTGCTCTAATTTAGTTCACCTAATTACAATAATGTTAACATTCATTTTTTGAATTTTAAGAACTTTAAATTTTATTTTTCCCACTTTGTTTGAACACAATGGTTTACAAAGTTGTTCATGATGATTTGTTATAGACACTCGATGTTCTAATACCAGTCCCACCACTGTCACCTTCCCTCCACCTTGTCTACATTTTCCAACCACCCCTCAAGCCTGCCTTCATAGCAGACCCACAGTAATTCAATTTATTTTGCTTGCTACCACTAAATGACTAATGGAATAGTCAAAAAAATACTTCAGTAGAAAAAAATGTTTGAAAATTGTCGTATCTTACCTCGGGGACAAAAAAGTCTTTGTCTGAGGATTTACTAAGCTGTTGTTGCAAGTTAAGCCTCTTGTGTTAATGTTTTTATTAGTTGGGATTAGTTGGCTTCTAAATTAGACTCCCATCCAATCCGGTGTGCTTCAACTGGGATGTTAGTATTGTGGAGTTCTGAGGTGTTACTCGGCCATATTCGCAGCACTACAGAAAATCCAGAATATTTAACTGAGCCACGTGGGTGGAAGCCTGGTGGTAGCTGTTGGGGGTGTGAGTGTAGCTGCTGGGGCTTTGGTAGGGCAGTAACTTATCCCACTGCCCTCCCAAGATCACCCCGGAGGTCTCAGCCGGGACTGAGTATCCGAGAAAGTTTTGCGGTCAGTCAGTCTCTTTCAAGATTTATTTAGGAGTCTCTGGAACAAGGCTGTAGATAAGCTTACATGGTGGCGCCAGTGGGACGTGGATCAACGTTCATGTATGAAGTTACAGCACCTTCACCACCACCAAAGTGCCTAAGACCATCTCCCGCTGTTCTTATTCACTTCTAATTCATCATTCCTCCCAACAGCGGATATTTTAAGACTGGATGGATGGATGGATGCATGGATGGATTTTTCATCCCCTTCCTTTCCCTCTGCGGATGTTATGATGACTGGGTGTTACACTCATGCTAGTTGGCGGTGATCATACACTCAACCCTGCTGCTCCCCAGGGATCACACTTGTTTCTTTCATTGCAGTGTTGTCACATGGACTTGCTCTCCAGGGCTCACACTTCAGCTGTGGTGCTTGCATACACTTTCCCTGTAGTTCTTGACAGGGAGACAACACTTTTTTTAAGTTGTGGGGTTCACACACATATTTCTAGAGGTTGTACTCCCTGTGGTTGTTGCACCCATAAACCTTTTCAGTTGTGAGGTTCACACACCTCCCAGAGGTGTCATATTCCCTGTTGTAGCACCCATAAACCTTTCAGTTGAGATGTTAGCACATCCCTGGGGTTGGTGCCACTGAAGATTGCTTGAGGGTGCTGGGACCACAGAAAGCAGGAAGCCCCCCGCCCCCATTGTCGCAATGACCAGTGGGTCACACACTGGGCTGTGGTACAAACACACTTTTTAATTGTGGTGCTTTCTGGGGGTTGCACAAACAGTAGAGCTGCCAGAATCATGCTTGGTACATGCACATGGCACTGGGGATTGAAGTGCTCACAGCCTCACACTTACAAAGCAGATGTTCTCGCCACTGAGCCATCTCCTAGCCTCTTGGAATGGTTTAAATTTTTATTTTAAAGATTTCTAGATAGTAAAGAAATATCCTGAGGTGTCTGGACTACTTCACATGCTGAGTTAGCCCCAGGTGACTGTCTAGGACCCCTGACAATGCAGAATGAAGTGTGCATTCTCTGCAGTAACACAACCAAGTGTGTGAAGTGTGTGCCAGTATCTCAAGTGAAGTGTGTGACCTCCATCAAGCACCACAACTAAAAAGGAATGAACACTGAAGTTCATTGTGTGATCACTGGTCTTTGCAACAAGAAAGGGAAGAAAAGGTTGCAACAAGAAAGGGAAGAAAAGGAAGGGAAGGAAATAAGAAAAAATACTTTTTTGGCTGGAGGAGCATAGCCAGCGGTGCTCAGGACTCATCCCTGGCTTTGTGCTCAGGGATCACTCCTGGTGGGCTTGGGAGACAGTATGTGATACCAGGGATCAAACCTTGATCAGCTGCATGCAAAGCATGCACCCTACCCACTATAGCTCCACCCTTTAAAAATATATTTTTAGAAAGGAGATCTGTAATTTATGTTCAAAGAAATACGTATTGGGGGCTGGAGCAATAGTATGATAGTTCTGCCTTGCATGCGGCCAACCTGGGTTTAATCCCCAGCTTCTTCTATGGTTTTCTGAGCACTGTCAAGATTGACTCCTGAGTACAGAGCCAGAAAGAAGCCCTGAGCACAACTGAGTTGTGGCCCCAAACAACAGCCGCAAAAAGAACCTTATTAATCATATATGAGATCTATATTTTTTGTTTTTATTTGTGTGCTATAATTCTTTTTCATTAAACTAGTCACTAAGGCTCTTCATTTATTACAGTAGTCCCATTGTAATTAGATAACAAAAATAAAATAGTGCTATCTGCTAATAATAAAACCCCCAGACAGACTTATTCATAAGAACATATCAGAAAAAGATACATACACCAGCCAGCATTTTCTATTTATGATTTGAATTAATTTTCTACCAAAGTTGTTAAATCTCAGTCTGATGTCAAGTCTACATTTGGCTAAGAGACTTCAGGAAGAGATGAGTCATAATTTTTATTAACTCTAAATAGATCATCAGGACAAAACTACTACAAAAAGCTAGGAAGTATTCACATGATGACACATACAATAAAATATATATGAAGTTATTTGGTATAAAAACTATATATACGAAATTTTGCCATCTGTATTATTATTGTCATTGTTATTATTCAGGACTATAAATCCTGTCTAAAACCTTAAATTTAGGTATGTTTCAGAATTAAGAATATTCAGACTTTTTAAAACATCTATTTGTCAGTGCATTGCAAAACAACTCCCATTTGATCTGGGTAAGAATCTTGTAACAAACAAATATGTGCTTATGCTGAAAACTGCTGAATATTCCATACTAAATGTTATATATAAAGGCTAAGAGAACCTTTCCATTTCCAAATAATCTCTGTCACCAAATTAATTGAGGTCATGGCAAGTTTCACTAACAGATAAGTTAGAAAAACTACTTCAGGGTTTTTTTCATTTAAAAACTGCAGTTTAGGGGCTGGAGCGATAGCACAGTGGGTATGGCGTTTGCTTTGCACACAGCCAACATGGCCCACCCAGGTTCTATTCCCAGCATCCCATCTGGTCCCCCGAGCACCACCAGGAGTAATTTCTGAGTGCATGAGCCAGGAGTAACCCCTGAGCATCGCTGGGTGTGACCCAAAAAAGCTAAATAAATAAATAAAGTGTGTGCTTGCGTGTGTGTGTTTGTGTATGCATAAAAATAAATAAATAAATAAATAAAATAAAAACTGCAGTTTAATTCAGTTCCTGGCTTCCCATATGGTCCCCCAAGCAATACCAAGAGTAATTCCTGAGTGCAGAGCCAGGACTAACACCTGAGCATCGCTGGGTGTGACTGCAAAACAAGCAAACGAATAAAACCCCAAAAAACTACAGTTTAAGCTGAAAATATTGTTCAGAAGTAGAACAATTGTCCAGTACACCCCATCTCCTTGTTGGTTCTACTTTCAGCACTGCAAATAAATAAATAAATAAATGGAAAATAAAGCTAACACATTTCATTGAACTGGGCAGGTAGGTAGCAAACATCTATGTGTGTGAGGCCTTGGGTTCACTCCTCAGCACCACAAAACAATCAAGAATATATAAATTGCAGTTATGGGTTTATGGATTCATTTTATCATCATTGTCATCATCATCGCCGTTGTCGTCATCATATTGATGTATGGGAAAAATCACTAGTGCCCAAAATGGTTTTTTTTTTTCAATTTTCTTTTCTTAATTATCTTTCTTTCTTTTGCTCAGAATACCCTACTTATAGTGGGAAAAAAGCTATTTTTGTTGCTACATCTGGGTTTAATTAAGATTTGAACTTTATTTTTCTCATCTATAAAATGTGTATAATAACCCTGTAGATCTGGGTCACCCTCCTAAGATGTAGCTTATGAAATGATAATCGTGTGAATATCATCATATAATATCATGAAGGTACACAGCTGTGTACGCTCATGTAGCATTACTGAACACAGTTGCTTAATCACTAGCTAATCTGTAGCCATTCACAAATAATGTAAAGGTATGAATGGTGGACTCATAAGAAATGATTATTCACCGTCCTCCCGTTGTTTGTTGATTTGCTCGAGTGGGCACTAGTAACGTCTCCATTGTGATACTTGTTGTTACTGGGTTTTTTTTTTTTATTAGTGAAACACCATGAGGTACAGTTGTAGATTTACAAATTTTTGTGCTTGGATCTCGGTCATACCACGATCAAATACCCATCCCTCCACCAGTGCCCATTTTCCACCACCAGGATAATATCCCTCCCCCCCATCCCCCTACCCCCCCCCCCCCGCCACTGTGGCAGGGCATTCCCTTTTGTTCTCTCTCTCCTTTTGGGTGTTGTGATCAGCAAAAGAGGCATTGAGTGGTGAACATGTTCAGTCCAGTCTACTTTCAACCTGCATCTCCCCTCCTGGGAGGATCCTCCAAACACCCTCCACTTGGTGTTGCCCTTTCTATCTGAATTGTCCTTTCCCCTAGAATACCCGGCTGGCCTCTAAGTTATGGAGTAATTCTCCTGGTGTTGATCTCAGCTATTCTTGGGTATTAATCTCATATTGTTGTTACTGTTTTTGGCATATCAAATACTCCATGGGGAGCTTGCCAGGCTTTGCCAGGTGGGTGGGGTGGAATACTCTCAGTAGCTTGCCAGGCTCTCCGAGACGGAGGAGGAATTGAGCCCGGGTCGGCCACATGCAAGGCAAACACCCCACTGTTGTGCTATCACTTGCTGGTTTTTCTTGCTCTGTCAAACACAACCTCTTTTGGTCACTTATATGTAGACACATTGTTCTTCATATGCAGCTAAATCTTTCATTGGCTGTGAACCATCAATAAGAAGTACCAAAATATAACAATAAAATATGAAGTTTACCTTGGACTTCTTATAAACTGAATTAAAGTGATTTTGAAGGTATCTTTTAAAAGGTGGACATAGTACTGGTGTTATTTTTAATATAAAGTATGACAGACATATCATTTTTTAGTACCTTTGTGATTTTAAAAATCTTCCACTTGGGTAGACACCGGGTTTGGGAATTTTCTAGAGCAACTTACATTTACCAGAATCACTGATAATTCAACCGAGCTTAAATTCAATTTACTAATCTAGAGTTGAACAGAAGAGTTGGAGAGTGCTATTTTTGGTATAGAAGATTTAAAAGTGAGTCAAATGATTTCAAGATTTTACACTAATAACAAAAAAGTGACACTTCAATCCTATCTCAGATTTTGGAAAGTAAATGACTCTCATGAAATCATATCCTCACAAAGTAGACGTTACAGAATGAAATCATCAATCAAAGTAGGGAAGATAAGAGACACTATCCACTTATATTGTTATAAGTTTTAAATGAGGACTATGTGTGCTTAGAAATGAAAATCTGGCTGCCAGAGCTGCTCACGGGCAATGAGATCCTTCTCTGTCATAAAAGTATATTAATAATTTTAGGGATGATGTCTAGAATGAGCTGTTTTCTCTGGACTGTCCTTTGATATAATAATGATTATCTATCTTCTACAACTAGGTGTAGATGGCATATATTTTTGTTTGTCCTTATTGTTTAAAAAATGACAACTATTATAGAGGAGAAAGCTAATGTTTGGCAGTTCTGATATAGATAACTTTTAATAAAAATAAAAATAATTTGTTGATGGACTTTATCCAAAGAAAATAGTTTTTTGTCATTTATTTATCGGGCCCAGTAACGTCTCCATTGGAGACTTTGTTGTTACAGTCTCTGGCATATCGAATACGTCACGG
Source organism: Sorex fumeus (assembly GCF_029834395.1). Classification (NCBI taxonomy): domain Eukaryota; kingdom Metazoa; phylum Chordata; class Mammalia; order Eulipotyphla; family Soricidae; genus Sorex; species Sorex fumeus. Next base: position 28,391,433 of record NW_026606070.1, read on the forward strand.
GGAGCTTGCCAGGCTCTGCGGTGAGGCCTTTACCTTACTTTACCATTTGGGTAAGGTTTTCCCTCTTCACAAGATACTGAAATAATACTAGTGATTAAATAAAATTTGATTACAATGGACTTAAACTATCCATGCTCCTGGGATAAGCAAGGAGCTCAAAGGGAAAAAATTGAATTGTACATAACTTTTTTTTTTTTAAAAAAAAACTGTTCTACAAACTGTTCACTCAAGTCATCCTGAATAGGATTAGCAGAACACTAGATGAAGGACAACCATGTGAACAAGCCAGATTCCGAAAAGGATTCAGTACCATCGACCATATCCACATGATTACTAAGCTCATTGAGGTTTCTCGGGAGTACAAGATGCCACTCTGTCTAACGTTCATTGATTTAAAGAAGGCCTTTGATTCTGTTGAGGCGGAAGCGGTCATGGAAGCCCTAGCCAATCAGGGCGTACAAACTCAATACATCAGGATCCTTCGTGAGCTCTATTGCGGATTCACTACCAAAATCTCACCATTCTACAAAGAAGTAATCATCCATATCAAGAGAGGGGTTCGGCAGGGTGATACCATTTCACCGAAACTCTTCAGTGCCACCCTCGAGAACATCATGCGATGACTGGAATGGGAAGGAATGGAAGTGAAGATAGATGGTCGGCAACTACACCACCTCCGCTTTGCTGATGACATCGTTCTAATAACACCAAACATCAGCCAAGCGGCACAAATGTTGAACGACTTTGACCGTGAATGTGGAAAGGTCGGACTACAGCTGAATCTTACGAAGACAATGTTTATGAGAAACAGCCTTGTTCCTGACGCTCCATTCGCTCTCAACGGAACCACCATCTCCGAATGCAACAGTTATATATACCTAGGTCGAGAAATCAACATGATGAATGACCTGGCACCTGAGTTGCGCAGGAGGAAGAGAGCGGCTTGGAATGCCTTCAAGAGCATTGAAGAAATAACTAAAAGGACAAAGAACCTCCAGCTACGAGCACATCTCTTTGATTCCACTGTTCTTCCTTCATTAACATTTGCCTCAGAGACCGGGATCCTACGAAAACAGGATGAGAACGCTATTCGGGTCTCTCAAAGAGGAATCAAAAGAGCTATGCTTGGAATATCACGATTCACTCAAATGAGGGATAGAATCCGGAGTTCTGATCTTCGTCAACGCTCAAGAATCAGGGACGCTGTCTCATTTGCCAAGACATCAAAAATCAGATGGGCTGGACACGTAATGAGGTTTACAGACAACCGCTGGACTAGAGCCATTACTGATTGGATTCCACGGGACATCAAAATATCACGTGGACGCCCACCTACAAGATGGTCAGCCTTCTTCGTCAAGACCCTGAATGATCGGTTTGAGGCTCTGCATGTTCCTAGAACGAACAGATACCACTGGGCTACGCTAGCACGCAACCGGGATGAATGGAGACGTTACTGGCACAAGCTCGAGTAAATTGATGAATAACGGGGATTAAGTGATTAAGTGATTAAGTGACATAAAGTTTTCTATTTTTATCTCCAACAGAGTCTCCTTTTTTTTTGTGGTACAACGTCATCAAACTTTCATGAAAATAGGGGCTGGAGAGATAGCACAGCGGATAGGGCTTTTGCCTTGCATGCAGCCGACCCAGGTTCGATTTCCAGCATCCCATATGGTCCCCTGAGCTACCGCCAGGTGTAATTCCTGAGTGCAGAGCCAGGAGTAACCCCTGTGCATCGCCGGGTGTGGCCCAAAAAATTTTTTTTTCATGAAAATATTTTCTCAGAATTATCCTAGTCAAAAAACTAAATGGTGCATTTCCTCACAATTAAAATTTCTTTCTCTATATGGTAATTAAATCATAGACAATAAGGCTGTTGTTGACTCTATCAATGGTTTGTACTTTTATAAGGAAAGTAGTCTTGCTTATTTGTTTGTTTGCTTTGCTTGGGACCACACCAGGAAGTGTGTGGGGACTTCTCCTGGCTCAGTCTGTGTGGGGAGTTCATTTCCAGCAGTACTCAGAGGACCAAGAGGTTATGTGATCAACTTGATTCACCAACATGCAACTTTATGAGCTATGTCTCTTTGGCCCAAAAAGAGTAATTTCAAGGAGAAGTTGTGTGTAAACATTGTTATTTGTTACTTTGTAGCACTCAGAGGGACTTATTTGCTGAGTCATACCTAAGGAATGGAATTATAGAAATCCAGATGAAATAATATGACTGGTTCAACATGTCAAAATTAGTTGGCTTTTGAATGTGCATACTGTTTTAACATTTTATTTTAGTTTGAAACATAGAAGTTTGAATAAAAGTTCAGTGGGTAACAGACATTCATCCTCCAGCTATAACTCAGCTTTACCCCCTGCTCTCCTACCCATTGAATTATTAAGAATCAAATTCCAGGTGGTCTAGCTCATCCCTTATGAAAAACATTATGGAGATTCCTTAAAAATGACAATAGAACTGTCATATGACTTGATGGTCCCATTACTTGATATCGACTCACAATACATAAAGACGTCCATTTGAAAAGGTCTATGCACTCTTATATTCATTGCAGCACTTAGTACAATTGCCAGGTTATGGAAACAACCCAGTTACCCAAAGACAAAAGAGCTGATTATGAAGATGTGCTGTAATAAAAAATAAATAAATAAATATTGACTAAATAGCCCCTAGATTTACATATACATACTGGAACACATTTGCAGCACAAGAAATGATGAAATAATGCAATTCACTGCAACTTGGATGGAACTGTTAAATAAGGTAAGCCAAAAGGCAAAGTACAATGTTGGACGTTCTCACTAATCTGTGCTCTATAAGCTAAAATGTCTAGGGAAGGGTAGGTATCAAAGGTGGGCAAAACACTGGCTCTAGATGACAGAAACAAAAACATCAAGAAAGGAGAAAAATGGAGGCAGAAAGCAAGAAGAAGTGATCTAGAAGTAATAGGAGCAAGGGTCAGGGGCCTTGGGCCCTTCTTTGATGGAGAGATGAAGTATATATAAATACACTACTAGTCCCAACACTACTATAAGCATGAGGCTAAAGCTTCAACAACTAACCATAAAAAAAAATTGTCAAGTTATCAGAATGCAGGGTAGGAAGGAATCTGGAATAAGCAGTGGAGGGATGAGGACATGGGGTGGTAGAATTGGAGATAAGAATATTTTATACCTGATGTGTAACTCATGATGTATGAATAAAACAAAAAAACCAAAAATATCAAATTCCAGGTAACATGTTATTTTATTTCTTTAAAAAGGAAGTTAATAATCTCATTATTTCAAAAATACAAGAACCACAAAAAATGTGCTAAAATGGGTATTTTTGTAGTACTGAGATGTAGTAATGTGATGCTTCATCCATAATTTTTCAAATGGAAATCACCCATGTGCCAGAAAATAGATAGCTATAAAGTGGAATATTCATTCAATGAAATTCTATCGAACAAAAAAATAGAAATGGGCTATTTATATATACACAACATAGGTAGAGTGAAAAAATCTTATTTTTGTTTATATTCATTAGAATGGCTATAATTTAGAGATAAGAAGTTCTGAGAATGTGACTCGGTGGTAGAGCACATGCTCTGAATGTATGAGACATGGGTTCAGTTGCACTGCGTTTGATATTGGCAAAACATACACAAAAAATAAATGTTGATAAGGATCCAAAAAAAAAAGATAAGTCTTTTATACAATGCTAGTGGGCATACAAAATGATGTGGTCACTTTGGAAAATAGACTATCTTTAAAAGTTTAACATAAATGTAAAACCATATTACCCATCAATTCATCCCTTATTAACCAACTGAAAATAAATAAACTGTTTGTATAAAGACTCACATGTGTTTGTGTAAAGACTCACATGTTATTGATTATAGCATATTTTTCCTTCTAACAAGTTAGGAATACCACAAATGCTCATCAAGAACTGAATGGATAAATAAAATGACATATACATAGAATTGAATTTTTTAATAGATCTATGATGCAACATAGATCACCAACAAAAACATTGTATCATCTGAAAGAGACTTTACATGAAAGATCACATATGGCATGGTTCCATTCATAAAAGATAATCAGAAAATTGATTTGTAGTTTTCTGGGTAAGATGCAGAAATGGAGTTCGTGAAAAATGGGAATAAAAGTTTTTATTGGAGTGGTGATATGTTCTTATATGATATGATAGTTGTACATCTTGGAAAACTTACTAGTTAATAGTTATTGATTGTCCACTTAGATTGGTTGGACTTAATAATGTGTAATGGCATGTAAAGGATGCAAGGTGTAAAAGGATCCATTAGTGTGTAGGGATTTTTCCCCCTTTCCTTCATTTTCTTTTCTTCTGTCTTTTAGTGCACGGTTTCTTTATATCAACTCCAGGAGTAGGGAAAGTTTACTCAGTGCTAGAAATTAGATGTTGGTAGTTCTGAGGTGAGAGTCAAGGGATTATTGAGCAGAAAGAAATATGAGTTTCTTTATACCATCCCTTGCAACTATCTCCTCATTAGTTGTGTGTTTGTGTGAGTGTGTGTAGAGAGAGAATGAGAGTGAGAGCATATTGACTATCATTGCATCAGTGCCCCTTTATCCACAGATGATACATTTTGAAACTCCAGCCAGTGCCTGACACCACACACAATATAGAACTCTAGGTATTCTGCTTTTTCTACACATCTATATCCATAGTACAGTTCGATTTATAAATAGGAAACAAGAGGCTCACATCTTTGCCTAAAAATAAATAAGACAATTAAACTATCCACTGTAATGGAAGTTATGTTGCATGTGTTGTCTCAAATTGATATCGAATTTTATTGTGCATAATATTTCCAGACCATGGTTGACTATGGCTGAAGTCTTGGAGAGCAAAACTGCAAATAACGGAGAACTGCTGCATCCATAGCATCACCATTATCCCACGGGCATATATTACTGACAAAATAGTCAAGTTTAACTATCAATCTTAGCCATACAGTCACATTGAGTTCTGAAGCCCCAAGCTCATTGTTGGATGCCCCCCATTGCCCAAGCCATGAGGAGGGAAGGATCTGGGTGTGCTGCCATCACCTGCTTTCTGATGGACTTTCTTTCTTTCTTTCTTTCTTTCTTTCTTTCTTTCTTTCTTTCTTTCTTTTTTCCTTCCTTCCTTCCTTCCTTCCTTCCTTCCTTCCTTCCTTCCTTCCTTCCTTCCTTTCTTTCTTTTTTTCTTTCTTTCTTTCTTGTTGTTGAATCACCATGAGACACAGTTACAAAGCTTTCCATGTTTGATCATACAATGATCGAGCACCATCCCTCCAACCAGTGTACATTTTCCACCACCAATGTTTCTTTATGCTATTCACAACCGTGCTCAAGTTTTTCTGAGGAGTGAAAAGGTCTTTGGATACAAGGGACAAGAGGCTGTATTATCTTGGCTACAGAATTCCATTGACTTTCTTGTATTTTTCCAGCTGACAAAAAGGTGCATGATCTTTCCTTTGACATTTTCAAGTTGAGATGGAGAATGTTTTCTTGAAACTGATGTCACGTCCTGGCATATGTTTTGATCTGCACTGACTTACGTAGCAATTTTTTTTTTTGGAAAAGTTTCTGTGTAATACTTGAGCCATCGATTTTTCTGTGATCTCATTAATTCCCATGTTAAATGCCAAGCTTTGTTAAGGAAGAAGAAACTATGTTAAATGATGGGAACTATGAGGTTTGGGTATTATTTTTACAAGCCTTTCTTGTTGTTCTGGTCTGGAAAAGGTCACCTTTCTAAGCATTGTTTCTTGGTGTGGGACAGGGACTACTGTTTCCTCTCCTGAGATGTAATTAGATGCAATTGATCTGTCAGCAAAAGTGGCTTTCAGAAGCAGGAAATGCAGTCAAGTCAAATCAAAGGAAACAAGATTATCCTAAAATGACGCTTGAATAAAAAGTCATTTTCCTACTTTCTGAATAGCTTTGAAAATAATGCCAAAGTAATAAAAATGCAATCAAAGGCAACTTAATATTCTCATAAGTTTAAGAGCCTATGGGGGGATTTGAAAACAGGCTTAATCCCTATCACGACCCTCCCCCTCTCCTCACACACACACCCAAAACAAAGTTTGTGAGTTCTTCATTAAAAATAGTCCCAGTATAGGGGCTGGAGCAATAGCACAGCGGGTAGAGCACAACAGCCAACCCAGGTTTGATTCCCAGCATCCCATATGGTCCCCTGAGCAACGCCAGGAGTGATTCCTGAGTGAAGAGCCAGGAGTAACCCCTGTGCCTCGCCGGGTGTGACCCAAAAAGCAAAAAAAAAAAATAGTGCTAGTATAAAATAAATTATTGTGGGCCTGCTCTGAGAACAGGCTTGAGGAGTGGTTGGGAAAATTGAAGCCAGTGGTGGAGTGAAAATGTTAGTGGTAGTGAGATTGGTTTGGAATGAATAATGCCTGTAACAAATCATTATAAATGATTTTGTAAAACCACAGTGTTTGGATAAAAAGAGTGAGGGGAAATGGTCAAAAAAAATTAACACATACACTTACAAAACAGTGCAAAGGGGGCCAAAATAATAGTACAGGATTAAGGCTCATCTGACTTGCATGCCGAAGGCGATCCTGGGTACTCCTAGCACTGCAGGGCCTGAGCAGCACTGCATTCACAGACCCTTTCATTGAAACACCCATCTCGTGGTGCTCAGGAGCCATTTCTGACTGCTCAGGAGGGACCTCTGGCAGTGTTGAACATTACAATTGATACTATTATATGATGACCCATATCTGGTCCTGGAGATTCAACCAGTGTCAGTAGGATACAAGGTAAGTGCCTTCAGCCTGTATTTAGCCTCCAATCTCAAACTCAGGAATAGTTCTAAGCAATGCCGTATGCAGTGAAAAATGGCTTCTTCATCATCCATACACATGGGTTATAGGTGTATCACTATTTATAGAGCAAATAATTTTTATTACTATAAGTAAAATAAAGCTTTTGTATATATATATTTTTTCAATTTTCCCCTTAAACTTTATATAAACACTGGTTTACAAAGTTGTTCATGATTATTTGTTACAAGTTTTCAATATTCCAGCACCAATTCCACCACCATTACACCTTCCCTCCACCTTTTCTCCAATTTTCCTAATCACCCCTTAAGCCTATCCCCATAGCAGGCCTTGAATAAATAAGTTAATATTGCTTGTTATCAATAATTTGCTAAAACTAATAATAAAAATATTTCCTTAGAAGAAAGTTAGTGAAGATTGTTATACCTCACCTTGAAGCCATTAAGTCCTCGTAGAAGAGATCACGAAGATGTTGTTACAAGCTAAGCCTTCTGTGTAAATATAGATAATTATAGATTTTTTAAAATCATAAGCAAAATTTTTGCAAATCATATTATTTCCCTTATTTCTATTTTTTTCTGTAATTCAAAGGATGTAATAAAAGTTCAAGATTCTTGTGACAAATGATCAAGATCTTATTGAGTTCACTTTTTGCCTTTTCCCCCCATTTATCTCATCTCGTTTATTTCATAGAGTGTTTCCCCATCAATTCCTCTCCCTCCCAACACACACACATTTTCTAGTCTATGGTTAAATGAAAGATCCCACCGTGGTTTAGAAAACTTATTTTCACATAAACTACATGACTACGAACAAGTTTTAATATTGACCTTTTTACTCGACCTACATCTGCTTAACATATGACCTTTCCCCTCATCCTTAAGCATGACTTTAAATTACACATCACCCTGGAGAGGTATAGCATTTTATTTTCTCATTTCCCTTGTTTTATTTGGACATGGAAAGAAAGTAGAAATTTAAATGTTTAGAGTCACTCTCGATTGCTAAAATATATTCTCCAGTAATCCTTTTAAAGAGGATATATGCAAAATTAAAGTCATTGAATTCTTCAATATCAAAAACAATCTTCGTTTTGCATTCAAAGGTAAATGCCAATTTGGAGGGGTAAAGGAATCTAGGCTTAACGCCTTCTTCCTGTAGAACTCCTATGATGTTGGCACATTTGTTCCTAGCATCCAGAGTGCCTGACAATAAGTTCCCTTATTTCTAAAGTCCAGCATGTGGCAAGCACTTTGGGAAACACCAAAAATAGAGATAATAGAATATGAAGTCATGTTTTTCAAGTAATAAAAGATTTAAAGCCTGGCATGAAGTTCTTACTGTAGCAAACACAGACAGAAAACAAACAAAGCTACAATAGAGAGCAATCTCATATACTTTAGGTTCTCAGGAGCGGACATAAAGCTGTGTAAAGGAAATGGGCAGCACTGAAAGAAAGAAGCTCTGGGTTGTTCAGGGAGCAGGGGATGGAGAGACCATACAACCAGACTTCCTACCTCAAATGCTTCACCCAACTTAGAATGAGCTCAGTGTTACAGAACGGCTTTGTTATAATCCAGAGAAGTAATGATGTAAGGGGATAGATTGGGGATTGAAGTCATTTCTCATATATATATATATGTATATATATATATATTGGAGGGTAGAAGGGCTTTATATTTTAAATTATATATATATATATATATGTGTGTATATGGGCTGGAGCCATAGCACAACAGGTAGGGCATTTGCCTTGCATGCAGCCGACCCAGGTTCAATTCCTCTGCCCCTCTTGGAGAGACCAGCAAGCTACCGAGAGTATCTCGCCCTCATGGAAAAAGCCTGACAAGCTACCCCTGGCATATTTGATATGCCAAAAATAGTAACAACAAGTCTCACAATGTGTTGAGACGTCACTGGTGCCTGCTCGAGCAAATTGATGAACAACGGGAGGACATTGCAGCACTATGTGTACATATATTATTGAATCACCATGAGACACACAGTTACAAAGCTGTTCTTCATTGGGTTTCAAACAAACAATGTTCCAGTACCCATCCTTTCACCAGTGTGCATTTCCCACCATCAATGTCAGCAGTTTCCCTCCCACCTCCCTCCTTCAAGTCTACTTCTATGGCAGGTGCTTTTCTCCTCTGTCTATCTGTCTCTCTTTCTCCCTCCCTCTCTCCCCTCCCTCCCTCCCTCCCTCCCCCCCTCATTTTGGTCATTATGGTTTGCAATACAGGTACTGAAAGGTTATCCTGTATTCTCCCATACCTACTTTCAGCACTTAGTTCTTGTCCAGAGTGATCATTTTCAACTATCTTTGGTAACACTCAAAGTACAGAGGAATAGAAGGGGAGAAAAAGAGATGTGAGAAGCCGAGAGGTTACGAATGTGGCATAAGGGGTAAAGTTTGTGCCCTGCATGTACAAGGCCCTGGGTTCCACCCTTGGTGCTGTTTTCTCCCATGACATCTCTACCCCCACTGCCAGAAGGGGCTCCCACAATAAAAATGACCTTAAAATCTATTTGACTTTCCTTGATCATCTATATCCTCACAAATCAATTATTGACAGTGGAGTAAATGGAGACTCTAGACATCATGGTTAAATTACCAGGGGTGATCTGCTTGAATACCTATTCACTTTAGATGAATTTTATTTCTCCACCTTTGCCAAGAAGTAAACACACTGTCCTGATTATTTCTGCATTTTTCCTTATGCTATTTAAAAACTCTTAAAAGTGGACTGAAACTTAGTAAGACTGAAAGCATTTTTCATCAAAAAACCTGCTTTATGGGTGAAAAAGAAAAAGAACCCATGGTCCACTTTCAAGAAAAAAGGATTTTATTACAGATGAACAATGAGAATAAATTACTCAAACTGTCTAATTTTATTCTTCTCAGAAATTTCTTAAAATATCAACTCATTGTTAATTTAGAGCAATGTACAACTTACAGTGTAGTCCACTTAAAAATCAGACCTAAAATTATTAAAGGCACTAGAGATAACATGAGTAGTGATTACTCCTTACATGATACTGAAATGTCACTTATTTTGATATTCAGAAACTTACTCCAGAATTTTCTTGATATATAACATTTTTAAAAAAGATTAAGTTGCCCAAAAGCAATATTTTTTTATTTGAATATATTTGCTTTAGATCAAACCTGGGCCTCCATGCTCCAGTCCTTTGAGTACTCTCCCTGACCCTTGTTTCATTACTTGAGGAGGGGACACTACCTATAATATTCAGGGGCCGTTCCTGGTTCTATGCTCAAGAATGACTCCTGACAGTGCTTGGAAGACCATACACATATGTGATGCTAAGGATTCAAATCAGGGTCGGCAGAATGCAAGGCAAGTACCTTATCTTGCTGACCCCTTTGGTTTCATTTTAAATAGGGTGAAAAGCAATCAGGCAATAAAAATAGATCCCAAAGTTTACTGTATAAAAATAATCTTTGAAGAGTTGCTCTATAATGGCCTTGTAATCTGTTTTTTTTGCTATCATTTCAAGTTCCATTTTTCTAAAAACTCATCTATCTGTTTTTCTGCCAGCTTTGTCCCGATGTGATTCATAAATGTGTCAAGAAAAATCTAATAAATCCTCATTTCATATGTATTAATATTTTAATTGCAATTTAAGAAACAACAGAAAAAACTCTGTCTTCAACAAATTGCCAGTTTTTTAAGGAAATGTTTCCAATTAGAGACAGCATGGTGCTTTCCTCTAATGGTTCTGCCCTCCCTGCATTTTTCATGTGACAATCAAGCATTGTAGTGCAAGATGCAACTGCCTAAAGTTATTGACTTTGCTTTTAAAAAATCCTCTCTTATTATATTTATCAAAAGGAATCTATCTCTAAAGTCTCTCCAACATAAACCCGTGCAGCTTTCAGATTGGAGCTCTGGAGAATTTCCTGACAATGCTTCTCATTTTGAGAGACTGAAGAGATGAAATAGAGCTCCTTTGGGGGTAAAAAAAACAAAACAAAACACCACATCAGTAAGAATATCTCCCAGACATGCAAATACTTTTTCACTTTAAGTCTAAATTTTAGTCATTATGAGCATAACAATGAACCTGAAAATAACCTCAAGGGAAAGAAAACAATTTTGGTTTTGGGGTCATATCTGGCTATGCTCAGAAGCTACTCCTGGCATTGTGCTCAGATTCCATTCCTAGTGGTGCTCATGGAACTCTATGTGGTGTCAGGAATTGCACTGGGGTTGGCTGTATGCAATTTAAGTGTCTTAGCCCCTGTGCTATCACCCTGAACCCTCAAGAGGAAGAAATATTAATGTCATTTAGTAACCCCATGAATTGTTTAAGATAAATTTTTTCCAATAATTTGAGAAAATGTAAAGAACTTCCTTCTCCTATAAAGTTCAATTTGTCCTACAAAAGAAAGTCTTGACAATTTTAGATGTGTATATTCTGTGATGCATTTCATCTCTGGTTCTTCATTTGTTGTATTTTTCATTAGTTGTTTTTTTTTTTGGGTTTTTTTTTGTTGTTGTTTTGTTTTGTTTTGTTTTTTTTCTTTTTTGGGTCACACCTGGCGATGCACAGGGGTTACTCCTGGCTCTGCAGTCAGGAATTACTCCTGGTACTCAGGGGACCATATGGAATTCTGGGAATCAAACCCGGGTCGGCCGCATGCAAGGCAAACACCCTATCTCTCCTGTACTATTGCTCCAGCCCCACCATTAGTTTGTTTTTTGGCCTTGTCTGAGAAGAGCATTTCTTCCCTGGTGGGTGTACATGGCGGGGGTGGGGGTGGGGGGTAATTTTACAATACGGAATAATCCATTCAAAAGTTTTTTTTTTTTAATAAGAGATCTCCTAGAAGGACAGAGGCTGATACATACATAGTTTAAAAATACAAATTGGAAGGGAAAATTAGAATGATTGAAGTTACTATAAAACTTTAGGGGCCAGAGTCATAGTACAGCTGGTAGGGCATTTGCCTTGCACAAGGTCAACCTGGGCTCTATCCTCGCCATTCTATATGTTCCCCTAAGCATTGCCAGGAGTTAATTCCTGAGTGCAGAGTCAGGAGTAACCCCTGAACATTTCCAAGTGTGACCCAAAAAAGCTAAAAAAAATTTAAAAACTTATAAACTATTGGTGAAGGAAAAGGCTAATATTATAAATGGCAATTTAATCCAATTCTAAAGATGTTTGTGGAAGAAGGCAGAAGGCATCCCTGTTACTAAATGATAGCTATCCATCATCTGAACCAAATAGACACCCCTACCTCATTACAAGGCCATTTTCCTATAATTGCTACAAATGAGTATCTGACCTTGAGCCTGAGTTCTGTAGTCATGTCGTTGGCTTCTCTCCTGAGCCCTATTTAGAAACCAGGGATTGAATTAAGTCTTTAAAGTAGTTTAGATTGTGGCTTTTAACTGCCACAATCTTGGTAGAAATTGTACTGTTCAGTATTAGATACCAATAAGCCAAAGAGAAAGTCTATGTTTTACATTTGAATCAGTGAATTATTTCTAGATGGTTTATCTTGCAGGAGCTTAAATAGTAAGCTGGTGCCTAAGAAGATAACAGAGAGCAGGTTATGGAGAAGATAAAACAGAACACAGGACTCTTAGCATCATCTCCATCAGTCTTTGGGGCTGACACTGGTTTAATAAATGCTCCATTGGATGAATGAGTAAGGATTAGGCATCCTATGGAACATTTATGTATAAGAGGTATCAGCATTTCACAAACTGGATACTTCCATTTTTCAATTAGTTCATAGTTTTCCCCAAATGACTACGAAGATCAATGTTCTCTATCTGGATTTTGTGATAAATTTTTTACCCTAAAAAATTTAAGCAAGTGACTATGGTCCTTGGTGCAAACATGTCTTACATGAATGCCTTTATAAAGTACAACAGAAGGATCTCACAGTTACCAAGAACATCTGGGAATTAAGTAATTCAATTTTTTTTTTATTTCAAGGCAAAAGTATGCGAACTGGCCAGGTTAAGGTGTTTGCCTTGCATGCCGCCAGTCCCCTGTTAAAATCTCCAACACCATGTATGGTTTACCAGTACTGCCAGGAGTGATCTGTGATAACAAAGCCAGAAATATCCCCTAAGCAATGCTAGGTATGTTCCCGAAACCACCCCTTCAAAAATAGACAAACATTTGAATGCTACATTGGAAAGATCAATGGAAAGACTTACTATCCAATAGATCTTCCTAATCCTTTCAATCTCCTTGATTTTTTTCTTCATAAAAACACTGAGATATAATGAACACAATATAAAATCCATCCTTTTAGAGACTGCATATGTGACATGGTGGTAGAGAACTTGCTTTGCTTGCATGAGACCTGGGTTCCATTACCAGCAGCACTACCCCCCCCCCCCACACACACACGCACTTCCTCCTTTTAAAGTGTGAATTAAATATTTTTCAATGTAGTCACAGAAGTCATAACTGTCATCACTTTCAAGTTCTAACTTGCACAAGACCTGGGTTCCATCTCCAGCAATACAAATACACACACACACACACACACACACACTCACTCACTTACTTCATCCTTTTAAGACATAAAATTCAATAACTCTCAGTGTACTCACAGAAGTCATAACTACATGCACTTCCAAGTTCTAGAACATTTTCATCACTCTCCTCCAATGACCTTTGATTACTCATTAGTAATCACTCTGCTTGTTCCCCAGTCCTGGAAACCACTCATCTACTTTCTGTTTCTATTGACTTAAGTGTTTTGGATAGTAAATACAAATGGAACATGTGAATATAAATAAAATACAATAACTGGATTTTCATGTTTGGAGATTCATCCATGTTGTACTTAATACTTCATACTTCATACCTTTTGGTGGCTCTGGTGTGGATCCAGAGTGACCCCCACTTAGTCTCCCTGCTTCTGCACCCAGTGAGGGTGAAGAGAATGGGCAAGGAGAAACTAGGGGTTAGCTAAGAGTCAACGTGGGGGGAGCATACTCACCACAATAGAGCCAAGCCTGAGATTGCACTCCTGGCCCTCTTCTCGCGCTGACCATCTTAAAAGCAAAGACTGAAACCTGAAGTTGTATTCCCACGGGGCAGTATATCTCAGAGGAAAATGGGAGAGAGAAGCTGAACAGGGTTAAAAAGGGGGAGACTTAACCAGCTTGTGCAAATGAGAGTCCAGTGTTGACCTTGGTGACTTTCCCCCGAAATTTTAATAAGAAATTTTGCCCAGGGATGGAGATAGAACATGCAAATGAGACAGGGGACATATGTCAGGGCATGATTCCTCTCTGGGCATGTGGCCACCAGCTCCACATGCAACAAGAGCTTTAGGGGCAGGGGTTTTGCTGCTCACACAAAGAATCAACCTTGTCCATTTCCTTCCAATTTCCACTTGAGGAAATTAACAGTAAATTCCACTGACTGATGTATAACACCAGGGTGCCCCAGAGCCTGATCTCTGTTGAATCCAGGGCGAACCTTTTCCAAGTAAGTCAGTTTATCTCACCCCACCATTTCCAACCCTTCTCAAAGATTTCACCTTTGACTTTGTAAAGAAATTAAACTCCTTGTCCTGCTCCATTGCTGTTCTATGATCTTTGGGACCCTACTTCCCTGCCCGTATTTCTGACCTCAGCTCCACATCCATTACTCATTCAGTCTGTGTCTCTTACACTGACTTCTTTCTGGTCTTGAACTTCTGGACTTGTTTCTGCCTCAGGAACTTCACACAGGATGACCTCTTTGTTGGTAGATATTTTTTTCTAAGTCTCCCCGTGGTTGGTTCCTTCTTATCTTAGGTCTCTCTTTATCAACTTCTGCAAGAGATAAATCTAGAGAATTCTATATCAGATACCCTTTCCCCAACTCCGGCTTACCTGCTGTAATCTCATCACTCTGCTTTAGTAATTTATAATTTATTTATAGCATTTTTTATTCAAAATAGATTTTACTTGTTATTATCTGCCTCTCCTTGAAAATATGTCAATTTAATGAAGACGGAGACTTTAACTGCCTTGGCTATAGCTGTACTCCATGTTTCCAGAAGAGCTCTTAGATGCAATATATATTTGGGAGAATGCATGGCTATCTTGCCTAGATACTTAGATCTTCCAAGTCTGAACCTTACTCTAGTTCCTGAAGCTGGGCTTCTTTACCTATCAGTAGACATCACTATTGCCAACTATAGTCTATCTATAGCCACTTCCATTCTACAGAGTCAGTCAACCATCCTCCCCTTTAATGACTTCCAGGTGACTTTTCTAAACATCCTTATCATATGATAACAGATCTTTCTCTCTGAAGGTCTCTGGTCTAGTTTAACCTTCATTCTTATAGGTTGTGAGCAGAAAGTAAAGTAGAATTACCAATGTTTGGGTTTGATTACCAGCAGTTAATGGTCCCCTGATCACCAAGTTGGAAATAACCTCTGAGTATTGCTCAGTATGGGTCCCTCTACTCAAGAAAAAGAATGCAAAGACATGGTTCAGTGACTATATTGGTCTACCCTGCAAATGGATCTCCAGTGTTAGTCATCCACGAAGACCTCTGCTTTTTGTGCCCAACAGCTCTGCTGTCTGAGACCTCTGATGTCACAAACATATTTAATTGCACCAAAGCCGGCTGCGTGCAAGCATTGCTACTAAGTCACACAAATAATGGCATGACCATCAGTCTGCAAGTTTTTCTTATGTATTTCTTTAAAAAATGACAACTCCTATACTGGAAGTAAGAAAAAAAGACATATAAGGAGAAATACTTGTCACACATTTAAATAATGAAAGTTCCAGAATATATAAAACATTTCTATCATGGGTAAAATTTTTAAAAGTCTAACAACCCATTGGAGGAAAATGGTCAAAATAGATAAAGAGACATTTCATTGAAAACAACAATGGTCAAACATCTGTGAAAGAGACTCAACTTCATAACTGCAAGGAACAATGAATGAAATTAACAATGAGATGGCACACTCACTAAAAGGGCAGATATTTTTGCAATGTTGTGTAGCAACAGTAACTTCATACACTTTAAGCAGAGTATAAATTGATATAGCTCATCAGAAAACAATTTACAGTTAAACTAGATTTCCCTGATGACTGAATAACTCTACCTCAAGAAATAAACCCAGGAAAACTTGCTCACTTGTGCCCAGGGACATGTATAAGAACATTCAGAGAGAACGGTTTGATTCATGCAGAAAACAACTCATCAAGGATGAGGCGATTCTTTTGTAAAACTGCTGTGGGGGTTGAAAAAAAAAAGCATTGGGTCTATTTTCAAGTTTCTCTGTTCTTTCTGACAACTCACTCTGCATAATGAGTGGGGAATATGGATTTCAGTCTATAGGAGACATGAAACTTTTTATTTGTTTGTTTCAGTTTTTGAGGTATAGAATCAGGATCAAACCCTAGTCTCAGGAGTGTAAAGCACAGAGCTTTGCCTCTGGGGCACAAACCAGTCATTTCAAGAGACACAGCCAGATAATGGGAGACCAGCGCTACATAGACCTCTTCCATTCTTATTCCATTACTGAGTTCCTTTTTGTTTGTTTGTTTGTTTTAAATTACCTTGAAAATGAATCAAAGCACAAGAAATGTGCTGTCATGAATTAAACCTATCCTTGGGCAGCCTTAAACTGGACCAGACTCTAATCCAGCTCAACAGAGAGATAGCACTTAGAGGCAGCAACAATAATTTTTTTATTATATCGATCCAGCTTCTACTCTTGCCTCTGTTTTGGGGGAAACTGGGGCAGGGGTTTGCCCCTCGTGGGATTTGGAGTGATTTAAAAAAAAAAAAAAAAACAGACTATGATCAGGGTTTACAGGGTTACTCCAGACTCTCCTGATGAGGCTTCGGTGACCACATGCAGATGTGCTGGGAATTAAATCCAGGTCTGCAGCATGCAAGGCAAGTGCCTTACTGGCTGTACTATCTCTCTGGTCCCTCCTGCCTCTTCCAGGTAATACCAGCCCAACCTACCTGTTCAAATGCTATTTGAGTGTGGATTTGTGATCCTTCACCAATTTATCATTACTTTTTCCAAGGGTCTGCTCTTAGCAAATGGGCTCCTTCAGGGCATGCCTTGAGAGCAGGTTGTAATGAAAAAACCTGATTTAGGGGAGAAGCATCTTCCACAAGGTTGTATGACCAAGGACTCCTTCCGTACTGTTCCCCTTGGACAGATTGTTTCAAATGACAGTTCTAGTAATACTACACCCCAACAAAGACATGCGGGTTTCGTAAAAGAGCATGGAAAGTGCCTGTAGAAAAGCTGCTGTTTCAGAAAGAGTTAACATGCTTCCTTCTTTCCTCCGTATTCCTCCCCAAGGGTGTCTAATGAAACCAGCCCTCCCTCATTCTGTTCCAGGAAATTAAAGTCCTATCTACCAGTGTCCTGGAACAAATGGGTGTCTGAATGTGATCAGGAGGTAAAGGGAAGTATGGAAGGGAAATGATAGAGGCCAGATCCCGCTTGAAATCCCTAATGCAACATCCAGGGAGTGAAAACGCCAGGGGAGCAAAGGAAAGGCAAGACCTTAGCCTTGACATCCGCGGGTCTCCCCTGACCCGTTGTCAACAGGTAACATGCCTGTTATCAGAACTACACTCCCTCTCTCTTCCTAACCAGTTATTCATCCAGAGACAACTGCATTTCCCCCAAATGGTCTCAGAATTGGGGGCCGAGGTGGGTGGTGGTGGAGGGGTTGTGGACCCACCGCACGCCCTCCACTGATATTTCATTGATCCAACTGGCACCAAGCACTGCGCCGCGCACACCCCCCTACCCGCTCTGCGCCCCTAGATCCCTCCCCCTACCCCCTTACCCACCCACCCCCACTGTCGCGCTCCTGCTTCCCAAGGAGGGCGTGCCGGTGCGCGCTTTTGTAATTCCGCTCCCGGAGACCCTCGGACGGGAAGGGGAAACTGAGGCGTTCGGTGGCCCTAAGTCGGGCGTCCGAGGCGCCGCGGGGGCGCGCGGCGGGTGCCGAGTGACGCGAGGAGGCCGGGGGCGGCGGATGCTGAGTGCGGTCCTCGCGCCGCCCCCGCCCGCCTGTGCGCGAGATTTAAAAGTTGGCAGCGCGGGGCGCGGCGGGCACAGCGCAGGGTGCCGAGTCCCGACCGAGATGCCGCGCGCCCCCAGTCGCCGCGCCCGGACGCCCCCCGGAGCCGGGGCGTCCCCGCTGCCGCCGCTGCTGCTGCTGCTCGGATGCTGCGCTGGCGCCTGCCGAGGTAGGACCCCCCACCCCCCATCCCCGCAGCCCGGTCGCCTGCCTCGCTTTACCCGGGGTTTGCTTTGGTTGTTTGCTTTGGGCCGGGGCCTGGGGCACACCTGGAGGTGGCTGAGGGGTTGGTTACTCCTAGCTCTGTGCTCAAGGATCACTCCCGGCGGGCTGGAGCCATACTACAGCGGGGAGGACGTTTGCCTTGCACGCGGCCCACCCGGGTTCGAGTCCCACCATCCCATATGGTCCCTTGAGCACCGCCAGGGGTAATTCCTGAGTGCAGAGCCAGGAGTAACCCCTGAGCATAGCCGGGGGCGACCCAAAAGGCAAAATGTTAAAAAAAAAAAAAAAAGGAAACTCCCGGTGGGGCTGGGGAGACCTTCTGGGGGTGCCAGGGATCGAACTGACGTGCAAAGCAAGCGCCCCACCCTCCGTACTAGGGCTTTTCCCGTGTTTCGATGGGCCTGGGACAGTCTCCGGCCGAGGGTGCAGGGCAGCAGGGGATGCAGCGGCCACGACCCCTGGGCCCACCCACCCGCGCACTGCTGGGAAGAGGCGGATTGCCGAGGGAGGGTATCGGGGCTCCATCGCCCGTGAACATTCGAAGGCTCTCCCGTCCATCACAAACACTGCAGGGGTGGATGGTGGGTTTGGTCGCTTGCTGGTTCGAGTTAAATTTGGAGGGAATATTCAACTGCTCACCGGGCAGCTTCTCCTGAGCCGTGAAAAAAACCCATTTAAAAATGTTTAAGTCGGGCAAAAGTGAGTAAAAGAGGGCTGCAAGAGACCTCAAATGGGCTGGAGTGCAGGAGGCGCAGATTTGATCCTGGGTACCACCTGGAGACTCAGCACCCAGCAGCACCCGGTGTGACCCTCCTCCGCCCAAAAAGTAAATGAATGAAGAGGGTCAACGGCATGCAAGTGGATGGAAACCAAACTTTTGGTTGGCTATCTGGATTGTAGAACATACAGTTGTCTAATTAGAATGTATTCCTAAAACTTAAACAATGTTATAAACCAGTGTTACTGTTTTTGTGGTTGCTTGTTTGTTCACAAATTAATAATAGTGAGAGTCATCATAAGGGTAGCTCTGTGCTTTATAGATTTTCTGGCAGGCAACCCGGAAAAGGAATTTTTTTGTCATGGAAAGAAAGTTTTTCTTATCATGAAAATGCAAACCGACTTTCAGTCATTGCCAGAGCTAAAGGCAGGTGAGATTTGGTAACAGTGAACTCTTTCTGGACTCACCATAGGGGCAATAAGAGAGAAAAGGAAAAGCAGTTCTCAGAGAGGATGGCCAGAAGCTTGGGGGACAAGGCAAAGGGGATTACATTTGAGCATCAATTCCTCCACCCTCTCTCCCTAAAAGTTACTTACCTATACGGGTACCACATCCTTCATCCCCTGAACTTGAAGACAGCACCTCCTCCTGGGTCAGCCACTGCTCTGCCAATTTCTCTTAGCTTCCTTAAACCACTTCATCCTTGGTCAGAATGTTGGGATGTGAAGCCATGCAGATAACTTACCTGCAGAGGTCGGGAGACAAGCTATTCTTTCCCTAAGGAAAGCATTTACTTCTGTTACTGTCCTTTCATTGTTTTGCCTTTTGACACATCTGGAATGTGTGCGTGTGTGTGTGTGTGTGTGTGTGTGTGTGTGTTTTGGGGAGTGGGGAAATCCCTTGTTTGAAAGACAGGGAAATTCAGCTAGGATATCCAAGCAGTCAGAATCTAGTAGATCTAAACATTCTCTGACACAGAGCCGACAGAATCAGGCATGACTTCTGCAAAACAATGTTCCTTTTCAGTTCTGAATTTATTGTTGAGATTCAGGGAAAGGGCTTGGAACTTGTGCTTTGCACAGATTTGATCCTTGGCCTGGTCTCCCAAACTCCCCTGGATATGACCCTACAGACACAAATAAATAAACAAATAATGAGCTATCGGCCTTCTTTTTTTTTTTAATAAAAAAATTAAACTAAATGGAAGAGCTAGCTCAAAAATCTAGAGCCCATGCTTTGTTTTCTTGGGTTGTTTGGGGATTTGTTTTTGTTTGGGGGGGTCACACTTTGCATTATTTGGGGGTTACTCCTGACTCTACACTCAGGAATTATTCAGTATTCACGGGATGCTCGGAGTGAACCCAGAGTGAACCCGGAGTGAACCCGGATCACCCGCATGCAAAGCGAACACCTTCCTCACTGTACTTTCTCTCTGACCCCTAGAGCACCTGCTTTGTATGTGAGCGTCTGGCTTGGCTCTCCACTGCTACATAGTACCTCTCAGAGGACATTGGAAATGAGCCCCAAGCAATATGCCAAGAGCCCCTGAGCGTTACTGGCTGTTCCCCCCAAAACAAAGAAAATATTAAATGTGATATTAATAATTAGCCATTAAAAAAACTACCTAATTAAGGAAGCACATCATCATTGTTCAAAAAAATTGCTTTGTAAAGTAGGTGTGCTTACCTGTGTGTATAGACTTGAGTGACATTTTGCACCTATGGAAACTATCTGTCTTTGGGTAGGGAAGGAGGTTACTCAGGATGCTGGTAATTGAGCAGAAAGGCCACGCTGATGTCTTAACAAGCAAGTCATGGATCTTTTTTTCTAAAAGAATGTATCTACTGGCTGACAGATCATCTCATGCATATTCCCATTTATTTTGAGTCAAAGGGAGACCTTTGTAGGGTTCACTCTGCCTGAACCCCAGAGGTGCCCATTTTGTGTCCTCTTTCTCCTGCAGACCTGCTCTTATACTAAGAAACTAATTGAATCTCTCTGAGACTGTGATGGGGAAGGGAGGTGTGGAGATCCGCTGAGAGCTTCCCTAGGACCTGAATCCCTAAAGATGTCCCTGGAGAAAAGCACAAACAGCCTGTGCAAGACTGGCAGATAGTCTCCCAAGATTAATCATTCTACGGGATGCCACTGGCTGTACCTAAAACACAGCATGATGAATGTCACTCAGCCAGGGGGAAATCATGTTAATAAAAGCAGCATCCTTGGCAAATAAGAAAATAAAGCTAGTGCCAGATCAAGATACAGTGGATGGGAACATTATTTTCTTCCAGAATGTTATTAAAACAAAGGAGATTAAAATTAAGGGGCACCAATTTGACTATCAGTAACAGTAGCTTTACTCGGACCATGAAAAACAGTAGATTAACCTTAATTCAGAAGCATCCTTTCTTACTCAGGCTTCTTCTCCTTGAATACTTCTTCACTTTCAGGACTCATTAATGATACTTCATTTCTAGATTTTACAGCAGTTAAGTACTACTAGAAATATGCAAATAGAATTGGCATCACTGTTAGAATAACCTAGTCTCTTTCTTTCTCTCAAACCTTCCACCTCTACCCAAAGACAGATCGTTTCCATAGGTATAAAATATCACTCTAAGTATTTAACACACAGGTAAGCACATCTACTTTACAATGCCATTTTTTGAACAATAATGATGTGCTTCCTTAATTAGGTAAGATTAAAAAACATAGCCAGTTATCAATTGGCCATTACGGCCAATTATGATACACTACAGATGCAAAGATTAGGTTATTTGTATCGGTTAGATGGGAGAGTATACAATTGCAAATTTGACCCTACTAGTGTTATCCTATAAGTGTTCAATGAAATGAATTGATTAGTAACTAAAGTTTTGATGACGTAGAAGACTTAGGCACTAGCTCTCACAAGATTTTCAGAAGTTTCTAGTACTGCCCTCTGATTATGAAAACTTTATCAACTAGTTAACAAACAAAAAAAGAAGTGGGGGGAGTCCCCCCTTTGTTTGGGTTGAGTGGCTGGATAATAGTGGGTTTCTGTAAATTATAGAAAAGTACTAAAACTTCTGTCGTCTTAATCTTTATACCTTTTTAATGTAAGACTGTATTTGCATGTTCTGCTTAAAAACCATAAAGCACAGACATAGAGCCTTTAGATTATATACATGCTTGGGTCTAAGTTTTATTTGCTTTTTTTTTTGTTGTTGTTCTGTTTGGGGGCCACACCCAGCAGTGCTCAGAGCTTACTCAGCTCTGTGCTCAGGGATCAGTTTTAGAGGGGTTCAGGGGACCCTGTGGGGTTCCAGGGATTGAACCCAGCTCAGTTACATGCAAGGCAAACTCCTTACCCACTGACTGTGCTCAGGGTTTACCCCTGACTCTGTGCTCAGGGGCCACTCCACTCCTGGCGGGGCTCAGGAGACCACATTCAATGCCAAGAATTGAACCTGAGTCAGTCACAAGTAAGGCATCTGCCTTACCTTCTACACTATCGTTCCAGTTCCTCAATTAGAATGGCATTTTAAAAACTCACCCGTGCTTGACATGATGATCTGAGACACACAGTTTTATCCCATCTTGAAAACAGAGCTCAGAGCTCATAACGTGAATTAGAAAACTAATCCAGCGGACAAAAAGATATTTGGGGAGGGGGGGCTGTAAACTTGTTAAAACATTTTATTTCAACAATAGTAGAAACCCTAAAATGCAATTATTTTAAAAAATATTTTGAGAACATACTGAGACATAGCTTATATTCCATAAATTTTGTTTCCAGCATGCAATGCAGCAATTTTCTTTTCTTTTGGTGGAGTCTGTCTCCCCAAAGGCACTCTGGATCCAGGGAGTCACTGGTGATGATGATGCTGTCCAACTGGCTGGGCTGGCAGGGTCAGTGCTTGAGCCCAGTGCCTGTGTGCTGCTGGCACCCATGGTTCTGTGGTTGGGTTGGGAACATGGGTGGCGGTGGCACATGGTGTTTGGAACAAAATCCCGGTCTCTTGCAGCGTGAGCCTCTGTCTCTTGCCCCTCTTCCTAGACGTACAATGCAGCAGTTTTCAGTTACCATAATAAAATTTTCTATCAGCCCCCAAAGCTCTGTTATGTCTATTTACAACCAATCCTGGTTCTTATCCCAAACCCCAGGAAACCACTAAAACCCTCCCCTCCCGCCCCTCTCCTCCCCTCTGCTCCACTTATCTCCCTTTCCTTTTCCCTTCCCTTCCCTTCCCTTCCCTTCCCTTCCCTTCCCTTCCCTTCCCTTCCCTTCCATCATACAATAGTGGATCTTTGGCGTTTGATCTTTTTGATTGAATATATGTTTTATATTTATCTACATTTTAATTTTATCTTTTAATGTTTTATTTGTTTGTTTGATTGGTTGGTTTGGGGACTTGCAATGCTCAGGTTATTCCTGGCTCTGCACTTACAAATTACTCTTGGTGGTGGTTGGAAGACCATATGGGATACCAAGAATCCAATCCAAGTTGGCCACAGGCAAGGCAAGCGCCCTACCCACTGTGCTATCACTCTGATCCTGATTCATCTATGTTTTAGCAACAACATGTACTAGTAATTCATTTCTTTTTCTGGACAAACTGTATTCTGTTGTGTTGTATATGCCATGTTTTGTTGACTCATTCGCCAGATGATAGATATTTGAACTAGTTCTAATTTGTTTTGTTTTCTTTGGGGGTCACAACCAGCAGTGTTCAGGGCTTACCCCTATCTCTGTGCTCAGGGATTACTCCTGGCAGGGCTCAGGGAACCATGCGGAGGTGCCAGGGATCAAACCCAAGTTGGCCATATATATGGCAAAAGCACCTCCCTGCTGTACTATGCTCTGGCCCCTGAATAGTCTTTATTTGAGGGTTATAAGGGCTGGAGCGATAGCACAGCGGGTAGGGCGTTCGCCTTACAAGCGGCCAACATGGCCGACCCGAGTTCGATTCCTCCGCCCCTCTCGGAGAGCCCGGCAAGCTACCGAGAGTATTCGATATGCCAGACACAGTAACAACAAAGTCTCCAATGGAGACGTTACTGGGCCCGCTCGAGCAAATCGACGATCAATGGGAGGGCCTTTACCTTTACCTTTTAATGAATAATGATGCTAAAAACATTCTCATGTGGATTTTATGTAGTGTAGTATAGAAGTAATTTCTTCTTAAGAGTAATATCTTTATATTTTAGTAAGGTTTATTTAATATTTCTATAGTAAGACAAATGCTGACATATCTAGTTGAAATGGGGGTATAAATGAGAAATATCATCTGAAAATGACACAAATATTTAAATTTAGAAGAAAACTATGAAACTAACATGTGATTATAACTTGATTTTTAGGTGCTCCACTATTACCTCAAGGATTACAGCCTGAACAAGAACTCCAATTGTGGAATGAGGTAAAGAATTATCCTCAGTGAAATAAATAGGGACCTGCCTTCCTTTTAAATTATCATGGTAAAAAGAAATAATATCTTTGAACGTTAGAAAAACTATGACAATACTAATAATATCATCATGTTTAAATGTTTTTATTAAATGAAAGAAGAACGAGTTAAAAAGAAGCCTAACAGCACAGTGAATGGCAAGAGGGCAAAAAATAAGTCCTAAAAGTTACAATTATTCATTTTAATCTTTTAATTGTAATTTTTAAAATTAATTGCAACTAAAATTGCAAAAATGCAAATGAAATATAGAGCCTAATAGAAATACTTACACTGGAATTTTTAAAAGATCCTTTGATAGGTTGTTTATGAAAGTTCCACTTAAAACAGAAAACAATATCTAAGCTATAAAAGATCAAATAAAATATTTAGAATATAAACATGGAAAGCTGGATTAATACTCTTAATATCTCATAAAATGTTTAGAATTCAAATTGACAAATCAACAAGACCAAGGGGGATCTCAAAACTGATTACAGCACCACAAAATCGTAAATTGGATCTGACTTTAACGGTCAAGCACATGGTGCTGATTGAACTTGGAACCAAGGATACCTGAAGCAATTACTAATTGCTCTGTAAATCACAGAACCTAAATTTAAATATCTATAACCATCATTAATAGAAATTTAACAAAACAACTTCAAGATTTAACTCTTGATATAACTTCAGAAAAAATAGGTAAATAAACTGTGTTGGAGACTCTAATTTACCTCTCTCACAACTGCGTTTGAGCAAATAACACATAAAAGGATTATCAAAGAGCTATTTGAAATACTTTTTAAAGACTCACATTCAGTGGCAGGCACATTCTCTTTGACCATAATTGGAACATTTTTTAAAAGGACAGGACCAAGAGAGACAATATGGAGGTGAGGTGTCTGCCTTGCATGTGACAAACCCTAGTTGTTACCCTAGAATCGCTAGCACCACATAAATATGGTTCCCTAAGAGTTTCCAGGACTGGCACCACTGAGAGAACACCTCTCTCCTCCGCAAACAAAAAAGCAAACAAAGCACACAAAATGATAGAAGAATAGCACAGTGGCTCAGTGTGTTTGCCTTGCAAGCAATCACCCAGTCACAAATTCAATCTTTCTAGCGACCAACATAATCTTCGCATGATTGTAGGTTCCCATACCATACCCTAGTACATCTATACACCACAGAAGAGGGTTGTGACCTCTGGTAAGCACTGCAATGTAAAGATGTGCAAGAGCAATGAAAGAGTGACTACCGACGAGCACTGCAGTGACCCTTGCTGAGCACTGTGTGCTAAAAGAGGGCAGACCTCAGTGAGCACTGCAGCCTGATATGGGGTTCCAGTGACCATCACAGCTAATAATATATCTAAGGTATATATCTATCTCTAAGATATCTAAGGTAATCTGTAGATATCTTGTGACTTTGGGACCAGAGCCATAGTACAGTGGGTAGGGAACTTGCCCTATATGCAGTCAAATGGGTTTGATCCCCGGCACCACATATGGGCCCCTGAGTCCCCTATGATCTCTTGGTGCAGAGCCAGCAGTAAGCCCTGACCACTGCCAGTATGCACCCCCCACAAAAAAACTCTGAAAACAAGCCATGTAAAGATACCACAGCCAGTCATGTGCAACCTCCAGTTATCACAACAACAGCAAAGGGAAGGAGGAGAAAGGACATTTTAAGAAGCCATTGGAAACCAAAGTTCCTATAAGTGAGAAAGATTTATTTTCAGTATTTCCAGTCATAATATAATTAAATGGGAAATTATTAACAGGTATAACATAAATATCCCACCTGTTTGAGAAAACAATAGCATTCTCATAAATAACCCTGAAAAAAATAACTACAAGAGTCCAGAGATATAGTATAGGGGTGAAGGCAAAAATAATTCCTAAAGTGTGGCCAACCCTGGATCAGTTTCCAGCACCACATGGCCCCCCCAAGCATGGCCAGGCACAGTCCCAGAGCTCCTAGCACTGCCAGCCCTGCAGGATTCAAGAAGCGTGGCCTCCTCAGGCTCTTGCTTTCAACTGCCACCCAGCTGGACTCTCCAGCACTGCTTGGGAACCCCCACCCCACAAAAAGGGTTGAACAGCTCTGCAAATAGCAACCAAAACCCACTGACTTGGATAATTGTGCAATTGAATTGATTTTGTGACCAGTTAATCATATCTTACTAAAGTTGTAAGCCCCAAAGTACTGTGGGTAGCTCTTTGGTAATATTTGAAAACTTAGATGAAAAGAATACATTTTAGAAAAATACCTTATGGGCTGGAGTGATAGCACAGCATTAGGGTGTTTGCCTTGCACGTTGCATGTTGTTCCCCTGAGCAACTGCCAGGGCTTAGCCAACCCGGGTTTGATTTCCCTCTGCCCCTCTCGGAGAGCTCAGCAAGCTACTGAGAATATCTCGCCCCCATGGCAAGCTACCTGTGAGGTATTCGATATGCCAAACACAGTAACAACAAGTCTCACAATGGAGGAGTTGCTAGGCCCGCTTGAGCAAATCGATGAACAGTAGAAGGACAGTGCTACCTTATGTGAGACAGGTGCAACAGTAGTTCAATGCACTGTAGCAGTGGTGCTGCCTCTAGGTCATTGACCAAAGTCTCCAGTCTTATGTTACACAAGAAGTATATCTATCTCTGTCAGGATAAATTTGCCCCAGAATTTTGATGTATAACTTTTGATCTAGTCAAGGAAGTTTTTTTCTGACCTTAAAGTGTTATTATTCCTAAGTACAGTGGGAAGTTAAGCCTATACTTTATCTGCATCAATGCTGAGTTATCAGTATGGTATTTCTGTTTCAGTCTAGTATTATCCAAAGTGATGGGGGCTTGAGAGATCTAGGGGACAGTAGTAGCCTCCGGAACAACTGCAGGAAGATGGGGGGGAGGGGGTTGCTCGTTGTTCATTCTCTTAAAGAAGGTAGATTTCCAGGAAGGTGCTACATGATTTTGTTGTTGTTTCAGAGCCACAGTCAGTGATGCTCAGGGCTTCCTTCTGGCTCTGTGCTCAGAGATCACTGCTGGCAGTGCTCAGGGGAACGAATGCAGAGGCAGGAATCAAATCCAGGCTAGCCGAGTGCAGAGCAAGCGCCCTATCAGCTGTACTATCTCTCTAGCCCAACATGATTTTATTTTTTTAATAATGGAAGGCAGTAAGCCAAATAAGTTTGGGCAGCTCTGATCTAGAATCATGATGAATTACATTAATAAATATCTTGCTCTTAGAAAAAAAGAAGGGAAAACATCCAAATAAATGTTTTCATCTTAAACTATTGGAGTTGAGATAAAGTTCAGAAAATTCTGGATATACCATTATAGAAAAAAATAATAGCATTTATTTTTACTAGAAGAAAATAACATGAAAATGAGCTCAGAGTGCAGGAAAGTGACCATCCCCACCTCACCTGGGTTAAATTTTAAAAAAAAAAACATACAAAATGTGAAGAAAAAAAAAACCTGAAAGGAAAGTAGCATGAAAATGAAGTTTCAAAGAGAAAGATGTCACAGGGATTAAGGGTATAATGATTGAAGGGATCCCTCAACACTGCTTGAGAGGTGTTGCCCCAGAAAAGATTGGGGCTGAGGCTGTCTCAGTAAAGTATGTGTGTCACATACTGGCCCTGGGTCAATCCCAGGTACCTCCTGTGGTCCTATAAGTGCCTTTGGGAGTAATGTCTAAGCACAGACCCAGGAGTAGCTTCTGAGCACTGTCAGATGTGGTCTCCAAACAAATTTATAACATAGATATTTCATAAATTTCATTTTAAACTGTGCATAGATGCCAGAGCAACAGTCCAGTGGGAAAGGTTCTATCCCTGGCTGGCACAACATAAGGTTTCTTGAGTCACCAGGCATGATCCCTGAACACAGAACCAGAAATAAGCCCTGAACACAGCTAGGTGTTGCCCCCCCCCCCCCCAAATAAAAACACGCACAATAAGGATTAAATTAGCTAAGAAGAATTTAAAAAATACTTTTGTGAAGTACAGCAAAGCTGGAATAATAAAAAGGGAGGATGATGTTTGGTACCAGACAAAGGAATGACCAGAACAGATGAGAGCTGAGGGGGTTTAACGGGTACTGTTGGTGCCCTGTCACTACATGCTGGCATTTAATTTTGCAGTATCCCCTGTTCCAGGTACTGTGCTGGCATGCCTGCTCAGAGCAAACCCGAAGCCCTGGGAGTAAATGCCACTACAGAGAACAGCTCTCACTTGGTGGAATAGAGCTGAGTTGCCTCTCTCAGTTGAGATAGCTCGAGTGCTCCATACTGACTCCCATTGTTCCTCAGAGATAACAAACCCTTTGTTCTAGCTCTTCTTGACCCTCTTTTATTTCTTCACTCTTCTCCCAATACTCCTTGGGTCATCCTTTCAAATAATGTGCTTAAATCCATGTTCTGATTTCAAAGTTTGTTTCTGGGAAACCAATCTAAGATGGAAATGTACACAAGTATAAACTTAACCTACAATAATGTAATATTTTTTATATTGGTAGATAAGGACTGAGAAACTGGCTCACCATTAAGGAGAAAGTAAAACTTACATCCTTTATAAAGGTGGGCTCCAAATGAATTTTTGAAAAGGCTGGAGAAACAGTACATTGAGTAAGGTTCTTCCCCTACACATGGCTGACCCGACTCCAGACCCAACACCATATCTAATAACCTGAACACCTAACCAGGAGTAATTACTGAGTACAACCAGGTGTGGCTTACCTCTTTCCCCCAAATAAAAGACCTAAATATAAAAATCAGTTACAGTGAATAGAAAATGTCTTACCTTGATGAATTATATCTGTGAGCTAGGAGCAGGGACAGACTTCTTAAATAATATTTCAAACATAAATTATAAGTCCCCAATCATGATTATTGCTTAAAAGAAAAGATTTCTATTAACAAAGGACTCCAAGGAAAAAAGGCAAGAGCCATTGAGTGAAGATACAGTATTTATGGCTGATGGGGATTAATTTCTGGAATAAATTAAGAAACTCGGAGAAGGAATACATAAAAAAATTGCTAAGGAACAAAATCAATTGGATAAAGATGGACATTGAGGGGCTGGAGTGATAACACAGCAGGTAGGGCATGTACCTTGCATGCGGCTGACCCGGGTTCGATTCCCAGCATCCATATGGTCCCCCGAGCACTGCCAGGGGTAATTCCTGAGTGCAAAGCCAGGAGTATCCCCGTGCATCACCAGGTGTGACCCCAAAAAGCAAAAAAAAAAAAAAGATGGACATTGATAGGAAAATAATCTAAGGATAGGACAGAGAAAAGAAAAAAAGAAAATCTAAAGCCCAAGAGGCATCCAAAGAGATGCTCAAATTCATTAGTAACAGTGAAATGAAGATGAAGACCACAGCAGAATATCCTGATAAAATATTTAAGTTTCGGAGCCAGAAAGATGGTACAGGAGACAAGATGCCTGTTTTGCCTGCAGCTGACCCTGGTTTGATCTCTAGTACCACATGGTCCCCTAGCACAGTCAGAAGTGATTCCTGAGCACAGAGACACGAATATGTCCTGAGCGCTGAAGGATGTTGCCTCCAAATAAAACAGAACCCAAAAGGAAATCTGGATGCAGGGAAGAGTTAGCGAGAATGTGTACTATAGGATCCCTAAGGCATTGCCTATGAGTGTCTACTGGTAGAGCCAGTAGAATCTGGAAAACAATTTGCCGATCCCTCTCATCTAATTGTCCCTTTCTATGTATGTGACCCAGAGATCTTTATATCCTTTAGATCACCAGAGTAATCCTAACTGTGCATCCCTGGGGAGTGGACAGGCAATGGGCAGTAGGTGAAACTAATAGAGTATCCTACAGAACTTAGAAGCTGCACATCACATGAACTGAGTTGCACAGATGAATTTCAAAATTGTAGTGTTAAGTGAAAAAAAAAAATGAGTAGGAAAATGCATCCACAAAAACAGCAAGACAGCTTTTACAAGCACATAAACCAATAGAGGATCCACATCAAAGAATACGATACATTAGAAGAGTTGCCTCCGGGAGGCTGGTATGGAAGTGAGAAATGGAGATGAGAAGTGAGTCCAGTGATGATAGCGATGATAATGAACTACAGATTGAAGCCATCCCTACCTGAGACACTGCAGCACAATGTGCAAGGTTTTATTCAGTGTTGTTGATTTTCACTCTCACCAAAAGCATCATCACACAATGTTGAATCTAATAATGTAAGTTGAGGACTCAATATCTAAGGAAAAAGACAAAGTAGATGGTGGCTAGTAGTTGAAAATCTTTAAAAGCATTTACATTTGTAAAATTTTCTCATAAAAGTCTCTGTATTGGTTTATCAGAGGACATGCTATATGAATCAGCTACCAACTTCGATGGCTGGTAATAATGTGTAATATAAGAAATACTTTAACTAGAGGTCATCTATTTTTCTGGGGGGCATATTTGGAAAACTATTTGATAGTGCTGGAAGAAAGTCCAAATACTGCTATAAAAGCACAATAAATTTTCTTTTTATGTAAAAATAAGCATTTAAAGCATTTAAAAAATTAAAGGCCATTCAGACAATAAAAATACGTGCTTTTCATCCACATTTAAAGACATGATCATTTTCAAATAGATCTACCCATGAGTAGATATCTGTAGAGTTCTCCAAAGGAATTACTGACATTCAAAACCATTAGGGCCATATGCCAAGTAAAATAAACAGAGGCCTACACAAATAGAAAGTGGGTTAGAAATGTTTCTTGCCGTTTATAGAAGAGCAAAGGAGAACAAAGACCAAAGAGCTTTGAAAATATCTTCTAATTTGATGCATTGTGTGTATGTGTATTAGTGGGTTTTCTTATCCTGATATTTTAATTCAAATAATAGCCCTGAGTTTCAAGGATTCCCTATTCATGGACAAAGCCAACTCTTACATACGGAAAGCCTGGTCTGTGAGTGAGTAACTTTCCCTTTGAGTTAAGATATTAATACATCCTTAAGAGAGAGCAAAAGGGAATGCCCTGCCATAGAGGTGGGGCAGGGTGGTGGGGAGTGGGGGGAGGGAGGGCTAGTGGGTTCATTGGTGGTGGAGAATGGGCACTGGTGGAGGGATGAGTACTTGATCATTGTATAACTAAAACCCAAACACAAAGGTTTATAAATCTAAAAAAAAATATTTCCAATCCTGTGAATAAATTTGTGTTACTCAAAGGGGAAAATAGATATTAAGACATCCTTAGTGTCTTCAGGTACCGAAGCGTCACAAAAATTTCAGGAGGAGCCATTTCCCCTATCCTTATCAAACAAACTAAACTAAACAAACTAAACTAATCAAACAAACTAAACCAAAGCAAAGTAAATAATTTCCAGAACCATAGTGAACCATTGCTCAATAATTGAAGCCATCAACAAAAACTCTTGTGTAGAAGCAGGACCCTTGAGATATCATACAATGAACAGGACATCACTGAAATCACCCCAGACAGACAAAAACCAAGACCATTTTTTTTATCTCTTCCCAGTCTTAAAATCCACCAAGGAAATGAATGCCCTAAAAAACAACTCCAGATACCTACTTTAGTGTTCAACTTCTCAGCATCATTTTAAAAATAATTAACATAATATCTTATCCCTGAAATCTTTCCAATTTTCTTTTGGTTCATTTATGTTTTCATTTTTGTTATTAAGCCACATCCAGAAGTGCTCAGAAGGGCTACTCCCAGCTTAGACCTCTGGGTTCACTCCTGGAGGTGCTTGGGAAACCCAGTGGTGTCAGGGATTGAACCTATGTCTCTAGCATGAAGCATGCACTCAGTATGCATCTAGCATGCACTCCGCCTGCTGAACCATCTCCCAAGCCCCTCCAGTTTTGTTCTGAAGGTAAAAACTGAGAATTATGCCCCAGTGTAGTAGGACTCATTTCCGACTGTGGTTCCTGAAGTGGAGAAAGAGTGAGTGTTTATATTATCAAATTGAGGTTTTGCTGTATGCTATTCATCACTAAGTGCTTATTATGCTACTTGTGTGGGTGATCTGATGGGATTATAAGTAATACGGAGCCATATGATAACAGAGTGCTACTGATGCCAAGACCTATCTTCGGCCATTCACATTTCTCAAGAATTGGTAATTGGAGAGGTAGTACAGCAGGTAAGATGCTGCTTGCCTGGCACACGAGCAACCTGGGTTCTATGCTAGCATCCCATATGGTCCTCAGCATCACGAGGTGTAGCACAAAAAACATGAAAAACAAACAAACAAACAAACACGTTGGTAATGCCTCCAATTATTTCTCTGAATGTGTTTAGCATTGTCAGCTCTGAAGATCTCTGTCAGTGGACTTCTGTGCCCGGGAGGGTGGGGAGAAGGGAGGGGAGAATCCAGTTTCCAATTTCAGTTCTTCTTTGGAATGTTTGAGAGGTTTTTTTTTTTTCTGTCAAATACAAGCTACTGAATTCTCCTGAACTTTGGTGGTGTTACATCCATAACTTGACTTTGTAAAATCCGCTCTTCATTTTCTGCAGTTTTCTGCTTATTTATAATATGTAACTGCCGTTTTGTTTTGTTTTGTTTTCTGCAGCTAGATGATGCCTGTTCATCTTTCCTGTCCCTTAATTCCCAGCTGCAGGTAATTTCTAATGGCAATATTTTGTAATGACAATGATATGTGTGTGTGTGTGTGTGTGTGTGTGCAAAGTACCCCCCTTTTCTCCCTTTGGTCCTGTTACTAGTTTTTGGACTTACTAAAACATGTCAGTACAATCACCATGAACTAATTACATCACAGGCTGGTAACAGCCAGTGTCATCATGAGCCCATGTTGTGAAGTCCTTGGACTTACAGACAACACACATGTGATTCTAGAAATTAAAATTTCCACTTTTCAAAGTCAAATTCTGTGTGAGATTGAAAATAATGTATCAGACAGGGAGAGAGCTCAAATGTGGGAGCAAGGCCCTGAATTTGATCCCTGGCACTCGATACTCCCTAACCGCAGCATAGCAGGGTGTGGTCCTGGAGGTCCCTGAAAGCTGCACAGATTGAGTGGCCAGGCACAACACACACACACACACACACACACACACACACACCACAAACACACACATGTACATACCACTGCAAGTGTTCCAAATTTAAAAAAATGACAAAATAGAACCATAGAGATAATCCAAGATACTTGTCTTTTATATAGCCATTTGTCCATGACCCTAATATGATCTCTAAGCACCGCCAGGAATCATTCCTGAGCACAGAGCCAGGAATAGTCCCTGAGCACCCCTGAGCATCACCCCAACCTTCACACCGCCATGCTGCCCCACCACCACCAAAAGAAATACAAAAGAATACAAATAATGTGTCTTCTGCTAAATTTTGAAGGCTAATATCCTGTCTTCCAGCTGAGATTGAAAATAGTCTCATGGAGTCAGACTTACAGATGCCAAAGTATCATTGTCACTGAAAAGACAACTTGTGAATCTGGCCTTAGATCTGATGCCAGATGTATTTGCCAAAACCATTCCCGGAATTAAGCTAGGGTCACACAATGATGAGGGGCTTCCTGCCAAAGTGAGGATTTGTGTCTCAGGGGAGAAACATACCATAACAGCTGTCCAGATGGCTAAGATCTGGCTAACAGCTAGACACAGAAGGGCTTAAAGGAGCATGCCCAATTTCCTCCTCCCATCATCTGCTGGTAACTCCACCCTACCCTCCTAGAAAAGGGCAGGGGCAAAAGGAGCACTAGTCTGACGTGGAGCAGGGAGGAACAGGTGCGACCTCTCACACCATCCCCTCTGGATGATGCTCTGTGACCACAGCTCTGTCTTCAAGTGCAGGGAGAGCAGTTGATTAGCCTCAGTGTCTGGACTTTATTCATCATAATCATCTCATGAGAAGAAGGCTCAAGAGGGGCCCCTGGTTT
This sequence comes from Sorex fumeus, assembly GCF_029834395.1. Classification (NCBI taxonomy): domain Eukaryota; kingdom Metazoa; phylum Chordata; class Mammalia; order Eulipotyphla; family Soricidae; genus Sorex; species Sorex fumeus. The sequence goes on from NW_026606070.1 coordinate 28,425,606, forward strand.
GACCTTTTTCAGTGCTGTGAACTGTGTGTGCCTGTGTCCCCCTGTAAGTTCTGACCAGGAGGCCATGTGTTTTACATGATCTCGCCAGTATGCCATCCCAAAGAGCAGCAGCCTGGTGTGGTTATTCCTCCTGCTTCAACCCATCATCTGCCTGCAGAGGGTAGTTTCCTAAAGTTCAAGTCATTAGCTAGTTGTCTTTGTTTTTGTTTTATTGGCCACACCTGCCAATAAAACAGCTAATGATGATAGAATTGGACATGGCTCCTTATCTGTGGTAGACTGTTTAACTTAGTGTTCAGGGGCTGCTCCCTGCTCTGTGCTTGGGATCTCTCCCCACAGGGCAAAGGGAACTATGCAGCGCTGGGAATTAAACTTGAGTTTCCTGTGTGCAAAGAATTTACTCAGAACTTTGAGCTGCCTCCTGGCACCGAAAGGCATTAGATAGTAAAGCTAGACCGACATCATGAAAAATGACTTTGGGGGATAATATTTAAAATAGTTAAGGAGTGTTGATCACTCTCGGATAACTTTTCTTTCTGTAACACTAAGGGGGATAACCTTTAAAGCATTCGTCTAAACATTATAAAAATGAAGCTCCTTTTTCTCTTTTTTTCCCCCGTGCCTGGGTTCAGTTCAAGCTCAGGGCCTCATACATGTTAGGCAAGCACTCTACCACTGAGCTGCATACATGGCCCTGGATATGAAAAATAGAAGCAAATATTTTAATTTGATTTAGAGACTATGAACATTTTAAGAAGAGGTTGGTAAATATACTATTGGATTCTATCACCTGGACCAAATTACTCTTTAAAAATTATCTTCACATTACCTGTTATTTTATTATTGATGTATTTGAATAGTGCTTCCAAACATTTTGGGCCAGAGAGACAGTACAAGGGGTTATATGTTTGTGTTGCATGCAGAAAGTTCCATCCCTGGCACTGCGTATGGTTTCCAGAGCACTGCTACAACTGGTCCCTAAGCACAGAGCCAGGAGTGAGCGCTGAGCACCAGGGGGTAGTGCCTAAAAAACAAACAACAACAGAACTCTGGAAGATCCAATCATTTGCCTCACATACATCCCGTCAGGGTACAATCCCCAGCTCCCCATATGATCTCCCAAGCACCTTCAGGAGTGATCCCTGAGCAGAGAGCCAGGAATAAGCCCTGAGCACTATTGGGTGTGTCCCAGAAATAAACAGGAAAAAGAGCTCTGGAGTGATGCTGTCTCTGCTGATTGATTTATGGTCAAAGAAACTATAATTTAGAGAAATGAGGTAACCAGCCAAGATAACACAGTGAATGATGATAGAAATGGACATGGATCCTTATCTGTGGTAGACTGCTTAAGTTAGTAGCCCAGGTTTATAACCACTAATTACATTGCTTCCCCTCCTCTGTTGTTCCACTTCATTACTTCCCATATGAATTTGTTCACTTGTCAATTGTTTATGGCACTTCCGTGCAAAATTCTGTGCAAAGGAAGTTTCGCCCCTACTTGTCCATTTGGGCCACTCCCCACCACACCCAGCAGGCTGTTAACCTTAAGCAGCTCTGCCCTATTTCTGTGCTCAGATGCTTTGTAAAACCTGATCCTGGGGTGTGCAGTCAGCAACCTTCAAGGGTGGTTTTGTGGATTAGGTGTATACCCCACATGACTTTCCCCCCTCCCCGATTCCTACTGTTTGCAATCAATGACAGCAATTTCAAATTAACCAATGATGAATAATATTTAGTTCACAGTTGGGCCCGTGGTTTCAGACTTTGCTATACTCTAGGAAGAATAATCCCTTTTGGCACTTCCCTAGTTACACTTAGTCATAGGACTTTATGGATTTATAGGACTGTCAGCTAGTATTGAGAACTGTAGATTGGGACCCCAGGGAAAGCCTTAATCAATGCTTATATCCAAATGCTTGTATATCACACCACCACCACTCCCCCCCCTTTTTTTTTAACTGATTGGAAGAAATATTTTACTTTTATGAAACAAGTATTTGTCATGAGAGAAATCAAGAGAAGAGTTTCAGTTAGATACAGGAAAGATTCTGCAAGTTGGACTCGTGTGTTCCTAACATTTCTCTGGTTTTGTCTTCTATGCAAATGTTGTTAAAGCAGAACCATGGCCTATTTATTTTCTCATTTCCATTAGACTTCCAAAGCACTGGAGGAGTTTTGCCTCACAGTTCTGGGAACTCCACCCAGGCCCCAGGTAAGACTGAAACTGTGTTTGCTCAGTGATAACTTGCAATTCCTCCTGGAAGAAATTATACTCAATTTAGAAAGCATGTCAAAGAGGAGTTGGAAGAGATAAGTGGGTTTTGAATAAGAAACAAATACTTCCATTTTGTTCTTGCCTACAAACATAAGGTCATACTAACAAAGTTTGCAGTCATTGAATTGGAAAATCCTAAGTCTTCTCAAATATGAGCTGTGTGTTGTAGTTCTCATGAGAGAAACTTGGGATCATTTTGGTTCTCTTTCCCCCCCAGGCCTTGTTACCCTTGGAGAAGAGATGAATCTTGTTAAGCTCTGAGGTTTCTGTATCACTGTTAGGGAAGGACATTAAGAATGCCTGGAGGGCCAGAGAGATAGTACAGCGGGTAGAGCATTTGCCTTGCACACGACTGACCTAAGTTCGATTCCTGGCATCCCATAGGATCCCCAAGCACCGCCAAGAATAATTCCTGAGTGCAGAGCCAGGAGTAATCCCTGAGCATTGCTGGGTGTGACCCAAAAAGCGAAAAAATAAAAATAAAAATAAGTAAATAAAAAGAATGTCTGGCAAGGAAATGACGCTGATAATGTCAAGTTTGAAAATCATATTCATACAATGATGCCTGCGTTTCTTATTCTTTGTTTCTTCTCAGAGATCTTTCTGTCTTGATGGGATGATAGGTGGACACTTGAAACACAGCAGCATGCACCACAGTTCATTTCATCTTCTGTGTCTTTTCTATCGATGGCGTGACATTAAAACGACATAATGAAAGACAAGAGCCTCTGATTAGATGATTTCTTTTTATTAGCCATTCTTGTTTGACATATGATCATCAGTACATTCTCAAGTCACTATCTTTTATATGCAGTTATTTGATGAAACCTTGCTATTTTGATACCTTTGTGGGGTTTTTTTTGGGGGGGGGTGTCACACCTGTAGTGCTCTTCCAGATTTGTGCTCTGGATTGCTTGCAGAGCTGCAGAGCTGCATCAGGGACCATGAAGTGCCAGAGATCCAGCATACAAAGCATGTGCTCCAGCCCTTTGAGCCATCTCTCTAACCTGAAATTTTTGTATCGGTTTGTTACAGGGGGGCACACCCATCAGTGTTCGGGGATTACTCTTGGCTCTGTGTTCAGGGGTCACTCGTGGTGAGATTCAGGGAACCGTATGGGGTACCGGGTTTGGAATTTGGTCTGCCATATACTAGGCAAGTGCTCTACAGACTGACTGTACTATCAGTTTGGCCCCCAGAAATCTTGATATTTTTAAAACGTGTTTTCTGAATCTAAATAATCTGTTTACAACAGTACACTTTTCACTGTTTTCAATAGCCCCATTTCAAAAGAAAGCCTTAATAATCTTTTCTATGATGAGAAATGACTATAACAGTTATACACATGGTTTTACTTTGCAAAAGCAAATGAGAATAAGTAACGACCAAAATAATAATACAACACTTTAAGATGAAAAAGCTTCCGTATCTTTCTTAATAAGTTAGAGAGGTAGGGAGGGACATAGAAAAGTCCATAAAGAAAAGTAAAACTAGGAAACAGAGACAGTGGAGGGACTGAGACATTTGCCTTGTATGCAGCTGACCCCAGTTCCATCTCCAGTACACAGCTGGGGTGTCAAAGAGAAAACAAAAATAACTCATAATTTGGTTACAACATTGCAAACCTTTTGATTTGATTCCTTATAGACTTTCCTCTATGTATTCTATCATTTGATCTTATTATAATTTCCTGTTTTACCGCTGTTGAACTTTTAGGAATTTTCAATTTTTCACTCTTTTGAATAATGCTATGTGATAATATCTGTTTACACCTTTATTTACATATAGCGTGTACTCAATTTCCCAGTTAATTTTAGGTTAATACAATCTTAGGCGATTTTAACGCTATCTCTCATATGTGATATGTGTCAGGTGATTTTAGAATTATATCATCTTATATTGAAACTTTTAATTCAAAATTACACAAAATACAGCTTTATGGTATATGATATTTCTGAATCTTTTCAGGAAGAAACAGATGAAAAAGATAATACCAAAAGGGTAAGATGATTTCCATATATATGTACATCAAAAGTAATTAAAGTAGCCACAGATTGTCTATAGTAAACATTACTACCTTTTTTTTTTTTAACAGTTCTTATTTCATTACTCGAAGACACAGAAGTTGGGCAATTCAAACGTTGGGGTAAGTTGAGGGCTACTTCTTGTTAATAATCACTAGTATTTGTTCATAAATATATATGCATATATATTTAAAAACACTATTCAAGCAGCTTATAGATAGATAAGCACAGCGGGTAGGGCATTTGCTTTGCACGTGGCGGACCCGGGTTCGATTCCTCGTCCCTCTCAGAGAGCCTGGCAAGCTATCGGTGACGTGTTAGATATGCCAAACACAGTAATAACAAAGTCTCCAATGGAGACGTTACTGGGCCCACTCGAGCAAATCTATGAACAACGGGAGGACAGTGACAGTGACAGTGACTTTTGAAATTTATATGTATGTCCAGAAATATAAATGAATGGTAGAGCATATGCCATACATAGGTTCAATCCTCAGTACCAAAAATAAAAGTAAAATAAAAACTTACATGTGAATGAACAAATGGAACTAAATATTTTACTTATATAGAAATATAATCAATTATATTACATTCATTCCTTCAGCAATTGTTTATGGAGTATCTACTGTGGATCAAACATTATTCTAGGTACTAGAAAAATAGAATTAGAAATTAATAGAATTAGAAAAGAGAATCTGTTCTCATGTGACATTCTGGGGGTTGGGGAATTTAGTAAACACCTTGTTTTAGATGGTGATCAGTGAAAGGGAAAAAATATTAAAAGGCATTTAAAGAATTCTTTTTAAAAAGTATTGTCAATGTCTATAGACCAAACATGATTGTCACCCATTGCCTCTTTTGCAAACCACAACACCCAATAAGAGAGAGAGAACAAAAGGGAATGCCCTGCCACAGAGGCAGGGTGGGATGGGGAGGATGGGGGTGGGAGGCATACTGTGATCCGTGGTGGTGGGAAATGGGCACTGGTGGAGGGATGGGTATTTGATCATTGTATAATTGAAACCCAAGCACAAAAATTTGTAAATCTACAACTGTACCTCATGATGTCTCACTAATAAAAATTTTAAAAAATCGAAATGAAATGGAAAAAAAGTATTGTCAATGTATAATATAAATATAATAGTTAGGAATATCCATCTTTGGTCCTATTATCTCCTTATATGTAATTAAGCATTTAATCTAACAATTTACTCTCCAAAATTAGCCAGATACCAATAACTTAAATTCAGTTCATTATATAATTGTTCAGGTTTTTGGTAATTTTTCTTTTTATATGTGTGGACTTAAAAATTGCTAACCAAACTACTTTACTATAAAAGTCTAAAATGCTTAGTAATTATTTAATGATAATATTATAAATTATAAATTTATGACTCACTGTTGTGAACCAGTTTAGGAAATGAGCAGTAGCATGTGTGTAACCTTTCTATAGAAAGGTTAACGATAATCCTTAACTCCAGTTTTAAATATTTAAAGACATTGAATATTCTTATACAGGAGCTTAAAACTAGATTGCATTGGCTTTAAGTCAAATACAAGTTTAATTGGTTAATAAATAATCATTACATGGAACTTGGTTTGATAAATAAACTTAATGTTTGTGAGAAGCTCCGGTTTAAGGCATGGCTTGAAAATGGAAACTGTGTCAAATATGCTTTCATTTCTTCTCTTAGCAACTTTACATTTTGAGAATAAGAATCTTAGTTGCAGTATTTCACTAGCAATAGCACCTTCTTGTGTTTTATGTCCCCTGTTGCCTCCTTCCATAGTCAAGTTTTAAATACAATATATAACTTTAAAAGGAGATTGCTAGATGCCACGCAAACAATTTTATCTCAGAAAACTGATTTTTCACAGAGTGGTTTCATCTGCCCCACACTGTTGTGAGGAAGTAAGGAAGGGGGCAACTTTTTGCCTCTTAAAGATACAAGCAGGTCTTTTACTGGTTGGCAGCTGTTAACACAGCTGATAATACAGCCAGACTCGAAGTGATTCTTCAGTATAATGACAAAGACTGTACCATGCAGCCATGAAATCTTACGTCAGCACTTTACTGCATCTTCACTGCTCTCTGAAGTGCTTACAAAGGAGGTCTTAGATAGCATCTTAGTCATTTTTTGGTCTGGAGCCAGTGCAGTGGGTGAAATACAAATGAATAGGAAATCGTCTTTCTGTCCAGTACTCAGAAACCTTTGTACTCATTCTGTGTCTTTGTCTCCCAGTCGTCTGTCCTGCATCCTTTGCTGCAACTCATTCCTCAACTGCACGAGAGAAGAATGAAAAGAGTCAAAATGAATGTACGTAACCAATGGCATGCTTGTTTTGTCTCTGTCTGTGGGCACCCTCCTGCTTCATTCCCTGACACTATGGTCAAGGAGACACTCGCCTTTCTCAACTCCATAGACGCACCAGTCTGCCTTAGAGCAATTATGTGCAAGTGTTTCTACACTCAGAAGAAGAGAATTGTTCCCCTTCCCCATCATACACGCTTTCTAATTTCAGGTGTGGGTGATGAGGAGAGCTGGGGTCACATTCCCTCCCGTGGACCTTGACCCTCTCAGGGAGAAAATCTATCTGGGGGTGGAGAGAAAGTATAGGGATTGAGTGGTTTGTTTACCTTGCATGTGACTGGTCCTGGTTCTATTCTTGGCACCTCCTGGTCCCCTGAGCACTGGCTGGGAGCAATTTCATGCGCAGAGCAGAGAGAAGCTCTAAACACTGCCAGATGTGGTTCCTGTCCCACCCTAGCCCCAATCAAGAACATAACAGCATACTTAGTCTTTAGGATGCCTCAGTGAAAATACAAAGGAAAACTTACCCTTCTGCATTTAGGTTGGTAAAAGTCTAAGGACAACTTTCTATCCAAGAATCAAAATGATATAAGAGTATTAATCTTGAAGTCAATAAATCTTAACAAAGATAGGTTTTCTTTTTTTCTTTTTTTTTCTTTTATTTTTCCTCCCACAGTTGACAAAACTATGGCCTAAATCCAGCCTCTGTGTTTATGATGAATATAACTGAGTTAATACATTAGTTTTGTTTGGGGCCACATCTGTCAATGTCCATGGGTCACTCCTGGGGTTGTTGGGGAACCACTATGGGGTACCTGAGATCAAATCAAGGTCAGCCATATGCAAGGCAAGTGCCTTAATCCCTATATTATCTTTTCAACCTGTTAACACATTGTTAATTGTGTGGTCTTTATTGCTTTTTTGGGGGGGCGGGGTGCACGGTCTACATCCGTAGATGGTCGGGGCTAATCTCAGTTCAAAGTTCAAGGTGTATACTGTGACACAGATCAAACCTGAGCCACTGGATACAAGTCTCTATTCAACCAGTTGAGTTTTCTCTCTGGCTTTTACTCTATTCTAAAATAAATCCTGATTCATCAACCTGGATTGAATGGGTGGAGGTGGTTCTCCCAGGTTGGGGTCTGGCCAACTAGGCAGGTAGTACAAAGCAGGAGCCCCAAAGATACGGTTTTCCTCAGCCTGTGGTGCTGAAATTACCCCTCATCTCAGGCATTGCTTCAGTGCTTTTGGGCCACCACCTGCAGTGCGCAGAGGCCTGCAGTGATGGTCCAAGTCCGCTGCCTACCACAAGTGCCTTAATCCCCAAAATATCACTCCAGTCCTAGACTCCTGACTCTTTCAGTGATAAAAGATTCTAGGTATAGTTTTCTGTTGGAGCCTGATACTTTTGGAATGAATCTTAGTTTTAAATTTTATATGATGTCATTTTTTTTTCCTGTTGGCAGCTCTGTTACTACTGTTATTGAGAGTATTGTTGCCCATAGTTTACAAAAGGGAAAATTATTCAAAATAGTTTTCTAAGATCATACTAATCAGTGAATGAGATTAGAAATTACAACACTCTTCTGATTTCTAGTGATTTCTAGTGTAGGTAAAAATTTCTTCCCTCCACATTTTCCTACTTTTGGATACTTGAATGATCTCATTAGTTTTTTTCCTCAAATTTATATACCATGTTAATTTCATTCTTCCTAAAGTACATTAAAAGTCTTCAAATGTTACTTACAATGTATATAGTTTAGGGAGATAATAAACTTTTATAGCCGCTGTTTCCTCCCTAAATTTTTCACATCCTTCCTTTTTTGTGGGGGTGGGGGAGCAGACACATCTAGTAGAGCTGGGGTTTACTTCCTGCTCTGTGCTCTGGGTTCACTCTCAACAGTGCTCAGAAGTCCATGCAAGAATATTGAGCTCTCTCTGGCCCAATTTTTTATATATGTTTGTTTTTGTTTTGGTTTGGTTTTGCTTATTGGAGGGGGCTATACCCAGCAGTGCTCAGAGTCTATTCATGGCTCTGTTTTCAGGGATACCTCCTGGAAATGGTCAGGACACCATATGGTGCTGGGGATCAAATAAAAATAAGCCAAGTCAAGGGGCTGGAGAGATAGCACAGCAGGTAGGGCGTTTGCCTTGCACATGACTGACCTGGGTTCGATTCCCAGCATCCCATATGGTCCCCTGAGCACTGCCAGGAGTAACCCCTGTGCATCGCCGGGTGTGACCCAAAAAAGGAAAAAAAAAGGTTAAAATATGCCAAGTCAAGGTAAGCACCTAAACACCTGTACTATCTCTTCAGCCTTCAGTTTTTCAGACTTTTAAACTAATCTTCCATCATGAAAGATAATGAAAATTTTATGATATCCAGTGTGAGAAAAAAATAAGTTGTCATCAAAGGTTTTAGAAGTAATATATGCTTTTTATGAATTAACTTTTACTTTATGAAAGTAAGTATTTTGCTTGACTAAATAATAGTCTAAGTTTTAACTTAAAGATTTAGTTCCTGGACCAGAAAGATACTATAGGGGCTATGGAGCTTATCTTGCATGTAGCTAATCCCAGTATATTCCTGGCACCATATATGTATATGGGTGGTCCCCTGAGTGCTGCCAGGTGTAAGCACTGAACAGTGACGGGTGTGATCTAAGCCCTCCTCAAAAAAAGATTCATTTTCTTAAAATCACTAGTACTTGTTACATTCGTGTATTATTTCATTGTCATTGTTTGCAAAGCCTAGCTACATCTTCAGCGTGATGGACCAGTTTGGGGTTTTCTCTGAATGTCTATCATGAGTGACACTATATTTCCAGCTAACTGAAAACAGGAGCTCTGACATGGTAGGGTACACTATTGGATAAATAATAACACCTCACGGTATATAACTACAAACCAAGTTTCGTAGCAACCAATAAGGGAAAGAACGTAAGACATGAATAGAGAAAACTTACAGTTGACTACTTTGTTGGGCATAAGTCACCTGGCTATAAAACATATTTGACCATAAATTGTTTGGTGTTCTTAAAGAAAATTAGTTTGGGATTCATTGCGGTTTGAGGTTTTATTTTTCTTCTTTAGAAAATGAATTTTTGGATATTAATGCATCTACTTTTCTTAAATTTTGTTTGCGAGGCATCATTATTTTAATTCCCTTATCTTTTTAAATCTCTACCACCCCAATTCTTTTGTATTAATCTCTCTTTCCAGTGACAAGACTGAAAACACTTGTATGTTTGGATATGGAAATTTTAAATTTGGGGCATTTTTTTTGTTGTTTTGAGGTTCTGAGAGTTCTGGCAGTTCTGGGAACTACTACTGACAGTAGTCAAATGACAATGTGATGTCAAGCAGTGAAGGAGATCATAAATATAATAATCATATATAAATATCTGTCATTCTATTTCTACTTATGAAAAGCCATACATATAAATTGTGAGTTTTCCTAAAGTACAATTTTCTGATGCTATTCTATTGCTAGCTGAAAATTCTTTGAATACTTATGTATTGATGATTTATTGATATGAATTTTATACCTAAGACCCTGATTCCATCAGTGTTTAATTTTGTTGTCAAAATAACTCAGTTTCATTACAATTTCAAACAGAATTTCTACTTATTTTTACTGTTTTTTCATTTGTTATAACTATTTCTTCCAGGATAAATTCCAGCTTCCTTTTGCAAAGCGATATCAAGAGTCCTATAAGTTCAAGGTACATACATATAATATTTTTTAAAATGTTACTGAAAATTACTTTGCTATATTTACATAAATTTACTTTTTAGTGTTGAGGTTTATTTATTGATATAATCTGAAATTCATTTTTTTTCACCAGCCTTTGCTTTATACTATGGATGGCAGGCCAGAAAGAGTTCAAAGAGCTAGGCACATTCTTTGCATGTAGAAGACCAGTTTAAATTCAAAACACCGCACAATCCTCTGAGCACCTGAGCAAAGAGCCAGAAATAGCATCTGAGCACTGTCCGATGGACCCCCAAATCAAACAACAACAAAAATATCATGTTGGCATCTCTGATCTCTTGTCTAACCCGCTACTCAAGTTAGTAAATATTCTAAATGATAGCTACATATACAATAGTTTAGTTTCATAATATGTACAGGAAATGAGTGTCTCTTTGGGGGAGAAGGTGTTTAAACAGGGCCACACTCAGCTGTTTTCAAGGCTTATTTCTGCCTCTTGCTCAGGAATCACTCCTGGTGGTGCTCTGGGTACCATATGTAGTGCTGGTAGGTTGTGTGCAAGGCCAGTGCCTTATCTGCTGTACTATCTCTCTGGCCCTGGCCCTGGAAATGAATGTATTAATGGTGTCTGACTCCTTAGGAGAATATGCATGTAAACCCCTTCCCAAAAATCGTTCAGGGCTCTTTCTTCTATGGAGAAGCCTGTGTCTCTGTCTCTTTGTTTTTTGTTTTTCCGGGTTTTTTTTTTTGTGTGTGTGTGTGTGTGTGTGTGTGTGTGTGTGTGTGTGGCTACCACTACAATGCTCAGGGTTTACTCCTAGCTCTGCATTGCATTACTCTTGCAATGCTCAGGGGACCATATGGAATGCCAGGGATAGAACCCAGGTCATCCAGGTGCAAGACAAATGCCCTATCTACTGTACTATTGCTCTGGCCTCATTAATGTCCTCTAATTACCCCTTCTTTCTTGCACTCTTCATATTTCATAAATAAAACTATTCTACTTAGGTTTTAAGAAAAAGGATGCATTACTCCTTAACTTGCAAGGAATTGTTTACTAATTTTTTTCTACTGTGGACTGAAATAGTTGTCATTATGTTCACACGTCTATAAAAAATAAAATAATGATTTATAAAAGGACATAGACTTTGTAACTGCATTTTGTATACCTATGACCAGATTGAGTGTGAAATGTGAAATTCTAAGTCACTCTTATTTCTAGCATTTCTGTATCATTAAGATTCTTTATTCTTAATTGATATTTTTTCTTTTTTTCCTGGCTTTATATTTCCAACTTTTGCAATGTCACAAAGAAGTTCACGGTCACGGTCCTCCCGTTGTTCATCGATTTTGCTCAAGCGGGCCCAGTAATGTCTCCATCATGAGACTTGTTGTTACTGTGTTTGGCATATCGAGTACATCACGGGGAGCTTGCCAGGCTCTGCCGTGCGGGCGAGATACTCTCGGTAGCTTGCCAGGCTCTCCGAGAGGGGCTGAGGAATCGAACTCGAGTCGGTCATGTTGGCTGCATGCAAGGCAAACGCCCTACCGCTGTGCTATCGCTCCAGTACAGCAAGGAAGGCTCTTGCCTTGCCCCATCTGGTCTCCAGAGTCTGCCAGGAGTAATTCCTGAGCACCGAGCCAAGATTAAGATCTGAGCACTACCAGGTGTGATGGCACCACCGCTGCCCACCTCCTCTGCTCCCCCGTCCCCTCCTGCCGCCCCCCCTCAAAAAAAAGTAAGGGAAAAGACAAAAGTTCATTCTTATACCCTAGAAGGTTGCAGACTAACAAAGGTAATGGCAAATAAACACACACAAAATACTGTTAGTGCCCCTTCAGTTCAGCCTGTTCCTTCTAAAAGGCACTTAACCCAGTTAAATCCAGTCTAAGGAGTAGAGCTAAAACGAAGACTTTAAGTGTTGAGCCAATAAGATGTTTAGTTACGGGATTTCAACTTTGATGTGAAGGCTAAGGTAATATATACTGTGCATATCTTAGGATAATAGAATTAGCATATACCAGTTCCAACAAATTGAAGAACAAGTTGAAGGAAAGAACAAGACTACAGAAAAAAATCCAAACAGGGGCTGGAGCGATAGCACAGCAGCTAGTGCGTTTGCCTTGCACGCGGGCAACCCAGGTTCGATTCCCAGCATCCCATATAGTTCCCTGAGCACCGCCAGGTCTAATTCCTGAGTGCAGAGCCAGGAGTAACCCCTGTGTATTGCCAGGTGTGACCCAAAAAGCAAAAAAAAAAAAATCCAAACAAACCTGACTTCAATAGTTATGGGTTTATAGCACTGTCCTCCCATTGTTCATTGATTTGCTCAAGTGGGAACCAGTAACGTCTCCATTGTGAGTCTTGTTGTTACTGTTTTTTGGCATATTGAATACACTACAGGGAGCTTGCCAGGCTCTGTCGGGTGGGCGGGGTATTCTCGGTAGCTTGCCAGGCTCTCCGAGAGGGACGGTGGAGTCGAACCTGGGTCGGCAGTGTGCAAGGCAAACTCCCTACCCACTGTTGATATCATAATAAAATTCAGAGAATTTCGTTTTAAATTTAAAATATTTTAAACTTTATATTTTATTTTAAATTTTAAATGTAGGTACTGTCAAGGAAATAAGCAAACTCAGATTTGTCTATCATTTTTTATGGGTATTGGAATCTTTAGAATCACTTTAACTTTCCAGAAATACAAACTATAAGGCTGCACCCCTTACTTACAGAAGCTCTCGAAATGGGATGGGTTAAAATGTCTGTGTTGAAAAAGGCCTCCAGGTGATTGTGGAAAGTTAAACACTCATCTCTGGCTCAGTGAGGCAATTTTCTTTGAAAATGAGTGTCCCTCCTTAGTTACTCTGATCTGTTTCTAATTTATTATTTTCCAGCCACGCAATGGGAGACGATCAGAAGCTTACATTTAAACCGGTATGTGAAAAATTCAATGGAAACCAACCAACCCTGCCATCAAATGCTTAAACTTTGATAAAAGATGGTTGTTACCCCAGAGAAAGAGAAAGGGAAGGGCAGAACAAAAGGTGAATGAGTATAAGCTAGACCCTTGGTGGTAAGCATGCTGTAGTAAATAGGCCTGTTGAACAGTAGATAGGGCTGGGGTGATAGCACAGCGGTAGGGCATTTGCCTTGTACGCAGCCAGCCTGACCGAGCCAGGTTTGATTTCTCTGCCCCTCTCGGAGAACCCGGCAAGCTACCGAGAGTATCTCGCCTGCACACACTGACATGTTCAATATGCCAAACACAGTAACAACAAGTGTCAAAATGTTGTACTGGGCCCACTCAAGCAAATCGATGAACAACGGGAGGGCAGTGACAGTGAGTAGTAGATAGATTTGTTGAGGTGTGAAGCTATGCTCCTAAAATTTCAGTGTTGTAAACCAATGTTGCTTCAGTAAAATAAAACAAAATGATGTTTCACAATTCAACCCATTTTGAAAATTTTGTTATTTTCAGATAGTCACAAATTAAATCTATTATTCAACTGATTCTATTACTTAATTGTACGTGTACACTAATACTCTACATCACTGTATCACTGTATCACTGTCATCCTGTTGTTCATCGATTTGCTCAAGCAGGCACCAGTAATATCTCCTGTAGTCCCAGTCCTGAGATTTTAGTAGCTTCTCGTTATTCGTCCTTCCCAATGCTGCTGTATTGGAGGCACATATGGGCAGTGAAAATCTGGCTTCAATATACTGACCTTTTTCATAAGATAAAAGTTCTTATGGAATCTATAATTATAATATTTATGTAGAGTATTGGAGATCAGTAATATCTCCAATATTGTATAATATCTCCATAATATTATAATATTTTTGTAAAGTATTGGAGATCAATAATGTCTGGACTTTCTACATGTAGAGCATGCTTTCCAACCCACTGAGCTCCCACTCTCGCTCTCTCTGACCCCTTTAAGCACACATTTAACTTTAAAATGTTGATATTAGGCACTGGAGAGACGGTACAGTAGGTAGGACACTTGCCTTCATGTGACCTACCTGGGTTCAATTTCTGGCACCACATACGATTCCCTTGAGCACCACCAGAGGTAACCCTGAGCATGCAACCAGGAGTAATCCCTTAGCACAGGTGGAGTGGTTCCTCCAGAAAAGAATGTTATAATTCTTAAATTTTCTCATAGGAACAAAAATCAAATATACACTATTTCCAATCGAAGAATATACTAACACCAAAATTATGTAAAATATTTAGAAAAAAATAATATAGGGGCCAAGCAATAGTACAGAGGGTAGAGCCTTGCACGCAGCCAACCTGAATTCTAATCCCCGGCATCCCATATGTTCCCCCAAGCACGGCCAGGAGTAATTCCTGACTCCTGAGTGTAGAGCCAGGAATAACCCCTGAGAATTGCTGGGTGTGACCCAAAAAGCAAAAAAAAAAAACCAATAATTAAATATCACTTGATCACTTGATCCCCCATTATTCATCAATTTACTCGAGCAGGTGCCAGTAACGTCTCCATTCATCCCTGTTGCGTGCTAGCATAGCCCAATGGCATCTGTTCATTCTAGGAACATGCAGAGCCTCAAACCGATAATTAAACATAGCATGTTAAAATCAGCAAGATTGCCAAAATCATATGCAGTAGAAAATTTAAAGTTTTTAACTCAATCAAGCAAGAATGAATGAATGTAATAAAAACTTAAAAAAAAAAAAGAAGAAGAAGAAGAAGAAGAAGAAGCCAGGAACTAGCAAGTCAATCCGATCTGACCTCAGGTTTCAAGGGCTGCATTGGGTGATGCTTGAGAACCTCCCGGACTATTTACCTGATGAATACTGATCAGTGCAGGACTATCTAGTACTGGAAGTCATACCAGAGTCCTGGGCATGTTAGGCATGTGCCATCCCCCTGTACTGTCTCTAAGTCTCTCATTTTAAATTTTTTTCCAGGAAGAACCAAGAGTTAATAGAAACAAAACTATTGTTTTATAATTCTACAAATGTAGAAGCATCCACAAAATGTGAACAAAAATAGGCATATATTAAATGGAATAAATTATGTCATTCTAGCATGAAGTATTGGAATGTTCAGAAGTGTGAAATGGAATTTAATTCATGATTTGGTCAATTTAGTATAAAAGGTTTTCTGGGCCAGGGGGATGGTTCAGGAGCCTGAGCACATGATTTGCATGCAGGTTTGATATGTGACACAGCATTGTCCCCTGAACACTGAGCTGGAAGTAGCTCCTGAGCTGCACTGCCAGCTGTGGCCCCAAAACCCAAAATGTGAGGTTCGACACTACCCCTCAAAAAATTGAGAATAGCTTCATTTCCAAGATTATAATGTAGATAAATTTATTCACTCAGGATTTCTTTTCATTTGTCATTGGAGAAAGAAACAGTTCAAACGCCAACTCTTTTCTTTGATTTTCTCATCTTGATTGTCTGAGGTCGAATTATATATATATGTTAAAAATGGTTAGAAATGATCAAAGATGGGGCTGTAGTGATCGTACAATGAGTGGGGCACTTGTCTTGCAAGAGTAATTCCTGAGCACAGAGCCAGGAGTAAGTCCTGAGAGCATCCAGGTGTGGCCCAAATACCAGAGAAAGGAAAAGGTCAAAGATAACGGAACCCGAGATCTGGCTTACAGAACTGGGCTTACCAAGAAGTTGGGAGGGCAGTGGGCACTCTGGGTGAGGCTGTGGTGTTGGAATATAGCACGCCTGAGAAGTTGTCATGAACACTATTGTAAATCATGGTGTTTTAAATTAAAAATAAGTGACAGGTTAGAAAAAAAGTGGGTAGAGATAGGTAAAGGTAAAGGTAAAGGCCCTCCCGTTGATCGTCGATTTGCTCGAGCGGGCCCAGTAACGTCTCCATTGGAGACTTTGTTGTTACTGTGTCTGGCATATCGAATACTCTCGGTAGCTTGCCGGGCTCTCCGAGAGGGGCGGAGGAATCGAACTCGGGTCAGCCATGTTGGCTGCTTGTAAGGAGAACGCCCTACCTCTGTGCTATCGCTCCAGCCCGGGTAGAGATAAAATAGAATGATTTCATCATAGGTACAAAGAAATAATGATAACTTATTTGAAATGGGGCTGGAGCGATAGCACAGCGGGTAGGGCGTTCGCCTTACAAGCGGCCAACATGGCCGACCCGAGTTCGATTCCTCCGCCCCTCTCGGAGAGCCCGGCAAACTACCGAGAGTATTCGATATGCCGGACACAGTAACAACAAAGTCTCCAGTGGAGACGTTACTGGGCCCGCTCGAGCAAATCGACGATCAACGGGAGGGCCTTTACCTTTACCTTTTTTATTTGAAATATTTCATTCATAAAAGCTTGTTTAGCATCAGCAAACTTCAGAGACCTCTTTTATATAGTAAAATACTGTAAAATTTTGGAAAATGCATAAAAAATAAATGCCTCATCAAAAGAATTTAAATGACAGATAAAACTGTAAATCCCCAGCAGTCCCTGAGCACCACCAAAAATGATCCATGAGCACTGAGATAGGAGTAAGCCCTGAGAACTGCTGAGTATGCCCCCATAAAATAAATGGGAGTATCTCAAATACTAATTTATAATTCACGACAAAATATTTATAGGAATGTTCAATACCAACATTGCATATATATATATGTATATTGAATACTCATCTGTGCTTGAATCTAATTCAGTTTTTTTTTTCTTTTCGTAGGATACCAACTCTTTTCTGCAGTAGCAACACCACAGGAAATAAAATGTTCTTAGAGTTTGTTTTCTTATCAAAAATAATCCTTATGTTGGACGTGTTTGAGAATTCCTGAGTTGTAAACATTCTTAGTAAAAATTTGGCTGATGTTGTAAATGTGTAGTTTGCTGAAAATTAAAAAAGCATCTTAAAATATTTTTCTTAGTGTTGTATTCATAGTGTGTAATAAAGCTATCAATACCAGTATCATTAGATCCTACTAGAATTGAGGCATATGCTTTTTTTGTCATTTGTGTTTTTATGAACAATTTTGGCTTATCAGATTTTTACCTCATCAGTAACAAAATCAAATAGGTCTTGCAAATACTAGAACACACAAAACTGACAGTCTTAGAAAGCGAATACTAGATGGAGATTTTAGCCTAGATTCATTTAATCGTCCAATAATTCTGATCTAATTTATATTCTGTGAACTAGATGCTTGAGTGCCTCAAACAAATCAGGAGGTTGGTGTTTTTTTTCTACCAGTCAACTTAATTCAGCGTTTTACAATAATTTGTTCTATTTTAGAATATCAGAAAATCAGCTTAATTGTTAATTTTCAAGGATCATGAATACACCAGAATTTTAAACATCAAATCAATGTTTAATAGATTACATTAAATCACTGTGTACATTAATTACACAGACTTAACTTCAAATGAATACTGAGATTGTTTCCTTTTACTTGTTTTTTGGGGGGATTATTCCTTTCAGCTTCCCCCAGGAATGATTTTCCGTTCCAGCTATTCCACACCAAACCAGTTCCTGGCTGATCAGAGATTGTTCTAGCTGGATGGGGTTACGCCATCAGACTTAATTATATACTTTAAAGAATTTTACAAACCTTTGTCTTATTAACATTGTTTACAACTGATTGTCGTTCATATTATATCATTTACTAACAAAGTCCCCCAGTTTCACTTCTTATTCATCTTTGCAAAAAACATAAGGAAAGAAGGATCAGAAGGGACCCCAAAAGTATATTCTTTTTGTTTTTTTCATTAAAAAACTTTTTAATAGTGAGACATCATGAGGTACAGTTGCAGACTTACACATTTTTTGTGCTTGGGTTTCAATTATACAATGATCAAATACCCATCCCTCCACCGGTGCCCATTTCCCACCACCACGGATCCCAGTATCTCTCCCACCCCCCATCCCTCCAATCCCACCCTGCCTCTGTGGCAGGGCATTCCCTCAAAAAGTATATTCTTAAGGTGAAAAAAGATGCCATCCTCCTTTTAAAATCAATTACTTAGACATGGGAACTTGAAAGCAGGGAGCAAGAACCTCATGCTTTAAAGCCACAGATACACAGTGCAACATTTGTTGAGCCTGAACTATGATTGCCAATAGTTCCCAGGAAACCTCAAAAATTCAGGGACTTAGGCTACTTCAAAAAAAAATGTAGGTTCGATTCCTCCGCCCCTCTCAGAGAGCCCTGCAAGCTACTGAGAGTATCGCGCCCGCACGGCAAAGCCTGGCAAGCTATCTGTGACTTATTCAATATGCCAAACACAGTAACAAGTATCATAATGGAGATGTTACTGGGCCCACTTGAGCAATCGATGAAAAACAGGAGGACAGTGACAGTGACAGTAGGGCACCTACATGTTAAAAAAGAACCAATAGGGAGCAGAGAAATAGTGTAGGGGTGAAAGTGCTTGTCTTGCTTCCTTCCTGCACTCAGCACAAGATAATATTACCATCCAACACACATCACATAGAGGCAAGTCAACTGAGGACCCTGTTTATTTCTGGCACTGCATGATGCCCTAGGACAAACCAGAGCACAAAGCCAGAATAGTCCAAGAGCATTGCCCTCTGTGACCCCAAGCAAACAAAACAACAAAGAAGTATATATATATATATATATATATATATATATGTATATGTATAAGTATCACTTAATCACTTAACTTCCCGTTAGTCGTCGATTTGCTCGAGCAGGCGCCAGTAACGTCTCCATTTGTCCCTGTCGCGTGCTAGTGTAGCCCAATGGCATCTGTTTGCTCTAGGAACATGAAGAGCCTCAAACCGATCGTTTATGATCTTGACGAAGAAGTCTGACCATCTGGTAGGTGGGCGGCCACACGGTCTTTTGACATCCCGTGGAATCCAGTCAGTAACAGCTCTAGTCCAGCGGTCGTCTTTAAATCTCATTGCGTGACCAGCCCATCTGATTTTTGACACCTTGGCAAATGAGACAGCGTCCCTGATTCTTGATCGTCGACAGATGTCGGAACTCTGGATTTTTTCTCTCATTTTAGTGAAACGTGATATTCCAAGCATAGCTCTTTCTATTCTTCTTTGGGAGACCTGAATAGCGTTCTTATCTTGTTTGCGTAGGGCCCAGGTCTCTGAGGCATATGTTAATGCAGGAAGAACAGTGGAATCAAAGAGATGTGCCCGGAGCCGGAGGTTCTTCGTCCTCTTAGCTATTTCTTAGCTATGTTCTTGAAGGCATTCCAAGCCGCTCTCTTCCTCCTGCGTAGCTCGGGTACCAGGTCATTTGTCATGTTGACTTCTCGACCTAGGTAGACATAGCTGTTGCATTCGGAGATGGTCGTTCCATTGAGAGCGAATGGGGCGTCAGGAACGAGGCTGTTTCTCATAAACATTGTCTTCGTAAGATTCAGCTGTAGTCCTACCTTTCCACACTCACGGTCAAAGTCGACCAGCATTTGTGCCACTTGGCTGATGTTTGGTGTTATTAAAACAATGTCATCAGCAAAGCGGAGGTGGTGTAATTGCCGACCATCTATCTTCACTCTCATTCCTTCCCATTCCAGTCGTCGCATGATGTTCTCGAGGGTGGCACTGAAGAGTTTCGGTGAAATGGTATCACCCTGCCGCACCCCTCTCTTGACATCAACGATCACTTCTTTGTAGAATGGTGAGATCCTGGTAGTGAATTCGCAATACAGCTCACAGAGGATCCTGATGTATTGGGCTTGAATGCCCTGATTGGCTAGGGCTTCAATGACCACTTATGTCTCAACAGAATCAAAGGCCTTCTTTAAATCAATGAACGTTAAACAGAGCGGCATCTTGAACTCCCGAGAAACCTCAATGAGTTTGGTAATTGTGTAGATATGGTCGATGGTGCTGAATCCTTTGCGGAACCCGGCTTGCTCACATGGCTGTCCTTCATCTAGTGTTCTGCCAATCCTATTTAGGATGACTCGAAGTGAACAACTTGTAGATGACAGACAATAGGCAGATCGGGCGATAGTTGCCAATGTCATGGATGTCTCCCTTCTTGAACAGTAGTACGGTCCTGCTGGTTTTCCATTGGGACGGAACCTTGCATTCAGACAGGTAGCGAGTGAAGAGCCGAGCCAGTGTATTGATGAGTACTGATGGCAGGTTCTTCAGGTGTTCAGGTCTGACCTTGTCTGGGCTGGGTGCTGTTTGTTTCTTTACCGACGAAATGGCGTGTCGGATTTCGGAAGGGAGAATGTTGGGAACGACATATCCATCCTGTGGAATTTGGTATGTCGGCAAGTGGACATGGCTATCGAAGAGATTTGAGTAGAAGTCATGGATAATCTTCTCCATTGCCGTTCTGGAGGATGTGATGGATCCATCAGGACGTCGGAGGGCAGTCATCTTGGTCTTCTAGTTGGCGAAGGACAGGCGGGCGTAATGACTTTTCCCAGCTTCTACCGCATCTACCAGTACTTCTGCTAGTCTCTCTTTGAGGTCTTCCTTGATCGCATCTCTGCACTGCTTTGCGAGCTCAGACGTTAGCTTGCGGTTGCCTGCAGTATGTGCCAAACCACGCTGGCGAATTAGCTCAAGAGTTTTCGAAGACAGGTGTTTTTTTGTGGCTATCTCTCTCTCTCTCGGCGTTCCTCGCACATTCATGGAGGTGCTGTACCAGTCGATCGTATTCCTCGTCAATGTTGTCAACAATGGCATCTTCCCATGTTGCCGCAATAGTGCCAAAGAGTTCCCAGTTGGTGGTCGTTCTGGGAGTTCTCTTTTTGAACTTTGCAGCCCTTTCTCCCCTCTCTGTGAAGTAGAATTTTGCACGAAGGAGACGGTGGTCCGATCCCGTTCGAAATTTTGGGACAACAGCGACATCGGTCAGCAAAACCGTCGATTGAATATGATGTGGTCTATTTCGTTGTGGAATCGTCCACCGGGAGACTCCCATGTCCAACGTTTAGATTCTGCCTTCTGGAACTGTGAATTACCATGGATGGTCTTGGTCGACATGATGAACTCAGTCTCTCACCCTGTTCGTTCCATTCTAGGCCATGGGTCCCGATGTGAAGTTCTTCAGCTGATCTTCTCGGTCCTATCTTGGCATTAAAATCACCCACAATGATCTTGTAGAAGGTGTGGTCTTCTTTATAGAACTTCTCTAGCTCCATGTAGAACTTCTCGATTTCTCTTTCATCATAATGAGATGTTGGTGCGTAGACAACGAAGATAGAAACTGCAGGCAGTGAGCCACATCTATTCAAATGTAAACGTCCGATTCGGGTTGTTAGGCATTCGAATGAATCAATGCTCTTGGCCAAGTTTGTGTTGACAAGGACACC
Source organism: Sorex fumeus (assembly GCF_029834395.1). Taxonomy (NCBI): domain Eukaryota; kingdom Metazoa; phylum Chordata; class Mammalia; order Eulipotyphla; family Soricidae; genus Sorex; species Sorex fumeus. Next base: position 28,447,211 of record NW_026606070.1, read on the forward strand.
GACGCCTCCGACACCTCTTTTATCGCATGTTCCTCGGAATTGTTCCTCGGAACATGTATAAGTATATATATGTATATATGAATATATATATATATATATATCCCAGTCATGGCCTCCAGCTCTGCCTGGAGGTTCCCAAGCAAGGCAGGGGTGGTCTTGGTGGTCCCTAACAGTACCTGCAGCAACAGACCACACCATGGAACCTAAGCGTTGAGCCCTGGGGACCCACCATTCTGAGTATTGTGGGGAAAGGCCCTGTGGTCCTCATGAGCACTACTTAGGAGACCCATCAACCTCCCAAAAGAATCTGACAGAAGCTCAAGTCCTTAACCTGCTCACATCCAAATTATAAACATAAAGCAATCACTGTTTCACTGTCATCCCGTTTTTCATCGATTTGCTCAAACGGGTGCCAGTAATGTCTCCATTTGTCCCAGCCCTGAGATTTTAGCAGCCTCTCCTTACTCATCCTTCCCCACAGTGCCATATTGGAGGCTCTTTAAGGGTCAGGTGAATGAGACCCATTATTGTTACTGTTTTTGGCATATTGAATACTCCATGAGGAGCTTGCCAGTCTCTTCCGTGCGGGCGGGCGGTATCTTGCTAGGCTCTCCAAAGGGGATGGAGAATGTATATAAGAGAATACAAGCAAGTATGTTAAAACCAAACACATGTGTGCTGCTTTAGGTATATCAGTGGGCTAGACTATAAGAGGTCTCATGGCTGCTCTGTTTTATAGTCTCTGGATCTTGGCCATTGATGGGATGACATGTACAGGGGGCAGTTTGTGGGTGTGACTGCCAAGCTACTGGAAAATGAGGGATCTGGGTGGAGGAGGCCCAAGGCTTTGAGATCTGAGCCCCGGCTCCCACATACCTGGGTTCCTCTGCCAGTTCCTTCATGCGTGAGGCTCATCTGGGTGTGTGGAGAGTGGCCTTGAGCATCCAAGATTATTTAGGCACCAAAGCTCAGGTCTCGCCTATAATTCATCTGAATACAGGCTATAGACTGCAGTTTAAGATTTCTACTTGTTTTGGGGATGATTGCTCAGGAAGGATTGGAGTGGGGAAGTGGGTAGGGAGCATTGCCAATGCTTTTTTTCTTTTCTTTTTTTTTTTTTCTGCTTTTGGGTCACGCCCAGTGATGCTCGGGAATGAACCTGGTAAACTGCGTGCAAGGTAAACGCCTTATCCACTGCATATGTACTCTAGCTTGGGCCCCATCGGCAATTCTTAATCTGTCAGGCGGGTCAATGCAAGGATCTGAGTAGCACTACATTTTCTGGGATGACGCAGCAGCTGTGGTGTTGGGGGGTCTACAGAGCTGCCCTGGGACCTTGGGTGCCAGGAATCTTTATAGGAACCACTGCAACTATCTTCCCGGTTTCTTAAGGTGCTCTCTTCTCCAGGATTGGGTGGAGCTGATGAAGATGATGGAAGAATGAAAGGAACACCATCACTGAAAGCCAGTGGCCAGGCCAGCTTCCTTAGGCCACGCCTCAGCACCCGGGCCACGCCCAATTGTCCTTAGGCCATGCCCAATTGTCCTTAGGCCACGCCCAATTCACATTAGGCCGCACCCAATTGTCCTTAGACCACGCCCATATTCCTTAGGCCACACCCCATCGCCCTTAGGCCACGCTTAGAAGAGTTAGGCCACGCCCCGCGTTGCTTAGCAACAGAGCCGAGAGTGTGCGCAGGCGCAGGACAGGAATCCGCGGTTCTAGGCACCCGCTCTCGAAGCTGAGGAAACCGTCGGTCACCTGGCGGCCGACTTCCCGCCTGAAGGCGACGTCGCCGAGACGGAGTCGGGCGCGGGTCTCCCGGCCCGGCCATCGGCGGCGTGAGGAAGCGAGCGGAAGACCATGCAGGTGGGCAGGGCCCGGCGGTCGCAAGGCAGCGGCCAGACCCCTGCCTGGAGGGTCCCGGGCGGGCGTCGCAGACGTTGGCGTGCTGCGTTTTGTGTCGCCTGTCCTGTAGTCTCGGCCCGCATTTGATGGAAGCGGCAATTGTTTGCAGCGAGCCTTAATTTTTTTTTTTCTCAAAAGAATGATTTGAGGGAGCTGGAGCGATAGCACAGCTGGTAGGGCGTTTGCCTGAGCACCGCCGGGGGTAATTCCTGAGTGCGTGAGCCAGGAGTAACCCCTGTGCGTTGCCGGGTGTGACCCAAAAAGAAAAAAAAATGACTTGAGTGGACTGCGGAAGCGTTCAGTGTTGTTGGAGTTTGCGTGGAAACGCACGAAACCAGAGAAACTTTCCTTGACTGTTTCTGCCTTGAGACTTTAGGGACCGTTGGGGCACAGCGTCACAGAACAGCGGGGAATGCGTTTGCCTTCCACGGGACCGACCCAGGTGCAGCATCCCATATGTCTCCTGAGCACCGCCCGGAGTGATCCTTGAGACAGAGCTAGGAGTGACCCCAGAGCACAGAGCCACAGAGCTAGGAGTGATCCCTGAGCACAGAGCTAGGAGTGACCCCAGAGCACAGAGCTAGGAGTGATCCCTGAGCACAGAGCTAGGAGTGATTCCTGAGCACAGAGCTAGGAGTGATCCCTGAGCACAGAGCCACAGGCTGGGAGTGATCCCTGAGCACAGAGCTAGGAGTGACCCCAGAGCACAAAGCTAGGAGTGATCCCTGAGCACAGAGTTAGGAGTGATCCCTGAGCACAGAGCCACAGGCTGGGAGTGATCCCTGAGCACAGAGCTAGGAGTGATCCCTGAGCACAGAGCTAGGAGTGACCCCAAAGCACAGAGCTAGGAGTGATCCCTGAGCACAGAGCTAGGAGTGATCCCTGAGCACAGAGCTAGGAGTGATTCCTGAGCACAGAGCTAGGAGTGATCCCTGAGCACAGAGCCACAGGCTGGGAGTGTTCTCACCTGAATCAGATCATGCTGGTAACTAATTTCAAATTTCCAACCACTCGAATTGTAGAAAACGCATTTTTGTTGTTTGCATGCCAGGCATTCAACAGTACTTTCTTATAGCAATCTGATCTAAGAAACTAATAAATTGGGGCAGGGGGAGGGGAGTAAATGGAGTTAATGTATAATAATATGAGCATGGTAAAATGGTAAATCAAAATTTGAAAAATATCAGTATTTAAATATAGAGGCTAAACGGTAGGCTCTAGTAAAAAGACAGATTTTCAGACTAGATTAAAAATAATGGGGGCTGAAGATATAGTTCAGTAGGATAACGTATGACTTGCATGTAGGAGGCTGTGGGTCACATCACCAGCACCACCAAGATAATTAGTAGTATGAAAGCCCAACTATACACTCTTTATGAGGAATGTCTAAAACATGTTGATCCACAGAGTTGAATATAAAGGGATCAACAAGCCACAGAAAGGAAAAGAAGTAGAACAAATTTTATTGGTTTATTGGTGCACTGCACTGTCATGCACTGTCATCCCATTGTTCATTGGTTTGCTCAAGCGGGCACCAGTAATGTCTCCATTGTGAGACTTGTTACTGTTTTTGGTACTTCAAATACACCATGGGTAGCTTTCCAGGCTCTGCCAGGTAGGTGGGATACTCTTGGTAGCTTGCTGGGCTCTCTGAGAGGGATGGAGGAATCGAACCTGGGTCGGCTGAGTGCTAGGCAAACTCCCTACCTGCTGTGCTATTGCTCCAGCAAGAGTATACAGTTTTTAATTGTCAGAGAAATTGAGATCCAAATGTTGGTGTCTCTGTTGCACTGGGTTCCACATTCATGCTTTTACCCCAAGACAGAGCAGAGTATGGTGGTTGCCTTGCCGACCCAGGTTAAATCCTTGTAAATTCTATGAAACATTTACAAAAAGTGCCAATACTTTTCAAACTCTCTCCCAAAATAGATAAGGGAATGCTCATTTCAGGAGGCAAGCATTACCATAATACCAAAAACTAGACAAAAATATCATGAGCGAAGAAAATCACAAGTTAATAAGCATAATGCACATGGCCAGAGTGATAGCATAGCGGGTAGGGCGTTTACTTTGCACGCTGCCAACCCACCTCTCTCGGAGAACTCAGCAAGCTACCAAGAGTATTCCGCCCGCATGGCAGAGCCTGGCAAGCTCCCCGTGGTGTAATCGATATGCCAAAAACAGTAACAACTGGTATCATAATGGAGACTTTACTGGTGCCTGCTCGAGCAAATCGATGAACAATGGGAGGACAGTGCTATAGTGCTACAGTAGATGTCTTAGAGGTAGAGTTTCAAGCCTGTTTAAAATAAATGTTAAAAACACCATAACCAACCACCGAAATACCAATATTTCCCACTGTAGTTCATTGGACTTCCCACTTCAGTCCCTCTTTCTATGGAAAGATACCTTATCTTCTCTAAAATTAACCCAAAAGTGAATGTTTCGTGAAGTTATATAGCATAAGCGAGAAGCAATTCACCCAAAGGTCTTAAATGCTATATCAGAAAATAAAACAGTTTTACTATCTCCAGAGAGTTTTTGGAGATAGTAAAAAGAGTGACTGCTTGCACGTAGTGAATCCCAGTTCTATCCCTGGGACCACATACGCTCCCCCAAACAGCTATAGAAGTAAGCCCTGAGCACAGAGGAATAGCCCCTGTGCACTACCAAATGTGACTCAGAATCTCTGGCTCCCACAAAAGTCACATACTCAGAAATAAAAAGCAACTAACTACTGACACATGCAATAACTTGGATTAATGTCAAAAGCATGTCTTAAGTGAAAGAGGCCTCAAAAGACTTACTATATGGTTCTGTTCATATGACATTTGGGAATGAGCAAGACTCTAAGGACATATTTCAGATGGGTAGCAAGTAAGAATTGGGAGGTGAGGGGAGGACCACTGGAAAAGAAATGTGACTTTTTGGGGTGATGGCCAAAAAAAGAGTATTTGTCTATGAGGAATTGATTTTCCCTACTCTAATCATCAGAGACTTTTTTAAAATAGATTATGGATTTATTTCCTTAGTATTTAGTAAACATTTCTGTAACTTTTCTTAATAAGAGCCACATACAACACGGATGGGGTGGGGGTCCTTGCCCATCATGATTCTCAGCAGCAGAGGTGGGCCTGGGGGTGGGGGGAAATATGCACTACCAGGAATCAAAGTCATCAAAGTCAGGATCTTAAATGTCACAGGCAAGTGCTCTTCCCATTCAAGCCATCTTGTTGGCCCCCTCAGTGTTACTTTGAGAGATTATATTCTGTGTATCAAGCTGTGTTTTTTCCCAGTAATTCTGGGAAATGGCAAAAAGCAGACCACTTCGTTCTATTATTTGAGAATAGTTCTTAGAGTTTATTAGCAATTGCATAGTTGGGAATATATGTATAATAGTTTCACACACACATACAAATATACAACTTTGCTTAAGCATTTTCTATTATTTATTTAGGATCCAAATGAAGATACAGAATGGAATGAAATCTTAAGAGATTTTGGCATTCTTCCTCCAAAAGAAGAACCAAAAGATGAAATCGAAGAAATGGTTTTACGTTTACAGAAAGAAGCAATGGGTATAGTGGTATATTTGGTGGGCTGGATGAATGGATAATGAAATTATGATAGTGATAGTATAATTCATGTAGAGGGAGATAAGATGTTAAAATTTAAGGTAAAGGTAAAGGTAAAGGTAAAGGCCCTCCCGTTGATCGTCGATTTGCTCGAGCGGGCCCAGTAACGTCTCCATTGGAGACCTTGTTGTTACTGTGTCTGGCATATCGAATACTCTCGGTAGCTTGCCGGGCTCTCCGAATTAACTTAACCTCGAGTTAAAATTTAAAAACACTTAAAACACTTCCATTGTTCATCGATTTGCTTGAGCGGGCCCAGTAACATCTCCATTTTGAGACTTGTTGTTACTGTGTTTGGCATATCGAATGCATCACGGGTAGCTTGCCAGGCTTTGCTGTGTGGGCAAGATACTCTTGGTAGCTTGCCAGGCTCTCCGAGAGGGGCGGAGGAATCAAACCCAGGTTGGCCATGTTGGCCACGTGTAAGGCAAATGCCTTACCTGCTGTGCTGTCGCTCCAACCCGTTAAAATTTAACCATGAACATAACTTTTCAAATTAGGCTATTTATGCCTAATATTCCTAATTTAAATGTTTAAATATTACATGTCAGTAACAGCTGAAATATGCTAATATCTAAGATAGTTAGCATTTCTGCCCTCACTATGTTCCTCTACCTGCTATTTTTATTTGTATCATTCTATACAGTATTCATCACTTGTCAGGATCTCTAGGTACTTGGGAAAACTATATGGAAACAATTGAGTTTTCACATCTGCTTTTAGTTTTTGTTAATTCTTTTTTTGTTTTTGGGGTTGCAAGGCAGTACTCAAGGGTTACTCCTGGCTCTACAACCAGTAATCATTATTTGTGGGTCCCCCCACCACCATATATTCCTGATCTCCATTGATCTACTCTCTTCGTTTTGGGCATGTAACTACAACATTTAAAAATTTTTATCATTTATTTTTAGTTTAAGCATCTTGATTTATAGTGATATTAATAATAGGGCTTGATACAGGTTCCAACACCATACCCTCTACTAGTGTGTGTCCTAAAACATATTTTCAAGTAATTAAAATTTCCATGATAGGGGCTGGAGCTATAGCACAGCGGGTAGGACGTTTGCTTTGCATGCGGCTGACCTGGGTTTGATTCCCAGCATCCCATATGGTCCCCCAAGTACCACCAGGAGTAATTCCTGAGTGCGTGAGCCAGGAGTAACCACAGTGCATTGCTGGGTGTGACCTCCCCCGCCAAAAAAAAGCAAAAAAAAAAAAAATTCCATGATTTGTTTTTGTTTTAGTTAAGCCATATGAAAAGATGAATCTTGCACAACTGAAAGAAGCTGAAGATGACTTTGATGATGAAGATATGAAAGCTATTGAAACATATAGGTATGTTATTATTTTGGATAAATAATAAATTTTGAATAAAGACCTACTAAGGGCTAGAGCAGTAGCTCAATGAGCTGAGCTACTTTGCATGCAGGATTCCTGCATGGAATGGGTTTGATCCTTGGCACCACATCATATTGTTTCCTGAGCACCTCTAGGAGCAACCCCTGAGCCCAGTGCTGGAAGTAAGCACACCCAGGTGTTTCGCCCTTCCCAAAAAGATATATTAGGAATTAATTTAAAAAATATAGTCTTAAGAGGCGTGGGCCAGAAAGATAATACAATGTTTAAGGTGCTTACCTTGCATACAACCAAGTTAGTATTGACCCCTGATACCTCTAGTCTCCTGAGTACCACCAGGAGTGATACTTGAACACAGAGCCAGGAGTAAGACTCAAGAACCAAAACAAGGAGAAAGCTTTCTTTGTTTATGAAATAAAATGTTGAAGAAAAAACTAATTTTAAGTTAATATTTTAAAACTTAACCTGCTATATATAAGATGAACTTTTAAAAGTTTTTTGCCCAGGGTATGGTGCCACCAGCAGGTCAACCTTTACCTGCGGGGCGAGTGCATCAACAGCCTGATGGTGTCTTCAGACTTCCAGATACCCCAAAATTGCTGCTGTGCCTTTGCCCAGACCCCAACAACTTGCGTCCAAGTTTCCCAAGAAATTAAAGGGTCAAAAGTTAGTCTGTAGGAACCATGCCCACTCATTTATCAGCTTTATTTCAGACACCCACAAATAAATCTCAAAAAAAGATCAAAACCACAATTAATCTTGGACCGTGTATGACTGTACAGTCTGGGGTAAGTCAGAGGTGATGGGTTAGCCTGGAGCCAGCCAAAGCAGATCCCCCAGCAGCCACTTGCTTCCACAATCCAAAATTGTCGCTATACCCCCAGCCTGACACCACTGTCTCAGGATGGACCTCACCAAGATATAATCTGCTGAAAATTCAGGTATGCGGGTTTTGTGATTGAAATCTCCTGGCTTTCTCAGAGTTGGAATGAACTCCCTCCCCTTTTTACTTCCCAATACTCCTGGAAGCACTGGCAGTCATCCCCATAAAACAACTCCAGTGCCACCATGTAAGTTCTACTACTAGCCTTGGTTCAGAGACCCATAAATAAGTAAAAAATATTTAATGAAAAACAATATAAAGAAGGTGCTTATTTTCCTGCTAGCATGATCTTTATCAAGGCTTTCTGTCCTTTAGTGAAGAATTAATTACTGATCATAAACTATTTTTATGGAGCGATAGCACAGTGGGTAGGGCATTTGCCTTGCACGCAGCCAACATGGCCGACCCGAGTTCGATTCCTCCACCCCTCTTGGAGAGCCCGGCAAGCTACCGAGAGTATCTCGCCCGCACGGCAGAGCCTGGCAAGCTACCCGTGATGTATTCGATATGCCAAACACAGTAACAACAAAATCTCCAATGGAGACGTTACTGGGCCCGCTCGAGCAAATCGATGAACAACGGGAGGACAGTGACAGTGACAGTGAAACTCTTTTTCCAGAAATTAGAACAGGAATGTATTTTTTCACTTACTCTGAAACTAAAGTCAGACAGAGGTTTTGCAAAAACAATGCTACAAAAAAAATCACTTATGCATGTAGGCACAAGTTTATTTTCATTTGGTTTTTGTTTTTTGAGGGTCACACCTATAATTCTAGGGGCGACTTTCACTCTTACTCTTTGATTGGAATTGCTACCAGCAGTGCTCAGGGGAATATGCAGTTTTGGGAAATGAACCTGAGCCTCCTGCATGCAAAGCATTGACCAGCCCATTAAGCTATCTCTCTGGCCCTGAGCATGAAATTTTTAAGGAAATTATTACCAAATTAAGTGCAGTATTATAGAACAAAACCAAACATCCTTTGGAATGGATCTGAAGAATTCAGAGTTATTTTAACATGAAAACAGTGAGCCACTGACTTGGATTGGAGGAAGCAGTACTCCAGTAGCAGTAAGCATACCTTCTTGTTACTGTTTTGTAAAATACTGTTCTCCTATAAAAAGGATTGAGTGTTCTGAGAGCACTCCTGAATGTAGAGCCAGGAGTAAGTCCTGAGCACCAAAGGGTATGTACCTGCCTCCTTACCCACAAGAAAGAAAAAAGAGAAACTTTATTTGATGAGCTGAAAATTCTACATCATCTCTGTTTGGGGTTCTTAAGTGTTATAATTGGGTGTTCTTCTGTCTTTGCAATATATGCCTCTTTCAAACCTTGTTAAAACATTAGCACATTACATGTTTGACATGTGGGGCTGGGAGGGACATAAGAAAACCTTAGAGATTTAGAGATGCACCTTAAATCTATATGGTATTGTAAGTCAATATTATCCCAATTTTTAAAAACTGAAATAGCATCAGTGAAATCCAAATTTGGATAAATTTCAAAAAATAAAAACAGAAGATCAGGTTGAAGTCTGGAAATATAACAGAGTAGGGTGCTCCAGGACTTCCTCTAGATCTTTGCTCTTTAAACTTTGGGTTGTAACTGCATATTTAGTTGTAACTAAGTTGGAATTTTGTAAAGCATTTTAATAATTTTATGATATTGTGAGTGCATTCTTTAATTTGTATACCAATGTTACATACTCAGGGTCACATAAATATTTCTTGGGTGAAAGGTTTGTGTATGGAAAAAGTTTAAGGCCTGATCTAGATCTCCAAGGTCATATTGGAAAAAATAGAGATAACAGTTTGCAGAATCTAAACACTTGCATTATCTTAGAAAATTTAACTGGTAAAGTTGTGGATAGTTTTGGTTGATTTCAATCCTCATTTTGGTAGCAACTGTACATCCTTTACCTGCCAGTGAGATATGGCAGGCTTCTCTTGAGGACAGCAACTGTATTTCTGGTGTAATTTGTTGGAGGCAGGGTGGACAATAATGAGTTTATCCTCTAGATTCTGGGTTTTGATTGTAGAATGCTGTTTCTGAATGCAGAGTCACAGACACAAGAAACTACACACCATTAGGTGAACCCTGCTGACTCAGATGTCTTCCAGAGATTCTAAAGGCAGAATACCTACATATTTGGACATTCAAAAGCAACCATATATTTGGGACAATTTAGAAGCCTTGGGAAATTTTTTTTTTCCATTTTAGCAGGGAAGGATGAGAATCCGCTTTTATTTGACTATAAGAATCAAATGTTAAATTTCTTCTTTTGTGTGTGTAGGAGTACTGTACTGCTATTTATTCATTAAGCTGTCAAATGTTAAATTTCAAATAAAAGAATCACAATATAGTAGTTGAAGTAAAAAGTACACGAGAGAGCTTCAGAAGCAGATTTGAATAAGCAAAATAAAAATCTCAGTGAATAGAATTTGAAGATGTGATAAGTGAATGTTTTGAGTCTGAGGAACATAGAGGAAAAAAAGAAGATGAACCTAACCTAACTATGTGATTAAGTGATCCAACATATGTAGCATGAGAATTCCAGCAGGAATATAGAAAGCAAAAAAAAAAATTAAAGAAATTATGTCTGAAAAAAGAGATAAGTCTACAAATCCTGTATTAAAATATTTCTAAATAAGATCAATACAAAGAGACTAACACCAAGGACACATTATCAACTGTTGAAAGCAAAGGTAGAATCTTGGAATCAGTGAGAGTAGTAACTTGGTATATACAGACATCAGGCAATTTCTCTTAATAAATCTTACAATTTAGGGAGTCACGGTCGCGGTCACGGTCCTCCCGTTGTTCATCAATTTGCTCGAGCGGGCCCAGTAACATCTCCATTGTGAGACTTGTTACTGTGTTTGGCATTGTGAATATATCACGGGTAGCTTGCCAGGCTCTGCCGTGCGGGCGAGATACTCTCGGTAGCTTGCCGGGCTCTCCGAGAGGGGCAGAGGAATTGAATTCGGGTCGGCCATATTGGCTGTGTGCAAGGCAAACGCCCTACCGCTGTGCTATCGCAAAAAAACAAAAAAAACAAAAGAAACAATTTAGGGAGTAGGATGATAAATTTAACGTTGTAAGAAAAAAAAACACTATCAACCAAGAATTCCACAGCTGGCAAACCATGCTTCAAGAAGATAGCAAAATTAAGATATACCCACTTGAAAATGAAGGTAAGATTTTTACTGTTAGGGCTGGAGCAATAATACAGTAAAGTAAGGTTCATATTTTTTGGACGGCCAAACCTGATTTGATCCCTAACCCCATATTTGGTCCCCCTGGCATTATTAGGTGTCACTTTTGAGCACAGAGCCAGGAATAGCACCCGAAAACTTCTGGGTACACTCCCCGCAATATTTTTACCTAGTAGCTTGCCATGAAATATTAAAGGAGTAATTTTATGACTGAACTTAAAAGGCAATAACACAAAGTCAAAATTCTGGACTGGGGATGTAGCTCAGTATACAGTAATTACTATGCATGTGTGAGAACCTGGATTCAATCCCAGCACCACACACACACACACACACACACACACACACACACACACACACTTTAAACCAAAAAACCCAGCAGAATAATTAGTTATTACTTGATTATAAGGAAAGCATATGTTTAGTTTTATAAGAAATCCCATTCTGTGTTCTGAGGACTATCATTTTGCGTTCCCACCACCAAGTAATGCAAGTTTCTGTTTCTTCATATGCTTGCCAGCATTTTGTGCTTATAGTGTTCTAGACTTGGGGCATTGATATACAGGTATGTTGTTCTCTTGTTTTAATGTGCAGTTCCTGGAGACGTAGGTGTTGAAACATATTTTCATATGTACATTTGTCATTTGTATACATTGTTTGATAAGAAGACTGTTAATGGGGGCTGGAGCAATAGCACAGCGGGTAGGGCGTTTGCCTTGCACACAGCCAACACAGGTTCGATTCCCAGCATCCCATGTGGTCCCCTGAGCACCGCCAGGGGTGATTCCTGCGTGCAGAGCCAGGAGTAACCCCTGTGCATCGCCAGGTGTGACCCAAAAAGAAAGAAAAAGAAGACTGTTAATGTCTTTGGCCAATTTTTCTTTTTAAAAATTTTTTTTAATTGAATCATTGTGTTTTGCAATGCAGATACTGAAAACTTATTAGGAATATCCCTTTGTCTACTTTTTTTTCCATCTGTGACTTTGTTTTAGCTATGTAAATTCTTATGATCACATAATTTATAAATTTGTGCTATTGATATCTCCTCTAATGAGTTGGTAAAAACACCATTATCAATTACATACATGGGTTTAGTTTTCTAAGTGTGCAATTTCTGAATAGCTGCTTAAAAGACAATCCTGAACTACATCATAGTCTGACTTTAGTAAAGAACAAGCAAAATTTGCCACTCTTAACTCACCAGGCTAAATTTTAAAAGCATCTGACCTTAAGATCATCTAAAAGTTGTGAGAAGTGATATTTTTTTATTCAGTGTTATACATACATCACATTAAAATACTTTTCAGTAAGTGAAAGGCAACATTTTTTAGATACAGGGAATTTTTAATTAAATCAGCATAATTAAGAAAAAGGTATAAGGTCACTCCCAACTAATCTTATCAGGCTAAGAAACACAACCTAAGGAGACAGTGATATCCTCAATCTTTAGATATATTAATATAGCCAGTTCTATAAATCTGAATAGAAAGCTGTTCTCCCACAGGTATGAGATGGCCATCTCCATCCCTTGGAAAGGGGAATGTGACGAATTAAGTTCAATCATATCTTTGGAAAGGGACAGTGATTGCACTTGCTGACCTGGAATTATCATTAATTCAAAAAGTTGATCATACTCATTTAAAACACAAGCCAATCTTATTTGAATCGGGGCTGCCCAACAAAAATATGCTATCGGTCACTCATGATCTGAATTCTGAGATAGATTTAAATATAGTACACATAAAAAAAAGTCATGAGACATTTGTTTTGTAATAAATAAGGCGGTGCCAACTATTACTCATTAGTAGCTTTTTTGAGGTAAGCTATCAACTCTGCCTGCTCGGTCTTCTTCTTTTTTTAAAATTTATTTATTTATTTTATTATTTTTTTTTAATTTGTGGCGAATATTCTTTCCCATTCTGTAGACTGTCTTTGTATTTTGGTCACTGTTTCTTTGGAGGTGCAGAAGTTTCTTAGTTTAAGATAGTCCCATTTGTCTATCTGTTTTCACTTCCTTGGCCAGTGGCATGTCGGTCTTCTTCTTAATGCCAGCAAAGATCATTTTTGTTCCAGGGATGTACTTCTTGGGATTCTCCAACTACTCCATCAGTGTGTCCTCATTCCAGGTTACGCTTTTGTTCTTGTTGGCATCAGTGTAAGAGAATCCAGCATCCTGACCCGTCTTTTGCCCAAACAGACCATGGAGATTGGGACCCGTCTTATGCTTGCCTTCCTTCTCCATGGTATGGCACTGAGTGCACTTCTGGACAAAAATCTTCTTGCCCTTCTCAGTGTCACCCATCTTTGAATCTTGCCTTGGTCTCACATGACCCGGAGAGTCTGCTCCGCGAGTCCAACGTCCCGCTCTTTCCTTTTTCTACTTTTAACACTCAGTTCTTGTCCAACGTGATCATTCCCAGCTATTATTGTCATACTGTTTCCTTCTCTATCTCACCTACCCTCCATCACACACTTGTGGTTGATTCCAACCATTAACCTGTCCTCGTATCTCCTTAACCCCTGTTTTTTCTGGCCATGGTTATTATTCTTCTAATACACACACACACACACACACACACACACACACACACACCACAAATATGCAGTCATTCTGTATCTGTCCCTCTCCTTGGACTTATTTCACTTAGCATGATAGTCCTCATTTCCATCCATTTATAGGCAAATTTCCTGATTTCAGTTTTCCTTGCCCTGCGCAGTATTACATTATGTAGATGTACCGTTGTTTCTTTATCCAGTCATCTGTTCACAATGAAGGACTCAGGTTGTTTCTAGATTCCGGCTATAGTGAATAATGCTGCTGAATAGGGGTGCAAATGGTGTTTCTGCTGTGTGTTTTTGGGCCCCAAGAGTATATTCCCAGAAGTGATATTGCTGGTCAAATGGGAGATCAATTTCTAGTGTTTTTGAGGAGTACCCATGTTGTTTTCCAAAAAGGCTGGACTATTTGGCATTCCCACAACCAATGAAGGAGAATCCCTTTCTCCCCACATCCACACCAGCGCTGGGAGCTCTTGTTCTTTTGGATATGTGCCAGTCTGTGTGGTGTGAGATGATATCTCGTTGTTGTTTTGATCGGCATCTCCTTGGTGATTAGTCATGAGACGCATTTTTCATGTGCCTTTTAGCCATTCAATTTTCTTTTAAAAACTTCTTGTTCATTTCATCACCTCATTTTCTTATGGGTTTGATGTTTTTTTCTCGTAGAATTCAATTAGTGCCTTGTATATCTTGGATATTAACCCCTTATCAGAAGGGTATTGAGTGAATAACCTTTCCCATTCCATAGGCTGATTTGTATCTTGGTCACTCTTTTTTTTTTGAGGTACAGAACCTTTTAAGTTTAAAGTTGTTCCATTTGTTTATCTTTGCTTCCACTTGCTTGGTCAGTGGTGTGTCATCTTTGAAGATACCTTTAGCTTCAATATCATAAAGGGTTTTGCCTACCTTTTTTCACATGTACTTTATGAATGCTAGTCAGATGTGAGGTCTTTAATCCATTTTGATCTGATTGTTGTGCATGGTGTTATATTGAGGTCTGAGTCCATTTTTTTTTTGTATGTAGCTGTCCAGTTTTGCCAGCACCACTTTCTTGCTTTTCTTGCTTTTCCAAAAGAGGGATTTCTTGCTCCACTTTACATTTCTTGCTCCTTTATCAAAGATTAAGTGATCATATACTTGAGAGTCTGTGTGAGAATATTCAACTGTATTCCAATGGTCTTTGGGTATTCCAATTGGTATTCCAATACCATGCTTTAGCTTTGTAGTACAGTTTGAATTTGGGGAAGGTAATGCCTCCCATCTTTTCCCCCAAGAACTGCTTTAGCCATTCATGGGGGCTTATTGTTTCATGCTGCAACATGTGAGTTCGGTGGCCCAGAGCCTTCTCCCTACCTCCCCAGCCCTTCCAACAGAGAGACAGAGAGAGAAGAACATGGATGACCATAGCTTGATGGTGAAAATGGCTTGTTTAATGCAGAGCTGCTACCATACTTATAGAACATCTGAAGAGGGGTTGAGGTAAGGACATAGGTGTAATTGATCATTTACATAGATAAATATTTGCTGGAGGAAATTCTCTTGGGGAGATTAACTCAAGGAGGCACTCTGTCTCCCAGGGAAATCGACAATGCTTTTATCTTTCCCTCTAGTTGCATAAGTTATCAATACTTGGAGTTATAAACACAGTAAGAGATAAAGATCGCAACACAATTCTCTGGGCTGAGAGCAAGCAAGGCATTTAACACTTCGTTCTCTGGGTTCTGAGAGCAAGCAAGGATTTTACCGTAAATCCCAGACTAAGTCCTCAGACCAGTTCAACTTATCCTTCCCCATGGGGGTCCTGTCTCCTAGGTTGTTATTTTTTTAATTTGTGGCGAATATTCTTTCCCATTCTGTAGACTGTCTTTGTATTTTGGTCACTGTTTCTTTGGAGGTGCAGAAGTTTCTTAGTTTAAGATAGTCCCAGCTTGCATCAAGACCATGCATTTATGCTTTCTAGAATGCCCCATTTCAATGCTGGGATGGCTATGCCACTCCCCCCAGGTCCATCCCAGTCCCATGGTGGGACCTCCCTTGTGGGGTGTTAGGAACTATAGCAACTGAAGCCTGAGTCAAGTAAATATGACCAAGTAACCATGCCCAGGAGTAGATATATATCAGAGTCAATCAACTCCCAAATAGTAGGAGCATAGCATTAATGATCTTTCTTTGTTTAACCAAAGACATTGCTTTATAACAAAATATAAAAAGTCTATAGGTTAAATAGAAAAGCAGTTACAAAGACACAGCTCTTCCAATAGAAAGCAGTACAAATACAAAGTTCAGAATACCAGAAACTTTTGGCTTATAAGTAATCAAGACTGACTTAGGGAACTGAGACAATGAGAGATAAAATACAAAGGAAAGATTAAAGATTAACTAAATTAGGGATGCTAGCAAGGACACAATAAGTTTCTCTGGGAGTAGGAAAAAATGTAATTCACAGATGAAGTCTAAAACACTTTGGGTTAATATCCTACAGTTTCTAATATGTGGGAAGTTTTTTCCACCCCTGTTTTATTGAGGGTTTTTTTTTTATCATAAATGGATGTTAGACCTTGTCAAAATGTTCCTTGGCATCCTTTGATATCATCAAATTATTTTTAATCTTTCCTTTTACACACGTGGTGTAATATGTTAATGAATTATCATATATTGAACCACCCTTGCTCTCTCGGATGAATCCCACTTGATTGTGGTGTTTATATTTTTTGATGTGTTGTTGAATTTTGCTTGCTCAGATTTTTGTTGAGGATTTTTGCATCTATGTTCATCAAGGAAATAGGTCTGAATTTTTTTCTTTTGTAATATCTTTGTCAGCTTTGGGTATCAGTGTGATGTCAGCGTCATAGAAAGTGTTAGGAAGGATTCCTGTTTCCTTGGTATTTTGGAAAAGCTTAAGGATCATCTAAATCTGTATAAAGCTTTGATAAAACTCACTCACAAACCCATCTGGGTCAGGACATTAATTCTTAGGGAGAATTCTTAATTCCTTTATCAGTTTCCTTGCTTGTGAATGGCCTGGTCAGGCTCTCTACTTCCTCCTCATTCAGTTTTGGGAGGTAACATGTTTCTAGAAATCTATCCATTTCTTCTCGTTTTTCCAGCTTAATAGAAGTGTTCATTGTAAGTTTTCTTGATGTCTTGGATTTTGGGGGGTTCTATTCTAATTTCTCCCCTTTTGTTTCTAATCTGATTTATTTGAGCACTTCATCTTTTTTTCCTCATGGAAATTACTTATCTATTCTGTTTATTCTTTGAAAAGAATAAACTTTTGGTTTATTTTGGTTCTTCTGGTTTAATTGATCCTTTGTATTACTTTCTTTGTTTTTATATTGTTGATTTCTGCTCTGGTTTTTATTCTTTCTTTTCTTCTATTGGTCTTTGGATTCATTTGTTGTTGGTTATCCAGACATTCAAGGTGTGCCTCTAGGGTATTGATGTTATCTTCTTTCTTAGTAAGGTCTGTATTATTACGAGTTTCCCCCTAAATTCTGCTTTTGCTATGTCCCATAGATTTTGGTAACTTGTTTCTTTATTATGATTAGTATCAAGGAATCTTTTTATTTCTTCCTTGATTTCCTCTTTGATCCAATTGTTACATATCAGCATGTTGTTTAGTCCCCAGGATTACAATTTCTCCCCATCTTCTTTTTTATGGTTAATTTCTATCTTTTTGGAATTGTGATCTGATAGGATGCTTGGTAAGATTCTTAAGTTTGTGAATATATGTAAGTTAGACCTATGTCCTAAAATTTGATCTATCCTGGAAGATGTTTTGTGTGCACTAGAGAGGAAAATGTATTAGGCTTTTTGAGAATGAACTGTCCTATATAAATCTATTAGTCCCAGCTCTTCTAGTTTCTCATTTAGGGCTCTTGTGTTTTTGCTGATATCCTGTCTAGTGGATCTATTCAGTGGTGGCAGTGGGGTGTTGAAGTTTCCTACAACTATTATATTTTCATCCATATGTTTCTCTAGGTTTGTGAGCAAAAGCCTTACAAACTTTGCTCACCGAATGTTTGCTGTTTTTATGTTGATTAGAGTTAGTATTTCTTGGTCATTTATTCCCTTGATTAATAAATATCCACAACTGTCTCTGATTACTTTCTTTAGATTGAATTCAATTTAGTCTGGTATAGATATGGCTGGAGCGATAGCACAGTGGGTAGGGCATCTGCCTTGCATGCGGCTGACCCAGGTTCAATTCCTCTGTCCCTTTCAGAGAGCCCGGCAAGCTACCTAGAGTATCCCTCTTGCACGGCAAAGCCTGGCAATCTACCTGTGGCATATTCAATATGCCAATTACAGCAACAACAAGTCTCACATTGGAGACATTATTGGTACCTGCTCGAGCAAATCGATGAACAATGGGACAACAGTGCTACAGTGCATAGATATGGCTGTCACAGCTTTTGTTTTGTTTTCTGTTGACTTGTATATTTTAGATACGATGCTGTATTACCTGAGTCTTTTTGCTGATATTTTCTTGGTATTTGCTGAAGGGATAGATAGGGTCCTAGAAATAAACAGTTGTTACAGCTTTTAGATTAGAGTACTTTGATACCGTAGCACACAATTAGAATAGTATATCCAGACTCTCTAGTTTCTGGATTGCAGCAGACATAGCTGCAGACTAGTTTTGCAATGTTGTTCTGCGAGTCATACCGAGTAGCCCAGCCTAGAGTCTTCTCTTTTGTCTCCATTTATTTTGTGAAGTGCTTAATGGCCCAGATTAAGGTAGAGAGTTTTCTCTTTATGCAACAGAGTCCAAACTGGTTTGATTGTCAGGTCGTTGACAAGGATGTGACTTTCTGATGCAAACCCTCCTGCTCAATACCATTATAATAAGAAAGGAAAATAAGAAGAATGTGTAGAGGGAATAAGGAAGGGAAGTAGTTGGTATTTTGCACCATTAATTAGGACGTGGTATCATTATTTCAACCAAAACTTTGGGGAATTTTTTAAAGCTATGAAGCTAGTTGAGGAAAGCTAAAGATAGTGCTCCTATATATTCAATGGACACAAAATTTAGCTCCAAAAATCCTTGGAATAACTGCCATGGATTCCAAATATAGGCGGGCATACAGAAAAAACATAGGACTTTAATTTGAAACCCCTAAATTTGTAAGGAAACCCTAAGTTTGGACTGTTTTGTTTTGTTTTTATTATGTAGGAGTACTGCTATTTATTCAGCCATTGATTAAGCTGATTGAATTGGGCATGAACACCACATTACTTTTTCTTTTTATTCATAATGTTAATTTTATTTAATTATTATTCCCCCCCTTTTTTTTCATTCACCATAAGATAGTTACAAAGCTTTCATGTTTGAGCTTCGGTCATACAATCATCAAACACCTATTCCTTCACCAGTGCACATTTTCTACCATCAAAATCCCCAGTATTCTCCACTCTCACCCTCGTTCCAACCTTTCCCCTACCAGTGTGGCAGACAATTTCCCTCATACTCTCTTCTCTACTTTGGTTACATTCATTATTTTGACACCAGTCTCACCACCACTCAAACCTGCTGAAATGGCAATGCTAGACAATTTGTTTTGTATTGCTTGTTATGGATAGAATGTAATGTCCAGGAAATTCTGTGTCATTCTCTTCTGGGAGCTTTAGTTCATATTCTCTGGGTCTTGCCGTTGATGAGATTACATGGTGCCGGGGGCAGTTTGTCGGTGTGACTGCCAAGCTACTGGAAAACTGGGGAGCTGGGGGGAGGAGGCCCAGTCCTGATCCAAGGGGGCTTGGAGAACTCAGTCACAGGTTCCCATGTACCTGGGTTTTCTGGCTGGTCCACTCTTTGGTGAGATTCATCCCATCTTGGGTGAGGCTCGACCCCTCCTGGGTGAGGCTCATCTGAGCATGTGGAAATGGCCTTGCACATGGCGGCAGTTGGGTTCTGGAGCTTTTTGGCTGCTGGGACTCTGCTTGGGGCAGGGAGGATGATTCAACCCGCCTCCCTCCGAGGTGGGTTGAATCCCTGTGAGGACAGCCTGGCATGGGGTCAGGAGATTCTGCAGCGCTCTCTTTCGGGAGCTTTAGTTTATAGTCTCTGGGTCCTGGCCATTGATGAGATTACATGGCACTGGGAGCGGTTTATGGGTGTGACTGCCAAGCTACTGGAAAACTGGGGACCTAGTGGGAGGAGGCCCAATCCTGATCTGAGCAGGCTTGGAGATCTCAGTCACAGATTCCCGCATACCTGGTTTTCCTGCCGGTCTGCTCTTTAGTGAGGTTCATCCCGTCTTGGGCAAGGTTTGTGCTCTCTTGGGTGAGGCTTGTCTGAGCACTTGGAGGGTGTCCTTGTGCATGGCGGTTGGGTCCTGAAGGTTATCAGCTGCCGGGGTTCTGTTTGGGGCTGGGACAGCAACTCAACCTTCCCCCCTCTGAGGTGCCCCAATGAAGACATGCTGGTGCAGGGTCAGGACATTCTGCGGCACTCTCTTCTGGGTCTTGGCCATTGATGAGATTGCATGTCTCCAGGGACAGTCTGTGGGTGTGACTGCCAAGCTAATGGAAAACGGGGGATCTGCGGGGGGGGGGGGGGGAGACCCAGTCCTGATCCAAGCGATCCTGAAGATCTCAGTCACGGGTTCCCACCCTCTGCGCTACTGGCCCTAACTGCATCTTCTGATCTCTTTCGAGATTTATGGGTCTCTGAAATAAGGCCAAAAAGTGAGCTTATATAGCTGAGCAAGAGGTGGTTTGTGGGTGTGGCTCCCACATACCTAACTTTTGGCTCTTTAAATTTTTGGTAAACTTGCCCCCAAGTTGTTGGGGTCTGGCCAAAGGTACAACAGCAATTGGGGGTATCTGGAAGTCTGAAGGCACCATCAGGCTGCTTATGCACTTGCCCCACAGGTACAGGTTAACCTGCTGCCATCACCATATCCCCATGGATGACTGTTCTTGATATTTGTCTCTAGGCTTTATTTTGCTAGAATTATTTGTTAATAAAAGTGAGTGGTTTGGATGGCAATACTTCCCAAAGCATTGTACAAATTCAGTGCAATCCCTATAAGGATACCCATGACATTCTTCAAAGAAATGGAGCAAACACTCCTGAAATTTATATGGAACAATAAGCCCCCACAAATATCTAAAGCAATTCTTGGGGAAAAGAAAATGGGAGGAATCAACCTCCCTAACTTCAAACTCTACTACAAAGCAGTAATAATTAAAACAGCATGGTACTGGAACAAAGGCAGAGCTGCAGACCAATGGAACAGGGTTGAATACACTGACATCTCCTCTCAATCATATGATCATCTAATCTTTGATAAAGGTGCAAGAAATGTGAAGTGGAGTAAGGAAAGCCTCTTTAACAAATTGTGCTGGCAAAACTGGATGGCTACATGCAAAAAATGGGCTCAGAACTCTGCCTAACACCATGTACAAAAGTAAGATCAAAATGGATTACAGTCCTCAACATCAGACCAGAAACCATAAGGTACATTGAAGACAAAGTTGGCAAAACTCTCCATGACATTGAAGCTAATGGTATCTTCAAAGATGTCACGCCACTGGCCAAGCAAGTGAAAACAGAGATAGATAAATGGGACTATCTTAAACTAAGAAGCTTCTGCACCTCAAAAGAAACAGTGACCAAAATACAAAGACAGTCTACAGAATGGGAAAGGATATTCGCTAAATAGACATCTGACAAGGGGTTGATATCAAGGATATATGAAGTACTGGTTGAACTCCACAAGAAGAAAACATCCAACCCCATCAAAAAATGGGGCAATGAAATGAACAGCAACTTTCTCAAAGAAGAAATCCGAATGGCAAAAAAGCACATGAGAAAATGCTCTACATCATTAATCATCAAGGAGATGCAGATCAAAACCACAATGAGATACCATCTCACACCTCAGAGACTGGCCCACATCCAAAAGAACAAAAGCAACCGATGCTGGCGCGGATGTGGCGAGAAAGGGACACTCTTTCACTGTTGGTGGGAATACCGACCGGTTCAGCCCTTTTGGAAAACAGTATGGACGATCCTCAAAAAATTAGAAATTGAGCTCCCATTTGACCCAGCAATACCACTCCTGGTAATATATCCCAGAGAGGCAAAAATGTATAGTCGAAGTTACATCTGCACTTGTTTGTTCATTGAAGCTCTCTTTACAATAGCCAGAATCTGGAAAAAACCTGAGTGCCCAGGAACAGATGACTGGTTAAAGAAACTTTGGTACATCTACACAATGGAGTACTATGTAGCTGTTAGAAAAGACAAAGTCATGAAATTTACATACAACTGGTACTACATGGAAAGTATCATGCTAAGCGAAATGAGTCAGAAAGAGAGGGCTAGACATAGAAAGATTGCATTCATCTGGGGGACATAAAGTAACAAAATAGGAGATTAATACCCAAGAATAGCCGAGATCAGTACCAGGAGGATTACTCCATGGCTTAGAGGCCAGCCGGGCATTCTAGGGGAAAGGGCAGCTTAGATAGAGAAGGGAGCACCAAATAAAAGGTGTTTGGAGGATCCTCCCAGGAGGGGAGATGCATGTTGAAAGTAGACTATGGACTGAACATGATTGCCACTAAATGCCTCTTTTGCAGACCCCAACACCCAAAAGGAGAGAGAGAACAAAAGGGAATGCCCTAACAAAGAGGCAGGGTGGGATGGGGGAGATGGGTGTGGGAGGGATACTGGGATCCATGGTGGTGGAAAACGGGCACTGGTGTAGGGATGAGTATTTGATCATTGTATAATCAAAACCCAAGCACAAAAATTTGTAAATCTTCAACTGTACCTCATGGTGTTTCACTAATAAAAATTTTTTTTTAAAAGTGAGTGGTTTGGGAGCCAGAGGATAGTCAATGGGGAGAGTGCTTGCCTAGCATGCGGCCAATCTGGGTTCAATCCCTGGCATCCAATAGCTTGCCAGGAATGATTTCTCTGTGCAGAGCTAGCAGTAAACACTCTGACCTTAGCCCCACCCCAAATAAAATGAGTGGTTTTACCTAACATGTTTCTAACACTTGAAATAAAGATAGTTCTTTTCAATATACATCTATCTATCTATCTATCTATCTATCTATCTATCTATCTATCTATCTATATTTATCTGTATATATTGGTGTCTGGGTCTCACCCAGCAGTGTTTAGGACTTACTTCTGATTTTGTGCTCAAGGGTCACCCCTAGTGGGATTTGGGGAATCATATGACATGCTGGGGATTGAACCTGGGTTAGTCATGTCCAAGGCAAAGCATGCTGCCCGCTGTGATGCACTTTAAACAGTACATGGTGAACACTGAAGAAATGATCACTGAACACTGAAGAATATTCTCCTTGATAAGTGTTTTAATTGCAGGGGAGAATTTATTTCCTAGATGTCTAAGTAAATGCTTCTTTGTAATGATTAAGACCTAATACTAAATAAACTTTAAAATCAATAGCTAACTTATACTCTGCAATTTTTAATAGTAACACAAGTTTCCATAGTAAAAGGGAAACAGGGTGTCTGGAGAGATGGTTCCAAGGTCCAGAGTACATGCTATGTATGCATGAGGAGACCCCAAGTTTAATACTTGGTACTGCAGGAATCCCTGAGCAAGGTCAAGTCACTGAGTACTTCCAGGTGTGGTCCTGGTTTTCCCCAAGCACTGCCAGCAAAAGCAATACCACATTGTCCACCTGAGCATGGAACCTGCAGGGCTAAAAAAAATGAGGAAGGACAGGAGAGATAGTGTAGGGATTAAGGTGCACCCCCTGTACGTGGCTCACCCTGGTTCCATCCCTAGCACCACATGTTTCTCTGAGCACTAGCCTAGGGCCCAAATACCACTTGAAGTCATCCCTCCCTCCCTGTGCCCCCACCCCCAAGCACAAAGAAAGATGATAGGGAAATTGGCATAAAACCATGATTTAATCTTCTAGCCTTTTGAAATTGTTTGATATGTACTGGCAGTTACATCATTCATTGCTCTGAATTATTCTGTAATTTACCTTCCTTTTTAATTAGAGAAAAGCGGTTAAAGGAATGGAAAGCACTTAAG
Source organism: Sorex fumeus (assembly GCF_029834395.1). Classification (NCBI taxonomy): domain Eukaryota; kingdom Metazoa; phylum Chordata; class Mammalia; order Eulipotyphla; family Soricidae; genus Sorex; species Sorex fumeus. The sequence continues at coordinate 28,470,800 of NW_026606070.1, forward strand.
AAAAAACAGAAATTTGGAGAGTTAAGAGAAATTTCTGGAAATCAGTATGTTAATGAAGTCACAAATGCAGAAAAAGATGTGTGGGTTATAATTCATCTCTACAGATCAAGGTAATTATCTCATTTTTGCAAAATGTTAATATGCTGATTTTTAAAGGACATATTTTTGGTTTCAAAGATTTTATATAACAAAACTACTAAATAAAATATATGTTTATAGTCATTAACTTTAGCAATTTAATTAGATATTTTGAAATATTTTCACATCTAACTTACAGAACTTGTTATATTCAGAAAAATAAACACTGACAATTTAGAGGAAATTCATGGGGCAGCAACTTTGTACATCAGAAACATAAATGATAACATTATTGTAACCAAGGACTCTTTATGAAACTAAATTTCATATTAAAAAATAGAAACAAAGATACTGAAACATAGAAACAACATAAAATGGGCACACTAGGTAGATTCAATAATTAGTTTTTTGAGATATTTATATCTTGCAGTGTATGTATATCCTAATTTCAGGAGCATTTAAGTTACAATGCATGCAATTATTTCAAAGTAGTTGCAGGGGAATAATGCTTTATTCTGAAGTACTTTAGTATGCTAAAGTACTATCTTTAACACATAAGGGCATTTTGCTACGTAATCACAATACTGTTTCTTTACCTAACAAAATCAACAATGATTCTTGAGTTTTTGATAACAAATCTTTGCTCAAATTTATCCAACTGAATTTTATAAATACATAATAGTTTTGAACAAGGAGTCAGTCAAGAAACATGCTCTGAAAATAAGACATTTAAGAGTCTTATGTGTGTGGCTGGGGTCATGGCTATGCAGTAGAGGAAACATTTGGAATGCATATTTCTCAACATTATCACACACAAAAAAGGAAGAAAATCCAAATTCTTTGATGAATTCCTTTATGAATTCAAAGAGAAAAAAACTTTTTTAAAATTTGTTTTGGGGTAATACCTGTATTGAAATATTTGTGTCTTTCACAATAGTTTATGGAAAAATCTAAGATACTTGTATAAGATATTAGTTTTCTTGATATTAAGAAAATGCAATTACATGGAGGTCTAAAATATACATTATAAGAACATTAATCTAGGCACCAGAGATAATAGAGGGCATAAGGCATTTGCCTTGCATCTTATCAACTTTTGCTTGAATCCACAGCACCATATATGGTTCCTGAGCACTGCTAGGGTTCATGTTGAGAACCAGAAATAGCCCTTGAACACTCTCCAAGAAAACCCTACCACAACTACCAAAAAATAGAAAATTAATTTATAATCAAGTTTATAAGATGTATTCGAGAATTTCTTGAAGTATTCTTTAGAAAAATATACTTTTAAATAATGGATTTATTCATATAGCTGCAGCAAATTTTGGTGGGCAAGATAATGGGACCAAACTCAGCAGTGATCAGGGCTTAGGGATACTGGCTCTGTGCTCAGGGATCACTCCAGTTAGTGCTCAGGGATCCATATGTGTTGCCAGGGATCAAACTGGAGTTGGTTGTATGTAAGGCAAGTGACTTATTTTGTACAATTTCTCCTGCCCCCAAAGCAAATTTCTAATTTAAGTAGCAAATTAAATAGCAAATTTCAGCTGCCATCTATAAATTTTATTTATGGGGGTTTCTTTTTGGAACACTAAACTTATCCCAGACCTCGTACGTACAGAACGTATTTTCTACCACTGAGCTACATCCTTTGCCCCATCTATAAATTTGACAGGGGGTCAAAAATTTCTTGACTGTGTACTTATAGAGATAATTGACCCTGTGCCAATGAGCCTCATGAGTCAGCTTTGAGTCAGTTTTGTTTCTAATTTTATTCAAACTTACACCTTTCCTGATTGGTTGTATTCCTTGTTCTTATACCCACTTACTTATTTTGAACACTTAAATACTAGAAATAGGCCCTTAGCTTGCTGCCTGAGGTCTCCCTTATATTTTATTGTTCTGCTGAGATTAATTCCTGACTGCAGAGGCTAGAGACCTAGCTCAATGGGCTGAACACATGCTTTGCATGCAAGAGGCCTGGGTTTGATCCATGGCTTTCATGGCCCTCCAGCCATTGCCAGAAGTAGCCCCTGAGTACTGTCAGGTAGCCCTGTCCTCCCATTGTCCATCAATAAGCTCGAGCAGGCACCAGTAACATCTCCATTGTGAGATTTCTCGTTACTGTTTTTGACATATTGAATACGTCATGGGGAGCTTGCTGTGCTCTCCAAGAGGGATGGAGGAACCAAACCCCGGTGGGCTGCATGCAAAGCAAATGCCCTACCTACTGTGCTATCACTTCGGCCCAAGTGCTGTCAGGTATGGCTGCAAAACCAAAAGAAAAAAATTTTGACTGCCGAACCCGAGCATCAGATTTCCACCCCAGCCACCTGCTATCAGAACTATCTGGCAGGCAATTAGTCTATCCCTGGACTGAATCTATTAGGCTCTGTGCTCTTACCGCCATTCTTTTCACTGCCACCACCCATGCCCACCCGCCTTCTGCCATTCACACCACGCATCCAATAAATGTCTGTCATTTCCATTGGCTCAGCTCTCATTCTGACAACAGTGGATAAAATTTGTCCCAGTTTTATCCACACAGACCTAATGGAGTTATTTTGCCTAGTTGAGGAAAATGGAAATGTTTAAAGTCAGTTTATACCACTGTTTTGTGTTTTACAGTAAACTAATATTTGTGACAATGATATCTAAATTATATGATATAATATAAATATATATTAAACTGATACTTAAACTAATAGCTAGCCAGTATATATTTCTCTTGTCTTTAGTAGACCACCCTCTATACTAAAGTATAATATCTAGATTTGTAGCAGGTTATGATTATCAAAAGAAATAATATGTATATTTAGAAATGTGAATTAAACACTTCAGTCATTTAATTTTTCTCAGTTTCTAATTCCATAAATTTATATAGAATATGAACTGGTAGAAAATTTTATAGATGTTGGAATTGTGAAGGCACATAAGACCTCTGCCAATAAAGAAATAAAAAATTACATGTAATTGTTTTTTCGGTACTATGGTAGGATTTGCTTGAGCGAGTACCAGTAACATCTCCATTGTGAGACTTGTTGTTACTGTTTTTGGCATATCAAATACACTATGGGGAACTTGCCAGGCTTTGCCGTGTAGGCAGGATACTCTCAGTAGCTTGCCGGGCTCTCCGAGAGGGACAGAGGAATCAAACCCGAGTCGGCCGCATGCAAGGCAAACTCCCTATCCACTGTGCTATCTGGTGCCCGCTCGAGCAAATCGATGAACAACTGGAGGACAGTGCTACAGTACTACAGTGCTACCTGGTAGGATTAAATAGATACTAAGAGGGAGTACTTAGTGCTATCCTTGGAAGACAGAAGTATGTAACTTTATACAGATTAAGAAGTTCTTAAGTTTTGGCTCAAAAGATGAAAGTTTCCTTAAGTTTACAGGATTGAAGATTTGAAGTAGACAATTTGAACCAGGGATTTCATATGGAGTTTAAATAGAGATGCAGAAACAAGGAGCACTGTCTTGCTGTTGGTGGACCTTTAAAGTAATATGCTAGGAGGTAAAGCATAATGTTGGAGAGAGTAAGGACAAACTGGGAACATGAAGAACCTTGAAAACTATAGGAAGAGCCAAGGCTTTATTACAAAAGCAGTGGAGAGCCACTGAAGGACTTTCACCGAGGGTTGGTGAAACTTGTAAGCATCAAGAAAATTGAGGACCAGAGAGATAGTAATGAAGCTAAGGCACTTGCTTTCAGTGTGGTGGAAGCAGTTAATCCATAGCACCAAACTACAAATTTACTTAGAGAGAAGCAAAATGAGGGAAAGGGAAGGAAAGAGTTGGAGGAAGTTTGAAAAGGAATTTTAGATAGGATAATCTCATATGGAAATAAACCCAAGATGATGATTATAGCTCAACAACTCAAAAGTGTCAGGGATTCCTTAGAAGTGTTCAGGGTAGGGCTTTGTTTTGGTTTGTTACAGATTTTTTGTTTTGTTTTGTTTTTATAAAATGAGAACTGACTTGGATTAATTTGATGCTAAGCAGATGTATTATCATTACTATAGGTATCAATTTCCCCTAAGCGATAGCACAGCGGTAGGGCATTTGCCTTGTGCGCAGCCAGCCGGGCCAAGCCGGGTTCGACTCCTCTGCCTCTCTCGGAGAGCCCGGCAAACTACCGAGAGTATCTCGCCCACACGGCAAGGCCTGGCAAGCTACCCGTGATGTATTCGATATGCCAAACACAGTAACAACAAGTCTCAAAATGGAGACGTTAATGGGCACGCTTGAGCAAATTGATGAACAATGGGAGGACAATGCTATATAATATATAAAATAATCTTTGTAAGAAAAATCAGAGTACTCCACAGCTCATCATCATTGCTAATGGTCACACTAGAAGCTGATATCTGATGTGCTTCTAATCCTAAATAGATATCTAAATATAATTTTTTGTCATGGAGATGTCTGATCGTCTAAACTGAGATAAGTATTCTGAGCTTCAAAGATACTGTGCATACTTTTTTTTCTTTTCTTTTCTTTCCTTTTTATAGCATCCCAATGTGTATGTTGGTTAACCAGCATCTTAGTCTCCTAGCAAGAAAGTTTCCAGAAACTAAATTTGTTAAAGCCATTGTGAATAGCTGTATTCAACACTATCATGATAATTGCCTGCCGACAATTTTCATTTATAGAAATGGTCAGATAGAAGGAAAATTCATTGGAGTCATAGAATGTGGAGGGATAAATCTTAAGCTGGAAGGTAACAATACTGTTTTAAACATTATTTTAATTAATGAGTATCACAGAGTTTATTACCATAAAGCAGTCTTTTTCTTGGTGTCAGAAAGAGAGTACAGGAGGAAAGGCACTTGCCTTGCATGCAGCTGTTTAAGCTGTATACTCCATATAAATACCCATGACTCTAGTTAAAACCTGCAGTACCACATCTGGTCCTGTGAGCACTGCCACGTATGGCCCAACACCCTCCATCTCCCAGTGTTTTTCCTTCTAGTTTTCTCTTCTTGTATTCCTCCAGGTTAGTTTTCTTATAATAATACTCATCTTGACTAAATTCTGGTTTTGGTGGCAGAGGTGGGGAGGGGACTCACCGGGTGATGCTCAGGAGTTACTGCGGTGCTCAGAGGACCATATGGGGTTCCAGGGATTGAACTTAGGATGGCTGCATACAAGGAAAGCCCCTTACCCCCCCATACTGTCTCTCCAGCTTTGAACACTTGATTAAATTCTTTTGTTATTGTTTATTTTGGGGCTGCACCCAGCAGTGCGGAGGGTTTATGCCTGGCTCTGCACTCAGGAATCACTCCTGGCAGTGCTCGGGGGGACCATATGGGATGAGGAGGATGAAACCCAGGTCACCCCCATGCAAAGCAAGCACCCTACCCACTGTACTAATGCTCTGGTCCCTGATTGAATTCTTAATGCTGTCTTAAGATAAATTAAAAATTCAGGATTCAAAATCTTCTCTACTGAATTTCTGTTACATTTGCCACAAAACTAACTTTTCATTTGCTCATATAGTATCTCTGTCTGTCTGTCTGTCTGTCCTCCCGTTGTTCATCGATTTGCTCAAGCAGGCCCAGTACCATCTCCATTGTGAGACTCTTTGTTACTGTGTTTGGCATATTGAATACTCTCGGTAGCTTGCCAGACTCTCTGAGAGGGGCGGAGGAATCAAACCCGGCTTGGCCGGGCTGGCTGTGTGCAAGGCAAATGCCCTACCACTGTGCTATCACTCCAGCCCTATAGTATCTCACTTGTTGTTAATCAATTCCCTTGTGCTAAAAAGTACAGAGCCTTTTTTCATTCCATAATACATGGCACAGAACTTTATATATTTCCACCTTTTAAAAAATATGTTTCCTAACCTACTTTTAAAGTCAGGTGCTTGCTCTAGCCATTCCTTAAAACTCCTTTTATTTTTCACTATTATTAAAATCTTTTTTCCCCCTCTGCCCTATTGAAGTTATTGTTAACAGCAGTTTTAAGGACATAGTCCTTACTATCATTCCCTTAAAATTTTTTGCTTTTACTGTGGTCTTCAATACTTTCATTCCCAGGATTTCTTCCTTTTCCTTTTCCTAGTCTCCAAAGCCCCTCTTTGTCTTACCACTGGTTTTGTTCAACTTGGAGTTTCAGGCTCTTAATTAAAAATAATTTAAGAGTACAGTTATATATCAAACATTCATGTAATCATGATCAAAAATAGGGGCAAGACAGATAGTACAGGGTAAGGTGGAACATTGTTCAATGCCTAGCACTGCATATGGTCATAGAGTATTGCCAGGGTCACTCCTAAGCATGGTAAGAAGAGCACCAAGTGTAGTCCAAACCTCTTTTCCCCCAAATAAAAAAAATACCCAAATCCAAAAATTGTTGCCCAGAATTAAGAGTGGGAACATTTGTTCATATTTGTTTACACTATTTATTTTTCACTGTTAAAATAACATGACATCTTTAGTTCAGGTTACTTGTATTTCCATGCTTTTGCCCAGTTCCCTCCTACCTTCATATAATTCATCACTATCATGAATCATGTATTATTTGGTTCATGTCTTCTTTTTATTGATTTATATTCTTTAAATGCCTTAAGTATAAAGTATACCCCTAGAAATAATCACCTTAAACTATTTTTGAGCCACACCCATTATGTTCAGGGATTACTCTGCACTCAGGAATTAATTACTCCTGGAAAGAACTCAGAGGACCATATGGGCTTCCAGGGATCAAATCAGTGACAGCCACATTCAAGGCAAACACCCTACCCCTGTACTATTGCTCTGGTCCCTCATTTTTAAATATGAGTGTATAGTTAATGGCTTAAGTACATATTCACTTTGTGCTACCATCACCGTTATCCAGCCCTAATACTTACTGCATCATTGGGGGGGGGGGGGCAGGAGTGGGAATGCTTAGGGCATCTATCATTTTGTTCATCTATCAAGATGATAAATCATATATAGGTGAAAAAGTCATATATATGTGATAAATCAAGTAGGTCATCACCTATCGTCCTGCCCCTATTTTTGGTCCTGATTCTGTGCTCAGAGGTCATTCACTCCTCTTGGTGTTTAGGGTACCATATGTGGTAGCAGAGATCAAACGAGAGTCATCTGTGTGCAAGGCAGTACCCTACTTAAGGTCCCAGCTTCAGCCCCCTTTATTAAAGCTTTCCAGTGTATTGTTACATTTTTTATAATAGTCTCATGATTTTAAAAATATTTTTCTTGGTTATGTTTTGTGTTAATTCTTTATACTTTGTGCTTGGTTTCTTCCCTTTTCTCATGAAAATTTTTGCCTGCGGTGTCTCTTGTTCTTCTCTTCGAAGAAACAGATTTTGATTTTGTTAGTTATTTCTACTGATTTTGTTTTTATTCTCTATTGTCTTTTCTAATGTTTTGTCTTCTGATTTCTTTGAGTTTAATGTTCTTAGATTCATGATCTGAGCTTTTAAACCATGTATTTTCAGTTATTTAAAAATAAACTTGGGGGGGGCAGAGCAAGTAGGGCATTTGCCTTGTACATGGCCAGCCCAAGTTCAATCCCCACCACCCCATATGGTCCCCCATGCATGACCAGTAGTGATCTCTGAGCTTAGAGCCAGGAGTAAGCCTTGAGCACCACTGTATATGGCCCCAAACTCCAAAATTTAAATGAAAAAAAACTTTTAATTTTGTATAGATGAGAAATTTTTCTTGCTTTACCAGGTCTTTTATCTGATTCAATGATGGGTTGTTTATTGCAGAACTTGAATGGAAGCTAGCAGAAGCTGGAGCAATACAAACTGATTTGGAAGAAAACCCCAAAAAACGCATTGTAGATGTGATGGTATCTTCAATTAGAAACACTTCTATTTATGATGACACTAATAGTTCAAACAGTGATAATGATGATACCAAATAGAGAACTCTTTAATAAATAGCCTTTAACTATTAAGTCTGCTACTGTCTTTATAGTCAAATACAGTTTTATTTTCATTTTGTATTTATAGCTTTGTGCCATTTTAGAAACTCAGTTATTTTACTAAAATATTTATGACTTCTAATAAAAGTAGAATTTTTATTGACCCTTGATAACTTCATGTGCTGCACCCTTTTGTGAACCCACATTAGAGAAAAACACACATTTTGTATCTTCTGTGTTGCTTATAAACCTCCAGATAGTCCCATGAATGAAAATTATGGAAAAGAACAATCACATTTCATTTAAGTTTAAATGTAAAAGTTCACTATTTAGGATTCTAAAGTTAAATTCTTATTTAAAGTCACATATGCTTTTCCTTTGGAAATCTTTTCCTTTGTAAAAAAAACAAAACGTTAACCAATCAATAGGAAAATGCAGCAGACTCTGAAAAGTACATAACAAACATCACCACTATCATTATTTTTGTTATCAAGAAAGATAATTACTAAGTACTTTCACTTATAGATTATAGAAACATAGATTATTAGAAACATTCACTTAATCACTTAATCCCCATTATTCATCAATTTACTCGAGTGGGTGCCAGTAACGTCTCCATTCATCCTGGTTGCATGCTAGCATAGCCCAATGGTATCTGTTTGTTCTAGGAACATGCAGAGCCTCAAACCGATCATTCAGGGTCTTGACGAAGTCTGACCATCTTGTAGGTGGGCGTCCACATGATCTTTTGATGTCCTGTGGAATTCAATCAGTAATGGCTCTAGTCCAGCGGTTGTCTGTAAACCTCATTACGTGTCCAGCCCATCTGATTTTTGATGTCTTGGCAAATGAGACAGCGTCCCTGATTCTTGAGCGTTGACGAAGATCAGAACTCCGGATTCTATCCCTCATTTGAGTGAATCGTGATATTCCAAGCATAGCTCTTTCGATTCCTCTTTGAGAGACCCGAATAGCGCTCTCATCCTGTTTTCGTAGGGTCCAGGTCTCTGAGGCATATGTTAATGCAGGAAGAACAGTGGAATCAAAGAGATGTGCTCGTAGCTGGAGGTTCTTTGTCCTTTTAGTTATTTCTTCAACGCTCTTGAAGGCATTCCAAGCCACTCTCTTCTTCCTGAGCAACTCAGGTGCCAGGTCATTCATCATGTTGATTTCTCGACCTAGGTATAGTTAACTGTTGCATTAGGAGATGGTGGTTCCGTTGAGAGCGAATGGAGCGTCAGGAACAAGGCTGTTTCTCATAAACATTGTCTTCGTAAGATTCAGCTGTAGTCCGACCTTTCCACATTCACGGTCAAAGTCGGCCAGCATTTGTGCCGCTTGGCTGATGTTTGGTGTTATTAGAACGATGTCATCAGCAAAGCGGAGGTGGTGTAGTTGCCGACCATCTATCTTCACTCCCATTCCTTCCCATTCCAGTCGTCTCATGATGTTCTCGAGGGTGGTACTGAAGAGTTTTGGTGAAATGGTATCACCCTGCCGAACCCCTCTCTTGACATCAACGATCACTTCTTTGTAGAATGGTGAGATCCTGGTAGTGAATCCGCAATAGAGCTCACGAAGGATCTTGATGTATTGAGTTTGTATGCCCTGATTGGCTAGGGCTTCCATGACTGCTTCCGTCTCAACAGAATCTTTGGCTCTGTTGCGGCAACATGGGAAGATTCCGTCATTGACAACATTGATGAGGAATACGATCAAATGATTCAGCACCTCCATGATTGTGCGAGGAATGCCAAGAGAGAGATAACCACAAAAAACCGCCTTTCTTCGAACACTCTTGAACTTATTTGCCAACGTGGCTTGGCACATGCCTCAGGCAACCACAAGCGAACATCCGAGCTGGCAAAACAATGCAGAGAAGTCATCAAGGATGACCTCGAAAACAGGAGAGCAGCAGTGCTGGTAGATGCGGCAGAAGCTGGGAACATTAGACAAGTATAACATGTACGTTTCTAAATTGTGAGAGAAAATTGTTGTTGACATCTACCTGTATTTTAATAATTATCACAGAATGATTTGTGGGCACTGCAGAACACTTGGAGTATGTTTTTATCTTGGTTTAATAATGAACAATGTTTTAGTTCAACAAAACTTTATTCTTCTACTTTGTATTGATGATTATGTTTAAGGTTTGGCACAGATGTTTGTGAGAAAACCTTGATTAAGTTTAAATGCTTAAAAAATAAATCAGTAAAAATTAAAGCAGTTTTAAAAATACCTAACTTTGAAAAGTATGAAGAAGCCTTCTGAGATAGCCAAAAATATTTTTTTAAATATTCATCTTGGGACTGGAGGGAATAAAGCTGGAAACACAAACAGCGGTCTGCACACACTTAAGGGGAATAATTAACTATACTAGTCCACCTCTTGAAACTCTCCTTAGCAAATTGATGGTTAAATTCCTACTGGGGCTAACAGTGTGTAAATATAAAGTCATATTATCAAAAGGTTAAAATGTATGTTTGGGGCCTCTAGCCCATAAGGTTGGAACACATGGCTAGCATGTATATGAGTGAAATTTCCCTGTACCACAAGGTCCTCCCAAACATTGCTGGATATAGTCTTGGTGTACCCTACCAATGCCTTCCCAAATGGAACTTTAATATCATATATTGCATGTAAATATGAACATTATTTTCATCTCGAGTTGAAACCAAATGCAGTAGGTCTTCTGAAATGCAATCTATTTTTAGTAAATATGTTTGTATTTTTTTCTCTTTTGGTTAAAAGATTAAGTACTAATGGTATTTAAGATATCAGAGCTAAAAGATAAATACTCTGTTTACCTCTTAACTCAAATACACCACGTGGCAATAAGTTTTTTATTCACTAGTGCAGCTCCCGAAGATTAACATTTGTAAAAACATTTAAAAATATTTATAGGATGTCAAGGAGTGATTTCTTCCTTAACCTATTTTTTCTTTCTTTTTAATGATACACATGCATACTCCTCTAGCATGGACTTAAATCTGCCAATGTGGGTTAGTACTACTACATGCTACTTCACTGGTATTTTTTTTTTTTTTTTTTTTGCAGTTTACACCTGATAGTGCTAAGGGATTACTCCTGACTCTCTGCTCAGGTACTATTCCTGGTGGTGCTTAGGGAATGATATGTGGTGCCAGGGAGCAACCTGAGTCGACTGCATGTAAAGCAAACCTTAATTCTTTTATTATCTCTTCACCCCCCCCCCCACCCAATTTTGTTTGGGTTTTGGGCCACACCTGGCAATACTCAAGTATTACTCTTGACTCTGCAGTCTGGGATCATTCCTGGCAATGCTCAGTGGACTATATGAGATGTGAGGGATTATACCCTGGTCAGACCTGGATCAGGTGTGTGCAAAGCAACTTCCAACCTGCTGAACTATTGCTCGAGCCCCCTAACATTTTTTGAGTTTATTTTTGTGTTAACTTCCGCCCCCCATATCATTTATCAAAAGGTTATTATTTCTTATTGCATAACCTTAGTTTCTCTGTAGTAAATTAACCACGTGTATATGCATGGATTTTTTTCTGGTCTCTCCTGGTCTATTGATCTTAGGTGTTTGTTTCTATACCATTACCATATTTTTTTGATCACCATAGCTTTGTAATATAATTTGAAATCACAGTGCATGATATATTGAGCTTTGTTTTCCTTTCCATATATATTTTGGTTTTTCAGTGTCTTTTATGGTTCTTACAAATTTATGGTGGTTCTAGTTCTGTATAAAAATGGTATTGATAGTGTTATCTGATAGGGATAGATTAGAAAAAAATCTATTTGATAGAGGCTTCATTGAATTTGTAGATCAACTTGATATGTAGACATTTTAACACTGTTATTTTCCCCATAATCTAATAGTGGAAAATCTCTCGTGTCTTTAATTTCTTTTATGTCTTATAGCTTGTAGTGTAGGATATAGGTCTTTGATATCCTTAAATTTATTCCTTGTTATTTTATTCAGTTACATCGCTATAAATAGATGGCTTCATTAATCTTTATAATGGTTAATTTATGTATAGAATAACTAATTTTATATATTCTGTATGCTGTAAGGTTTCTGAATTTACTAGTTCTAACAATTTTTGATAGACTCTTTAGTATATTTGGGACTGAAGAGATAGTACAGGGGATAAGGCCTTTGCCTTGCATGTAGTTAACCCTGGTTTGATCCTCAGGACTACATATGATACCTTGAGTACCACCAGGAGTGATTTCTGAGCACAAAGCCAAGAATAAGCCCTGAGCACTTCCAGATGAGGCCCCAAAGAAAACTAAAACAAAACAAAAACATTAACAACAAAATAATCATTAGGGTTTTCTCTATATTATCTTCAGATAGTGTCAGTGTTACTCCTTCCTGTTTGTTTTGGATGCCTGTTCTTTTCTTACCTAATTACTTGGACTAGGACTCCTGGTCATTATCTTAGTTCTCATCTTAGAGGAAAATTTACACCATTGAATATGTTAGCTAGGGCTTTTCATACATGATTTTTTTATTATATTGAGGTAAATTCCTTCCCTATTCACTTTGTTGAACATTTTTATTATGAATGGGTATATGTGAGACCATTTTTAGTTAAATAGTTCCCTGCCTTTTACTGGTTCATTCCCTTTAATGCCAGGACTGGTAGTTTACCAGAATAAATACAATCCACTTGTTTCTAAATGTTCAGCCTTGAATGGACATATTAAGGTCTCCTAGAAATTCTGAGGCAGCATCCGTACTACAC